>NW_027172929.1:2400000-3600000 GCF_018151085.1 Drosophila tropicalis | reverse complement strand
AAAAAATAAGCGTAGGTATAGTTATACCCCCCTAACATTGAAGTTACGAGAGTAATGGGAGATCTTTTTTTTACCCCTCCGCCGTTGGCCCATCTTTTACTGACTTGGCACGCAACAAAGGTAAAACCATAAACAAGCGTCGAGTCTAGACTGTGGAAATGTTGAATGCTCTTTTAGTGTACACCAAGAAGAGAAGCAAAAGAAGCAAAGTTTGAACGAAATATCACAAAACATAATTCATAATTATTTACTATGAGGAAAGTGGGCGATGGGCAGGCGTTGGCTGAAGTTTATAATGGCTTCCTGGAATTGATATTAAAGGATTAGTCAAAGCATATTTTGAACTTCATGGAAATAAAAAGGAAAAGGAAATCAATTTAATAATCAAAAGTAAAATGGGGCAGCACAGCGCTCGAAAGTATGCAATAAAATACTGTATTTATCTTGCTACATATGTTACTTTAAGAGACAATTGAAGAGATTGAAAGATCCAACCGAAATATTTGTCCACAAAACCAATTCGCTATAAACCAAAAGAAAACAAAACTAGAATCCTTCACAAACACAGAAGTGAGAGGGGTAGACACGATCCAATTTTAAATTAGCTGATTAACTAAGTAGTAAAACAAACCATAAGCCAGCGAGAAAGAGGCAAGGATGCTCCTACTACAACTGAGCTCATGTCCAATGTCCATGTAGGATTTGTGTCTGGCAAACAGCAACAGGAACACGAAACCCGAAACACTGCAAACGGAGGCAATCACAATATTCCCAAAATAATATATATATATACCTATATATACTACATATATATATATATATGTTTTTTTTTTTGTTTTTCGTTTTTGCCGCTTGGCTGCATAAAACAAAACAAGACGATGAGAAACATTGGCCGGCTAAAAAATCAACAAAACAAAAATTGGGGGGGGGCTGAAACAGAACAAGAAAAATAAAGATGGAAAATGTAGCGCCAAAATCAAGCGAACGAGTACAAGGAACCCAGCCAAAAACTGGGCGGCCAAATGAAAAACGTATTTTATCTTTCCACTGGCGAATCGTGGCACAACGAGCAATGCCGCGGCGCATGGCAGAGCAACGAATGCCGCGTGGCAAAGCAAAATGCTCAGCTCAGGAGGAGCAAGATGATAAAAGAGTAGAACCATTTATCAAAAAATAGCAAACCGACGACCAAAATATATGGTCTACAGTGGGATCATAAAAAAGGAAATCCACAAAAATGCAGAAACACCCAAAAAAAAAAAAAAAAAAAAAACACATACAACAAAAAACAAATAGCAAAGGACACACTACAAAGCAAAAATTGTGCTGCCTACTTTTGTGCACAAATGTTGACTGTACTCAAAACGTAAAGTTGTGTGTGACTAAGCTAATTTGCCATATGCGTTTTTTGGGCTAGTCCAGCTAATTGACAAAGGGATACTTCTTCTTTTTGTGTTTTTTTTTTACTATTTACTTGTTCCTTTTGTCCACTGTGCGACAAGTTTTAGAGCAACAAAACGGCTGTTCGCTGTCTGTGTGCCCTTTAACTCTGACTTTTATGTTTTTACCGCGTATATGCATGCATATAGATATATACAAGATTTATATATACATATATACACATGCATGCATACATGGGACTGTTAGTCGAAAGAATGTTTTGCCTGTTTCCCCTTTTTAGAGAAACCAAATGTTATATCATTTTGATATTAATCCTTGATGGTTCATGGATGGCCAAATAAACCAAAGATCCAAGACTGATTCTTATTCTTTAGAATGCTCAGTGCAAGTGTAACTTATTTAGGCTAAAGAAAAGATACTTGAATAAAAATATTTACTAGTTTTGATTTTAAATTTTGGTATGAATCAAACGAAAAATGGCAAGGAAATAGAGTATAAATTTCAAGGGTATTCTATCTTCACCATTTTTGTCCAAAACTTGACTTTGCTTTCTTGTCTCTAGCATACATATATTTTTTCATTTTCTCATGAAACTGGACAAAAAAAAAAAAGAAAGAAGAAGATATATATATATATATTTTGCGCTAACAAAAATAACAGTAAATGTGGCTTGCTAACATTTTTGCTGGCGAGCAAGGCGAAAAGAAGAAAAAAATAAATATGAAATGAATGAATTTTTGTTACCCACTGACACGATTTATTTACGAGTGTGTAAACCTCCTACCCCTTGAACTCACAGCCATACACATGTGTGTGTGTGTGTGTGTGTGTGTGTGGCAAGGATAAAAATAATAACAATTTTTTATTATCCCCTACAATGGCGCACTGTGTACATCATTATACAACAATTGGAAATGTTATTTGGCGTCTCATCGTCGTCGCCGCGTCGGTGGGAGATTGAATAGCAAGTGGAGCAACAAACGAACCAAACCAAACCAAACCGAACCAAACCACACCGAACCAGAAACCAAGAGGAGAAAATTGGACTTTGGCGACGTCAAGAGTTCAGACTACAAAATCACTGCCAACTTTTTTTTTTTCCTGTTTGGATTGGTTAGAGAGGAGTAACATAACGGGGTGAACAGGAAGCCAACAGAGAGCCAGAAGGAGGCTTTTTTTTTCAATTACCCGCAAAAAAATAAAGTTATATATATATATGTATATGTGTGTATCAGAACTTTTGTTATGACCTTTGGACAAATTTCACATATGTCTGTGTGTGTGTGTGTGTGTGTACACACACAGTTAGTTGGTAAGAATTGAGAACAAGGTGATACATATCAGAAATTTATGTGTACCATTTGGTAAGAGGGTAATGGAAGTAGCTGGCCTCATTTTAGTTTAACTTATCCATAATACATAATGTCATAAATTTTCAGAGAGTTTATTAGAGGCAATTGTGTACTTCATTTAAGTCTAATCAACATTGAGTAATCTCTACAATAGTAGACAATTACATACATACATATTACATTTTGCAACAAACAAAAAAATATCTATTACAATTAGACTACTCATTCAATACTTATTATATGTATAAATTATAGCCATACTTTATGACACTGACAAATTTGTTTAGCAAATATCTAGATAGATATGTATGTGTGTATGTACATACATATATTTAAGACTAGAGGGGTGAAGAGGTTTTCTTTTTGCTGTTGTTGTTGAGAAGCTTCTTGAACCCTTTTATATTTTCCATTTAAATTCATACAGAGAATGCGAAATATGAAAAGTTAATTTAAGTTTCACTTACAAATGGAAATGAAACAAAATGAAATGAAATGAAATCCATCCAATGCTGCTGCTGCTGATGCTGCTGATGGTGATGCCTGCCACCCATAACCCAAGCCAAGGCGACCCAAAAAAAGGCTAACATCATCCATGGCCTGTCTGCGTATCCTGTGGACAGCTCGCTGAAAAGGGTTCTCTGTGCTCTTTGGCTTTGGCTCTTTTGCTAATAGATTTCGCATAAATTTATGCGCCCCTTTTGCTGAAATATGAGCATTGCGAGTTCATGACATTTGTTTAGACAAACTCCCCCACCCACCATTTCCCCCCCTCCTCCACAAACACAAAAAATATTCCAAAAATTTTACTGCTGAATGGCGGCGATGGCGGTGGAGTTGAAATGTTCGTCGGTCGGTCGACAAGGCGGCGGGGCGAATGGATTCAGAGAGGAAAGGGCAATAAGGGAAAGCATGTTTTTCTCTCTATTTGCACAAAATTAAACGCCGGTTGGAGCAAAGTTCGCTGAGCCAAACAATTATCCCTTGTACAAATTCATTTGCCGCACTATTGTCTGTCTCCCATGCAATTAACGCGACGCGAATGAAATGCGATTTTTGATAAATGCTCCGAGATAAGAACCCGGCAACTTCTTTAACTTACATATAGCTGGTAGCGATTTGCCATTTCGCTTTTCATGGCTTTGGCATAATTGCTCTGTCATTGTCGCAAGAGTCGAAAATGCGAATTTAGTTATAAAAATAAAAATGACAAAAAAAAAAAAAAAGGAAAACAACAAAAAATATTATGCACAGAAGAGCAAATTGCGTTGGCAAATTAGTTGCCATTTAAGGGCAAAGTCAGCGAGAAGCAGAGACCGACCATAAACAGTTGGAATGAAGGAAATTATTTCCAAGTACCTAATCAGTTAACCGAATAGTTTATGCTCTTCAGATTGTAACAATTCAATTGAACAGCAAAGAAATTCAATTTAATGGTCATAAGTCATTAAGAATAAAGAATTAAGAATGTAACGAGAAAAAAAAAGATAATTTAATTACTATTTTCATCAAAATACTACCGATTTGCCAAGAAGAAAATGCGGAAAAAAACATAGCATACTTTTTAGGATGTAATTAACACAGAACTAAATGAAATTTAATCACTTATATATATTAAATAACAATATCTGTATAAAAAAGTTATTATTATAACAATGTTTCTTTATGCTTTAGGGTCTATTTATGTAGAAAAATAAGTTTCAGTTGATTAAAATGGCTTTAACTGCAATGGATGGACAAGACTGAAAGAGTCTGATCAAATTGTAAGCTTTCCTTCAAATACAGGATTGCTGCAATAGGTGATATACCCAACATTTTTCACTAGGACAACTCATTCATGGCATCACATAAAAACTGCACTCGAGACGGTAAAAATTTTTGTCATTCGCTCCCTCATTCATTCATTTCTTTCGTTCATTCCGGCTGCGTTTGTTCATTCTGTCATCGTCATCGTCTTGGCAACAATGTGCTAAAACCATAAAATTTTGATTTGACAAATGCAGGTTTGAGGGCGTACGAATTGTCCGCCTGACGTATCATCTCTCATCCAAAGAGAACCAATTCTACCTGTGCCTTTTTGAGTGCTTCTCCTATAGATGGTTTCGCATTTTCTTCACTCTTTTTCTCTCTCTCTCTCTGTCTATCTCTTTGTCTGTCTCACCCTATCTCTGTTTCTCATGGTCTTCAGTTCTTGCTCTTCTTCAGTTTTTTGAGTTGTAAACAAAGTTTGTAGCATTCGCGTTCGCGTTCTCACACACACACACATACACACAAAGCAAAAAGAAAGGGAAAAGTTAGTCAGTTAATGCGACAAAGGGGATTTACGTAGCAAACTTTGGTTCGGCGGCGTTGCGCATTGCAGTCTTGGTCCTTAGGTATATTAGCTCAGGCACAGGTAAAAAATAAAAACAAAAAAAAAAAAAAACCTAAGAATACAAAAAAAAAAAAAAAACGGGAAAACTCAGGGCCTGTCAAGAGAGCGAGCGAACGCAAGCTGCACATGAAGTTGAAGCCGAAGTTGACAAGTAAGGCAAAAGGGGAAATGGTTGCTTGCTTCCCTCCTCCCTCCATGCCACTCCCCAAGTGAACATAATAAAGAAAAACGCACGCACGTCACGCCGCCAGCATTGGCGCACTTCAAAAGCCTCAAGGCTGTGGCACAGATGAGTGAGAAGGCATCCAGTCAGCCAGGTGAGATGGGGCCACGGACGAGCCTCTTTCCCCATTTCTCATTTGTGGTTTGCGGCCACGTTTTACAAAAAGGCGCTTCGCATCCATTGTTCTGCTTTAATGAAATGAATTGCTTAAGGGGAAATGTAGGGATTGAGTTTGGGCTGTTTTTTTTTCTCCTTTTTTGTTGGTAACCGCTTGCACATGAACATAAAAATTAAAGCCTGTTAAAAGATGCAGGAAAAGCCTTGATAGTATAAACCACCGCAGCAATATACACATGACCCACAATCAATCAGTTAAAAGAACTCAATGAAAGGCTTTCTACTACATTCTAGAGCAGAGGGTCATCAAATATACATAGATGAGTTCGTTGGCAAAAGTTGTGCCTTTCTAATGGTTTGAATGTTCTCCGAGTGAGTGAGAAATGAAAGAGAAATGACATTGTCAGCGGCTGTAACAAGGACATGCTTAGAATTTGGGTAATGCCATTCATTGGGCATATATTTTTAGCTAAGAAAAGTGAAACTAAACTATTTTGCACAAGAAAATCAAAAAGATTTCCTTTGAGGATTAAATTTGTTAAGTTCCAATGGGAGACGAATAGTCTAAATCATATTATTTATTGAAATCTGTGTGATATTGAAGGGGAAAAATGGTATGAGATGTGAGAGGATATATCTGAGAGGATATACCATCCCTATTCGAAGGCATAAAATATGTAAAATTATGTAAAGAGAATGTAAATTTCTAACGTATATAAATCTTTAACGATTGTCGATCTTCGGTGGAGAAAATAAGCTAAATATATTACCCCAAATACCTAATCCCTGAAATGTACAATAATATATAAGTATATATCGAAGACTATAACCGATTTCACCTCCCCCAAAATCTACAAATAATTACGCTTCGAGGTTTTTGAAGAAATCTCTCCTTATCTCTTTCTATCTTACAGTTTTCTCTTTCTCTCTTTTTTTTTCTGCTTTATCACATTGTTTTTATTTATTTATTTAATTTTTATTAAGGATATTCATATTGTTTTTTTTTTAAATAGTTTAAATTCTCCTTTTAAGTCGGCGCAGTGGCTCCCTCTCTCTGTTGTGGTCATTCACCTTTCTTGTTCACCTCATTCTTCAAGTTTTGTTCACTGCGTTCGGTTGTGAAAATTAAAGTGTGCAAATTTAATCAATTATTGCCCCTTAAAAACATGATCGGCATTTAGTTAAAAGTGTTTAGTGATTAAATAATCAAAGTGCTTTAAAAATCCGCTCGGTAAATAAACAAAAAATGTGTTTTTATTTCCTGAAGAATTGACACCAAAAAAGAAATTAACCACACTTTTGTCGGCAGCGCAGCAGATATCGCGGCAGCAGCGCCAAGAGAAAAACAAGTATGGTGAAATCTAAAAAGTCTTATTTAATTTTCATTAATTTGAGAAATTTCTTTATTAATGTGTTAATTGTGTTTATCAATTGCATAAGAATCTCTCATTTTCTCTCTCTCTCTCTCTCGATCGTGCTTGCGCTCTCAATTTTTGTTACTTTTCCATAAGTTTTTGTTGTTTTGTTTTGTTTTGCTGCAGCAGGCTGCAGCCTTTTTTTGTTTCTTTTTTTCTTATGTGTAATTTTATTTGTGTGTTTGTTATTATATTGTTTAATTATGTTAAAAAATCATGATCGGCATATTTAATAATCTAAATTTACATACATATGTATGTATGTATGTACATATTTTGCTTTTTCAATGAAGCGTTTAATGCATTTATTACGCTGCCATTCGGAAAGTCTAGCATTGGCTGCCGCTGCCGCTGTCGCTAGCTCTGCTGTAGTCAACGTCGGCAGCGCTTGTTTGGCCATGGTGTTGCTTGATCAAAGTGAAAAAAGTGTTGGTAAACTGATTTTTGTTTTTTTCAAATGCGAGCTTTAAATCATATGTTTACATATTTACATTCATACATACAAATGTGAAAGTGAAATAAAGTGCAATTAACTGTTTGGCTTATAACTAATATTGTGGGCCGGAATTCAACAACAAAGAAAAAATGAAAAATAGAGGTGAGCAGATATCGGTTATTTGTAAATAATATTATTAAAAGATATTGGCATGTTAAAATGCGGCAAGGGAACTTATTAATTAAGCCTGTTGAATAGTGCTTGTCAATTTTGGCAATTCTCCATGAAAATTGTTTAGAAGAATTCTCCTTATGAGGTAAGTTTTTGCAGCTGATTTCAAGTGTGGGGAAATCAACACTGGTTGGACTCTTTGTTAGTTTTGACTCTATTGCCAAATCTCTATATTCTAAATTCTTAAATAAGCATATTGTGCTCCTCGTTTTTATTGAGATTAGCATTCTTTTATATGTACCTATATTTTTTATTTTGTTTGTTTTTGGAGGCGGGAGGTAGAAAAGACAAAAACCCAAACTTATAATTTGAAATTGCTTATAAAGTTTGAAGAAGAACTTTTAAACATCTTTTCGAATTAATTTTTGTGGCCATTTTGCTCTGCTTAGAAATGCTCCTTCGCATATTACGCATAAATAATCATTAAAAGTAAAGCCAAGTTTATTATTAAACAACACAAACCAGGCTGGAACGTGCTTGCCAGCAGCCCAGACAAGCTATATTCCGCATATATATATGTACATATATATGTATATGTATGTAGAAGCAAACATTCGCCCATTCACACATTCATTCACTCGTATGCGCTTCCTGAACTCAACTCAACTCGACTCAACTCCGACTACGACTCCGGGAGAAGTCTCGAAACAAAAGCCACAAAATAATGTGCCATGAAATAGAAATTGCTTGCTAAAGGAAAAGTCTGAGCAACTGCAGCAGCAACTTCTTCTTTTTCTTGTTCACCCAGTCGTTTTTTTTCGCCTTATTCTCTAAGCATTTGTAAATTTTCTGCAACGTAACTTTGGCGACGCCTCCGCCTGCTGAAAGAAGGAACGAACGAACGAACGAAACGAACGAAAAAAAAGCTGCCTGTCACTCTCACTTTGGACTTGACTTTGGTAGAATTTTTCAATTACACTACTTCAAGTGGTTGGAGGAAAGCGGAAAACTAACTGGTAAAGTAACACCAATGTGCCACAAAGTGGGAGACATTTTTAAATCTGAAGTAGAGTATGGGGCATGAAGCATGCTGGGCGGCGGCAGGGTCATGAGTGGTGGTGTGGGCGTGGGCATTTGAGGGCGGTTACGTGTCAGGATGCGGCATTGCGTGTTTTGTGCCACGCTGCCTCGACTGGAATTTGGTTTCGCATTCGTTTTGGGCAAAATGGCAAGCAAAAAAGAAAAAAAAAAAAATAAAGCACCTCTCTCTCTCTCTGTCTCTGTGTGTGTGCTGTGAAATTTGTTGCGCAGGCTATAAAGTCAGGTGAGCCAGAGTCAGAGCCAGAGAAGGAGACGAAGCAGCACCAAGAGACGTAGTGCAGATCCTGGGCTCCATTCTGGGCACGTGATGTTGCCGTTTGTCGTCCGTCTCCGCCCCCTCTCAATCGGCCCCGTTGCCGTGGTGATTTTCATGTTACAAAGTCTCGCCATGTCGCTAGAGAAAGAGTTTTTCAACTGGTTGCCCAGTTTGTGGATTTCGGTGTGAGGATGAAATGGGAAACGGCGCGACGTAAGTTAAGGTAAGGCAGGCAAGGTGAGTCATGTGTCTGGTCCTGCTGCTGCTGCTTCTTCTGCTGTGTTAGGAAATGGTCTACAAAATGCGTAATTAGCGTTATGGCGTTGTATTTTTATAAATGGAGGCGTGCCTAATGGCCATGGCATAGAAAGAGAGTGACAAGAGAGGGGCAAGTGGTTTGGTGGGGAGTGCAAAAAGGAAAACCTATGGCAGACTGTGACTAAGTTTTCTCTTTTTCTATTATGTCACAAGCTGGTCATATGAAACATAAGCAAACCAATTCATTTACTCTTCTTTAATCAAACATATTTTTGGATCAGTAAACTTCTTCAATTCAAAATATATGAAATTGCTTTTCTTTAGTTCGTTTTTTTTGATATTCAATAGAGTCAAATAGTAATCGAATAATAGATTACCAGAAGTTTTGAATGTATACGATCAGCGCTTTGGTAAAGATACAAATGAATCTTGAATTGAAGAAGAATTCTATATATGATGACTTCTGAATCAATATGAGATCTTGGCTGTATTTGAAAAACTGTTTTGTACTTACTTTCTAGAGTTGATTGTTCTTTTTTTTTTTTCGTAAATCCTTTCCAGTGGACATCTATATATCTGGTAGTTGGTCATAATCTTCAGGTATTAATATACATAGTCAACTTTGCCATTAAGCTACTTTCAGCTCAAGAGTTCACGACTTAAACCAAGTATTGGTTTATTTGATAGGTTCGAGATATACTCAAATGTTGCTGTTAAGTTTGTTCTAGAGACTTAAATCAACTCTTTGAAATAAAAGTAATGGCCATTGAATGACTCTTCTGTGTGTAGTGAAGTCATGCCACAAAAAAAAAAGAAGAAAAGTTTTGCATACATATAACGATATAACAAAAAAAAAAAACACTTAAATGTCTTAAGTTTTGCTTTTTTTTTTTTGGGCTATAATTTGAATTAATTTTCTGATGGGAAAACTTTAATGGACCTCTAACCCGTTTTATCTCTCTTTCTCTTTCTACCAAAGAGGAGAACCATAAAAAATACAAAAAATGACCAAACACGAGGGGCACTAAAAGTATGTCCATTTTACGCATTTTTTTTTTTGCAATTTTTCCTCTTGTCTATCTCTTACTCTATCTCTCTCTCTCTCACTGGCTATGTGTGTGTGAGTGGATGTGTGGGTGTGTTGCTTTCTCCTTCTCTGTTTTTACTATTTCGGTTTTAATTCGTTTTTTAGCTATGGGGTAGCCTTGGCAATTTCCGTTTTTTGCCTTATCGAAAACGTATAAACAATAAAAAACGATAGAAAACTTGTATGCCAGACAGTGTCAACTTCTCTTAACCCTCTCTCTCACACACACACACATACACACAAGCAAAGTGAAGTTTGAGTTGCCGAAAAAAAGGAAGAGAAATGTGTTTTATTGCTTTACGTGCGTCTTAAAGTGCAAAGTTGGTAAAAGGCTTTGGTCGACTGTCCCCCCCAACCCATCCGACATCCTTCTCATCTTCTCCTTTTCCCCTCGCATTCACTACCAAAACCTTTGTCAACTCATACTCGGGGAGCGGGGCTGCCATCATCAAATGACAACAAGGTTACGAAAAAAAGAAGAAGGAAAAAAAATGTTGTCTCCTATTTTTCTATGTGTTTTTGTTTTTGGTTCTCGTTTCTATGTCTGTTTATGTGCAAACTGGCGCCGGATTTAGTGGCAGTTTTGTCTGGCAAGTCGGGCAATAAAAAAAATACGCAAAATGGAAATTTCGCACAAAATTCCCCCTCCCCCATTCATTCATCTACCCAACTCACCCACCTTTCATCTTCCACCCACTATCCTTTTACCATCATCTCTAGCCTCCTACTTCCTTTTTTTGCTCGGCTCGTTTGCTTCACATCAGAATGCAATAAACGTTTGTAGTTATCAAAAACAAAACAAAATAAAAGCAAAACCAAAGCCAAAGAAAAGGAAAGTGATTTGTAAATGTTTCTTGGTTCTTACTCAAAAAGCAAAATATGGCTGCGTTTTTATACTATACCGAAAATACCTTAAACTAAATGCAAATACGTAATACGCACATTTGTTTGTCTTTGATTCGCTTAGCTATCCAATAAAATTGACTTTTATGACTACTCTCTGACATGGCTAGAGATGTCAATAATAGGGAGGAATATGTACATATGTGTTGCACTTGGTAGTCCTTGAAACTAATTTCGCGTCAGTCCATTTATTGATTTTTCTCCTTATAAAGTTGCTTGATGATAAAGCTAACTTTAGTTTCATCCCCAAAAAAAAAAAAAAAAAAAGATATATATAAAAAATGTTATTGACCACTACCACCCTCTCTGATGCTGTGGTGACTCGAATACATTTAATACCAATTCACACCCACCACCCCACTCAAGACCATCGTAATTCGATACATTTTTTTATGCATGCCTGGCTGGATGGATGGATGGATGGCTGATATCTGAAACACTTTGCAAATTAATCGGCACACGCTTCGTCACTAATCGCTTTATGAATGCGCAACGAACGAGTCTGCAATGCTGATGAGATCTCTCATCGCTGTTTGCTTGCTTTTTGGCTTGCTTGGGGACTAGCCACGTTTCCACCTAACATGTCATCAGCATCGCGTCACACATTGCTCCATCGCCATCGCCATTGCCATCATCATCATCAACATCGTCGCAGTCGTAAGGCATCGAGTGCTGCTGCTGCTGCTGCTGCATCGCACTTCCAATCGCTTGCTGTATGTGTGCTGTGCACTCAATCACATGCCGGAAATCAAACGAAACGGATGTCCGTTCAAATGGTCACCGGCAAGGGCGTTAAGAGGGCGTTACCAAGTGAATGGAGGGCAATCGAATGGCAAGGGCAGAGTTGGGTGCTGTAAGAGGCGGCTAAGAAGGATGTTCGTTCTGCGGTTTTGGGATTGTGGGTTGCGGAGTAACCGCAACGTGAAATCGAAAGTCCCGCTGATTAAAACTCAACTCAACATTGTCGCATTGTTGCAGCAGAGAACATGCACAATTGAAGGAACAGGAAATTTATGCACGTCAATCAGTAAAACGTTATAACTGGGCGTGGTCAAACCCATTTCCTTTTCCTTTTATTTTTTTTGTCCAAGCAAAATATGCAGAAAAAGCAAAAAAATCAAAGTAGTTTTTACGTTTTGCTTCGCCTCAGAATCAGACGGAAAAACAAACATAGCATCCAGCGAATGTCTACTTTCCATTGCTTATTAACTTAATAGTTATTAAGAAAAACCCAAACACTTAACAAATACTTGCATATGATTTTTTGAAACCGATTAAAGAATGCCTTAAATGCAGTCTGAGGAAAATAAGTGGAATCACTAAAAATTATTTTTAAAATGTCTAAGAAACTATTAAACAAACTGTAATTCTGACCATTGGCATAGGTTTTAATCAAATTTTCTGTTGGTGGTGTTTTTAGTGGATGTCAATTTTCTTAATGTTTCTTTGTTCATTTTGAGGTTTTAGTCTCCTTCTATGCTTTCAATTTGCATCCATTATATGTTCGTTCTCTTTATCTTAATTCTACCATTCAGACATTTTGCTCATCATTATCATTTTGCCTTATTTACAATTCATTTCTTCTGTCGGTACCCTCTCTTTCGCTCTCTCTTCTTCTTTCGTCATGTTCTTTATCACTTTTGTACACTTTTATGGTCTTTCGCGGGCCTATGAAAGAGAGTAAGATTACCCAAAGGCATGATAAGGGGAATGAGGGAAGCCTATGCTATTGTAGAACTCCGCCATTTTTAATTGCCAAGGCAATGATATTCTACTTGCAACTCCGACTCTATTTCTTTCTCTTTTAGATGAGATATCCTTGAAAAACTTAGCCACATCATAAAAACTGACAAGCAGGCAGGCTAGGCTACAGCTAACAGCAGGCAACGTCGCAAGGACTTCCGTTATGGGGGCAAAAACTAGCTGGCAATTGGCACATAAGGGCTTTCATTACCCAAAACCTCCTGGCCCACCCACCGCACCGACACGGACCGCTCTAGCGCACTTCATTTGAGACTTTGAACTGCAAATAGACAACGCGTTCTCGTGGTTGTGGAGCTTGGTTACTATAGTGGATGTGAAATCCTGTAGAAAAAGACAGTGAGTGGGAGAGAGGAAGAGGGGAAGAGAGAGAGAGAGGACAGCTGCTTTTCACTTTTCACATTTCCATCATCAACCTTTTGCCGAGGACTTTGCTTTCATTTTTGCGCCCTGTTGTATTTGCATATCAAATTAAAAGCGCCTGAGTAATTTTAGCGCTTTTTCACCAAAACATGCGATAGTATGCTCGAAAGGGGGAAACGGAAGTATGGATGGGATGACTGCCGACAGCCAAAAAGGGGGATGTAGGAGAGGGGCGAACGGCTAACCCACAACATGGAGCACATTGTCCCGGATGAGGGCTGTGAAATAAATAAAATACACGTTCGAGATGGTTGAACATTTAAAAGCTATAATTAAAAAGCGACAAACGAAATGGTAGAAAATCAAGCTAGACGACAGATTTGGTTAACTCTTGCTGGTGCTGGAGCTGTTGCCGCTTATTTTGATGCTGGTGATGCCTGGTGATGCCGCTGCCGCCAGGTTCCGGGTTGTCCTTGTAAAATATTCAAATGGCGCCTCGTCGACATACAAAATGGCGTTACAAACGTGTAAAATGGGTCCAGCCCAGGGATTGGCCCCATTGGATAAGGATATGTGTGCGTGTGTATGTGTGGTTGTCCCATGTCTATCTATTACTGTATGTATGTGTTTCTCTGTGTGTCTCTGTGCATGTGCATGTGTATGTGTGTGTCATAATGTATTTGCTGGAGTTTCTATTGCTTCACACACCTCGCTGAATCTTCATGTCTACACGTCTATCGTGTCTGCAATTGAAAGCTAAAGGTGAGGGTTAAATCAGTTTTGTACCACCGACAAATAGTTCATAACGTTTATCATTTACCATCAAAGAGTGTATCTTAATTTAAAGAGTTTACCTTGATTTAGTTAGGTAAAGGGATTTATTTCAAGAAATATGTCTAAAAGAACATTGAAGGAAACTTAACAAGACTGTAACCTTCCCAATCGGAATAAGACTGAAATTTCTAAATCGAATCCTCTCGTTTGCTAAATAATGTTCACTTCAAAAAACTGCAAGTAATGCATCATTGCAATAAAATTGACCTTATGTCATCTAAAATTGTATTTGAAAACTTTCAAATGTTTAGTACACAATAGCCAATTGTGTTTATGATCTTTAGAAGGCATTGCCAATGTTGAGTTTTTGTCGCCTGGCATTTGCTTCATGCTTTGATTTTGGGCAATGTTGGGTGAGGGTCTTTATTATTCAAGATTATGCTGCGGGTATTGAAGTGCCATGCGTTCTTCCATCACATCACATACTCAGTCACTATCCCCTTTGCCGGTAACCCCTGGAAACTTCATCTCCAACTCCAAAAACTCTGTTTAATCCTCCCCATCCCGCCCCCATCAAATACTGCCGCCAAATCACTTCGATGACATGTTTGCGTCGCCAGCATGTCTGTGCGAAGGGCAAAATCAGGCGCGGCACAAGCACTATAATGGTTAAAACCCGCGCACGAAGTCTTACTTTTCATGTCTGCTTTGAGGTTTTAGTTACATAATTTGATTAGCTTCAAAGAATTAGCTGGCTGCCAGACAGACGGGACGGACTGACATCTTCTTCTCATCATTGGTTTGGGCATCATCATAAATTTTGTATTTGAAACATGATTTATGAACTGAATTCCTATTCTTTTTTCATTTTTTTTTGTTCGTCACTCATTCAAGTGTGTGATTAGTCTTGACATGTTATGTCAATTTTCTCTCTCAAAATGAAGAGGAAAATTAAACAAAGTAAAAGCAAAACAGAAAGATGAGTGAGTAGAAATAAAAAAAATAGAAAAAAAAAAAACAGAATCCTTTAAAAACTTGCCCAAACAGCATTCTTTCATTAGGCAAACAATGAAGCTCGAGAAGAGTGGATTCTGATGGAGGAGATGGAGGCGATGATGGTGCTCCTAGCTGGATGACTGGATGGCTGGCAGGATGGTTGATGGAATTAGTTTTATTTTTTGGACCAGGATTCGCAACTCACTCGTTTTGCAGCAGGACTCGCACACAAACCATTTAAAACGCAGATTGTCATCCATTAAGAGATTAGAAATTTTCAAGGGTGTTTTTTTCCTCTTCTACACAGATATGTGTGTGTGTGTGTGTGTCTATGTTTTTTTCTTTTTTGTGTCCTTTGTCTCTCGTTTTTTGGCAAACAGGACAAGCACACGCACACACACTCACATTCATACACTTGGCATCAATACACTGTGAGGAAAATCAATTGGCAAACATATTTTTGGATTCATTTTTAGTAAATAAATTGAAGGTCAGCCATTATATTTGACTAGTCTACAGAACAAGATGGAAGGAAGAATAGCTTTATTATCATAATGCCACAAATCTATTTACTATATCAAATACTATAATTTGTGAAATATCTTTATCTTATCTTTACTCGCAAAAAATATAAACGACTTATGAAAATGAATCGATTTCTTTCTTTCAGTTTCACATTTCCTGCTTTTCATTTTATTTCTTGTTTTCTGTTTTGTTTTTTGGCGAAGTGTATCAGATATGTTGTAAGGGGAGGGGCGAAAAATCAGCTCAAACGCTGAATTGTTTGGAAACATCAGCAAGTTTCCCATAAAAATCACTTCAAATGTCATATTAGATATCCAGTTGGCGCTAGGGTTTGACCTGACCGTAAGGACAATTCGTTTGCTTGCTTGCTTTCTCGCTCGTTTATTCGTTCGTTTCGGTTTGGGTATCGGAAAATTGAAATCTCTGGGCCGGAGATGGAAGAAAAGTTCAACCATCCATACCAATACATATGCTTGACGTAATCCTTTTTGCTGTCTTTGCTTGTTCACAACTTCGCATTTGGCCGTACAAATTTTGCCTCTATTTTGACTTTGTCTTCTCAAACTCACTGTGTGCATGGAACGCGAAGGGGTGGGCTGAATGGGTGGTTTGGGGGCTTTTGTCCAAAAAATCATTTTCAATTGCTTGACCATAGGAAATTTGGGAATTGTTTGGGAGTGAGATGGAATAGGATAGGATTTGGGGGACGCCAACGATGATGACGGCGACAGAGGACGAGTGCTCATATTTTAAGTAGAAAACTTGCTTGCTTGCTTACTGTTACGCTTCAGCAAAGACATTGAGTACAGTTTGACTAGCATATATAGAGAAGATAGATGCTATAGTCCATATAGATACATACATACATACACATGTGTGTGTGTGTGTGTACGTATAATAGTTAGAAGTAGTTTACCTACAACAAAAGAGCTTAAGTGCAAAATGCCATGCGATGCAACTCTCTGCTGCCAGGCAGCCAACTGCTGCTCAAGCTGAAGCTAAAGCTGAAACTGAAGTGTAATTGCATTAGCAAAAGCAACCAAGTACTCCCATTTAAATCATTTTGCTTGAGCACTGGCTTTAAATTTCCTAATTTCAAATGCAATTATTTGAAATGCCGCCTCCTTCCCCCCATACGCGCCATATACAATTGTTTCAATGGTTGGTCATTGCACATGAAAATTCCAAATATTACAATGGAATTTAAATACTTTTTCTAAATGACCAGAAACATAATATGTTTGAACAATTAAAAGAAATTGTGAGTAAAATAAAAATAAGAATCGATTTTTGCAATGGCCTCAAAAAAATTGTTTTTTTTTTTCAGAAAGGAAACTCCTTTTTTAGGGAATATCTTTTATTGCTGTTTAATTGGTATGAGAATGGAAAAATGAAGCATTTTCCTGAACTTAGTCGGCTAAATTATCAAACAAAAAGTTCTCTTATGTGTATTTGTGACAATTGTATTTCTATATACATAAATAACTTTTGCTCTTCCGTTAAAATAATTGTAGGATTGTATAGGATTTTCAAAATTTACCTAATGTTGGACTTACTTTATTCGTGTTTTTGAGAAATTAAAATTGTTTTTGTTTCATGTTTGTGTGAATGTAAATTTAGTGTTAATAAACGCAGATTAAATATACATTTATTGGTCAATTGATAATTCAAGTGAAAAGTGTTAATATATTGTTGTCCAACAATTTTTGGCTGACCAGTATTGGTGAACGTTATTTAAATGCATATTTCATGTACTCACTCAGTGTGACCAAAGTGCCAATTGATGCTCTAAATAACATAAAATCTGCTTTTACATACAAACATACACGTATGTACATATGTGCATATAAGAGAGCCAACAACAACAATATCTACTAGCAAAAAGCTCGTCTCATTGCATCAACATTGCCGCAGGACAAGCTCACACAACAAAATTTTTACTGTACTGGAAAATATTCCCGGTTAAAGCAAAAGTTGTAGCGTTTGTTTCACTCATTTTTTGCTGTTTTTTTGCTGGCGCAAAATACGAACAAACAAAAAACACACACACACACATGCATATAAAAAAGTTGAAAGTTGTTAAACAATAAATAAAAACGTTCCTACACATGCTACGGGCTAGCTTTTCGGGAAATACATTTTTCTGCCAAAACTGTGTGCAATTTGTTGAAATTGCTTTGTGACATGCCTTTTGGGGCATGGCGAAAATTTTGCTCAAGTGGCCATCAGAATACACTAATTAGGTTATCGTTGCTATATACCTACATACATATATGCATATATATAAATATAATATAATGCTTATTGAGAGCAACTAGAATAGTTACTTTCTGCTACAACTGCAAAAGAAAAGCAACAATCAGTTTTCGGGCATTGCTTACAATTTAAATGGCTACTAAACTCTTGATCCTTTTGATAGGACAATATGTCATCTGCGTCCCCAATCGAGTGGACTTTAAGTAGTTCTCTTGCCCTTGGCGGCAATTATCCAAAAAACCTCATTAAAATTAAGTAGTTGAGGTAATGTTGATTCATTTCTCTTATAATAATATATAAAATTGTGTTCCCTTTGTTGTCTCCAAATTCTGCAAATAAATTGTTCTTCTTCAAGTTAGCTTATTGCTTCCGATTGAAAATTATTTATAATTTATTTTAAAACTAACTTCGGCGGAGCATTGTAATTTCAAAAATATGGAAAAACATTTCTGTTAACATTTGAGAAAAATTAAGCCATTTCTATAGCACAGACCAAAGATAAAGTTCAAGTCATTTTGCACATGACATTTTCCCATTTGACATCCTTGCGTTAATGCAGCTTCTTACATTTGGATATGCTAGGAATGAATAAATTGCTGTATCCGATTCCTCCATTGTGCAATGTCAAAGTCAAGTCACTTTAATTTCAATTGCATCGAGAACATTTTATGAACATTCGTCTCTATCTTAGCGATTCACTTTTTTTTTCTTTCCCTTTTTTTTTTTGTTTTTGCTGTGGTAACACACCACAAAGTCGTCTTTTACATTTATCAAGCGTATGGATGGATGAATGGATGGATATATGGGGGGGAGAAAGTGCAAAATACATTGATATTGATATGGAGGGCCACGCCCCCAAACAAGCTTTAGCCATCACCTTGGGTAAAAACAATCCGAACAGTATTTGGCGCTTGGCACCTTGACAATTTGTATTCCCAGCTCAAGCTTAACTTGTAAACAACACCAAAAGCATACACGAAATAGAAGAGGAAACCGAACAGGTAAAGTAAAACGGAAGGTAGAGAATCGCTAACATTCGATGCACATTTTTCAAATAGTCACACAACTCCAGAGGTTGAGAAAGACAGGGAGAGAGAGAGAGAGGCTAAAGAGATAGATACGTTGCGATACAGATACAGATAGAGATTCTTTGGGAATATAAACTTGTAATTTGAGAGCATTGGCTTCGTACACAAATTGCCATTTGGCGTTACTGAGAAATGCACTTTTAAGCTGTGTCCTTGGCTTGTCGGCAATCTGTCAGGATAGTTTTTTCTTCCCCCGTCCCATATTTTTTTCTTTGTGGAGTGGATGTGAATCAATTTGAGTACAAAAGGAGGAGAGTGAGATGAGGAACCACAGGATTAATACTTGAATGCATAACTGAAGTTGGCACACACTTTTTGCCATTCAGAAAATATTTTTTTCAAATGGTTATACAATGAAAAGCAAATTTTAATGGGTTTTTCATTAGATTGTCCTGACAATTCTAACTATTTTCTTACAATCTAAATGTCGATTCCAATAGTATGTACATATGTATATATGTATGCAAGTGGCATTCTCTTGCTTCTCTAATTACTCATTGAATTGAACGTTTTCCTCAAATATTGGCAAAAGTCTTGATACGATTTATAGAGTATTATCTTGGTAGTGTTCTCTTCTCTCGTTTTTTGATGTTTAAAAATTCGATGTTTTTCCTTTTTGCTATATATGTACCTATATATATATATTTTATACTCTTACACACATTTTTCTGTGCATTTTTTAAGTTGCAACTTGACAACTTTTGAGTGAAATGTACCTTTTGAATGGAAAAGCTTAGTTTTATGGTGCTTTTACTTGGTTTTTTTCGTTTTTCTTTTTTTGTGGTTTTTTGTTTCGGTGTTCTCTCTCTCTCTCTCTTTCTATAAACAACAGTTACTTAGCATTAGCGTGTGCGGCAACTAAAAGCAAACTACAGGGCACGTAGTAAGATGGCAAATCCCAAAAAGTGTGAGAGAAAATCAAGCTTGAACTCTGAGCTTGAGCCTGATGTATGCGTCGTCGTCGTCGTCGTCATCCTTATTCTCATCCTCGTTTTCGTCCTTGTCGTCGTCGTTGTCGTAGTCATCTCTGCATGTCTAAGTACACAAACCAATAGCAACAACTGGCTGCTGCCGCATCTCACCTGGCACCTGGTTGACCTCCGCCGCTCCGCATCGACAGCTGGAGCAACAAGCAGCACTTAACAAATGGTAAAAGCATCAACAAGCTTCCGCATCCGCAACGGAACGCGCCATGCCCAAGCCCTAGCCATGGCAAAAGGCAGATAAAATGTCTTAGCTCTCTCTCTCTCTCTCGCTCTTTCTATCTCCCTCTTCATTTTTCTCTTTTTCTTCTCTCTCTCTCTCTATCCATCTCTTTTTTTTCTCCATCACTCCTTTTCTCTCTTTACGTTGTTGTTGAGCGATTATGCCAAGGAGCCCGTTGCTGCCACTTAAATGGCATTGGAGCACGTGTAAGGCGTCCTGAAGTGTGTGTCGGCATTGGGATTGTGAAAGAAAAGAGAGAGAGAAAGAGAGACACGAAAGAAGTGTAAGAAGGCTAAGGATTTCACAATGCCTGCAGTGGAATGTGGCATTTACAAACGCGTCAGGCGACAAAAACCGGCAACAGGAAGTGCAAGTGTTAAAAAGAGTGCCCTGAAGTAGGCTCAAAAAAAAAAAGGACTATCGAAATTAGAAGAGTCACCTCAATGCATAAACGAAGCTAATAATAAATTAGGCAACTCTTTATCCTCCCATCAAATTTTTTAACGAGACAAGGCTAAATCCTAAATTTCTTTTGAAACAATTTTAATGATCTTGGCCTAAATTATACATACATACATAATTTAATTAAACATTTCAACCATGTTAAAGTTAAAGATGATTCTTCACACTCTATTTCGATCAGGAAGCTCTTACTTGACAGGACATTTTACACCAAAGGATCTACATCAGTTAACAGACCTTTTAATTTATTTTATAGTTCATTTAAATGAAAATCGTGATTTGATGAAGCTTATGAAAAAGGTTTATGACACTTTTGTCACCTGCTGCTGCTCGAACTAATATTACTTCTACTTTTTGCCTTCCACTCATAATCATCTTCAGCTAATGCAAAATGAACTTTTCATTTAGCATAACAAAAGACAAAAGTGCTGCCGCATTACCATGCTTCCCTTCATCCTGCAACAATATCACTCCCGGAATTTCGTATGTGTGTGTGTGTGTGTGTGTGTGTGCATATGTGTATATGGCTAGAAATTTTTCGCCAATTTGAAAACCATTTTCCGTGGTTTGTTTTGGTAATGTAATGTTTGTTGTGTGTGAAGCCGAATGGAGCAGAGCGGGTTTTTCATCATTAATTTGTCGATGAAACTTATGGCAATATTCCCAGGCAATGTTTGTCTAAGGACTCAACTCAGAGATTGTATGTATCTGTGTGTGCGAGTGTGTGTGTGTGTGGGTAACTTTTTAGTAGCATTTGATGATTTTGCTGGGGTTCCTCTGTGTTATTATTGTTTGCCAAAGTTTTTGCATATTATCAACGACGGCAAACGACGCGAACGAGAGGCGTTCCCATAAAATAATGTAATCTGTTTAAAAACAAACATGTCTTGAGCAATTTCGCGTGGCTAGGGACATATTAAAATGAGTGAGTGTGAGAGAAAGAGGCGCACCACTCCACCCCACCAAATTTGCTATAACAAGGAAAAAGGCACCTAAGAAAACAGCGCGCACACACCAAAGAGCCGTTAACAAGTAGAAAGTTGAGGCAAAAAAAAAAAAAAAAAGAAACACACACACACACACCACGAGGGAAGGGAAAACCCCCAACAACAACAACAAACAAGCTACGTCCGATGTCTCCTCCACCTCACTGTTCCCTTCTATATCCCCACTGCCCCTAGTGGAAACAAATTTTATGCCAAGATAAGTAAGACGGCGATGTGCGACGGCAAACGGCGATAACAACTTTCCCGTTTCGTCCTCCATTGCAGCGAAGTTTTTCGTGAATTCATGATGAAAACTAAAAGTAGACAGAAGCCACTGAGATACATAGAGAAAGAGAGCAACTAGGGGACAGAGAGACAAAGAGGGAGCGAAATATTTCAGCTGAAAGTCCAACATTTTATACTATATCTACGTACTCGGTATGTATGTATGTATATTGACAAGTTATTAAAGTGAGAACTGAGAAGCTACACAGCTAACTATTCAAGCCCTCAAAGAGTTCCCATTAAGTTAAACCAATTCAAGTCATTGATGTTCAGAACTCAGAGGAAAATGACTCCAGGAGTAGGTGAATTTGAGATATATTGTTAATTCATTCTTTTCCATAATGTAAGGTCCTTAATCTGTTTGCAGTAAGAGCATAATTGAACAAATTGGTTAGTAAATAACTGAGTCGATTAATTATGCCGAGTCGCTTGACCCAATACTAGTTCATAGTCCGAAAATTAGTTTACTGTATGTACGTACACACAAGAGTTTAATATGCCCTATAAAATTGCAAGCAGCTTGGTTTTCTTACGAATATAAAATACTTATACATATTAATGGCATTTCAATCATTTAAACTACCTATTAATACATTGTTGTAACGATTATGCATGTAACAATTAAAATAAATGGTTAAACTTTCAATGCTTGAAAGTTACATTTTTGCCCTTGCCATCCATCCATTGCAGTCTGTTGTTACTGTAACTAACTACTTTCAGATTATAGATTTTCCCATTTGTATCTGTGTGGTAATCCTTTATCCTTTCTCTTTCTTACATTAACCCATGCTGCTGCATCCTTTTGTTTGTTTGTCTCTGTTTCGGTTTCGTTTGCTTTTATTTATAAAAACCAATTAAAATCAACTCCTTTTACTGTGTACACTACTATTAAAAACGTAAGAAGAGAGAGAGAGAGAGAGGGAGTGAGAAAGCAAAGAAAATGGGAAAAGCGACAATAAAACAAGAAGAAAATCTGATGAATTTACTCACCCTAGATATATACATTTTGCCAGGTTTTTGTTTGCTTAACCCAAAGGGGGAGATTTGCTTTCTCTCTACACCTTTGGATTTTCCCGTTAGCTAATTACAATTTGTATTTACATCTACTATAACGTATAGATACACATACATATACAATTATTTATTTACAAATCAAATTTTGATGCGGCGTAGACTTTTCAATTAATTTATAAATATTTATTTATTTTAATTGAAGTTTAGTCAGCCGTTTGAATTGATACAAAAGTGAAAACTTTGCGCGACATGTTTGGCTTTCGTGCAAGGTCAAAGATTTAATTAATTTTCCCGATTTTTTGGCCTTTGCTTTGGCGTTTTTCGGTTGAAAAATCGCTAAAAAAAACAACACGAAAACGAAAGAAATCGAAAACGAAATGGAGATATGGGGTGTTGGGCAAAGGTTGACCTTTGATGGGGCGTGGTTTGAACACCTCCTTCTTCTATCGCCTCATCTGCTCACTCACTGGCCGCCGCCGTTTCACTCTAATAAATTACAAACCAAAGTCAATAAAAATCACCGACATCGCCTTGAGAGAGTGAGAAGGTAATTTAAGGGCTACGCCGACTACGACGACATTGTCGAAATAAATTCAAGGAAAATTTACGTAATTTCGCTTGCCCATTCATTTGCATTGAGCCACGCCCATCATCCATCGAAGCGTAGGCGATGGAGGTGGAGGTGGAGTGAAGTAGGCGTATGGGGCTAAGAATCTTCAACTAACTAATGCGCGTAATTTGATGTCAAAGTGTGAAAATTTCTACTTCATTTAAACATTTTGCCAAATGCCTTTGGGATCAACTCAAACAAAATCTGGCCTAGATAATAACTTGTCCCGGCCATTTTCTAATAAATTAACTTTCAATGGCAAATAAATCAATTGGACAGCATATGTATATGCAAAACTACAACAAAAGGTCCATACGAGAAGGATGAGATGGAGATGAAGGAGAAATGGCAAATTGTCAAGAGGTTGGGGACATGACGAATTGTATGAAATTTCATTTTGTAAAATTTAAGTTCAAGTCATAAGGGAAATTGTGTTAAAATGTTGAAATTTCACTTCATCTTAATACGAATTGAATTTGGTTTTTAATACTTTATAGACACAAGGACTTACAGTTATATCAGTTTTAGAGCTATTCATTCGTGAAAGCACTTCCTTTGATGGGGAAAAATAAAAACTCTTTAAAATTGATTAGAAATTTGTAGTTGAACAGCAAAATTAATAAAACGGCATCTCATTCGGTCGGTTACGTTCTTTGGTTCGCCTTTTACTTTACTTCTGTTGAGACAGTTTCCAGCTGAAGCTGTGAAGGCGGCTTGTCATACCCTCTTTTCATGGCTTGGCATGGCAACTTCTTTTCAGACGACATCGACTTCCGTTCCATGT
The DNA here is from genome assembly GCF_018151085.1 of Drosophila tropicalis. Taxonomy (NCBI): domain Eukaryota; kingdom Metazoa; phylum Arthropoda; class Insecta; order Diptera; family Drosophilidae; genus Drosophila; species Drosophila tropicalis. The sequence continues at coordinate 3,575,799 of NW_027172929.1, read as the reverse complement.
CATACCTTCAGGGCATTGAAAACTGTAAAGTTTCGCTTTGGATTTAACACGAGTGAGAAGACCAGAAAAAGTTGCCGGAAATTGCTAGGGATTGTTCTTAATTTGCCAGACAACAACAAGTGGGGGAGACTGACGGACGGAGTTTGGATGACCATCACCACCACCATTACTTCTCCCCACTTTCACGCTTCGATCCCTTGGCAAGAAGACAGACAGATAGATGGCCAGACATTTTTGAGTGATGCACACGCAGGGATAATTTGTTATGGTGCATTGTCCTGTGTTTTACCCCATCCATATCCATCCCCGCAAACTCTTTTTCCCCATTTAAGTTTCATATCTCTTGTAGCTTAACTTGTCTCTTATGCAGTGATAAAAAACATAGAAAACTAACAAAAAACTGGTAGCTGAGTTTCCAGCTTGATGAGCTAAAAAAAAAAAAAAAAACGAAATGAAACAAAATGTTACACAACATTGGCCTCGTAAGCTTTTTTGTGTTTGTCAGGCTTCTGGGGCTATTACAAAAGAGGCCAGCTGGCAGAATAAGTAAGCTTAAAAACGAATTTTGAATACCCTAGCAAATGCCATGAAGATTTTATCAGATTGTTGCTTGATTTAAGCGACACGCGTTGCGTTTAGGCTTCTCTCTGATCCCCTAATCGATTTCCAACGAATTGCATGGTAGATTAATTCAAACCATAATTATTTTAGGTGGGGAAAAGGCCATTTTTCTTATGTGTTTGAGGCGAAAAGATTATAACAATTTAACGGTGGCTTGCAATGCTCATTAAGATGCCAACTCACAGAGAAAAGGAGGAGGAGTATAGAGGAATCGAGAGAAAGAGAAAGAGGGAGAGGTACATGGTGGAGACACGTTTATCTACTTTTGTCACATTTTCACCTATATAACCGAAACCCACTCCTTATCTATCCAACATACTACAGGCAAATCCGCTTTGATCCCTTTTCGGCATCATTGTTGAGGACTTGTTGTTGTTGTTGTTGTCGTCGTCAATGTTGCGTTACATTTAACGCCTCCTCGCTTATTGATGTTCTAATTCGCACTTAATCCAATCTAAGATACGAATGAGCAATTTCAAATTATGATTATACCTGGGCCAGTCACCCAGTCAGTCAGCCAGTCAGCCAGCCAGCCAGCCATTCAGGCAGTCAGCCGCAACAGGCAAACACAGGCTGGACTCCGACTCCTACTCCCCTTAAGGACGACTAAGTCGACTAAGGACTTCTAGGAAGAAAAAAAAAAAGAAGCAAATGGGAAACAGCCGAAGCAGCTAAAGAAGCATAAGAAGAAGCAAAATTATTTGAAAATATGACGCTAATGAAATTTTATGGGCCATGCGAAGGTTGATTTTTATTTTTATTTTATTTTGTTTTCGTGTTTTCCTTTTCCTTTGTATTTTGCGTTTGTCCCCTCTATCCCGCCCCACTCACTCACTCACTCACTCCCTATGCCACTTTACTTTACTCTACTCTACTCTACTTTCGAAAAGCTGATGCCCAAATAACGGTAAATTAAGCGAGATAAATCAGTGTGTGGGAGGGCGTTGAAGTAGAGACCCTGGCATCGAAAGGGAAGAGGGGAAAGCAAAGGCAAGCGAGAGGAGCCAAGCGAGTCAAGTGCTGCTGGCTGGGATTAAAATTTTTTCTTGTTGTTTTTCTGTTGTTGTTCTTTGTTTTTTGCATACCCTGCACCTGAATGGCCACATAAAGGTTGATTTATCCGAGTGATTTACATTTAAATTTTTGTAAAAAATTTATTTAACGTTTATCTACTTAAATCTTGGTAGCAAAAATGGAGTTTCGGCTTAAGTATCATAATCTTCAAATTATCATGAGATGAATATTATTTTACCTTCAGTATTGACATAGTTGGTTTAGTTTTACTTACTTGACCTTATATTAAACCCTAAATTGTCAGTCTCCAGTTGGTCAGTAAATGCAAAAACTAGTTGGGAATTGCAATTAAATGAAAGGAAACAGTCAGGCAAAGCTTAAAAAGTAAAAAAAAGTGCTCTTAAGCCGTTTGGACTTAATATCAAATCCTTCAACTCAAATAAGTTTATTAAATAAGGAAAAATGTAATTAATTAAATGGTAATTAATAAGTTAATTAAATCGTGGTTCAGTTGCCATGACTTTTGTTTAAACAAAGTTTTGCAGTAACGTTGAATAAACAGTTAACCAGGAAACACTGATGATTAATGGGTCTAAAATAACTAACCATAAAGAGAGCCTTCGCTTCAATAGACACTAATTAATATAGGGTAACAATATAGTCGATTCCTTGACTTAACCTATTTAGGATTTTGTTTTTCTTTTCCTTTTGGTTTTTGTTTTTTGTTTTTTATTTCGTTGCTTTGCGCAAAAATTCCAGCGATTTATTTGTAAACAAGTTGGCAATTTTTTTTGTTGTAAATTTTTGTTCCTTTTGCTTCAATGTTTTTGTTTTTTTCGGTGTTTTGGTTGTTGTTTTTGGTTTTTCTTTTGTTTTTTAAAATTTATCATCCCCATAAAAATTGGTTATAAAATTGTTTGGCCGTAAATGAAGTTTGTGCTTATTTTTTGATGAATTTGTTTTGTTCGGCGCCAGCTGAGTGTTGATTTTTATGCATAACAGTAATAATAATGCGCTCCATCTCTTTTGGCTTTTTACTCAAGTTGTGTTTCATCATTTTTCGTTTTATCTTTCACTTGGTTTCCCTCTCTGTCTCTCTCTCTCTCTCTCTCTCTTTCGGTTACTTACTGTATGTTGTTGTCTCTCAGTTTCAGTTGAAATATTCATCAATGTCAGTTCAGGTTACAAATACTTAATCAAAACCAAATTTCTCAAAAATTTCCATCATTTTTGCCACACTTTTTCTATGCATCAAAATTGAATTAATTTTTTTTTTTTTTTTTTTTTTTTCAAGCAAGGTTTTTTTTGTGTAAAATAAAATATGTTTTTCCGCGTGAAATGTTTTTAGATAGAATTAATCAAAAGAAACAATTCGATTTGCATTAGGCAAATAGAGTTTAGACAAATTTCTTATAGTTTTTAAGTATTTAATATATTTAAAGGCAGTTCAAAATTATTTAAAGAAATAATGTGTTAAATATATATTTAGTTTATAGTTCAAAGGACATTCTTCATAGGGAATATCCATGTGGATACGTATGAATTAATTTTGCAGGGGCTTAAAATCACTTTGTAATGGCCATTGGAGAGCAATTATGATATTGAATTTTTGTTTTTTTTTTTTGTTTGCTAAATTATAATCTCCACTTTTAACTCATTACCCCAATTGAAGCCCTTCTATTAGCCTAATTGATAGTTCTTTCAGCTCAGTTGCGCTGCTAGACATGATTGATTTTTTTTTTTCGTTTGTTTGTTTCGTTTTTGCTGGGAGATTTATATGCCATTAAATCTCAATAAAACGATTAATCTAAATTTTTAATCGAATTTATATTGAATCACTCGGTCGAGTCCATTGACCGTCTGCTAGTTGAAGCGCTCCCTTTTGTTCCAAAAGGTTTATTTTTTGTCCGTTTTCGTTTTGTTTTTTAACTGGTTTTTGTTATTTTAAATTAAAATGTAATAGAAAATTCATTGGAGTTCACATTAAAAATGCACTTATCGGCTTAACGCTGGTAAATTACAGAGGCCAGCACAAATGCATCTCCTTCTGCTCCTCCTGTCGGCCATGTCCCTCGAACAAATACGTTTTATGTTGAATGAAGCAGAGTGAGAGAGGGGTACAACTTTATACAAATTGCATGAAATTAATTAAAAATGCGAGAAAAATGGGCGGCTCTAAAGTGACCCACCGGCTGTTGCAATCATGTTGGAGTAGAGGTGTAGAGGAGCAGTAGTAGGTGGGGGAGGAGGGAGAGGTGGCGACTCTGGGGTCGCGATGTCAGAATTGAGGTGTTCGGGGCATGGGTGGATGGAGAGGATTGAAAAATTTCATTCATTCGATTTATTAATATGTCAGAGGAATGTAATGCCACGCCTCTATGTAACACACACACACACACACACACACATCAAATTTTCTGACTGCGCCGCCTTTGCCCCTCGAAATTTTTATTATTTTTATACGCAAAATGTCGCATTGCGTGACACCAGCGCAACAAAAGGGCGGACAGGTGGTGGGAAAGTGGTGAGTGGGAGTGGGTTAGTGGGTGGCGTGGGTCGGCAGGCAGTAGCAGCATTTTTTGACGGCATCCATCAGTTATTTCCAATTTTGCATGTGCAATATTTATGCATGCATGGCAATGAGGGCGACAAAGACAACGAATGTAGCAAGTGGATACGTGAAAGAGAGAGATCAAACTGCAACGAGACTGCTGTGCGCTTGTTTTTAATTTTTTTTTTCACCTCTTTGTTTCTTTTTTCTTTTTGGTAGCTGTGAGTGGTAGAGGGAGAGGGGGGGAGTGGAGGTGTAGAGTATAAGCCAACCAACAGACGCAGAAGTGAGTGATAGAGCTGCCAAAAACTAGGGCCAACTGTTACGAGGGTATGCCAAAAAGTTTTATCTGGCCAACAATAATAAAGAGCATACCGTAAGTTAACAATTTTAGAGCTGATTATAATGTAATTTGCGAGTTTATTCCGATATCTTCCTTATATACATTATGCCGGTATATATACTTAATATGCCTATGTCCTATCTAACTTTAAGATACTTATTTGTATGCCATTAATTAGGCTATTTATCTTGATCTTAGGGCAAGTTTGATGTGCTTAAATCTTCATAAATATTTCGACCTTATCTGGTATCTAAATTGATTTTGATCTGTTTTTGTATTGAAAACTTTTGGATGCACTCTCGCAATCCGCTACGTTTCTCTGTATTGCACTTACACTCTTTATTTGCTGTTCTTGTAGACTGACTGCTGTTATTTTAAACGTATTGCTGTGTTCGCTTCTACCGCTTCTGCTTCTGCTGCCTGGAGTCACTCCCGATGTACTTACAGCAGCTTCTTTTATTTATTTTTTTGTTGCGAAACGCGATACGAACAGGAGAACAAACGCCACGCCGCGCGTTACGCTACGCCAACGCATTTTTGCATAACGCATTAAGTATTCCAGTTTTTTGTTTTGGTTTTTTCTCTCCCCTTTTTCTCCAGCCATTTGAGTTTCAATTTAAACTGCAGCCCAGATAAAGCTTCAAAACTCCGAATGGCAAAGGGACACGGGATAAAAGATAGGCCATGGCAAAGAAAGAGAGGGAGCGAGAGAGAACGATAACTTCAACTCTATTACTTTTCGTGCTGTTGTTGGAGTTTGGTCTGACTGCTCTACATTTCAAGCAATTGTCTGTGTTTGGCTGGCTTCAAGGCAAATAAGGTTATCATTTTTGCATATACATACATACATATCTATCGATCTATATATGTATGTATAATATATGTATATAATGGTTTTTATCTGTTGAAATCAGTTGACAGAGTTTGTGTTACATTTGTGTTTGTTCATTATCTCTGATCTGACTTGGTTTCATTTTCAGAGTTTGCCTTTTTTCTCATTGTGGCATTAAAATTAAGCGCTAATTTGATGATGCGTGGCCAAGGATAACTGAGAGAGACAGGACACTCATAAAAACGAGAGAAGACAAAAACAACAACGGCAAGGACAACGACAATAACAAAACACAGTAACTGTTTCGTTGTGGTTGTAACAACTTGGTCATTGTTAGTCTTGTTGTTGGTTGTGACACCATGTGCGCCAAGTGTTGAAATGTTTTTGAACGCGCGCACAACTTTGCCGACTTGCTTTTAAACATTAAAAAAAAAAAAAAAAAAAAAAAAGTAACCAACATTGTTCTTGTTGTCTTTTTTGTTTGTTTTTTGCTTTTCGATGAGAAAATTACTCTGTCAAGCATTGAGAATGTTCATTTTGTAATAAAAAATGCTTAACTTTCTTTATGATGAAATCAGTTCTTGACGTTATCCACGAGTGTCATCCTTGACGTTATCAGTTCATGACGCTATTAGTTCTTAAACGTTAAACTTGACGTTATCAGCTCTTGAGGTTATCCTTTGAAAAACTTGTGCCTGATTTGAAAAGGTTTGATATTGATTTACAAATGTATATCAACAGCATTTATCAACATTTTCGTGTAAAACTATTTCTTTTTCTTTCATTTTCAATCCAATTTATTTTGTTTTTGATCAAGAACTTTTATAAAGATAAAGAAATGTTTTCCTTTGTCCTTGCCCGCTAACAAAAGTGAAAGTGCATTACTCAGGTTCCTATAAGATCGATGGAATTGTGTGTAAACCCTTTTAAGAGCATTAGCGGTTCGTTGTATTTTTTTCTTTACTTAGGAATCTTAATTTTTTTTTTTATTTTATTTTTATTATTATTCTGCGTTGCTTTTCCCGTTCGGTTCATTTAGCCAACACCGCCGTCGCCACCGACACATCGTCGTCGACGTCCTCGACGTACAGTGGGTCGTTTGCCAAAAATTCAATTCAAAAAACTAAAAAATAAAAACTAAAACTATATTTGAGTTTTTTATTTTGCGGAATTGTTGATGTTTTAGAATTATTTTCCCTATTAAAGGGATAAATTTGAAAATAAAAAGGAGCCACTGTGCGTTGTCCTCGTCGTCGACGCCATGCAAAACTGTGTCCGAAAAGTGTCTGGCTCCCCAACCAAAACGAAAAAAAGAAATGAGTGAAATGAACGCCAGCGAATGGCCAAAATGGTAAGGGGAGGGGGGTGAAAAAAACTTGATATTTGTTCTACAACATTGCGTGTTGGGGTCGCTGGCGGGTATCCCGATTTCACTTCGCGCTAGTGCGAGAGGTTGGATCTCATTTTTTTCGGTTTTCTGTTTTTTTGTGTACTTTTTATTTTTTGATAATAATTTTATGCTTACCCAACGAACGTTTCAAGCGCGCAAAGTTTTGCTTAAATGCTCATAACAGTAAAAATAAAAAAAAAGGCAGAAGAGAAGAAAAAAACAAAACAGCAACGCAACAACAAACATTATGCAGAGAAGCACAAGAAGAGTGGTGAGGAGAGCAGAGAATGGGGGGTACGGGGAAAGGCAGCACAACATGTACAAATATTTATGTATAAAAAAAACACAGTTTGTGGAGTGAAGAGAGGTTGGCAGTGGGCAAGGGATAGGCAGGGGGATTGATGGTGCTCTATACGCGAAGTGCAAGGGGTTAGGTCGTTGCGCAAGAAAGTATGCTATGAAAATTGCATTGTACTTTTTAATGGCCAGAAGAGAGTTGCGTAAGTGAAAACTTGCCACACATATTCACATATCGCTATGGCACAATTTTTACACATAAATATGCCAGGACACATTTCAACACACACACACACACTCACAAAGACACTCCCAGCCACCACACACACACAGACACTAGGCAGGCGTAAGCCGCATGCAGAAATGTAACTAAGTCGAAAATGGTTTTTCTTACATTTCACTTGCAAACAAAAACCTGTATATTTCTCGTTTCCCTATTTGCTCTTATTTACCAAAAAAAAAAAAAAAAAAAAAAACAGAAAAGACCTTTTGTTTTGCTAAAAATCGAGACGAGCTAAAGGAAGCAATTATTGTCTATGAAAATTAAATGAAAATAGTGATATTTGCCACAGATAATTGAATACCAATTAAAAGAAGAAATCTTGGCATAAATTGAAGATGGAATTACACTCTGCTAAAGACTTATTTATCCTTAATCTTTTTAAATTGTTGTTTGTTTAAACTATTTTTTTGTGTATTTTCTGTTTTAAATTTCTCTAGATTGCAAAATGTTCATCATCAAGCATCAATTGAAGCTTTGTTCAACATTTATAAGTTCGTTGAATTTTCGTACATGGCTGTGGCAAATATATTACGTATACGCCCCGAATCTCAACTTAATGCTACTCAAAGAAAGTTTTTTTCTTTTTAAATAATTTTTTACTGTTATTATTCCGACTCCATACCACACCACACCAATATATACGCTGGCTTCCTTCACCTACTCCTACTCCTCTGTTCACGTGATAATCTTTAACCCAACTCTTGTGCCTCTTCCTCTGCGCCATCGATGCGGTTGCGCTTTTTGAAGTTTTGCACGCTGCGTGCAATTCGCGTTCAAAGCTTACAAAAGCCCATCCTAACAAAGAGAAATCCCTTCCAAAGTTATGCGTATGCCATAAAATGTTGCCATTTATGTGTGCGTGTGTGTGTGTGTGTGAGTGGGGTGTCGGGGTGTTTTAATAAAACATTTTTAGTCCAATTAAAGCTTAATGCAAGGCAATTCGATTTGCTGGCATTTTGCAACTGGCGGCGGCTTTTCTAATTTGCATAAATTAAACGCCAGGATTTTTTTTTGTATTCTCTTTTTTTTGTTGCAATTAAATTAAACTAATTTGAGCCCTTTGCCAATTTCCAGCAGCACATATTGATCATTAGTGGAATCTGTTTCCTCGGTCTTTCTCTTTCTCTCTCTCTCTCTCTTGTTTTTTTTTTTTTGTTTTGTTGTTTGTGCTTTTTTGGTTTTGCCTGCACCTGCTGCAAATCTATTGGCAATGTGTTGCCAATGCCAAACTAATGGCTCCATCTCCAGCCGGGTGGATAGCTCGATGGCTGTGATGGCTCGACTGGCTCGATGGTTGGTTGGTTGGTTGGCTGGATGGCTGGCTGGCTGGCTGGTTGGCTGGCAAAACTTTTTCTGCTGCACACAAAAACTGTGCCAAACACGGCATAAAATGACAGGCAAATGTCTTTTAAATGACACAAGTGAGACACAAAAGGGAACGCCCGCGGGATTTGCGCAGCCAATGCGGGAGATGATGATGGGGACACCACGGGAATGATGGCAGGGGGCTGGGTAGGGTATACTGCGATGAGAAGGAAGGTGGGGGGCATGTGAGACCGTAAGGGAGATGTGATAGTCAAACGTGGCTGACGATGCGCAACTAAGCCTGTAAAAATCTATTTTTCAAACCAGTTGACAAGGCTGGCACATCCCTCTTACCCTACTACCCCTTAAATCCTCCCTTTCCCTACCACACTCACACACACACACACATATTTTGCGCTCTTTTCCTTCATCTTCATGTCCTCGACGCGTAGTTTGTGTGAGAATTCTTTTTTATATATATATCTATGTATGTATGTATGTATTATGTATTGTATATGAATAACGAAAAATGAATAATGATTCCACATGGCTGTGTGTGTGTGTGTGTGTGTGCTTGGGTGTAGGTAATTTTGCTAAGCTTAAGCGAAAGAAAGAGAGAGCATGCCTATAATAAGATAAACTTTGTTAGATGTGCAAAAATTTCTGCCAAATACTATCACATTGAAAATTATGAAATTTTAAAGGGAAAACGAAATTGCTTTGAAATATTTTTATATGTGCATATGAAAAAAAGTTTTATTATAAATTAGTCCAATGATTTAGAAAATATGTTTTTTCAACTAGATTCTGAGATATTGAAGAAAACAACAAATCGATGCCGTTACTGAAGTTGATGTTTGTTGCTTTAAAACAACGTTTCGATTTACCTTAAATTTAAAAAAAAAATATATCTTATATTTGTCTTTAGTTGAAATCATTGAAAATATTTAAATATTACATGAATTTTTCACAAAACAGATGACCAAGAAAAGGCCTTGATGATGTTTCCTGTTTGGTTCTTTTCTTTTTTTTTCTTTATTCATTCGTTTCTGTCTAATGTGGCCATGGGGAGACATTTCAATTATCAGGCCACAGACCTAAAGCCCCTAAAGCAAAAATAGGCAAAGACCCACAAGCAATTCTCAACCCAAACATATGCTCAAATATGGAGCATTTTGTCCCGAAGGACGACTCTGTTGTACCTAAAACCTAAACAAATGAAATGAACGACGTCCAGACGTTTTCTGATGAAGGGCCACACATACATACATACATGGCCCAACCAAGCCAAGTCGTTGTCCTCGTCCTGTGGCCCCAGACAAACAAACACGGCAATCATGACACTTTTTATGCATTTGCATAAAGAAACGAAAAAAAAAACCCGAATTGAAAGAAAGAAATACTACAAACAGACCCGAAAGTAGTTCCTTTTCTTATTTTGTTGTTGCTCTTATTTGTGAAAATTTATGTGCCAAAGTAAAATCAATAAACTGATGAACCGACAGGACTAGTCGAAAGGGGACACATGAATGTTTGTGTGTGTGTTAGGTGCTTTAGTAGGCCACATTCAAGCTTGATTAGTAATTTAAATGAGATTCGTTTGAGAAAATTTCATTGACAAATGTTCACAATGTTATGGACACATATTGGTAAAAAAAACAAAAAAATGTTTAATCTACAATCTATTTAAATACTATGAGCAAAACTTTTTATCCATTTTGAGTTAATTGTCAGCAATTGATTGAGGACAAGAGTGAATTTTGTGCTTAGTTCTTGACTCTTTTTGGCCGAATATAAACTATGCTAGAGAATGACTAAAGAAAGGACTCTCAGGCAATACCTGAATAAAAGGAGCAAATAAAATAAATTTAGATTAACTGCAATGTTTATGTTTTTGAAAAAATGAATTCTTTAGATTTAACTCGACTTAATCTAGTCTTTTTCAATATCAAAAAGTTTTTACAAAAAAATGAAATGCATCATTGATTCGATAAATGAAAACTGAATATGAATAGCCATGACTGAATGTGAATAAACACATGTAAGTTGAATAGGAACCGATGGAATTATCGAGAGGGCTGTGTTTTCCTTTGTGTGTGTCTGTGTGTGTGTGTGTATTGCTGGGGTAAATCACATTTAAATTGAAATATTTATTCACCCAAATTGATCCCCACAGAGTATCGAAAGTTTTTATGTTTTTTTTCTCTTTCTATTTTTCTTCTTTTGGCCCTCTCAATATAAACAAGAAGAAAAAAAGAGAAGAACAAAATCACATCAGTTTTTTTTGTTGTTTTTTTGTTCTATTCTGTGGCCCAAATTCCACTCACTCAGCGCCTTCACTCACATCAAGCAGCAAGCATCAGAGGGCAGCGATTTCATTTCAAGTGTCCTGTTTCTTTTGACGCCTTTGGGCTACTTTTGCTTTTCGCCCCTGCTTATCAGTTGACAATAAATTTTTGTTGCCTACAGCACATAAATTGAGGGCGCACACTGCCCTTTATGCTCCTTGATGTATTTTGTATTTATAGCGAACCATAAAAGCAAAAAAAAAAAAAGGAAAGAAAAGGAAAAAAAATAAGCAGCAGCAAACCAACAACAAAATGTAAGCGAGAAGGCAACAAGAAAGCGTTGCATACTTCAAGGCATTCAATGTGAATTTTATATGCACACTGCAGTTTAAAAAAAAGGCGAAGAGCAGCAGCAGCAACAGCAACAGCAGCTGCTTTACATTTATTTTTTTCTTCTTTTTTTCATTCTTTATCATGGTGTTTAGCTGGTATGTTTTTTTTTGTTTGCTTTAAAGTTTAATTAAGTTGAAAATATTTGTGCTTTTGCTTTAAATAATAACAACAGTAGCAGCAGCAACAACAAATCTATAAAAGAAACAACAACACGAAGCAGAAGAAGCTGAAGAAAATAAAATAAAATGCTCAGCTGTAACTGTAAATACAGAACGCTGCTGCCGCTGCTGCTGCGTATGCGTAATGTGAGAATTTTATGCAAAAGACCTTAGAAAACGAAGCTGGCGGCGAATGGCAAATGGCGACGCTTGGGTGCGACTATAAAACGGCGGCCCACAATCAGAGAACGGAGTCAGAGAGGAGTCAAAAGTGGATACGGAGTAGAGGGGAAGTGGACCATTTTAGCCAGTTACTGTTACGGCCTTGTTTGTTGTTGTTGCCCATTGCCGTTGCCGTTGCCATTGCCCATTGCCCTGGCCCCAACCCTGGCACGGTCCGACCCATCTTGGCCCTCTAAGCATTAAAATTTGAAGTACCAAATTAACTGCAGCTTTTGCACAAGAGAAGAAAAGCTTTTTTGGAAATATACACTATATAATCCGAGGAAAAAAAAAGGGAAATGAAAAACATAAGAGAATGAGATGAAAATGATTTGTATGTACATTACAGAGAGAACCTTTCCTCCCTTTTGTAATAGATTGAAGAGATTTTCAAAGGAATTATGTATTTACATTAATTTGCAAAAGAATCTCAAACAAAATCTAAATCAGATTCAAGTTATCTCGGTTTGCAGAACCAAAGCATCATTAACTATTTGATAAACATTTCTACACAAGATGATCAACGTTTAATTGATATCATTCTACATTCCATCGTACATAAAAATTAAAAGCTACATTACATTTAAAACTAAATAAAAACTCGAAAACAATGTCAAGTTCAGATCAAAATTCCTTAAGAACTATTAAGGTAATTCATAATAGTCTTGAAAATCTATAAATTCTTATTGATTACAACTAAAAATTCTTGATAACTTTCAATTATTTATTGCTAAGCCATTAGACCAAAGAAAATTTATTGTTTTGGTGATCGTTTTCTTTGAAATCAAACTCTTTCTGAGACGATCTGTGACGGCGATTGGTTAGATATGAGGGAAAACCCAATCCTTGAGCCGGCATATAAAAGATTTGATAGAAAGATATTGTTTAAAAAGAATGCTTATCTTGATGATTTTACTGATCGATAGAAAAAAGTATTCTCAATTCTTTTTCAGATTTCCTTTGTTGGCAAGAGCATTTTGAAGTTGCCATTCTGTGAAATTTTAAAATGGAAAAATTTTCTTACGTTGTTATTTTTATCGTTTTGGATTTTAAATGTGCGAATTTTTCGTTTCTCGTGCTAGCTGGCTCCGTGCTAGTTTCGCGCAATGATGATGAAAATTAAAATAAAATGAAATACATTTTGCCTACAGACACACACTCACACACACACACACATACATATATAGAGCGGCAATGGAAACGGCAGTAGCAGTCGAAGGGAAACCCAAAAGCTACAGAAGACAGTTTTGTGCCATTTCCTGTGTTGTTTTTGTTGTTGTTGCTTTTGGGTGTGTTTGTGTGTGTGTGTGTGTGTGTTTTGATGATTGCAGAGAGTGTGGAGAGGCCACGACGCAGCAGAGGCAGCAGCTGGCAGCCATTTTTGGTCCCGCGCGCTATGCTAATCGGAAACGGAAATGGCGCATATTAATACGCAAGCTGCTCGCTCGCCTAGTCGCACAGCACAGAAGCAAAAGAAGCGCATGAAATTTTTAAAACCTAATTAAAATGTTGAAATGGAATTTGTTAATTTAAAATTGGGTAATTTAGCTCGTAACGGCCAAGGCTAAGACTAGCAAAGCAATGACTAGAAGGCGGCTATGTCGATGTGGATGTCGATGTCGATGTCTGTCCTGTTCTTTTCTCTCCCCTCTTAGCGCTAACAGTTAACAACTTTGTTTGTAAATTAACTACTCATAATACGAAAAGGGAGTTGCTAATGCAATATGTATGTAAAGATGCTGGCTGGCAGCAGAAGCAGCTTTGGTTGTAAAACATTCTATAGCAATTAAATGTTATTTACATAAAATAAAACACTCGTATATTAACGCCAAATAGTCATTCCGCTTAACTGGGGCCAATGACTTGGCTGTTATTGCATTTTACACCTACTAGCTGTTTTTTTTTTTTTTTTTTGCACTCTTCTCTTCTTCTTTAGTTCCCAACTTTGGCGTCAATTGTCAAGTTCAGTTGTTGTTACCGCAAACCTCGTCGTTTGCTCGTTTACTTTGCCCCATTGCTATCTGATTGAGACGCTAAACCAAAAAAAGAAGAAAAAACCTGGTAACAAAGGAATTTAAAAACAAAAAATAAAACTTACAAAATGAACTTTTTGAATACCCATTGGCAAAAAAATTGCATTCTCTAACAGATAGTAAGATGACTTACTTAAACACTGTAGCCATTCCAAGTAATCAAGTGTGAATTCATTACATATGTGAATCATCATTACTCATTTATTGATCATTGGCCATTGAATGACATAATTTATTTAACTGATCAATTTAAAACCTAAAATTAATAAAAATTTGATCAAATTATAAAAAACAAATAATATTTATAATTAATAATATTGTTTTAATTTGTAGGATTAAATAGTAATCAAAGTTTTATTTGGAACTGAAATAGTTTGAATTTATAAATTCTGTAGTTTACAATTTTAATTTAGAATATAATTATTTTATTTTTATTTCTGTTTAGGAACTTTCCTGATAAACTAATAAGTTTGTTGGTATTGAAATTGAATTGTCCACTCACTTTGCTTCTTAATTTGATTATCATATGCTTGATGATTAAATTAGTTTCAGCCTTAATTAGATTTCTCAATGTAAATATAAAATGCAAATATCTGGACTTCGGTAATATTTCATAAGATTTCGTTTGGATAATTTGGGTAAAAACCTTAATCAATTTCGAGGTACTATCATTTATATAACTCCAACTTACATTTTGAAACGCTCCATTTGAAGAATATCACAGGGTATTCATTATAACAAGGCAAAAAGTCAGACGGCTAAAGGCGAGACAGGAACATGACAGCATAGTGAACCAAGAAATTGAGATTGCCACATGCAGATATAGACAAGAACACCCTGACACATCCGAACAAAGAGTTTGCACAACAGCAAACGAAATGAGGAGAAAAAAAAAAAAAAAAAAACAAGGCAGAAAATAATGTTAAGGTTAGATTATTAGAGATCAAGTCCGAGTGAAATACGAGTACTTGTTCAATTTCAACATTGCATTGTGAACAAAAGCTTTCTAATTAGCTAATTGTAAGTACATTCTATCCATGTTAAATATACACAGTAGAAATGAACAAATGTACCTCTCTCTATATACATATATGTAGGAGTTTGTTTTTTCGGTTCTATATAATATTCATCTTGAAGTAGTTATTCTTTCTCTCTTTAGGCTTCTGCCTGACTTCACATAATTATTTGCCGCGACTGTGGGTGTCTGGCTTCAGCTGGGTACCAACTTAAGTTGCATTAAGAAGAACAGGAAAGAAAATAATAACGAATTGCTTAAGAGGGACAAGAAGGGAAAGCAAAAGAAAAGAAAAGAAAAGAACAGCAAAAAATGGCAACTCTTTTGTGAAATTTTGTTGTTGTTATTCATTCTTTCTGCTTTCTTTCTTCTTCGCTTTTTTTGTTGTATTTTTATTATTTTTTATCCAGATGTATTTAGTTTTTTATCGTTCATATTTTACTTTTCCAACGAAACGGAACTCATTAAAATAATTCACATGCAAGCATTTTATCGATCGTTGTTGTTTGACGTTGACGGAACGTCGCTCCTCGTAGTCGTCGTCTGGAATTCAAGTTTCTGCGCCCAGCGTAGGGGCAAAAAAGAGAAAAAAATTTTCCGTTTTCCGTTTTGGTAGCTTTTCTTCTTTTTCTATCACGTGAGACTGACTACCAAGGCTTGAGACGGTCGTGCGGAGGGGGCATTAAGGCGAAGAGGTCCTGTGTGTCGTCTGTGCAGGAAATTCATTTGGCTTGTTGTGTGTGTGTGTGTGTGCCATAAATTTTATATAAATATGCATATGCGAACCATTAAGTATTAATAATTTTTTAAAACGCTGACGCTAATGAGGCGAATGCATAAGAAAAAGCCAGCCAAAAAGGAGCGACGAGTAGACAAATGGCCTCAGGATTGATGGCTGCAAACGGCAATTAACAAGTCAGACAATGAATACCAACAGAGAAAGAGAGAGAAAAAAACAACAAATGAACAACAACAACAAAAAAATACCAACACTGACGCATTTCACTTTGATGCAATCAATGCAATTGATATCAAGAAAATCCTTCATGTTTGGCTGCTTAAAACTCAGTCGACTAGTTAAGACTCTTTGTGCAAGAGGAACTCTCGACATTTGAAATATGAAATATTTGTTCCAATGTAAATACCAATCATTGTACAAAATTATTCCCAACCATATCCAATATCTCAGCCAGCTTTAAGCCAAATATAAGAATCAAGAAAATAAAGCATCTAATGGAATGAAACGAAAATATTTGAAATATTGTTAAGAAACGTTGGTATAACTGTCGCTGGTCCTTTGATTGTGACTCAAATCCTTAAGAGTCCTAGGTATTAGATGAAAACTTTTCTAAATTTACTTTTAATTAACATCATTGATAACTCTATTTGAGTTAATAAGTTTCCTTCTTTAATTTTGCAAAACTATCAGCTTGGAAAAAAAAATGCTAATATTTTATGCCTACTTTTGCATCTCTCTCTCGCTCTCTCTCTTTGCCTCGCTCTATCTATCTTTCTTTGAGAACAAACTTGACAAGAAACTCAAACAAGCCCGTTTGCATTGGTTGTCCAAGAAAAAAAAAAAAAAAAGCAAAGCAAAAGCCTACCCCCCCCGAATGTTAATGGTAAAAAGTTATAACTTTTTGTTTGAGACCATTTGGACAGGATGAAGAGACACACGCTGGAGGCAGCAGGAGACAAAAGGATGAAGAGAAGCTTTTTACTCTCTTGCATACTGATGAATGTCCGTGCGTGTGTGCGTGCGAGTGTGTGTATGTGTGTTTGGATAGATTGCCTGTCTCGCATGCCTGAATGGAATTGCATTACCGTTACGTTGAATTGGAGGCTGAGGACGACTGAGCTCAAACCAAAAGAAGCCATCTTATTTGTTCATCATCAATTATTGGGCATGCATCAGCAGCATCACCAGCAGCCGGAGCCGGAGCAGGAGCGTTGATGGAAACAATGGAAAACGCCATGTATCGCATGCGAAATGCTGATATAAATGTATATACATATGTATATATATATATGTATAGAGATATACCTATGTATATGTATATATCGGCAAAGTGCAGAAAAAAAATAAAAATAACAAAGACAAAAAAAAAATGAAGCAAGTAAGTCGACTCGTCGACTTGGGTATACCATACACCTGGTGAAACAAATATTTTAAATTTCGAAGACCAAATGTATGTCTATTAAATTGTTTTTACATGTCTTATACTATGTGCTATCTCGCTCACTCTACAAACACACGAGCACTCTAGCGCCGCTACTAGCCAACGTCCAATTCTGGCCTTGTGGACCGCGTAGTAAAATACGTTCATACGCATATTTTACATGTTTCTAGTCCGATTTCAATAAAATTTGATAGTTTGGTAGAAATAGATAAGATTAATTATTGTGCCGAATTTGAATGCGATAGTCAAAAAACTACAGGAGGACTTCGGTTTTTTCTTAATTATGGAGGCGGAAGTGGGCGTGGCAAAATGTGAAAATATCTAAATTCTCTGCGCATACTATGCCAGTATACATACTAAATTTGGTGACTTTAGCTTTGTTAGTTTTTGATAAAATCAGTTTTGTTTAATTTACGGGGGCGGAAGTGGGCGTGGCAAAATGTTTAAATGGCCAATATCTGCGCGTCTATTAAGCTAGTCTACATACTAAATTTGATGTCGGTAGCTATCATAGTTTTTAAGGAAATCTCTTTTATGTAAATTCCGGGGGCGGAAGGGGGCGTGGCAAAAAGTTTAAACAATTAGTTTCTGCGCGCTAACTAACCGAGCATATAAACCAAATTTGATGTCTCTAGCTATTATACTTTTTAAGAAAAACAGTTTTGTGTGATTCCTGGGGGCGTAAGGGGGCGTGGCAAAAAGTTTGAACAGTTAATTTCTGCGCACTAACTAATCGGGTATACAAACTAAATTTGATGTCTCTAGCTGTCATACTTTTTAAGAAAAACAGTTTTATGTGATTCCTGGGGGCGTAAGGGGGCGTGGCCGAAATTCCAATTAATGCTGAACATGTGCATACTACACGAGTATACATACCAAATTTGGTGGCTCTAGCTCTTATAGTCTCCGAGATCTGCGTGTTCATACAGACGGACGGACGGACGGACGGACGGACGGACGGACGGACGGACGGACGGACGGACGGACGGACGGACGGACGGACGGACAGACGGACATGGCTAGATCGACTCGGCTGTTGATCCTGATCAAGAATATATATACTTTATAGAGTCGGAGAAGCTTCCTTCTGCCTGTTACATACATTTTGGCGACTTTAATATACCATTTCACCCTATGGGTGTATGGTATAAAAAGGGAGACATATTCACACATTGCAATAAATATTAACCGACTTCCCTAATACCTATTGGAGAAGCCTAAAAAAGGAATTGAGCATTAAGACCTCTAAATTCTTTTGTCTAAAATGTTTTTTTAGTTGCCAATGTTAAACTAATTTTGATTCTAAATGATCCTAAAATGTCTATAAACTGCATATGCCTGCTGTTATAAAGCATTTGCTGTAATGGGTGTAAAAAACACTGAAATGCCATGAATGCATAATGAATAAATCAGCTGTTGTTGGACAAGCAGTGCTGCAAAAGGCTCTACAACGACCACGACGACGATGAGGATAGGAGATATTAAACGTAACGCAATGGCTGCAAAAATTTGAATTAAAAAGAAAAAGTCTCAAAAAAAAAAAAAAAACCTTTAACTTTCAAGAACCACTTTAGCAATTCAGTTGTTGCTCCATATTTTGCGATTGATTTATGGGTATTATGTTTTTTATATAATATTATATGTACATACATATATCATGTATGTAAGTAGTCTCGATTTGATCTTTCGCTCAATTTGTTAGCACATTATTTGGAAGTATGTATCAACCACCGAAAGCAAACTTGCCCAGCAGTTCTCTGCCTACCACCCCATTCTAATGAAAAGATGTAACTGACGCATTCGATTTATGTTGACAAATGCAACATAGTGGAAGGTTTTTTGTTGTTTTGGTGGTTATTTTACACACGGTTTTTTTTTTTGTCGTTTCCTTTGCCTTTGCCTTTTAAATGAAGTAATGGACTTCCTTTCAGTCCCCCAAAAGGAGCTGTCCAACCAAGAAACTCTCCTGGTCTCTGGTCTCTGATTTCCAATCTTGTTAAGCTGATTTTATAACAGGCAGTCGCAAGCAGGCAGGCAGGCAGGCAAAAATGTCCTTCCTCTTTTCTTCGTCATCGTCATCCCCAGCCTCATAATCATCATCAACATTTTCATCATCATTGTCGTCTTCTGTGTGTTGCTTCTGATGCTTTAAATCAAACGTTGTCCGCATTTCACACTTGAGGTCCAGAGAAACTTCCTTCCTCCCCTTATAAAGACCGATTCTCTGCAACGGTGCGGTCAGTCAGTTGTGGTTGTTGTTGTTGCTGTTGTGTCGGTGCGATATGATTGCCAACCGGAAAATGTCGAGGAAAATTACATTTCCACTCCGCGACTTGTTCGATAGAAAGGGAGAGAGACACAGAAATAGTCAGGAGCAGGGGCGGGAAGTTTTCTGGAGTAACTTCAAAAATTATTTACTACCCAACAAGAAGTTGACTTCATTTCTGTTTTCTTTTCTTTGCCATTTTTCCCTCTCTTCTCTCTTCCTTGGGTTTATTATCACAAAAAGGGGAGCTGTTATTTATAGGTTATATATATATATGTATGTATAGTAAATATATATAAATTAGTTGTTGTTGTTGTTGTTGTCAGGTTTCTAATTTGTTGTTGTTTATCAGTAAAGTGCAGGCAGTTGTCAGGAGGGGAAAATGTCTGTAACCAGTGTTGGCAAAGAGCGATAAAAAAACTCGAAGCAATTGATGAGGGTCCTTTTTGATTTGAGTTCAATTCACTTTCCCTACACCTTTCCGCTTGCAGCATTAGTTTAAACAACACTAATCACATTTTGATTTCAAAAAGAGTCAATTTGAATTTATTTAAACCAATTTCGTCGTTCGCCCTTTTTTTCCACCTTTCACTCAAAGTTTGCTAGCCAACATTTCTCCATTACGGAAAAGTTTTTGCCCCGTTTTCTTTGTAGTTGGATTTTATTGAGTCACATGTGTAACCTGTCATAACGACTTCCTAGTTAACTTTCCCTTGCTTTTTATTTCTTCTATTGCTGCAGTTGCTGTTGACTCTCCGCTTCTCTCCTCGCCACTTATTTCCTCTTTGCCCTCTCCTCTTTTCAAGCAATGCAAATTGGCAATTCCACTTTCTGGCACTTTTGATGCCTTTTTGATGAACCACCTGGATGGATGGATGGATGGATGGATGGATGGATGGAAACCCTCACTCAAATTCCTTTGAACTTTTTTCCAAGAGAGAAGGAGGAGAGAGTAAGAAACACACGCGAAGAAAAAATATTTTGTGGTGTTATTTGTTGCCAGATTAGAGAAGTCGCATGAGGGTGAGAGCACTTAAAGTTACACACGTTTGTGTTTGTGTGGATATTAAATCTGTTCAAATAACCGCACATATAGCATCAGTGAATGGCGGATTCAGGCAAGAGAGGAGCTGGAAAAGGGCAAACCGACGACAGCCGATGTCGAAGTCATTCCTGATAAATCTTTGAACTCAGCCACAAACACGTAGAAGCATTCGGTGGTTACGGAACGAAAAGCGAACAAAAAAAAAAAGAGGAACGAATTCAAGGAAAACGTTGTCATAAAATGAAAATGTCCTTCACGTCGTCACATTTGCGGTTGGTGGAGTGAGCTGGTCTGATGGGGTTTTCGGGGGGGAATGCTTTGGTTTGTTGTTGTTGAGTAGGTGTTCAGTTCAGTTCGACGCAGGGTCTTGGCATTTTTCGGTTATGTGCGTGTAGCCGATAACACTTAAAGCGCACTGCAGATTTCTTCTTACTTATAACGAGGCGAAACGTCGGGCTACAGTTGATGCTGTTGTTGTTTTTGTAGAAGGGAACTGCCATCAGACCCAAAATCCCTAAGATCTCATCCTCTTCACTTTTGCTTAGTTGCAGTGAGCGAAAAATAGTTGAAAAACCTGTCAATGAGATCTTTGTGTGAGGTTTATGGGTAAGAGGTATAGGTAAAAAAAAATCCATGTCCTACCACTTTTGATGGCTATTGATAAATTCAAGTAATACTTTGATACAAGGAATCTTCACATCCTTTCAGATTTATTCAATATTGCAGGAACACACACACAAATGCAAAATTGTAATTTTGACTGATAAAAAGTAAAGGTAGATATTGAAAAAGAAAAACACAAAAAACAACTTAATTTTAGGTAGTTTTTCTTTCAGTGCATTTTGACTGCCATGTGCAGCATTTATGAGTAATGAACTTCTTGCTCAAAATGGCAGACGACCGCAAGGTGCGCGCCGTCGTCGGCATGCCTCTACTCTTTAATACCGCCCCATGTTGCCGTCACCCCCTCACATACATACATGAAGAAGAAAAAGAAAAAGGAAACTTTTCCTTTGCATGGAAAGGGAATTCCTGCGGTAACCGTTTTTCTTCCTTCTTTTTTCTATTTTTCGTCTTGTGCTTCTTCTTGTGGACCCTAACGTCGGCTGCAGGCGCACTCACTCGCTTGCTTACTTCCTTGTCCGCCGCACACAGCTCACAGGTCCTCGCTAACCGCTCACCTCTCCCCACTCACAGTGCTCACAGTGAAAAGTAACAAACTGTGTCAGCTCCTCGACTGGCATGCCAAGACGTGACTCCTTCTAGCCACGTGTGTGACATCAAAACGACAATCGCGTGTGAAGCAAAAATTTAATTTATATTTTGACATAAAAATTATAGCAATAAGCGAGCAGCGGCAACCAAACCAAGGATAAAGATCCACCAAAAAGATAAGACGACAACTTTGCTGTTTACTTAAAGGATGCCCAAGGCGACATTGGTCTGATTAACGCGAAATTGATTAAGTGAAATAGCCATAAAGGACTTGGCAATAAAACCTTATAGCCGGCAAGAGTAAAAATAAAAAACAAAAAAAAAAAAAAAAAGAAGAGAAAAAAACACCATCCTAAAAAAAAAAATAATAGATATGAAAAATGATTATTTTACAGTTGACTTAAGTAAATGATAAATTGCCGGTTCTGTATTTAAATTAAAAGTCATTTAGAAAATGCTAAAATTATGATAAGGAATTATTTATATTGAGATTTATGTTGACTTGTTGAACGATATGAAATAGATACAAAAACTACTTAAAAATACGTAATAGACTTAAAATTGAAGGGAATAATAGTATTTGAGATTATAATTATACAATTTTCAATGATTTTCAAAAACGATAATTATAGATTTTTGATAAAAATGTATATTTAAAATTGATTGCTTGAACATTTCAATTGCGGCAAGAAGAACTTGCATGGATGGCCCCTGCAAAGTTGTTAATAAACACAGCAGAAATAATTTTTCCAGGCCTTATTTCATGGCCGGTTGGCCGCAACGAAATCAAAATCAAACCAAACACACTTAATCCACCCCATCGTTAGTTGAGTTGAGTTTTTGTAGGCAGCAATTACTTTTATATGCGATGATTCCTGTTTGCTCCCATTTTTTCCTCTTTTTTTTTTTTTCTACTTTTATTTTCCTCTCCTGTTTTCTTCTTGCTCAATAGCATCGATAGCCTCTCGAATGTTTGCCCGACTGTCGGCGAAGGATGCTGTGGCGGCGGCCATTGTGCCAATTGCCTTGGAGTCTCGAGTACGGACCATATAGCAATTGGCAATTCGCAATCATTTCATTTCCCTTTTTAATATACGCTGCACAAGCACATTAGAGAGCGAGAAACCAAACGTAACCACGTGCCAGGGACGAGGTAGGGGGAGGGTAAGAGAACGAGCCAGACATCGACGACTACGACGACGACGACGATGAACAAACTACAACTTCAACCTATCATTCCCCATTTCCAAATGCCCTCCCATACCTACCTACCATACATACGTACATACTTGCCATTCCCATACTCAATACTCAATAGTCGATATCCCCGTGCAGTTTTTGGGGAACGTTTTGTATAAGTAGCCATTGGAGGCGTTGCTTCTCTTGTACAAACCGAGTATGTGTATGGTGTATGTATGCTGTATGCTTTTGCTGCTTCCGTTTCCGCTTACACTGTTTGCAGTTTTTTCTTTTTTTTCTGTTTTCTGTTTTATCTTGTCGAGCCTGCAAATTGTATTGACTAGAGGCGATAGCAATTGCTGCGTTTACTATCAGTCCCACTCACGTGGCCATCACTAGGATGTGCCTGCGATTTCTCCTACCACTTTGTTGTCCTTTCTCTTTTTCCGTTTTTGGTTTTGGTTGGTATTTTTTTTTTTTTCGGTAGGTCTACAAAAATTTTCACGCCGCACACGCGTTTGGTTGCTCCTAGGCTAATTTTGCATGCAGCTCAGCAGCATGTCCGTTAGTCAGCCTCTTCCCTGTACTCCATCGTGCCACCAAAGTAGACCAAACGACAGACCGACCGCTACCATTTTTAGCTGTCCATCTGTCCGCTTTTTATTGAGCCCGTCGAACAGAACGTTTTCTTCTTCTTTTTTTTTTCGGAAAGACACACCCCGCGGGTGGTAAACTATTTTGCACTCACATTGATTGCCTCGCGTAGTTTTATTTATGCTTTTTCGCTGTGTTTTTTTTTATTGAATACATATATATATATATATTTATACTTTTTTTTTTTTAATCTATGTATATATAAATATATACATGTAGGCCACAAAGTTTATATATTAGAAACGAAAAACCAAAAAAAAAAAAATGGAAAGCAAAGTCAAAATTCTATCTTGGGGGTGAGCAATGGGTTAATAACCCAAAAATGTATGCAACAAATTTATCGTTGGCCAATTGGGAAATTGAGAATTTAATCGACTGACTTTTATGTAATTTTGTGAAATAATACAACAAAAAAAAATTGATACCGATAGCTATCGATATTTTACATAACTAACAATACCTTTTTTTTTTTTTGTGGGTTTTTTGCATATTATTTTCAATTGGTTTATCAAACAAATTTAGAGCATTAGAGTCTAATAAGAGTAACAATCGAAATAAATACCATTTTAATTTGTCCAATTATAATTGTAAATTCTACATACACACATGAAATCAACTATTCAATATTTTTGGAGGGCTTTTCCTCCAAGTTTTTCTTTCTATTTTTAAATTTTATTAAAATTTGTATTTGAGCTTAGATTAAACTATCTTTTAGATTGATTTACTGCTAATATTTTATTCAAAATTTCGTTTCATGTTGTTGTTAGACTTTCTTAAAAATGATTGATCCTTTTTTACTTTAATCTAATCAAAAATTCTTCTAACTGTATATTAAAAGATATCCACGGCGATTTCTAGGTTTTTTTTTGTTTTTGTTATTCTTACTATGCGGAAGTCTCTGTTTAATATTTGACGCTTGTTCCACTTGGCTTACTTGTCGCTCGGCTCGGTTTTGTGAGTCATTCATTGTATTTTAGCGCTTGGTTTTTTTTTTTTATATTTTTTTGGCTGTTTTATTTATTTTTTTGTTGCTGTGTTTTGTTGGTGTCGGCGTCGTCGTCGTCGTCGACGTCGTCTTGACACTAAATACGCTCGGGAAATTATACAATACACATTCTCAATCAAACGCTTGCTCAATGCTTTGAAAATGCTTCAAAATGTATCCGATGGCAGCTGCAGTCGTTCTCCTTGTTGCCCCCCACGTCTTTTCTGTCATCCTCTGCTGGTGATGGTGCTGGTGCTGGTGCTTCTTCTGCTGCCTTTGGCCGTCTGGGGAAATTTGCCATTTTCTGCACAATAAGATTTACTTGTCTAGCAGCTTCTCATGCTCCATTCTTTTTTTTTGTGTGGTTCACGCCGGCGCTGCATTAAAAACTTTGACAGCTCATTTACTCGTTGTTCGAAGTCCTTTCGCTGCAGCAGTGGCAGCCGGAGCAACCGTTATGTTTAGGTTTAAAGTCTATAACTGCTGTCGTTCGAGTAGTCCTTTCCCTGTTTCCTTCTCCCAGGAGGATTTAGCAATGTTTTGTCGGTCCTGCCCCGTCGTTCAAATTGCTTAGTGGCCATTCGCTGTGTGGTAAGTGCCGAAATAATGAAATCCGTTGCATTATCCGCAACATAAGTTGCTATCGTTCCACTTCACCTTCTCTACCCCTTTTTGCCGTTTGCCTTGTTTGTTGCAGCACACTCTTTTCTTTTCTACGCTTGCTCCTTTGGTTGTGTTTCTTTCTAAATGTTCTATTTTGCTGCAACATTTCTTTAGGCGATAAGTCGCAGACGTGGCAAATGATGCTGCTCTTGCTTCAGCTACTGCTACTGTTTCTGTTGTTGTTGCTATTGCTATTGCTATTGCTCTTGCTGTTACTGATATCCCAAGGAATGCGAATGCCAATTGATATTTGTTTGGGCTCCATTGGTTATGGTTTAAAATTGAAAAAGGGTATGTCGGATTAGTTGGAAATTGTTGTAGTATGTAGTAAGAGAAAAACTGCACAAAGGTCTTGGGTATGAAGTAAAAATGGCTTGATTGAATACTCTTATTTAAAGGATTGACTCTAGATGTTGTATCTGTTATATTGCAAGACTTGTAAGATTTGTTCTAATAATATTGATTAGTAGAACTCTCTTATTAGTTTAGATACTAAATTATCACACAAATAGTTAGTAAGAGTATTATCTTTAGCTTTATATGTATATATAGCCATTTTGCCTCGTCTTGTCTCTCTCCCCATTTTATATATCTCTCTTTGTATATCAAGACTTGCGTTTATTTATAGTTAAGCTCTTTGATTTTATACATATGTGAAACGGTTTGAGCAACTGTTTCAAAAACTTTTAAGATTGATATTAAAAATATATATCTATTGTTAAATTTTGTTGTATCTTTTCAGCTGAAATGGCCACAAGTGAATCAAATATTCTTAACTGGACCATTGTTATGATGTTTTTGGTAAGAATATGGGGATCAATTGCACATTGTATTATGTCTTTTATTATCTTTCAATTTTGCTGCCATTGAATGGAACTACATATGCATATATGAAATATTTATTTTCATTTACCAACTATATAAGTATGTGTGTGTGTGTGTGTATACATAAGTAGTAGGTAAAGTCTTGCATATTTTTCATGCCACCACACACAAATCTGCCCATTCAATCAACTCGATATGCGGTAATATTGAAAAATTACCATTTACTTCCTTACACACACACACACAAAAAAAAATAGAGGGTGAGTAATAGGGACAAAAGAGTAGAATAGTGAGTGGTTGGTAACAGAAAGAAAGTAAAGGAAGAATAACATATTACGCATACGCAGCGTGTGCACATCCATCTCCATTAGCGCATACAAACTTCGCCACAATCTGGAAGTCGATACGGTCCATTCTACCACAACTCCCTCACCTTTCCTCGGCTCCTCTCCGCTGCCCACTCTCCACCGCATTGCTCGACCTCTCGCTACACTCTTTGCTTCCTCATATGAGCTTCTTAAAACTGTTTGCTGTTAAATTCAATTTCAATGCCTTAGCATTCTGTTCTGCTTGGTTTTACTGCCTGTACGCCTTGCGGTGGTGCTGGTGGTCGTAGCGGTGGTGTTGGCGGTCGCTCTTGGGTGCTCCTGATGCTCCGGGTTGTGGTGGGCGGGGCAAAAAGTTTTCTTCGTCGTGCATGAGAATGCAGCAAACGGCTTTTTTATTGTTGGCCATTTTTGCCATAGAACCAATTTTGCAGCAATGACGACGACGACGACGACAAGGACGAGAACGATGACTACGACCCTGGCAACTGTTGCAAGTGCGGGTAAGCTTGTGTGTGTAGGGATGTGTGGGTGTGGGTGTGTATATACTTTTTTTTTAGTATCCCTAAAAATGATTCTCTGCTGCACTTCAAAATTGCCCAGCTTAAATGTGCGATTACCAACAGCAGCAGCAGCAGCAGCAACAGCGGCAGCGGCAGCCAAAGCAAATTCTATTTTGCGGCTGCATTAATGTGGAAATTTTCTTCTTTTGTAAATTTATACGAGCATTATACGATCCACTTCTGTACCTCCCCCACCATCCTGGACTAACCTTCTTAGCTTTGTGGCTGTCACATTTGGCAATTTCCATTATTTTATGTCCTCCTTCTCCTGCTACTCCTCCTATACCATTCTCTCTTTCTTATTCTCTCGCCATCTCCGCTCTGTCGTTTTCTCTTTAGCTGCTTCTCAAAGTAAATTTTATACGCCACTTTTCGCGGCTAAACAAAAAATTAAATAAAATTTAGCGGTCTGCTTTTGCCCAAAAACCAACCAAGCCACGCCCCGTTCTGCCTCCTCTTCCCCATCACCCACCATTTCTCTCTGTTTATGGTCTGTCTAACGATTGCCGTCCAAGTTGGCTGGCGCGTTGATTAGCCTGCAGACTGAAGACTTGAAGCCTTGAATTAGGGGCCCAAAGACAAAAACGTGCCCAGCAGCAGCAACAGCAAAACTTCAAAGCAGACAGTGGACGCTACAGTGGAATTATATTAGTATATGCAATGCTAAAGCAACCACAAGCCACAAAATTAGAAAATAGAAACAAAAATAATAAACTTAAGAAGATAAAAATAGACAAATTTAAGTTGCTCTGAGTTTAGCAGTTAAGATTATTTTTAGGTATGAAATAGTCTTTTGCAAAATGTTTCGGTTTGTTTTTTTTCTTTTTGTACCTTGAACTGTTTTCGAAATTGGGTAATTTCTGGTGAGGTGTTCGTTCCACTGTGCCCTCGCCACTGACATTTCCACTGTCAGAGAGACGTAACAACATGGTGACTGTGACATTCTGACGCACGGACACTGACGGCTGGTACCAAAACCATAGCCGGCATGGGTCGTCGTCGTCGTCGACGTCGCAGTAGTAATAGGATAGATGGTTGGGGGACAAGGCACTGAACATGCAAATGAGCCTGTCCCTTAGTTGGTTTTCTGCTTGGACGCTTCGCTGGCTTCCTTTCCACTTCCATTTCCACTCCGACCCCGACCCTGGACTCGAGACTGCCAAATGCCATCAACCTCTTACCCTCACTGGCCATTTCCCCTCGTCCCTGTCCATTGGCGTGTACCCCATTGCGTCATCTGTCCTTTTTATGGACGCAGTTGTTAATAGAAAATGAGCTACACGCGGCCAGAGCCCATCTTGGCCAAATCATAACGGCTTTTGGCTCAACCAAACAAAAAGACGAAGACGAAATGTTTTTATTGATGTAATTTGCATAAATTTACACTTGCCGGCGCAATCTGTCAAAATATTTTGCACCAACCAAAAACCGAACGAAACCACCAACCAAACCAAACCACCCACCCACCTAACACAAAGGTAGAGTGAAAGAAAGGGAGAGGTGAAAAATAAAAACACAAATGAAAGAGCTGTATGAACCTGAAAGGGAAAGGGAAAAGCTTTTGCTCTCTATGTGCCGCAATCATTAAAATGGACTTAATTAAAAGCATAGAACAAAACACATTGCGTATACGCAACGTTTGCCAAATGCGCTTAATTACGTCATTAGTAAAGTCAATAGAATTAGTTGCTGTTGTTGCTGCCACAACGAAACACTCATACTACACACCCACACACACACACACAGAATGATAGAAACAGGTTGCAACAACACACAAAAAAAGTATGAGAAACAAAGAGAAAGATAGAAAGAGAGAGAACAAACTGACATTTAATTTCGCACTTAAATCAAAATTAAATTGCATAAGCGTACATTGCAACAGCAACGAAATGTAAAGTCGTTGCCTACTCATAGTCCCGCACCGCACCGCACTAGACCACCCACAGACCCATCCATCCACCTACACACACACACACACACACACAGAGAGATAGACACAGAGCCCTACAGACTTTTACCATTTCCCTTTAGCCAACCATCGGCTGACAATAACAATAGAAACTGAAGTGGCAAAACAATAACTGGCGCGTCGCTTCGGCTCGCGGGTTTTCCGGGCATCAACCAAACACACTCAAACACTCACACACACACACACACACACAGAGAGAGATGCAGATATAAGCATATAAATTCACACTCACCCACATCAAAAAGCCCCACCAACAGATATAATGCGAACTTATGGTAAAAGCACAGAGATGCCAAGAGGGCAGCTTGTACAAATTAGGCCAACTTTATCAAAATGTTTTTGTCCTTGATTTGATTGATCTAAAACCAAGATGGTCTTGAATGCAATTCTGTCTATTACACTATCGGGACTTTAGATCAGTTGACAAAAAATAATCTGGGGCATATTGTAAATATTTTTCTCTTTCAAAAAGACTTGTAGATCAAAGGAAGACTTGGAAAGTAAGATAAAGAGCAAGCCTAGATATTGCAAATTTCCAAATAAATTCGTTCTCTAAGATCTTTTAAAGATTTCTATGATTAAGAGCCAAATTTGCAATTAATTATCGTTTGATGTATTGCAATTTCCAAACTCTTCAATCGTCCCTTAAGTGAAGCTGTCTTGTCTCTCTCTCTCTCTTTCTATACATAGGCACACTGACTGAAAGACAGATAGACGGTCAGACATAATACATAGCATTCCTCCATTTGCCTATTTTTGCAGTTTCACCCCCAACTCCTTCTTTTTTTGGGTTCTTTCACTTTTTTTTTTTTTTTTTTTTTGTTTTGGTTCCTTTTTGGTTTTCCTGCAGACCTCTTGACAAACTGCAGACATGGCCAATGTGCAATGTGTTGTTGGTGGCTCAACTCTCTTTCTCATTTCTGCACTGTGGAAACTGTTTAGCTAATACTTTGGGCAATTTTAAATTGTCGTTGTCGTTGGTGTCGCCGTTGCCGTTGCCATTATTGCCACCTCTGCTGGATGGCCAAGACCAATTGCATTTAAATTGGTCGCTAATCAAAGCGTGAGCCAACCTGTCTTGTGCCTCTGTCATTTGCATTTTTTGTTGTTTTTTGCCCACAGTGGGACTCTCCAGTTGCCAGTTGCCAGTGCCAGTGCCAGTTGGCGGTGTCGTTGGCCATTGCTGATGATGCTGCTGCTGCTGCCTGGCTGATGGTGTGGCTGAGGCTGATGGTGGACACTAGCCTCGTCCATTGTTGTTGCTGCTGCTGCTGCGGCTGATGCCGCCTGCCATTGTCCCTCGTTGGGACAAGAGCATGGACCCCAGACCATGAGCAAAAGCTGATGGTGAAGGAGCCGGAGCAGCTATAGTTGGGAACCTTTCCTTGTCATCGTTGTCTGGCCGCAAATCGATGCGCAAATTTTTACAACGCGATGCGGTTAGCAGACGCTCTCTGGTTGTGCCTTTTTATACATTCCTCTTCTCTTTTTTTTTTTTTTTTGTGTACTGTTTGCTCTTTTTGCTAGCTGCCGATATGCATACATCAAATCTTCGGCATCTTAACTAAGTCATCCATTAAGTTCAAACCAACAAAGATTTGCATTTAAGCCAAAAAGAAAGGAAACAGTATTAATAATTTATAATTGTAATGAATTTTTGTATCTTTTTGCTATGATTTTCTTTGTTTAGTTAATGTTGGTTTAAAGGGTATAGCAAAATTTACTTGCTGGATTCAAATATTTTATTTGTTCCTTCTTATTTTTTAATAAAAAATGTAAACCTCAGTGGTCGCTGCCGTCTGCTTGGCCATTCATTTTTAATTTCTCTCCGTTTTTTTTTTTTGTTTTTGTTGTTTTTTAAATATTTATGCAAATATTGAACATATGTCCGAACTGGCTTTAATATATATTGTATATATATTTGTGTTTTACCTTTTTTTTTGTTTTTTTTCTGTGTTTACCAAGGGAAAGCAAAAAAAGAAAGAAAAAATGAAAAATCAAAGGCGATTTAATTAGTTGAAAGTGTGATACCCCCCGTGGTAGCTGATGCTGTTGCTGCTTTTGCTCCTGCTTTGCACTTTCCAAAGGAGATCATGACTCGTGGTTGCTTGTCGTTGTTGGTGTTATTATTGTTGTTGTTGTTATTGTTGTTGTGATGCCGCCGCTGATGTCGCCCACCGACCGCGCACCCCCTTCTGACACTTGACTGTTAATTAATGCATGAGTTTTCCAATGGTCATCAGACAGACCTCAGTCGATCCCTGGTGGTTTGATTGCCAGGCACATCCCTGGCAGCATGCGCAATTAATTTCATATAAGTTTATTGTCGCCTCTCAAACTCCTCCAGTTCCTGCTCCTTCCCCTACCCTTCTTTGCCCCTTGGTCCATTTGCCTCTGCAAAATGGACTTAATTACGTGCGCGGAAATCAAGCATTTTCTATAAATTTATACTCTGCCACGCCTATGGTCGTGCCAACGCCTACATGGCCGGTACTCGTTCACTTCCCTTTCTCCTTCTCTGATTTCCACCAAATACGCATTCGGTTGCGGTTATGTTTCGTGCTTTACGCTTTTTTTTTTTTCCACTCTCTCTCCCTCCCTTTTCGATCCCCTTAGTCAACCCATTTTGTGTTTGTATTTCAAATTAATCATACGAATCCCAGCATGAGAATGAGCATAGCAGAGACATCAGAGATAGCCGTGTTCTCGAATTCATTTTCATCATTTTGATGAATTTCATTTGGAAAAAAAAACCACGACAAATATTGAAATTGAGAATTTTTGTAGTTTTAACAGAAAACGAGAACGATTATTGAGTAGTAAAGTAGAATCAGAAGATTAACTTGCGATTAAAAAACGTTAATCTGATACTTTTTAATCAGGTGTAAATTGCCCCACAAAAGATGCATATAGAGCAAATTTCTTTTTTTTTTTTTTTGAATGATTTATTGTTTTTGATATTGATTGAATTTCAATTGCAATATTGTTGTGGATGAAATCTGTCCGAAAATAGCTTGAAAATTTAAATTTAAGCTGGAAAAACGGGTAAATCAATGAAGAATACTAAAAAGATTTGCCATCGCGAAAGAAAAATAAATGTATATGTGTATATGTATGTATATATGTACACACATTTATTTTCTTGCCCAAAATGATTTTAAGAACAACATTTCCATATATTGATTCACACTCGGCACAGAGACATGGCCAGGTCACCGGAGTTCTCTCTTTTCTGGTCCTGGTTCTTGTCATTATTGTTGTTGCCCACGTCTGTCAGTGTCAGTGTGTGTGTGTGTGTGTGTGTGTGCCGAGTTGTAAATGATCCAGACAACTGCCAATTTGCGCATCAATTGTTGAATAAAACATGATAATCATAATAAAGTAGAAAAAAAAGGGAAAAAAAAAACGCATTGAAAATGAAATAGTAGACGCGAACCCCCTCATACCCTTTATAACTCAAACTACCTATACTCCATTCCCTGTCACTCCTTATGTATATATATAAATTGCGAATCAAAGCGAAAAGCCCAATTGAAATGGCCAATGGTCAATGGAGCCAAAGCCAATCTAGGTACAATCAGGCAACAGTTAGAGGTAGAGAACGAGAGGTCTGAGAGCAGGCAGTTTATATCGAACTCAACTCATCATCGTCATCAGGATGTACAGGCAGAACGGCGCGTGCAAATAAATAAATGTAATTGAAGGCAATTATTGACGTTCAACTCAAATTGCAGTTGGGTTTTTGGCTGAATGTGGGGGCAGAAGAACTAGGGAATGGGAGATGCCATACGTGTTGGTTGGTAGCTTTTGGCATATTTAGCAAATAAACGTTAAAGGCTTTTCAAACGCATTAAATTCAAATGTTGATTGCCACACACACACACACACACGTATAAAACTAGCGTAAAATTTAATGATGACCGCAAATATTCCTCCAATCTGTTACGCAAAATAAAGGTCCAAGACTTATGCTATATCTCATTGAAAGATGCAAGTCTCTGAATCATTATTTTTATTTTTTTTTTTATATGAATTTGTATTCAATTGGCTTATCAAATTGTCTCTCTCATCTTATTGCAATGCTAAAAAATATTTCTGTTAAAATATAATCAAATTATTTCTTATTTCGCTTACACAAATTCCATGGCATCCATCAGCCAAGCATCTCTAAATAAGGCTATTCTCTTTATAGAATGCATTTGTGTATATCGTTTTCGTTTGAGTAATCACGAATTATTTCATAAATTTGCACACAGCTCAATGCGGAACTCATTCTGATAAATAGCCCCACCCAGATAGAGAGGGAGAGATTGTTCCTCCACGCACATACACACATACATATATACACAATTTCAGCAAGTGGCCATATGCCTTAAGTCCTTAGCCCCAACCCGAACCCGAACCCGAATTCGACCCATTGAATGTTATGTTGTGCCCACTCTGCATCTATAATTTTAAAAGCAAACTCATAAATATTCAAAAAAGACGAAAAATGGGGGGCGGCACATTATTGTGAGTTTTATATGAATCGCCCACTACACAACTGCCACGCCCATCCAAAAATCCTATTTTCTTTTTAATAAAAGCTCTTCATACACACATACCAACAGAGAGTGGGATGTATAGAATGAAAATCTTTGTCTGCGTATGTGTGTGTGTGTGTGTGTTGGCTTTTTTGAAAAGTCGAACCATAAAATTGAATAAACCGCATTGAAGCACATTATTTTTTATTAACTGCTAGAACAGGGTAAGGGCCGCGGGTGCGGAAAGCGGATTGTGGATTGAAGAGGAGTCACAGCAGGTGGAAGGAGGAGGTGTCCACAGAGGACAGAAGATGCCATCAGAGTGCTAAACAAAAATCCAGAGCAGGTTGTCCTTACGGTCATGTGCTCATGTCCTGGGCTTTTGACCGACGTTTGTCAAATAGTCTTTGCAATTTACACACTCAAAAGTTCGGGTTCGGGTTTCGGTCTCTTCTGTCTCATCTTTTTTTTCCGACTTTTTTTCAGTCATTCTATTTTTTTTTTTTTTGGGTGCAACGTTTGTTGGTTATGGCCAGGAGCAAGGTCCATTGTCCTTTGTGTGTGTATGTGTGCGAGTGTGTGCACTTGCCTTTCAAGCACCTTATTTATAAGCACTTTTAATGGAGTTTGGCTTACGGGGCGGATGAGTGTGACGATGATATGAGACCGTGACACGAGGAGATCACCAAAGCACATGAAACAAACGAATTTTAGATAATAGCAATTCATTTGAAATTCGATGCTGAAATATATCTATAAAGTAAACTACATAAACTATAGATTAGTATTAGCCTAATTCTATAGTTAATCTTAATATAATGTAAGTTCTATTTGTCAATTAAAGTTTAACAAAGTTTAACCTTCGCTCAATTACAACAACTGAATTCAAGAATTCACGTGAGTAGAGAGAAAGTTGTCATCTCTGGTCTTGGAGTCTACAACATATTTCTCCGCATCCTTTGAATGCCTTGTGAGTGAGTGTGTGTGTGAGTGAACGAGTGTGAGAATGTGCGAGTGTGTGCTTCAAAATCTGATTACGATTTTTATATGACACTTTGATATGATTTATTTGGTCATTCAGCTTTTCAAAGGCAGGCAAGCAGGCCGGCTGGCCGGCCGACCCACCGACCGACCGACTAACTGAGGCCTCGAGGCGGTTGCCTCTTCTCAGACTCAGACTGAGACTCACAATTCACAACTGTGAGTCGCTGCCTCGTTTCGTCTCGCCTGCCGGCCACGCTACGCCACGCCACGAAAGGGTGTCAATGGCTTTTGAAATATCTGCAGAAAATGAAAATAAAAAGGTCCTCCTCCAGTGTCTGGGCCCAAAAACCAGAGTTTCCTACTTGGTGCTTATGGCCCGGATAATGTGAGGCTTCAGCCCAAAAGTTATTTGCAACTGCTTGCTTGCTGCCTGCCTGCCTGCCTGCTTGGTTGGTTGGTTGCTGTTGCTGTTGGCCATGCAGACGACGTGCCCCAAAACTCTCGCTCACCCACTCCTACCGCCCGCATCTTGGCATCCCATCTAGACTCTCTCCACGCCCATGTAATTGATGACCTTCGCGATACGTTGTCGTCAGCCGGACGAGAGCAAGAGATCCTTTTTATGGCTGGGCACTAAAAATTTTCTTTTTTAAATTGAATTTAATGAAAGGCGTGTGCCGACGCCATCATCTCCACCTCGGTCCAACAGCCGCTTGAAGGCTTCTTTTTTTTTCTTCCTCTTCGTTGTCACGGTCGCCATATTCAAATGGCATTTCAAATAAATTCTATGGCAAGAGCGATAAAAAAAATAAAAAACCGAGAAAAGTCAAAATGATCTCCTCAAACTGTAAACTGGTTCTGCAAAAGGGTTTCACTCTCACTTTCTCACTATGCATGTGCCATGTGCTGGAGGCAATCAAAAGCCCAATATAATTGAAACCTTTTGCCCATATGGAATATTAACTATTTCTAAAACAAATCAGCAAAAATTCTTTTCTATCGATTATGTTACACCCTCAGGGCGTTAAGTTTACAGAATTTGGGTGAATTCCAATTCAGGAACTGACCCCCAAACTCATAAATTCTATTGTGTGTAAGGAAAGAAGATGAAAACGAAAAAAAAAAAAAAAACACATATATATAAATAAAAATAAATCGCTCAATGCAAAGTCCAAGTGCTTATCCTGCCCATTTTATTGCCCGCTTAAACTTTTTTTTGTTGCTCCTGTTGTTATTGTTGTACTTTATACACGTTTATTTTTCTGCCTTTTTTGTACTGTTTTTGTGTGTGTGAGTGTTTTTTTTTATTGCATAAAAAGATTTTGCTCTGCATCGTTATAATAATTATTGCAGGTATTAAGTCAAGTAGCCGCAAAAGAGCTGCCGTTACCAACAGCTACTAGCAGCAGCGGCAGCACCACCAGTCTGTTGGCTACCTACCGAACCACCTCTTCCCTCTCATGCCCATCGACCTTTTTTTTTTGTGGTGGGCATTTTTTGTTCCCATTTTTTTTTGCTGTTGTTGTGCTGCCCTTTTGGCTGCTGCCTGGATACCCCACTCTCTCTCTCTCTCTCTCTCTCTCTCCCCCTCTTTGGCTTTGCATAACAATAATTTCTATATATACGTATATATATGTATGTATATGTAGGTATACAGATTGTAAAGTGGCGAAATAAGAGTGAGATAGAATATACTGAGAGGCAACCGCAGCGATTTTCGCGCAACGCGGTTTTTCCACAACACAAAACTAAATTGTGTTTAATTAATTTTTTGTTGCATAATTCTGGGGGATTAGACCGTGCTGCAACAACAATAACATCAGCAACAAGAATTACAACAAAATGGCAACCAAATATCAAGCGGTTCATTTTTTGTTTTTGTTGTCTTTCGCTTTTTGGGGCTCTTACCACACACGTGTCCCATTAACAGTTAGTTTGGCATTTCGACAGAGGGAAGTCAAAGTAGGGGCATGAGAGACAGAGACAGCGAGTAACGAGAATTAGAGATCGCTGTAGAGAGAAAAAGACAAATTGTTTGAGAATTTCTTTTAGTCAAAAAAAGTTTTTTAAATTTGGGATAAACTGGCTAAATAGTCTTTACAAAGGTTTAGAAAAAACCTTAATTGATTGACGATTTTAACGATTTTTGTTTTCCTTAAAGTATGCAATAGGCTGAAAAAGTATTCATCGTCTTAAACAAATTAACAACTCTTCTAATGACTTCTACCTTCAAAATTGTCAATAAATTGTGTTGGAGAATTATTTTTTAACCCCAGGACATTGCAAACAATTTTTGTACATTTCCAATGGCATACTTTAGAGGGCAAAGTTTTTCCAATTCATAAGGTTGTTCCCAAAAACTAACTAAATGGCAGATAGAAGAATTTCTGATTTTAATTTATTACACATAAAACCTGTCAGCTGTTCTCTTATTCATTTAAATGAAATTGTAATTAGCTTGCCAAACATTGAAAACTGCCCTCGTTGTAAAGCATTTTATGTATTTCATTTTGTTGGAGAATTTTTGCGTCAAGTTGCAACTTTTATGTCGTAGGCCAACTATTTGTGTGTGTGCCGCAACTTTTCTTTAATAAAATTTTAGCCTGTCTTCTCTTGACTATTTCTTGTTATTCCTTTTTTTGCTTTCTGGTTTTCTGGCTTCCTCCTCTCCTTCTTGTTTCTTTTCCTTCTTCTCCATTCCACTTGTGCTTGTGCATTCGTTTTGCGGCCATGTGACACACAGAGATACAAACACCGAATGCAATGTTGTTGGTTGGTGAGACTGTCGCTTGGTTGCAGACTGTCATTTGTTTACTTGTGTAAACTTTAATTAAATTCCAAAAAGACAAAGATAGCACTAACAGCAGCAACAGCAGCAGCACTAACAACAACAGCAACAACGACTGATGATGCAGCCACAGCTGCTGCAGCTGCATACTTTTAGGCGCACATTGCATTGCAATTGCGATTCTGTCTGCCAATTGCCATAATTATGGGCAAAGCATTCTCTCACTGAAACAGAAACAGAGACAGCGGGCATAGAAACGGACAAAGAAGAATAGAGTTGGTGAAGAGCAGAAGGAAGGAAGGGAGACAACACATCTGCCATACCGACCAAACATTGTTGAAAGTATTAGAACAATTGTCGATGGCAATGCATGCAAATCGACATGGCAGCTGCTGCCTCTGGATCGTCCTCATCCTAGTTCCTTTTTCTGGACAGTAGAAAGGTTGGTGTGGATATACATATACTGTACATCACAATGTTGTTGACTGCTGCCAGAGCACCCAAAATGCGGACGCGAAACGGACGAGTGTCAAATTTGAAGCCATGGTGACTTTGACTTCCTGATGATGACCAATTTGAAGGTCTCGTCGAATAAACGAACTATGCAAAATGTGGCAACAAAAGATTTAACCAATTGAAATTTAATAATTGTTCGATGTTTCTAAAAAATGTATATTTAAAACAACTTACTCTCTCTGTTTGCAATTCTTTTATAATTGGTTTTATTTAATTGCAAGTTTTAGGCGCTTATAGTTTAATGCAATTGTTCACATATGCCTGAACTTTAAAGAAAAACTAGTCAGGGTTTTTTTTTTTAAAAAGGGAAAAAAGATTAAGCGAACCATAGCTCCTTTTCCTCTCTTTCCCTTTCTTCTGCTTTTTAGTAGCGTTCTCTAAAACAAATGACAAAGGCAAAAGTTTGCTTCCTGGCTAGACATAATTTTTGGTAACCCTCTGCACTTTTGTGGGCAAGAAATCCGCAGGCGTTGGCAACCCTAAAACACAGCACAAAAACAAAAAAAAAAAAATGTAATTTGCTAAGCGAGCACACACAGAGAAACACAGAAAGACTGGCTACTGATAGGGTGATGGGTAAGAAGAAAGAAGTGAGTGGGGTGGGGTGGGGAGAAAGAGAAAAAAACTTGTTAGCTGCGTTGTTGTCCACCAACGGCAATGCGCCTGGAGGTCATTTTTGTGCATAGTTCATTACGATTGAACTGCCACAAAGGTCCTTTTGCTCTTCCACACATAGAGGATAGGAGAAGAGTAGAAAAGCTGGAAATGTGGAGAGTAACTAAGGGCAGATCGGTGTATTCCGGCAACCAGACAATACGATTGCGACCCTGCAATGGGAAAAACTTTCTGTTTTAGCACAGTTTTAACTTGCTCTTATTTTTATTTTTTGTTTCTTTCTATTTTTATGTGTGTGTATGTATGTATGCATACACTTTTGCTTTGGCAATGTGTTTGGAAATTTTCAAAGAGTTTGCCAGAGGAAATTTAGATGTAAATTACAAATGGCCGATTAAACTAAGAACTATTTAAAAAATAATGTGGCTGTATATTTCGAAAAAATATGAACTAAAAATAAATAAGAAATACTTACCAACCATAGGCAGATATTTAGTGTATTTAAAGACCCTGTTATATCTTTTTATAGACCAGTTGTATGCACTTTGTTGCAAGTTTTGTGTCATAAACTTACCTTCTCTCTCTCTATCTTTCTCTCTCTCTCTCTATCTTCGCTCTTGCTCTGAATTCTATTTGAGACCAACCTGAATGGTTATTGTTGCTCCTGTTGCTTCTGTTTGGCCATGCTGACTTCTTCTTTTGGCCCATAAACTTTCAACTTCTTCTTCTTCTTATTTTGATGCTTCTTCTTCTTCTACATCTTCTGTTGCTGATGTTACTTCCTGGCCAGAGCCAACAACAGACAATGCCTCGTCGTCGACATCGTTGTCGTTGTCGTTGTCGTCTATCTGTCCCCGACCATTTTGACCGTTAAATGTTGACATTTGTGCATTTCATTGTGTATGACCTTTCGGCGCGCCACCAACAACAGCAGCAGGAGAAGCAGGGTAAGATACAAGAGCAGGAATTGGAGAAACTGAAGCTGAAGCCAAGGCTTGCTTCACTATTGTCGACGCTTGTCTACTCATAAACTAAATGTAAATTCTCTGCCCCATACGCCCTGGTTTTGCGCCACTTTTATTGCAGTGTTTCGTCTGTTTTTCGTCTCTCCCACCCTTCCACTTCCATCGCCAAGCCACACAATCTCCACACGTTCTCTTCATCTCTTTCGTTTCCCCTTTCTTTGTTTGTGTATGTGTGTGCTGCTCTGTCTCATTCACTGTCTCTTCCTCTGTGGCCTGACTGCTGACCCTTTAGCAGAGTTCTCGACGTGTGGTTGTCCTTATTGTTATTGTCCTTGTTGTTGTTGCTGTTGTTGTCAACAGGCTGCAGTGCAGCTCCAGCTGCGTCTGCTCCATTGTCTAGCTTTGAATTTATAAATCTATAAACTAAGGTTTTGCGGTGAGGAAATGTGAAATGAACTGGTTTGAACATTTTCAAAAACCCGGAGTTCAAATCAACTTCCATCTCATGGCCCCGGACTAGATTTGAAGTGCGCTCTAAACTACAAAATATTTTGCAATTATTAATAAATCCTTATTACCCCAAAAACAAAATGAGACCCTCTGAATTATGAAACTTAAATAAATCCTTTTCAATTAGAAATTTTTCATCATGAACTTTACTTTATGATCTTTCGACTTAATTTCAAAGTTATAAAAATTTTGAGGACAAGAATAATAAAGCCCTAGAAATCTGGAAAAACTAAACATATTAACAGTATAACATTTTTTAGTGGGAATGAAATGAGATTAATGGATAAACCCAATATACTTATGTATGTATATATGTATGTATAATATTGGATACCTTAAAAAGTATAATTTTAACTGGCTATTTAAGTGATATTTCTATTCCTGAGAAAAACTTTTTGCAAGTTACTCTTTAAGCTACTTTCTATGCACTTTCTAATGGAACTTAGACGTTGACATTTCTAAACTGTAACGTATCTCAATTTACACCACTCACACCACACACCCTTCACTAAGTTGACTATGCTAAGCACTCTTCCAGTATATGTTTGGTGTGAGTGTGTGTGTGTATGTCTCTCAACACAATTGTCATCATGCAATTGCAGAGGAAAGGAAAAAAAATGGAGAAAAAGAAACCCCTCAAACCTTTTTCCCATACATATATGCATATAAAAATCTACAGCTACAACTTGTTACATATTTCTTCAGTGAGTTCTTAGTGGAACCCTTTGCCACTAACACTTACACACACACATACACTGCAGTCTATTCGCCCCATCATTTGTGCTGGTGCTGCACAATAGCTATAGCTATATATGTACGTTTCATTTGCATTGTGCTGCCCTGTTCTGAGGCTAAGCATACGTCGCGTATAAATTGCATAATTTATGTGAATTATGCCGCATAACATTGTCCTCGCGGTCCCCTTTCCCCATCACTCTATCCTCTTTCTCTTTCTCTCTCTCTCTCTCTCTCTCTCTCTCTCTCTCTCTCTCTCTCTCTTTATCCTTATCTGTATTGTGTTTAGCCCTTGGGGGTGCAATGAACTTGGAGGTTAAGTGGCCTTGTCCAGGACATTGGCATGCCTTGTCCACTTAATTGTCACAATTGTCAAAACACACACTTCTACTTCTATGGCAGAGAATCCAATTAGTTGCGGGTGGAAAGTACACGAACCCTACAACTCAATCACTCACTCATTCACTTACTCATCCATCCATCCATCCATCCATCCACCCACTTACTCACTCACTCAGTCATTCAGTCAATAATTTAGCAAACGTTTTCAAAATGCGAAAGCAAAAAAAAATAAAAATATTTAATGGCAGGGAACTAGGATAGCTTACTTTTACCTTTTTATTTTGCGGGTCATTTGGCGTCAGTAAAACGTTTCGTGTTGTTTCAATCAATGATGCCAATCAAATATGAGAGATTTTTGAACTAACCAAAAGGAAAAGGGCAATGGGAAAGCAGAACGGGCGCTCTATATATGTAGGTATACTTAACTTAGACAGGTTGAAGTGAGGGCTTTGGGTCGACAAGAAGGTTGATTCGATTGAAATGATAGTAATAAGTGACATCACTATTGGACTAGTTAGTTAGTTCAATCATTGCGTTTTTTCTGTTCTTTAGAGAACGGGAAAGAGAAAATGAGTGAGCATTAAAGGACTACTACCAATTAGATAAATGCTTTGTTATTATTTGGGATTGCTGGGGCAAACAAAAGGAATACTCAAGTCTTAAAACGGCTTTCAATAATTGGGTCAACTACTTTATTAACTGCTTAACACATAGACTTCTTTCAAGAAGTTCAAAAGATCTCTCCATTATGAAATGGATTTTTTTTAAATTCATTAATTTTCTTGATTTTAATTTATAATTTATTTCTCCTTCTTCTTGACACTTATTTGATTAAAGAAAATTACAAAAATATGTAATTAATCTAATAACATTTTAAAAACATAAAATTCTGCTTGATAACTTTTCGTTTCTGCCATCTGGCTTACACCGATCTACCTTTTTCAAGTCGTCTACACATTGAGAAATCCCCATAAATTTTGGCAGCCACATATTTAGAGCAATTTTGTTAAGAGTTCCGCCATTCGTTGCCATTTAAAATGTAAGCAGCAACATGTACAAAACGTGCCTTAACCTTTTGGAAATTTATACAAAATTTATGTACAACTTTTTGGCCCAAAGTTTGGTTTGGTTTTCCTTGATATCCAGGGGGAGTGGTTCAAATGTATCAATTATGCATAAAAGGCTCTTAAATTAAATGATAAAAGAAAAAAAAAAAATACAAACATACATATATGGAAAGTTATATACATAGGTAGATATTGAATTCACCTACGACTTTTTTTTGGTCTTTAATGAAAATTATTGCAATAATTTAAGTTTTAATGTCGCACAGTTAAACGGGGCGGATACGCAATGTCATCAATAGAAATTGAAGAGATCTTTCAATTGGTGGGCGGTCGTGTGGCAGACAGCAAGCAAGCAAGTAAACAAAAAAAACCCTCAATATATAAAAAACAAAGACATTTATTCTAAACCAATTTTGTATAACATTGCGCCACGTTGTTCAATTACCGCCAAGAAGAATGCTTGGCCAAAAACCCTTGAAACCAAAAGCAAAGGCAACACAAAAAAAAAAAACGGCAACTCGATGTAGCCAAAAAACCAACGAATCTTTATTTCGGTTTCAATGGTTCTTCTCCTCATCCTTGTTGTGTCCAAACCAAAAGAACAAAAACAAAAACCGACAAAAAAAAATTGGAGAAAAGGTAAAGAAATGCGCAAGCTTGTTTTCTCATTTTTTCTTTTGTCCTCGGTTCCCGCCCCCATTTCACCATACTGCCATCTAATGGTGGTAGCCCTTCCTTTGCATAATTTTTGGCATGCAAATTTTTTCAATTGAACACCAAAGAAATAAAACAAAACAAAGGCACACGATGAAGAATCAGTTCACTTGGCATGGAATATGTTGGATAAAAAAAAGTGCCAGCGATGCTACAATAATTTGTTCATGAAACGCCAAAAAAACAAAATAAGAAAAATAAAATCGAAGGTCAACAAAATTTGGAAACGAAAATGAAAAGCGGTGAATTGAAATGGAATTATCGATACAATATTTTCTCTCTTCAAAATT
The DNA here is from genome assembly GCF_018151085.1 of Drosophila tropicalis. Taxonomy (NCBI): domain Eukaryota; kingdom Metazoa; phylum Arthropoda; class Insecta; order Diptera; family Drosophilidae; genus Drosophila; species Drosophila tropicalis. The sequence goes on along the minus strand of NW_027172929.1, from coordinate 3,533,135 downwards.
TTCTCTCTCTTGAATGTTAAAAGAGATTTCCCAATTGAACAAAATGTTTATGGCACAGATTAGTTAAGAGGTATTTGTCAAAAAAAAATTACAAATAATTCTAGTTTTTGTGTTTTTGTTATAAGTTTCATATAAAGTTTCACAATGCCTTTTGGTAAATCTGGTTCAATATTTTTCGCCATCACCTTATTCGCTATATTGTTAAGCACGATTTTTGTGTTTCATTTATCTGGAGTATCGCATGAGACAAAGAAATTCAAAGCCATATGGGTTATGTTCTTTTTGGTGGTGCTCTTTCAGTTTCTTATCGGTGATCCGATACGATTTGCCTTTCAAGCCATCGATGGGGCCACATGGCCGCGGCAGCAACGTAAATTTACCCCCGATCCGGATGCAAGTCAACACAATCGTATGGATTATTTAAAATTAAGATTACGTAGCCTGCGTAGTCAACTTGTGATCACCGAGGGCCACCGGAATGAGAAATTAAATTTGAGATATAAACATATTGCCAGTGAAATGTTTGTATATGCCAGCTATTTTGTTCTCTTATTATGCATGATCTTGGTGACACGTGATCAATATTTATATCACAATACACTCGATGTTAAAACATTATTTATGCTCAATCAAACGATATCCTTGGGCATGGATAAATTGTTACATTTGTGGCATGTGTATTCATTTATTGAGATGTCGTTGATTAAGCCATTTAATCCGAATTTTACGGAAACCGGTATCACTGGCTGGCAGCATATTGATCAAATTCGAATGCTGGGCGTAGTTCGTTTACGTCAATTGAGAGTTACGAATTGTAAGTATGGCCTAAATGAGCCCGAATTCACGGATATTTTATATACGACCGAATGGAAGTTACCATACGAACGTTTGCATTATACGGATAAATATTGGCGTATATATGAACCATGGCTACCAATGACACCGTACAAGGGATTTGTTAACTATTTGCTATTAAATTTTTTACATGAAGGCGACTTTCTAAGCTATCCCGAACTGAAAGGATATGTTGCCCTATTGGCACGCAGTAAAGAGAATAGCATGAAGGTGATCCATTATCTGCATAACCATAATTGGCTTAATTATAATACATCGGCAATATTTATGGATTTTACATTGTACAATGTCGATGCGAATATGTTTTCCGTTTGTACACTGTGGGCAGAGCGTACACCATATGGCTTAATGATACCACATGCCAATATCGAGAGTGTTAAATTGATGGAAAGTTTATCAGAACTTCCGGTAACAGCTCTAGTGGTTGTCTTTCTATACTTTGTTGTTGTCATACAGTTGGCAAAGAATCTATTCCTTCGTCTGTGGTATGAGCCCAAGCAGATACAACAAATCTGGGTTAAAATCGATCTATTGATATTCGTTATGAACTTTTTGGTAATTATAGTTATATTTTTACGTGAATCTCTGGTCGATTCGATGCTCAAGAAAGTCGAGGGTTCCAGTAAATTGGATTTTATTGATTTTCGACAACCGTCAAGACTGAATTCATTATGCAACATTATGATTGGTCTACTCATCTGTACGGCCACAATTCGTTTGTGGAAGGTTATGCAATTTGCTAGCATATTTCGATTGTTTACGAATACATTATATCTAGCATTTCATTCCATGTTCCATACGGCATGTGTTATAGCAATCTTGGTGATGGCCTTTGGCATTGCTCTTGTTACTATCAATGGCAACAATTGCAGTCGGTTCAATCGTCTGATCAAAAGTATTGTTGCCTGTATGTGCTTTGCTTTTGGATTCAGCTCCCAAGTCAATCCCTATGAACTTTTTTATGGCGGCACTGTAGTTGGCACTTTGGTATATGCCATTTTGGCATTCGTCATTGCGGTGCTGTTAATCAATGTTTTTGTTTCCATGCTAAGTGATTATTTCACAACAGCGAAATCTAAACGTGATCGAAGGCTTGTATATCGGATAAATTTTTTCGAATTTCTTAAAGTTGAATGGGCCGATATTATTAATTATATAGCCAGTACATATTGGTTAAAGCGTGCGTATAAACGTGGAAATCGTACAGTCGCTCAGAATATCAAAAGAAAATTGGATTCCATTGATAAAAAGAATTTAAAGCAGAGACACGAAGCCTTATCAAATGATACCGTGCCAGTTGATCAACATCAAAAGATAGATGATGCTAGATTGCATTTAAACTATCGAAGACGTATTGAAAGACTTTTTACATTGGCAGCGATTATACAAACACAAATGGAAATATTTGAACGTTATTTCTTCTACGACGAAGATGGCAATCTACTCTATAGAGAGGAAACTAGAAGCTCAAGAAATTTTCAAAATCTACCTAGAGAATATAGATGAGAAGCAGAGGGCAAGGAAATTTTAAAATAAACTACGAAACATACAAATGTAGGTACATGAAACGAAGGCAATGAAATTTGAAAATAAAGCTTAGTATTTAAAATATTTTTAAAATCTTGTATTCCATAATTTAGAAGATGATTCGCCCCTTTGAAGGCCTTTATCTCTTTTCTAAAGACAGAGAACAAACCAGAACTTAAGCAGTCGCAGCACCAGGGATAATCCTTAGCAGAGATAAAAACAATGGCAAGGATAATACAAATTGATTGATTTTAACACATTTTAGGCACTAACTCCTTTTGAGTTAGGCAAAAAGGGCATCAGGTATTCGATTCTCTATGCTGCATTTCCATTTCAATTTCAAACAAAAAAAAAAAAATTTTGTTTGTTTTTTTTGTTTGCTGTTTTTTTTTTTACATTTTACAAAGTGCAAAATTTTCTTTTGGCGCTGGCGGTGGAGAAGAAAGAAAGGGGTTGAGATGCTTCTTCTCGACGACGTTTGGGTTCGTGCGGCGTAATATTATTATTTGATAAAGATGCTAAAAGTAACGAAAACACATTTTCTCAGTTAAAAGGGGTCGTTAGGGAATGAAATATGCGCACGTACGCACAGAACTGGCTGGTTCGAGGTTTGAGAGGGGAATGAGAATGGGAACAACAACACCAACCAACTAGTGGAGCAAAAGGAGGCGACTCTAGATGGGTGTGTGTATGTGTGTGTGTGTGTGTGAGGGATGCCGGCACAGCATGCGAGTTTATAGTCGATTTTTATCACAGTATTTGAATTATTATTTCAGGAAGCGCGCTATTTGCGCATCGCGCTTTTTGCGGATACGATTTTATTCACATATATATATATACATTTTTTTTTTTGTTCCCGTTTTTTTCTGTGTTCTCTCTGGCTTTGGCCTTTTATGTATTTGCATATGAATGCGGCTCGACAACGGCTATGGCGGCGGCAACAATATTTGTAGCCTGCTTTTGAGGCGTTGCCTATGCTCTGAGTACGTGTTGGGAAAAATCAGTTTTAATGCTAAAATATTATACATGGGCAACACAGACGCCACTCAGCAGTGGTCAGGGTTGGAAAGAATACCAAAGCCAAAACCTTTTTCTGTTTTGATTTATTTTTGGTTAGTTTTTTTGAATTAATTAAACTATGTAGTTGTCGAGTAGTTTATTCTAAAAAAAAATATCAAAGAAGTTAAATTCGGCTATGCCGAAGTTTATATACCCTTGCAGTCCTTGACAATAATAATTTCACATGTTCAAAATTTCTTTTCTGCAACTCAATTCATTAATATACAAACAAAACAATTTTACTCTTCATACTATGTACAATTTGTTCTTCTTCTTCCCTCATTCCCTAAGCAAAGCAACGCACGCATACACATACAGTTTATGTAGCGTTGCGTCTGTGTGTGTATGCATGTGCTCTGTTAACAGATGGTGACGTAGTAGGCAGCAAGCAGAGCTGCCGGCAGCGATTGAACCGATTTATATAGACTGTAACTTGTGTTCTATTTATCCGATCAGGGTCAAATTTTGGGATCTGAGATTTTATATCAAATTCTATTATATTGGTAAATTTCATGGGGATACTCCAATTTTTGCAAAAATTTTTGTTCCAGAGCTATATGATATAGTAGTCCGATCCCAAAGATTTTCATACTTTATCTCACCCGGGTAAAAAAAAAGCTCCCAAAAAAATTTCATCCCGATAGCTCTTAAGATGGCTGAGTAAAACGCGTACGCACCGACGGACAGACGGACAGACGGACAGACGGACATGGCTATATCGACTTAGCTTCTCATGCTGATCAAGAATATATATACTTTATGGGGTCGGAAACGTCTCCTTCTGTGCGTTACAAACATCTGACCAATTTTATAATACCCTCTGCAAGGGTATAAAAAAAACTATTTAATAAAGTAAAGAGGGAAAACTAAAACTGAAAATTGAAATTTCTTTCATATTTGATGCTGATTCAAGATACAAATGCCTTAAAAATTATAATTGAAAAACGATTTCCACAGCTTCTAATTTTCACAAAAGTAACAATTGAAGACATGTTGGAAAGTTTAAAGCCAAAAATTAACAGTTTTAACTATATTTCATTAATAATTTGTTCATTTAATATTAAAAAATTATGACTTTAATCCCATAGTTTAAGCTGCAAGTATTTGCTGAATAAATTCTATCAATTCAGATTGTCCATTTTCATCATTTTTTTTTTTTTTGTCAGCCCTGTGTATATCAATTTTATTCAGTGGGGGTTTATATATACATTTTTTGCCGGTTTTTTTTTTTTTTGTTCATCATTCCTTTGACAAATTAATAAAAAAGTGAACGAGCGGGGGTAACTGAAATGCCCTGTCCTGCCCTGTCCCTGTGCTACAAAAGTAAAGCAAAGCAAAGACGAGACAAGCCTGGTAATAACAATTGAGTAGAGGGCCATCTTTTTGTTTGGCTATGCGTGAGATGAGCGGGGAGGTGTGCGGCGTTAAGGGGGAGGGGTTCATCGTCGCATCAAAAGGCATAACTGTTATTGTAAGAGATTTCATGTAAATATTGCATGTAAACGCCGTAAATAAGGCCGCTTTTTAGTGCCTCCACCGACCCAGGTCGCCATTGCTCTGTCCTCTGTCCTCTGTCCTCCATACTCAATGAAGGTCCTGCGGAAACTGGAGAATCGGTTGGTTTATTGTTTACCAAACGCGCACAGACAGAAACACCCGAGTTCTTTCTTCCTTATGCCTGGGTAAGGTAAATAAAGAAGGCAAAAAACAAAAAAACATATTTTGTGCGTGAGTGCGGTTTTTAAGCTGCGTGAAATTTTTTGGCTACCACCCCCTCACGTCTCCGCTGCCGCCGCCATGCTCCCCTTATCACCGCCTCGGTGTGTTTATTTTTTGTATGGAAATTTCGGCGCCTTTTTTTTATGTGGCATGCATCGCTCTTTATGTTTTGTTAGCAATGCCTACGGCAAATTGACTTTTAAGGTTTTTTTTTTTTTAACTTGTTCCTTGCTGCTTTGTTCTTTATATGTATTTTGTATGTATGTATTTTTTGCTTTTTTTTTTTGATGCGAGAGTTGTCTATCGGTTGGCATTGCTTAGGGGCATATGTCTGTGGCGGCGGGATTGATTGAAGTTTATTTAAAAATATGTTTATAAATGTCAAAAGAGACAATTATTAAAGTCACCAGAGACGATTGAGTATAAGCTAAGCACAGAAACAAAAAAAAAAAAAAAAAAAACAAAGCGAAAGAGTGAGAATTTAAATTGCATTGCCTTGGGGAGAAGTGATATGACAATATCTAAGCGGGCTTATCTTGGGGTTAACTGCCAGCCATTAGGTTAAATTGGTCTAGACAAAATTTAGTTACAATATTTTCTTTAATTTTTGGGTCAAGTAAGCAAAGCAAGCAAGAAGAGAGCCAAAGTAAGGGGGAGACAGTCAAAATTTCAAGTTGAAATTACCGCAAACAGAAATCGATTTGAGCTAAGTCGGCCACAAAACTTATAAATCAATTCACATTTTTAACATCCCCCCCCTTCTTGCTCTTCCTTTTTCATCTATGTATATATGTTACTTTTCTTCACTTCAATGCACTTGACCAAATTTCCACTTAAAAAACTTTACTAATTGCATTTTTTGCTGAGGGCAACCAAAAGAAAATAAAAATTACCCAAAAATTGGACCTCTTTCCCCCGCCTTCTACTCATATTGACTTCAATAAACAAAATGTTAATTTAATCATAGCAACATAAAAAGCATATTTAAAATTTTGTAATACAAATTCATGACTCGGCGGATTGGGCAAATGAAATATTAAAAGCTTTGCTTTTAGTCAAATGTTCTGTGTCTTCTACTGTGTATGTGTATGTGTGTGTATTTTCTTTTTTTTTTTGTCAATTTGTTTTCTTTTATGCGTGTTTTTTTTTTTTTGTTTGTTTCTGGTTTATTTTATTTTTGTGGACTGATACTTCATTTGTTTCCGTTTCTGTCAATGGTTTCCGCAGGAGGCAAGCAACCCAAATAATTATGATTGACAAAAGTTAAACAAATAATGGCAAAAAAAAAAAAAACAAAGAAATGAAAGCCCAAAGGAAATGCATTAAAAAAACGAATATTGAATACACTTGAAAACCAAACAACAAAACGAGACCTTTCTACCTAAACAAAAGATCAATTAGTTTTGAAGACAAAAATAATATTTTTAATCCAAATTCGTACATGATCTCAACTTAAGCTCTTGATGGGATATTTTGGATATTTTAATTTGAAAGTCAAAAGGGAAGGATTAGTCATGATGCTCGCTTTCCATTTGGAATTGTCATTTCCTTTTTGGTACAATCCATCAAAACAAAAACGAAGATGAAAACAAAAAAGATGAGTGCTTTTCAAGATGATTTCTCCATTGCGTCGTCTTCTCTTATATAGAATTTACCTAACGCCCCAGAAGTCTTCGTCGCGGCTCGTTTCGTCATTTCACATTTTACAGTCGCGTTTTTCCTCACTCTCCCTCCCAACAGTGGCCCATTTATAAATTTATGAGCTCAACTGCCAGGGGAGTTATCGCGTTAAAATGCAGCACAAAGATACAGAACAGAACGAAGTTGAGACTGGAGAAGAATGAGAATAAAAACAAGAGGGAGAATAAAATAAAAATTAGCAATAAAAAGTAGAAAAGCATGTTTGTTTGTTAACAACAACAGCAACAACAGCAACCAGCAACCAACAACCAACAACAATTGCAGCTGGCAAGAGAGAAGGTAAAAGGCAGACGACAACGGCGACATCAAATGGATTTCATGTCACGTTACACAAATGTGCCAAGGAATTAAAAATGAGCAGAAGTAGTAAGATGATGAGAGAAAGAGAGGGAGAGAGAGGGGTGGCTTAGTAGGTGGCAGTTAGCAACTGTTGCTGCCGCCTGACTCTTGTAGTTGTTGCTGCTGCTCCTGCTGCTTGCCCCATTAGCGTGCAGCAGCACACTTAAATGCGAAAAGTGTGTTCATTACTTCGCCTGCGACGACTACAACGACAACAACAACAACAACACGAACAACAACGACGACGACGACTTTTACTTCTTATATAATTTTTTTTTCCTACCTCATTCTCATCACTTGAAGGAAAAATTATTTTCATTTTTGCTTTGGTGCGCTCACTTGCCCAAAAGCTAAACACCATAACGCACAACTCGTTCTGAGTTTCTTTTTTTTGCCCCCCCCACCACCCCTCCTTCCCATACTTCTGCTCTGGCTGTCTTCTGTGCTCTTGTGTTGTTGGCCCCTTGGGTGAAAATTTCAATTATTTATTACGCATACGCAATGTTGTTAGCTTAATGACCAAAAGGCAAGTGTAGTTCAAGTAATAAAGAAAATTAGCCCAGTTTTCTGCAAATTATGATAAAGGCATACAATACAAAAATAAATTTCATGTATATAAGAACTGAACTGAGAACCAAAGGCAATTCAAGATACACTCAAAAAAAAAAAAACTTTAACAAAATTAAGCAAAAATGGAATATTCAATTTTTCATAAATTCGCAAAAAGTTGTTTCTCTCTCTCTCTCTCTCTTTCATACACAAGATATTATCTAGGCTAAAATGTTGCCATCAGTTTTTGTAATAATTTTTTGTACGACTTCCACGAAAGGTGAATAAACATTATTTTCTTTCGTCTATATTTTTCTACTTAAATAAATTGATTAAAAATTTTATTGCCTACTTTTTGGCTGGCTGTTAAGCTACCCTGATTTCTGATTTCCATGAATTTTACCATCCTTACAAATGGTTACATTCCTTGGCCCGAGCTCTTTTACGCCCTCTCCTGGGTCTCGGTGCCGCCCCGCCTTGTATTGATTTCACAAGTGGCCCCAAAAATAAACTGAACGATTTCCATTTCCAGTGAAATTGTATTCTGTCGCCATTAGGTTGAAATTAAAATTTTTGCATTGCCTGCCCTTTTTTTTTCTTTTCTTTTTTGGTGGAAGGGCGCTCTCTTTGACACGTGTATAGAAAGACACTTTCTCTATTGCTATCTCTACTCTCGCCCTCTCGCTCACTCTCTCTCTCTCTCTCTCTCTCACAGTCTCATGCCGTGTGTCTGGCATATAAAACACGTACTTACAGAGCATTTATATTGAGAAACCCAACATCCACGCAAATTTCCCATAGATTTTTTGTTCGTATTTCCCTCTGATGTGGTTAATTAGACTTTGAAAACAAACAGACGACCAAACAGAAGATGTTGGCTGTAGGATGTATATCAGAGTAGGAGGATGCGGGAGGTGACGCTGCTGAGATCTGAAAGCTGGGAGTCGGAGGTGATTGGGGCTAACAAATTGTACAATTGTCCTTACATTTGTTTCGAGTGTTGTTTGTGTTATTGCATATTTTATTTAACAAGAGGACACAATGAGGACAAGGCTCGAACTGATAATACCCCTTGATGGTGATTTTGTTATTATATATGATATGATATGTTATTAATAACGAATAATTAGCTTTAAACATCAACGAAGTCACCATGAATGTTGTTTTAAGGTTTTCTTGTTTTTTGTTTTATAATAACATAATATGTCTGATTTGCATAATCTGACTTATTATATAAATTAAAACTCTTTATTACATCCGCTTTTTTATTTTTAATTGTTTAATTTTTCAATACAATGATTCAGAGAGAGAAAAAAGTATCTTTGGAGTACTTAAGATACTCTGTTCTTGAGATAGACCATAATCGACATCTTGGTAGTTGGCATAAAAAGTTTTTCATTGTTTTTCTCCTCTTGCCGGGACCCGCAACAGTACTGGCACCCCGTACCCTTTAGGTTATTCGAACCATTTAGCAAAGTGAGTCACGTTCAAGACTGTAAATCGTTTGGGGCCCTGCAGCAAGTAAAAGCTTACACCTACACTCTCCTACACAGTACATTTTTACAGCTTGTCACTTGTTGTGAGGAAGAAAACTAAGAAGAAGAGAGACTGGGTATAGTGGGACTATGACGGAGATGAGATGAGTGCCAGTAGAAATATCAACCAGCCATCCAGCTATCCAGTCAGTCAGCCAAGCAGCCAACCCCTCACTCACAATGCTTACTAGGTTTACTGGGCCCTCGGGATGTCTTTAATTGAGTCGGGTTTTTCGGCGCGAGTTTATGGCCCAACCATCAACAATAATAAAACTCAAAAGCGCAACCTTTGGCGTCAATAAAAAATTGTTGAACAATTTTAAAGTCACACAACAGAGCACACAAGTCACGCATCCTGAAATGGGAACGACAGCCATGATGATGGCAGGATGGAGCACGAGCTGGATTTGAAGCAGGATCAGACGAGCAAGACGACGAACAGCGGCGCTTGTGAGTGGGAATCAATTTGTAATAGTTTTGGCATATCTCCAGGAACAGACAGAAACCGCATTGCCATGGGCCGCACACCAAGACCCTTGTCATTTGGTTTTCATTTTTATGTCATATTATAGATTTTTCTTCGCTTCAGTCACACACACACACACACACACATGTGGCATACAAAGAAGCACATACATCCTGAGTTCATTTTTCATTCCTAACATGGTTTAGTTTGCCGGAAATGTTGAGCCGCTTCGCTTTTGCCTTCTCCATTTCGCCTTCTCTTCTCTCTCTCACTCTGTTCCTTCTTTCTCCCATTTGACTCCCTTATTCTGTGCTTTGATTAAATGTTCGTATTGTGAATTGATTTTGTTTATTGATATGGCAATTTACTTGCAGTTCGGACTTGTCTTATATATCAGTCATTAAATGAGCTTGCAACATCGGCATAATCCAATCTTGAGGGCCTGGGGGCCCACCTAGAAATGTTCTGTATCAAGTGGCAATGTACGGGATAGCCAGAAGCTACCCCTCTCAGCATCTGTGTGTGTGTGTGTGTGTGCAACCTGTAACATATTTAATTGTTCAATTATAATTGAAATACCATTTAAATGGGATTACGATCAATTTCTGTTTACCCCTGGTCAGGTAAATTTTGTGAGTAAATTATGGCCGGAAATGTAAGTTTAATTTCCTGTTTGAGTCACAGATTTTTGGGAAAATATTTATGAGCTAAAATGGAAACGAGTCAACACATACATACATACAAATGTACATACATATGTGAAGAGGTCTTCATAACTGAAATATTGTGTACCCGAAGTAACTCTTGACTTTATATAGAGTTCTATGGAATAAAGAAGCTTAATTTCGTAAAGTAAAAGGTTGTGGGAGTTGTCATGGAGAAAAGAGATTATACTTAAATTGAGTCAAGTAAATGTTAAAGTTACTCTCTTATTTTCTTCTTTTTTTTTTTGTGGATTCTTATGATTATCACTTGCTTTATGGGAAAAATTGCCGCAGTTCTTCTGTTCTGCCTGTCTGATATCTTTTACCACTTGATTAAACTTTCGTTTTGAGTGGGCAAGTTTTCCTATCTATGGCTTTTATAATATATATAATATTTTTTTTGTCATAATGTTTTTTGTCTTATATAGAGGTTATCTTTGTGTCCACCGCACCCCCTGCCACTATCATCTAAAATATAATTAAAATTTAAGCCAATGCAACCATTAAAAAGCTCTCACGCACTTTGCCAAAGTTTTTCCCTATTGCCACACAACCCGCTAAACTACCACTCACACCACCCCGCTCTAGTCCTCTACCCTCTCTACTCTTCCACTCGATTTATTGCCCTGCAAAAGAAAAAAATTAAAACTTTTATTCAAGCAAAAGCCGTGCGAAAAACTTTTGCATAATAGACTCGCTCCAGCCGAGGCATGAGAGTTGAAAGTTCAAAGCTTTTGTAGGTTATGCAAATTAGAAATTAATAATACGCCCGACACTCTCAACACAGAGACAGAGTGTAAGAGGGATAGGGGTACGGGAAGGGGCCAGATATATCTGTTTGTGTGTACATGTTCGATTACAAAGGGGAGGGGTGGGACGATGACTAAGGGAGGGTAAACTAATACCAATATACACATAAATTAGGCCCAAGCTCAACGTTTTTATCAAAACGGCGAATTGAGAGCTGCTGGGGGAATGCCACAAAATTATGATAAATGATTTGGAAATGCGCACAAGCAGGCGGGCACAACCCCAACACACACCCGAAAAAAAGAAACACCAGAAAAGGGGGAAACCGAAGGGGGAATGATGGTAGCCACAACGCAGAACCGAACACATCCTTTTCCTGTGTTGTCCTTGCCTGTGCGAAAAACTTTTCGAGTTGAAGGAAATGTAATTTTTGTTGTATTTTCTTTTTCTTCCAACTGGTTTCGTTCTTTTTTTTTCTGATGTTTTGCTTGCGGCAGCTGCCTAAAATCACTGAACTAAAACCGCTTGAGAGCAAACAGGGGAAATCCCCTACTAAAAAGAGAAAGACAGAGAACGAGAGAGAGAAAAAAAACTATTACAAGTGCACTGACGGGACCCCGGCAAAGAGAAGGAGAAGATATTCATGTCGTCGTTGTCTAGCCACAGGAAGCGCTGATCATAAAATATTGATATTTTGCTGCTGCCTTTCGATATTTCTTCTTCTCTTTTTTTTGTGAGTCTGTTTTATTTTTCTTCTTATTCTCTGAGCTCACAGTGTTTAAGTAATGGCAACTCGGGACAACGACAACGACAACACGACGACAATTCTCATTGAAACCTCGAAAACCTCGACACTGTCTAAGGGCAAATGCCAAACCAGAGATAGAAACAGTTATATGTATACGTTTGTATCTGCAAGTATAAGTTGTACATATATACATATGGAGAGGAGCGCAACAATCCACGAATTTAGTTGCCATTTGGGAGGGTTTAGGCACAAGCACAAGTGCATGGTGCTAAAAGATGCCCGACCATTTAGACTGAAAACAGAAACAGACTAACCCAAGACATGGACTGAAACGTAGATAAGAAAAAAAAAACAACTGAGATGAACGAAGAGATGGAGACAACAACTGCAGTCATAGAGAGCATTCAACTTGTATCCATGGGTAAATAAGCAACAGACCGAAAAAGATAGAAAAGTTTTTCTGCCTGTCGCTTGTCTTCTTCTGAGCTGCGGTTTGTTACATTTCAAGTTTGATTTCAAACAAACAAAAAAAAATCCTTAAATAAATTTTACAAAATTTCTCTAATCATTCATTCAGTCGAAATCGAAGGTAAATAACCTTAGCAATGCTTGAGGTTTGAAGTTTTCAATAATGCAAAAATCTAAATTGGCAGCGGTTTTTTTTTTTTATTTGGATCTTGGCTGGCTCAAGGCAATTCGTACAAATATAACTCTTTATAATTTTTATGTCATAGAAAAGAACGTAACCCTTGATGACCATTTATTTTCCATAACTTTTTAGTGCAATAAATTGAACTGACTTTAACTAAAATTAAGTTAGCAACTCATTTTCATCTACAGAAATAGAACATAATGCGTTTGTGTTAATAGAACAATATTATTTCAAAGAGATATATCTCAATTACATTTTAATTAGCGTTGCATTTCTAAGGTGTCCTGTTAATCATTTTAACTATTCGACAAAAGGCTTCAATGTTTCAAATTAAAACATTGCGTATACGCCATGATGTCCATATATGTAGTTGAATTTAATGATAGTTCAATTTAATGTATTTTTATATTACTTTAAATCTTGAAAAGCAAAAAAGAAACTACAAAATATTTAGTTTAATATTTGAGATTTGTAATATATATATAAATATATCTTTCTATATATAAACCATTAAATTAACTTGACATGTGTGAGTCCGGCTCTTAAATAAAGAATCTTATCAATAGCTGAAGCTGCAAATATGTCACTTTTTATTTTTGGAAATTTTAAAATTTCTATGCAATAAAAAAAAAAAACGCAAGCAAAGGCTAATAAATAAGTTTATATATGAACATCTACTGTATGTATATATGTACATATGTGTGTAGATATTTTGCATTTGTGTATAGAAATGAGTGTAAAAAACTTTCATTTCGAGAGCAAAAAGCGAAGCAACCACACACAGATAAGCCTAACAAATTTTGTAAAATAAATTACAGAGTAGAGCAAACAAATTTGCATATACAAAAAAAAAGTTTCTCTCTACTTTTTTTTTTGCCTTTCTTTTCACGCCACAAAGCAAATCAAGCAAATTTTTGAAAGACTTCTTTTTCAGTCGCCCCTTTACCGCCATCCTCCACCACCAGAAACACCCGTCCACCAAACAGAAAAATGAATTATAGCCCATGCCCATGTACACAGGATGATGAGGGGAAATTGTAGGAGAGCCAAACTCTTGTCTAAGGTCGCAACACTTTTGATTATATCTAGGCAAAAGGGTCTACTATACTGTTAAATCTAAGCTAAAACGAAAAAATGAGAGGAGGACAAACAAAAAGAAACGAAAATTCGTGCTATGCGCTTAATAAAGCTACCAAAGCAGTGGGTTGAGAGAAACGAGGAGTTAACAAAAAAAAAAAAAAAAAAAAAAAAATGAAGAAAACTTCAGGAGTTTGGGTTTGAGGTTGTGAGGTTGTGAGGTCTTTGGTCGTTGGTCGGGGGTGTTTCTCCAAAAAATGTGCTCCGAGCACAAACTTTATTAAAACTCTTGAATTAAATGAATTAGTCAACCATATAGCCTTTGCCTGACTGGGGTGGAGTGAGGGGTGAGGTCTGGTCTGTCCTGGTCACCCTTTGGCCCCAACCAACACCACAGTCGGCCCACTTCCTTATCGTTTTGTCTATCCTTTATCTTTATTTTTTTGTTTTTTTTTTTGCTTTTTTGGCCCCCAACTCGGCTTCATCTTCACTGAGTGTGCGGCTTGAAAAACAATTTTCGTAAGCAAAAGTGTAATGAGCGTAGAAATGAACTTTAGAGTCGTCGTCTCTTTTTCGTTTCTTAGATTCCCAGAGTAAGGGCAAGGGCAAATTAAATGAAATCCTTGGGCAAAAAAAAAAAAAAAAAAAAAAAAAAATTAAAAATAAAAAAAAAAAGGAAACATTAAAATATCAGTGCAAAATGTGTTGAAAAAGGAAACGGCTAAACGGCTAAAACTTTTTCTCAAAAAACCAAAAAACGGGGAAAAAAAATGAAAAACTTTGGTGCCTCTTACTCTTTGCTTACCACTGCCTCATGCCCCCTTGCCACATTTTTTCCTTCTTCCTTCTCTTCCTTTGGTTAACTGATTTGTACAGTTTTCTTATGATTTCTTTTTTAATTTAATCCAAAAGACGTTTTGCTAAATTGCTGGTAAAAATTCTTAGAGAAAAGGCAAAGAAACACTTGACTACAAAACAGCTGCATGTCCAATGAACCAAAAGCATTCAAAAAATGAAAGGAGAAAAGTGTTCTCCATAAAGGTCTCTAGTACTTTTGCAGGAATGAGAAAATTTTTTTTAAAAATTCTGTTTTTAAACTTTAGCCAAAAGTTTGAGCACAACCTACACATATCCGCACAAAAATGAAGCAAAATAAATTGAAGTTACCTTAAACAATTGATCTATTAAGATAAAATATAAGTTTAAACAACTCCTATTTGAATTTTCGGCATATTATTTTTGTTAACCAGTGTAATTACACATTCCTTCACTGCCGTTGACAACTGTTGGTCAGTAGTTGGTGGGGCTCTTTGGGTTTAGTTTCCATTTATAAAACCCACCCGCACCCATATCATCTACACACCCATTTTCATCTTCCGCATTGTTAGTTTTGCCTGAAAAATCTTCTCAAGCAGCAACTGGAAATTGAAACTTGATTATGTGCAGAAAAGAGCAGAGAAAAAGTTAGTGAGTTGCGTTGGGTTTTGAGGGTATGCCTCTGTTGCAACGCGTTGAAATTTATATGCTCTTTGGCCGAAAAACTTGGCACTGGCCTCATACCCCTTGCTTTACTCGACTCGACTCGACTCTGTGATCTCAGGCCATGTCCAAGACTAAGAGGCATGTCCATTTCGTCCCGCCTTCCTGCCTCCGTCTGTGGTCCTGTTTATGGGTCTGTGTGTCTGATTCTGTTCCTGGATGAAACTCCTCATAAAACTATTTGCTGCTGGCCGGTCAAAAACTTCCTTGCATATTTCACTCCATTCTTCTGCCCTCTTTCATGCCAGTCTTTCTCTCTATATGTGTGTGTGTGTGTGTGTGTGACATCTTTTCGGCATCATAAAACTTGATAGTTTATGTTTTTTGTTTTTGCATTGCCATGCTATGCCAAAAACAATAATAATAATAATAATAAAATACTTTTGCTCTACTGCAATCGAGAGCAAACTCCATACGCATATTTATTTATTCATGCTCAATGCATGCGCAATTAAAATTTGCTGAATTAGTCACAAAATCGATTTGCGCAAATTGGCAGCAGCAGCAACAGCACCAGACGAAGCAATATTGCCAAAAACAAGAGAAAATATACATAAAAATATATAGAAATACCGAAACATAACTAGAAAAACAGAAATAAAAACTAAGAACAACCATGGTTAAGTACCAAGTGTACTACGAATATTTTAATATGGATAAT
Source organism: Drosophila tropicalis (assembly GCF_018151085.1). Taxonomy (NCBI): domain Eukaryota; kingdom Metazoa; phylum Arthropoda; class Insecta; order Diptera; family Drosophilidae; genus Drosophila; species Drosophila tropicalis. The sequence goes on along the minus strand of NW_027172929.1, from coordinate 3,517,254 downwards.
CTAATACTCTTATGTATTGTCAATTTAAACGATTTACGCATCATAGACTTTGTCACCGTTAAGACTAAAGTTTATAGAACTCAGTTGGTTTGTCGCCGCAAACTTTAACCAGTTTAATAAAAGTGAATTAGTTTGTTGGGATCCATTTACAAAAGATTCTAACGAAAAATGTACACGTAAAGCAAATGTTTCTTATGAGTCAATGGTGGGGATAGAGTAATAATCTGTCGCTTCATAAAGTTCTAGAAATAATCAGTGATAAACCGAGAAAGGATTTAATTTCGATATCATCGTAGAAGAATCATTAATAAAATAAACAAGAAAAACCCAATTAAGTACCTTCATTCAACAATTTAACTTGTAAGCATGCTTTTGAAAATTATAGGAAATAAAATCTATTTGATATAGGAATTAATCTATTTAATCTTGAGACAATTGTGAATGTGATTGATGCATTTGAAAAGCACTTTCCACCATTTCCACCATATCCTTGAGACAATTGTAATTGTTAATGCTAAGTGGTGGATGACGTTATAAAATATTTGAGGGTATCTTAAAGTTCTTTCATGGTAAGCCAAAAATAGTACCATGTTTCCTACTCACAAACGAGTGAAAGTCTTTAAAAACTCATCTATCATAGGGCTAGTGAAAGTGGAAAATGCTTGCGTGAAAGTTGCGTCTGTTGTTGTTGTAAATTAAAAACCATCAATCAATGTTTTTTTTTTTTTTTGTTTTTGTATTTGGTTTTTGTTTCACTTTAAGTAGATATATGTATATGTATAAATGTATATGAAAGGGAAAATTGCTTTAATATCATTTTAAGTTTATCAGAGAGTAAGTAAAAAGTAAAGAAAAAACCAACCCTCAGCCACTTCTTTCCGTATGATGATGGAAGAAGAACAAGAAAAACCGCATCCTTTAGAAGAAGTTTTCGCATCTAGAAATCTCATCGACCGCAACAAAGTCAAGTTGGAGTTTTGCTCTACTACCACTATTAGAGGGGATAGAAAGAAGTTGGCGGGCTGAAAGACTGAAGAACGGAAGTGGGCGATTGAGCGAGTGGGTAGGAGGCAGTCAAAATGAATGAATGTTTAATGGAGACCAAAAGTCCGCTACTCTACAAATTCTAGCAAAACACAGCTAGGGTAAATATTATGCATTCTTTGCTGCAAAAACCACATAAATCTGCCAGGCGGATTCAACACAAAAACCTCTCGACCCCCACCTCACTCTCTGTCCTCGCTCCAGCGTTTCTTTGTCCGCCGCCGCCGACCCCCTTTGGCAAATTGGTTAGCTGCGGCATTTTCAATATGCGTTCCACGTACGCATTAATAACTAATATATGCATATACACAGTAACATAACGCTCCGACTCCGACAACGTCTCTATGTCTCTGGCTCTGATTCTGACTTTATATTGTTTGCCAGAGTCTGGCATACGCACACACACACACACAGACATATAGTGGATATATAAATCTAAAAACTGCTCATATCCCTGCCAGGATATGTGTGATTATGTGCGTATGTGCGAGTATTTGCAATTGCGCGGCAAAATATGATTACAAATGCCAGAAAGGAAAGCGATGCTCGACGTCTCTACGAGTTTTGCCTGAAAATAGAGAGCGAGCGAGAGAGATAGACAGAGACTTAGTCATTCAGTTGAATCTGGTTAGATTAACGTTTGGTTTCTGTTTGTTGTGTATTTATTATATGGCCCATGGCTAATGTTTGCACTCGATTCGCTTGCTTTGGTCTAAATAATAGAAACGTTTGAGAGTCCATTCAATTGTTATTTGAACTGGTCTACATTAAGTGTTGGCTAAATAAACCGACTGATGCATATTGACTTGTTCTAGATAAATTAATAAAAAAAAAAATACTACTTAAAAAAAATATTAAAAAAATATATTCAAAAATTTAATTAAATGTCAAATAAGCGAACAACTTTTTAACAGGTTTAACATTAAGTAAATATTTGTTTAACATTTTGTTTTTTATGCATAAAATACTATAGAACAGTTAAAATATGATGGATAACTTTGGCCAAAAAGTTATTTTTGGAAATGCATTCATGAAATTCTCTTTAATCTATTTTTCAAACAAATCAAACTTAAATTGTTCTTTCAGAAAACATTATTCGTTTAAAATTAGTTTTTAAAGAATTTTAAATTATTATTCCAATCCCATTCTTAGTTATAATTAGTGATTAGACTTTTGTTAGGCCTTTCATATATTAGGTCTGGACAATAAAGTTATAAACTTATGTCTCTATTACCATTTTTGATCATCAACTTACAATCTGTTAATAATTAAGATAAAATGAAACAAGAGAGCAACAAGAAAGTTTATGTAAATAGTTAAAATCTATATAGAGAGAGATCTATATGCAGAACTCCTCGTCTGAAGGCTGCCTCAGCTTCGCGACGATCCTGGACTTTGGATTCCTTAGTTATCTAAAGCAAGTTCTTCTCTACAATTTGTCTTCGAGTGAGCGTATTAAGTGGTTTGTTGATTGACTGAATGAGCATTGTCTATTGTTGGCAACGATCAGGCTAGTTTTGTATTTTGAAAACGTCTTCACTTCCTTCACACACTCACTCAACAGCCTCGTCTGTCTAGTCCTCTTTAGATTTCTTCCCGTGTGTCGCTTTTCCAACGTTAGGTTCCTTGCTCCTTCTTCCTTTTGCCGTGCGTGCCAAGTTTAATCTGTTACAGTTTCCTTTTACTGCCTCTGTACTACTGTTGCTATTATGGCTCAAAGTCCTTTTGCGCATTTCCATGTCCGCTCCAAAGTTCCGTTTTAGACGCCGCAGCGCCCAGGGGGCGTGGCCTTGTGTTGTTGCCGACTGCTGCTATCTCTGGGTCAATAGAGCGAATGTGGCAAACAGCAAATGGCGGCCCCAATTGTTTTGGCATTTAAAGCGCATTTGCTGTTAATTTTGCTGAAGCCTCGATGCGCACATCTAGCGGATATCCTGGCAACTGGCAAGCACGCACACACACACACACACAGACTTAAACACAATGAATCTGTGTACTCATTATGCATTTGCATTTATATATATGCATGTACGAACGTATGCACATATATGCATGTATAGGTGCTGGAGCTGATTGTGTATGGTGTCTCATTCTTTCTTTTTTTCGTTAGGTTTTGTTTTTTCTTTGGTTGCTAATGTCTGAACTTTAATTGAATAATTTTTCTAATGGCCAAACAAAAATTTTATGCAAAAGTCTGGAATCTGAACATAAAAATTGCCACTTGCTTCATGTCTCATCCCAGTTTCTACGACTGCCGCTGCACTCTGTTGGGCTTGTTTGTTGGCCTGGCTAGTTGGATAGATGGATGGCTGTGTGTGTGTGTGTGTGTCTGTTTGTTCGCTCTGTTTGCCTTTTGGGTTGGCTGCATTTTTAATTATATGCACACAAAAGGCCGCCACAAAAGCATTCGCCACCTTTTATTGATGGGGACCGACCGCCCAAAAAACAACCGACCCCCTTCGCTCCGTTCGCCCGCTTCAGAGATGGCAGACAGGAAATTTCATCAACTTGCTCAAAAATTCAAATGTAAATAAATCTAGACGGGGGCTCGGGCACCAGGTTTTGGTTTGGTTTGGTTTGCTTTCGTTTTGGTTTTGGTTCAGTTCGGTTCGTTTCGGTTCAGGCTAGGCTAGGAGTCTGGCCAAGTGTTTTGTTAGCCTGCCACAGCAATTTGCAATCGCCTGGACAAAAGTTTCGTTTGTTTGTTTGTTTGTCGGTTGGTTTGGGCTGAGTTGGTCGGTTGTCTGGTCTGTCCGTTGGCCCATCCGCCGGACTCGTCCGCCTGCCGATCCGTTGGTCGGGCTTGTTGTCCATTCGTCTAGTTGGATAAATGCATCAGGCAGTTTCTCCTCAGCTAGCTAGCTTGCAGGAAAATTCGCTGCACTCAGCACAAAATGCCTTGATATGGTACTCTCTCTCTCTCTCTTTCTTTGTTGTTTTCCACCGATCCCCCTGGGATGGCAAACAATGCTTTTCTCAAAAGTACCATGGGCCTAAAAAATATAGAAAATTCGATCAATTTGAAATTATGACTTGCATTTTCGTCTCCCATATTTTTAACGATCAGAGATGGATGTCTCTGAACGTAGATTGTAATAATTTTTAAGACAATAAATGATGACCAACTTAATGGTGTTCCCTTTTGTACACTATTTTTGAAATCGGTTTTAAAATTGAAATTATCAATAGTTTAATTATTACACACAATTTCCTTGTAGTCAGCTTCTGTCAGGTTTCATTTGCATTTCAAAGTAATCGAAGTAAATCGTTTGAACCATCTCCATAGTGGCCAAAATATGTCTACCTGTATCCCTTTCTACCCTTCTTCATGCTATATATGTATACATAGGTAGACAGACTTGGTGTGTGTGTGTGTGTGTGTGTGTGTGCAACAATTGCCAACCTTGACTGCCATTTTGGGTGGGCAGCTAAATCTTTGGACATTTCATCCTCAGCCTTTTAGCCCCTAGCCCCTACACTCTATTGCCCTCTTAGCCACACAGCACCACAAGGCAAGTGGCTTTTGAGTGCTTTGCCTTTGGCCTGGTTGCCTCTACTGGTGCTGCTCCGCATGCTGCTTCTGCTATGGCCGTTGTTGTTATTATCATCTCGTGGGAGATAAGTGCCCAGAAACCAGAGCTAAGGTAGATACATAGTAGTGCATAGAAGACATAGCTTGCGGTGGTAGGGTAAGGAGGGAGTAGGGAGGAGAAGAAGAACTGGCTCTATAATTATTTGCTATAATCCAAAATTAAATGGGATTTGACAGTTGATGAATTGCAGAGTAGTTCGATTGGATATGCACAGCAACAACAGACTTGATAGGAGTCTATCTAAGTGCACAAATTTGGCAGGTGGGCCATAATGGAAGAGAAGCATCATGATGATGAGAGAGGGTAGTAGAGGGGTAGTAGAGGAGAGTGGAGAATAAAAGGATTTTGGGCCCAATGCTAATACATTTTCATGATGATGGCTTTGATTTTGCTTCTGCTTCTTACTCTTCTTCTTCTGTTTTTTAACCTTTAAGGCAAATTAATTGATTTGACTAGCAAATTGAATGAAATTGAAGATCAAACAAGATTTGAACTCTGATTGACAAAATACTTTTAAAATCTTGACGAATTTAAAGCTCTTTAAATTTGAAATAGTTTGACAAGTTGTGGCAACAATTACGTGATACCCTCTAACTAATTTCATATTGTAGTTCTAATTTAAACCCAACTTTTTGGGAACACTTTATGTGGACCCATTTGTGTTCCATCCTGTAAGGGTTAATACTATGCACATTACTTGAGGTCAGTGACAATTCGGCTATTCAATTATAGAATCCATCTGTTGAAACTAATGAAGCAATGTCACATTATTTGCCATCATAGAGAGGAAAAAACTCTACTGAAATTGTTTCAGTTGCGGCATTAGCCTTGAATTAGTCACCTTGAATCGTTTGCTGCCTATTCTAAATGGCATAACTAACTAAATTAAAAGCGTGCATTTCACTTTTTTCTGAGTCACTTTGTTTCAGTTTTCACAGAGATATTTAATGGCAAATATAAATTAAATCAAAATTTTAGCAAAATGCAAATTTCTTTTATATATTGTATTTTAATCATTTTATTCAAAAATTGCCAAAGTAATGAATACAGCGACTATGATGAATATTATAGAGAGTATTTTAAAGAACTCTACAGTACATCAGTCATGGGTTCTGTCAAATTATATAAATTGGAACAAGAATTTATGCAAATTTTAAAAAACTCAACCATTGAGTTACAAAAACAAATCAATATGATTCAAATGTGAGTGAGTAATCAAAGATTTGTCAAGCTCATTCGACTAAATCAAAGTTTTCTTTAGTTACTTAAAATATTTCAAACGTCCCAAGTGTTTAAGTCAAAATGAATGTGAAAAATATGTTTCGAAACCATTAAATGCTTTTCGTCTGATGCGACGCATGCATCAAGATTGGCCTCAATGGTTGAAGCTAATGAAAAACGGCAACGAAACGGATTATATTAAACAACTTGAGAATGAGATTGTGCCCAAGTTACCCGAGTCGCATGATATGTTGGAAATGCTAAAGAATTTGCATCGTGTAGAGGCAACTTATGGGATACGAGTTCAGGATTATGCCAATGGAAAAATGCCAAAAACTCAATCAAAGTAAGCAAATAATATTGTGGTTAAAATAAGACAACTGAAGAAAAAAAAAAAACATGTTTCATATAGCTGGACCTTAACAGTACGCGATTGCGTGACAATGGGTAATTATGGCTATCAAATTCATGACTATCAACGTGCTGGCATGTGGTATCAATATGCTCTGAATCAACGACCTGAAGTAAATGGCGAAAGCTATGAGCAAATGCTTGGCGATCCATTGGACGATGTTCGTTTAAAGTATGCTCAAACTATTTTAATACATGGTGGGTATTTCTCATATATTGTTTAGAGAGAAGTCTTAGATTCATCGTCCCCATTCCCCCCCAAAACAGAGGTTCATAAAAATGAGCCAACACTGGCCATTCAGGATATTCGTGATGAAGTTGAAAAACTATTGAATGAAGTAGATGCCAAGTCAATAAATGATTTAGTCAATGACCGACTCCATCAATCAGTAACTGAATTTGAATTAAGCGGCAATGAAACAACAGTGTATAATCGCTTTAAACATCGTTGGGCTCATTTGTCCGGTTGTCGCGGAATGTTCAGCCAGCACACAAATCTGGTTTGTCGCTATAATTTTACGACCACTCCATTTTTACAGTTGGCCCCAATGAAACTAGAGGAAATTAGTCTCGATCCATACATTGTGCAGTATCATGATGTATTGTCCGACAATGAGATAGAAGACGTCAAACGGGAAGGCATGAAAGTCAAAATGATCAATGGTTGGACAAGTCTCAAATCGAGTAACGCTACTGAAAATGAAAGTCGAACAATTGTGGCACGCATCGCCATGTTGAGCCCTAGCTTAGAGCTTGTTCAACGCATCAATCGACGTATTATAGATATGACCGGTTTTAATATCGAGGAATCCAAAACATTACAATTAGCTGGCTTTAGTGTCGGTGGATTCTTTATGCCCCATTATGATTATAATTACGATCGTCTATTGGACACGGATGTCCTTCAAAAACTCGGTGATCGTGTAGCCAGTGTTATATTTTATGTATGTAAATGCAAATAGTGATCGCTTGTTGGCTTGTTGATTTATTTAATATACATACATATGTAAATTTGCAGGTTGGAGATGTAACCGAGGGTGGAGCAACTAATTTTCCCCTCAATCAGTTGGTGGTGCAACCCAAAAAAGGCAGTGCTCTATTTTGGTATAATAAATTCAATGATGGTTCACCAGATCCTCGTAGCTTACATTCAATTTGTCCTGTTGTAGTTGGTTCACGTTGGAGTAAGTTGGATTTTATCTTACAGTTTTTAATTGATTTAATCAATTGATATTCATTTTTAATTTAAAGCGATTACTAAATGGATCCATCAGGATTCACAAATGTTTTTGCAACCCTGCGGCCTGCAACCATCCTCCCCATCTTAGATCTTTATGTGATTTGAAATAAAACAAAAATGTTTTTAACAATTATCTATCTTATATATCAGCTGTAAGAGCTCTGCTGATTGACTGTTTGTGAAAATTTACAATTAGGTGATTATAATATTCTAATGATTGAAACATTATCAAATGCAAAAATTACCATTGGGTTGACTTAGAACTAGTACTGCAGCATTTGCGGTTCAAAATGGAAGGCAATTGTTTACATTTATGTACGTGATGTTAGGTACATGTAGATATTTTCGTTCAGTAACAAACACAACAAAAGACTAATTATAAAATGGGCATTTCGTTTGAAGTTTCGAGGGAAAGTAACAATGGCCACATTTTGCATTTGTTTGATAGGCGCAAAAATTTCAAAAATTACAAACGTTCACGTTTCAATATTTGTTGCATACTTTTCTGCTGCTGTTCGTTGCTGCTATTGCTGCTGTGCTGCTGCTGTGCCTCTGTTCATCGTAATTAAACTTTGTTGGCTGCCGCCGAAATGCTTTCGAAGCTCAATTTGCTGCAACAAAAGGCAACAAATAGAGTGCCCTGGAATGATGGTGGTGCGAGGACAACAGCAGTTTACATTTTTGAGCAATGGAAATGGTCAGGACATAGACAGAGAGCCAAAGCGACATAGACAGAAAACGGCACAAAAGAGTGAAATAGGGAGAAGGAGAGAGGGACAATGAGACAAAGGGGCAACTGGAGAGGGCTCGGTCCTGTGCCTCTGTAAAACTGTTGTTATTTTAACGCAATTTTCAAGTGGAATGCAAATTGTTTAATGATTTCAATTGGAAAATTGCTGGAATACTTGACGAAGAGCAAAGGCAGAAAGCAAAAAGCCATAGCCCTTAACAATAGGGGGTGTGTCCTGGTGTGCCCCTCCTATGCTCTCCACTCCTCCTCCTCCTACCTTTTGTCGTTTGCTCCTCTGATTGTTACTGGGAGCTGGTACTCCTATTTTTCTCCACAGGCTTCGCTTTTGTGAGTCCACGCGTAGGCATATATATGCAAGTATGGAACAGAAAGGGAGCCATCACCTTTCTACTCCTCCGCCTCTGACTGACTGGCTACCCCATCTTGTTGGCTGCAATTGGGTTTTTATTTTATTCTTTTCTTTTTTTTTTTTTTATACACAGAGTGTCTGATTAAATTAAGTTGATGAGACGCAATCTTTTCAAGGACTTCTCCCCATTTTTTTTTTTTTTTATATTGTATATGGGTTGCTGCATTGTTCTTTCGCCTTACCCCACTGAACACTTTAGTCTGTGCAACTCCGTTTTTGGGTTTTGTGTTCGTTCATTCTATTTGCCTTTCATGTCAGTCGTGCCCAGCAGATGAGCCAGCAAGGGTGACTCCCTTCCGCCTCTCTCTCAAGCCCCAATTTCGCCTGTCTCCTGCTGAATTTGTTTATCATTATTGGCATTAAAAGGATTCGAAATTGTTTATTGTCTAGCCAACGTCTCAGTCTCAGTGGCAGTCAGTCAGCCAGTCATTCAGTTAGTCATACAGTGAGTTTGTTTGCTTGCCTACGTGCCTGCTAGGAATGCTGCTGCAGTCTATTTAGACATTTTGTTGCTGACCGTCTCTGACATTGTCGCCAGGACTTTTACCTCGAATGCCATACAGTGGTTTAAGGTTCATTGCCATTGATGGTCAACGAAAGCAAAGGGTTAATGAATATGTGTAATTGTAAAAAGTGTTTTTACTTTAAATTGGAATTCTTTTAGAAAGTTCAAAACCTGTAAAAGCTAATAATAAATTTGTTTTCTATGTATATGTAAACTATTGATTGTAAATTAGTTTAGTTAAGGAAATGCACAGAACAAGATTGAAGGCTAAAGGATCTACCGAATGAGCTGTAAATTTGTGGTACATTTAAGGACTTTATCCTACACTATCGAATCGCGTTTTGGTTTTCATTTTTAGTTTTGGCCAAGTGAATTTGCTGTTTTAATCTACCCCAGAGTGAATCTTAGAAATTTGAGAATTTTGAAATGGTGATGTCCTTTGTGAAAAAGTTTTCCACTTTATTTTAGTTCAATGTTCTTATATAAGCCATTTCCTCTTCATTTCCATCAATTGCATCTCTCCTCTCTGTCAATATTTTTACTCCTTTTTGTTTGCAAGTCAACATGCTATTTGTAATTAATTGTTTTTGCTTCATGGAGCTTCACCATGCAGCTTTCCCCTCTATCTCTCTTCCTCTCTTCCACTCCCGCTTTCTCTGTCTATCTAGAGAAGATTCTCCATTGCCACACATTAATCCTTTCTCCGTCTTTCCTGCTTTGTTCGTTCATTTCAGGCAGTTGAGGCAGTGCATTGCACGATTTATTGAGAAATCAATTGTTTAACAACAGGCAATGGAAACCACAAGAGTTCTTTGCAAACAAACTTCTCGCCTCGAGGCTCGAGTATCGCATCGAGTTTTGCTGTTCGCTCTCTCTCTCTCTCTCACTCTCTCTCTGTGTCTGTCTGCTGTTTCTGTTGCTTCTTCTTCTTTTGTCTTTGTCTGGCACTTTTCAACTTCCGTTTGGGTGGAAGCAAAAATTGTATGGACATTTAATTAAATCGATGACAAAATTACGCCAATTAAAGGCGTCGTGTTCAAAATTGTTGTCTACTACTACTACTACTACTACTACAACTACTACTAGTCCACCAGGAAGCGAACGATTACGTTTGCTGTCACATAATTGTTGGTAGAGGCAAGAAACACCAGCAGCAACAACAACAATATTACGAGAAGAAAGTTATAAAAACTTTTTGCTTCTTCTTTCTTGTTGACACTGAAACCCATCAATTCGTGTCAATTAATTTGCAAAAGAGGGACAAGACAATGCCCAAAAGAACAAAAAAGGCAAACGAAAAAAATAAAAATATGAAGAAAAAGTCAAGAGAGAGTAGGAAAAAGAAAAAGAAAGAAAAACGGAAATTCCTTTCTTCTGCAGCAGTTTCTTCTAATATAATTAAAAACTTTTGCCAGGTGTTGCAAATTTCTTCGACTTAAGGTTCGGTGGCTCCGCTCTTTCCTGTTGGGCATCATCGTTCCTGGTTAGTTTATAAAGTTCTCTCCAAACCCCCCTTACCACCTCCCTGCACCATGTCATGTCGTTTGTTACTTTAAAATTGTTGGCCCCCTGATTCTCCTTGGTATCCTTGGTATATTACAGTGAGCTTCTCTAAACAGCATTTTCTCTCTTGTTTACACGGTGAGAGAGAGAGAGAGAGAGAGTAAGAGGCAAGCTAGGAGAAATGAAAGAATGATGATGTTGGAACCATACGGTTGATACCGACTTAGTCCTAGTAGTCGTACGCATTATGTAAGTTTGATATATGTGTATCTTTCGATTGTTTGAGTTGAACTTGAACGATTGTTGTTGCTGTTGTTGTTGTTGTTGGCAGTTAGGCAGACCCAGTCAGTCAGTCAATCTATAGTACTAACTATCTACCATCATATTGTGCAAAGGTTGTTGACCATGTTGTGTGCTTTTGGTATGAGGCACTAAGGAGGCAAATATATGTATGCCATACAACTTTCAAGTGCTTGCTGGTTGACTAACTAACTAACTAACTGACTGGGGCCATATGTTTTCTAATCAATTAAGTTGTTGGCCATGCCCTTTCAGCCCACTTATATTAGACCTGTTTTCACTTCACTTGCCATTACATGGCAAACAAGTTTCCATAAGCTGATTGTGTACTAGAATTCAAATATTTTTAATATTTTACCGAAAACCAAAAATTTTGATTAGTGTTTTGTACCACAATCAAATAAAAGTTTTGTGGGGGGGGGGACTGTGTTAAATATTTCTGACTTGGGGTTAAGAAAAACTTAACTAACGTTTACTTAAAATTGTTTGGGCGCCAAATACAATTCTGTCCATGGAAATTTTGAGCTTTTTTAGATTTTTAAACGAAAGATGTTTATTTTTTGTAGATTTTCACGGTGGTTTGCCAGTCATTAGATTATTTAGAACATTGTTGAGATATGCCCTTAAAACTCATTTAGAAATTTTCGTTGCTTCGTGTGTTGGTGTTGCTGCTGATGGTGCTTTGTCGTTGCTTGTGTTTAGTCATGTGCCCAGTAAATTCATAAACTGTGATTCCTCTGTCAGAGTTCGCTTCGCACAAAATCTCTGCCACAAAGGACCCCTGAGACAAAGATGGAGAAAGACAGCGGCTAGAATGGAGAATGGAGAATGCAAGAGAGAATGAGAGAGATAGCAAAGAGATGAAGCGAAGTTGCATTGACCGCTTTATTGTTGTTGTTGCTTATCCTGTGTGAGCAGCTTTTTTGTGAACATGCGGAGGAGCGGTGGCACTGAAGATAACTTCACAAAGTGCAGTAAAAACTTGCGGTGGCATAAAGACCTAAGGAGTCTGAGCTACTACCATCTCGTGTTCGCGTTCTCATACAAAAGACAAACTTTTGCGTTGCAACAGAGGCGAAAAGTTTGTTGCCTGCTGCCCCAGTGTGAGATGGATGAGGTGAAGATGGGGTGGCTGGGGAAGGTGGAGCAGCAGCAGCAGCAGCTATGTTTCGGGAGGGCGGGAGTGGCATGTACAGCCTGTGCCTGTGTGTTTTTGTGGCTGCGGCTTGAATTTGAAATTCGTTGGCAGCAAAAAAGCATAGATCACATTTGTGTGTCGGAAGAAGATTCGGCGAGAAGCGAGAATAGCAGTGGCTGCCCCGCCCCCTAAAAAGTGCGGTCCAAGGGCAGCGCAACAACAACAACAACAACGGATGAAAACATCGGCATCATAAAATGTGTTGCATGTTGAGCCTAAATCGTTAAAGTTTTGTCTTTTTTTTTCCTTTTTGCCCCCTCCACTCGTCATCCCCATCTATCCGCGTACCACAAATGCAAGGCGAAATTACATGAAAGTTTTCAGCCGCTGCCGCCGCGTTGTTTGAGGAAAAATTTTAATTTAAACTTGCGCCATTTCGGGAGGCTTTAAGTGGTTGCCAGCTCGTTGACAGTTGGGTGTCCTGTCAGGGCTGCCAACCAGCAGCAGCAGCAGCAGCAACACCGATCCTTGCCCCCACCTCTTCACCCTCATTCACCCATTCCTGCCACATCCTCTCCTTTTTCCTTCGGTTGTTGTCCTTTACCGCAGCAGTTTCTGTGTTATTAGTGCCCTTTCTCATGTTGCCGCTGACGCTGTTGCGTTTTTATATTGCAATTTTACGCCACTGCCACTAGGCTATAGGCGAGGGTTGCCACAAAATGAAATAAAAATTTAAACACTTACATAATCGTTTTTGGCAGTTTCCTGTGTGATTTGTTGTGTTCGTTTGTTTTCGTTAACTACTGAGCTTAATTTTAGCAATTTTGCTAATTTTATGCAACTTAGTTTAGAAATCATTTCTCTTGAACTTCATTTATAGTTTAGTTTATAAAGTTTCCATTCGTTTTAGAGTAGAATTCACTTGTTTTAAATTTGGTTTATACAAATGCCTAAGGCATTATTATCATTGGCACAGTTTAACCTTTTGCCATAAAGTTCAAAGTTCAGACAAGCGGAAAAAACACACGAATTTTGACTATAATAATAATGAAAGCTTTAATTTCAATAATTTTATGCTTAGCCTTTATGAGACATTTTTTTTTTTTAATCCCAATCCCCTTTCTTGGATTGTTTTTGTTTTTTATTATTTTTTGAAGTTGAAGACTATTCAAACCCATTTTGAACTTTGAATACTTTGGTTTGAGGAACTTTAGCAATTATTTGAAATTTTAGTGTATTCCTGGTTACATTGTTAATCGTTTTTTTGTAGGCTTTAACTCACACACACACACACACACACAGAAAGAAGACTCAATGCGGCCCTCTCAACAAGTAGCCCGAGTTGACTATTCAGTCATCATCGTCATCATGCAACAGCAATCTACCGCCCATCATTGCCCATCGCCCATCGGCCACCGCCACTAAGCCTTCCCTTGCCACAGCTAAGAGTAATAGTAGAAGCATCAGTACCGTTACATGTAGCCAGTAGTAGCCAGCCCAGCCCCCGACCAGCTCCTATCCAAGCCCATGCCCAACATCATCATCATCCTCCTACTTTTTTTTCGTGTTTTTTTGTTCGCTGTTGCACATTTTTAGTCAGCCTGCAGCCATGTAAAAGCTTTGAATATTTATGTAGCAGCAACTAGCAACCCACTTCAGCGGGTGGTCTAACCAGAGGTTTCGCGTGGTGCCGTTGGCTGGATGGGGCGGGGTTGGTGGTGCTAGGGGGTTGTGGGTGCTTTTCGCAACAGTTGCTCTTCACTTGTAGCTCTGACACATTTTCAAAAAGTAGGGTCATCATCAGGTTCTGCCTGACATTTGCTTAAAACTTGCCATGTCGAGAGAGAAAAGGGAAGTTAAAGTGTGTGAGTGAGGGCGGCGGGGGTTAAGAAAACTTTGCTGCTTTTTTTTACGCCAGCACGCGTAAGTGCCCTAATTTTTTTTATGTGGGTGTTTTTTATCCCTTTCCCCCGTTCACCGTCCCGTATTGTCCTGGTGGTCTTTGCTTGTTGGGTGCCACTTTTTGTCTGCTGACGCTTTGAGGGTTGCCATTGGAGCCCGTTGGAGCCGTTGATATTGTTCGATTGTTCACTGGCGGCGGCGGCGACGACGACGTCGGCATCGCTGGTGATCTTTTTAATGAGTTGGGTTTTGTGTCCGGGTCTGTGTGTCTGTATGTGTGTGGGTGAGTGGTTGAATGCGCAGAGGCGAAAGTTTTCTTCTAACCATGAAATGAGGTCGCGCTAAAGCTTTTGTTGGTCGCAGTGCGAGAATTTTTTGTTTTCGTTAGAAGAAAAGACGCAAATTTGTTTACGTTTTTTTGTAGAAAAAAGAAAAGAAAAACTGAAAAACCGCGAATTGAGTTCCGGATTGGCCTTGGAACTTAAGTGAATGCTATGCTAAGGGCCTTCTGAGCTACAACTGAAATATATACTTAATGATGTGAATGCTCTGCAGTCGAGAGAACAAAGAGCAAAAAAGAAAAAAAAAAGAAGCAGAACTGAAGACATGGAAGTGATGTTTGAAAAATCAAAAAGAGAAAACGATCAAGTTTATGAACCTTTTGGCCATTTGTCTGCAAGATTAATTAGCCTAGCACACAATCGTATATTGCTTTTGGGACTCTCCTATTCAATCTTCTTTGCGGTTATATTCATAATGTTATAAACGCACCCTTAACCCTCCCAGTTGGCCTCAGCCCCATTCAGCTTGTGTCATTTCATTTATTCCCATTTTGTATGCACTTTACGACATCTGTTTGGTGTAACCCGAAAGTTTTCGTTGTCATTTTATTGCCTCCGCAGCCCATCCAACGAATCAACGAAGAACGAACCAAGCAACCAACCAACCAACCAACCAACCAACCATTCATTCCTTCATTCATTCATTCTATCATCCTGGGCCCCTTTCAACATTCTTCTTCCCTCTACCGCACCGCACCCATCATTGGGTTGCCCCCCGGAAAAGTGAAAGAAAAATGTTCATAAACCCGAGACGAGGCTACAATTTTGCCTCAGCTTTTTCGGTCACATAACTCCCCGTTTAATTATGAGTTGGTTTTTGAGTTCATTACGAGGGGGGTAGTAGCACGTGAAAAAAGCAAGAATAAGAGAAGCGGTTGGAGGGTGGGGGAAGAGGTGATGAGGGGCAACTGCAATATTGGGGCAGCCAGAGCAAGAGAGGGGGAAAGAGACAGCTCTACACAATTTACATTTCTTACATTTGCAGTGTGTTGTCCCCAAAGCGCGTGCTGTTCGTACCCCAATTCCCCTGTCTGGCTGTCAGCGCGGTTTTTACGCTGCTGTCACAACACTCACACACACACACACACACACACACACACACACACACATACTATATACTTCTTTTCTCTCAACTATCCGTCTATCCATCTCACTCTCACCTTAACATACTTGGTGTCTTTTTTTGTCTTCCCGTGTCTCTTTCTCTCTCTTGGTCGGTTGGCACTTTCTGCGTTGCATTGTGACGTGACGTCAGCTTTTGGAATGACATACACTTTGGGGATTTTGCGAAACAATGTTTTTAAACCAAATTAAAATACGCAACGAGCACTTTACTCACTTTTCTCTCTTTCTTTCTTTCTCTCATTCTCTCACTATCTATCTTTCTCTATCTTGTTCGTCTCGTTGCATTTGTTTGCTGTGTTTGATGTTTCTTCATCTTCTTGTACTTTTCGTAGTTCTTAACTTTTCTGCGAGTGTCCTGCCTAGGACTTTGAAGGGTTTCCCATCTTTTTCTCTATCCCTCTTTCTCTTTGTCTATCCATCTATCTATCTGTCTGACTGTCTCTCGCTCTCTTAGTCTTTCGCGCTTTCCCGTTACCGTTATGCCCTTAGTTGAGCTTTAAGTTTTATTAATTTAATTAAACTACTTACAAAGTTGTATCCCCAGCTATCTTCACAAGGTCCAACTGAAGATGCCCGCTGACAAGTAAGAGGAGAAGGTAGTTAGATATCAGAGCATGGCATAGAATGGAATAGAATAGGGAGGAGGGCAAAAAGGTAGCTAGCTGAGCCACGCCATGCGCTGTTTAGCACCTAACTTGCCTTGGCCATGCTCACTCTATGTGCTACATGCTATTTCTAGCTTAAGCTGGCAGTTAAATGCGACGTCTACTCAAAAAGTTTCGCACAACCAAAGGCAACACAGTTGGATCAGAGAGTTATAAACTGGAATGCTTTTGCCAAAAGACTCTAAAGACTTTATTGATTCATCAAAATCTATTTTAATATTTACATATTTCTATGATAATCCCAAGAGGTCAACCGATCTTAACTATCTCTAGAAACTAAATATTGAAAAATAATAATAAGATATTGCACTTTCCCAATTTAAGTCAATATCATAAGTAACTTTTTTTTTCTCAGTCTTTAAACTTTTCTTTCACCTCTCGTTTCAGTTTGCCATCTCTTGGCTCGTTTTTCCGAGTTGTTCATTGCGTATACCTTGCGTACATTTGATTATTTAGCATTTAGCTTTCCCTCTCTCTCGCTCTTGCTCTGTTTCTCTCTTTTCAACAACTTGCATATATTTTCTTTCACCAAGGAAAAACATGATTTCAGTTTTGCTTCCCAGTACTTACGCTCGAATAAATTTTAATAGACATTCGCAGTCGTAGACAGAGTTGTTGCTGTTGGCCCCCCGCGCCACACCCAATCTCCTGTCCTGCTCTCTCACACCATTCTTCCACTGTAGGTTGTTTTTGTTAGCAGGTTGTGTGTGCGGTGTATGTGTATGAGTGTTGTGTGTTTAGTTTAGACTTGGACCGTGTGTATTTGCATATAAATTATACCTAGCCGTTGACTTTGTGGCCTCTCCTGCAATGCCTCAAGCTTGGTCTGTCTCGGCATCTTGTTGAAGGGGCGACGATGTTAGGGCGGGGGGATGGGGTGATGGCGGGGGCGGAGGCGGAGACGGTCGGGAGACGTCAGTCTCAAAAAGTCCTTGGCATATGCTGTTTGTTTGTCCATTTCATATCCTTTGGCCATGGTTATGTAAATTATTTCAATAGGCCATAATATGTGGGCTGCAAAAATTATTTAGCCAACAAACTGCAGAAAGAACAACAAAACATTAATTATTAAACAAACCCGTAGACCCGTAGAGGGGCCGGCGAGAGAGAGAGGGAACATTAGAGGAGAACGTACGAACCAAACAACAAACAAACTAAGAGAAAACAAAGGGGCAAAGAGAGAGAGCGAGAGGGATTGGATGGTTCAGGAGGTATGAGATGTTTTAGTCGCTCCTATGGGGCGGGAACCATTTGAAATTATAATAAATTTAAAGCCATGTTACTGCCGCTGCTGCAACCCTTTAGCCAGACGGACCGAAAACCCATTACGACAGCCGCCAGAAATCACAGTCAACAGTCGACGGGAGGTCTCCGACTGGACATTTTAATGATCCGAGCGGGTAGGGGCACAAAAATGTCGATGAAAATTCTTTTTCACTTTTTCGCCCCTTAAACTCTAACCCTGAAGTGGGAATACTCTTCTGTCAGCTATGAGAGAAGATGTAGAGAAATACGAACTCTTTTTGTTGATATTTTTCCATTTTGTTTAATGATCTTGCTTGAAAAAAAGAAACTTAACTTTCTTTCTGCTCTGAACTTGCTCATAAATTCTTTTTGTTTTGATCAATTTGTTTAATTTCATTGCATATTCCAAGGAGTTTTTCTGAATTAGGGTTCCATATCTTAGGTATTCTGCACAGAAATTTTGTCTGTTTGTGATTCTGGCATTAGTATATGAGTAATATCAAATAATGTTAGAATTTAGTTTTGAGTTAGTTTAAAAAATCACTGAATATACAAATATGTATATATATATGTACAAATCTCTAGATGGGCACTGTGATCGATGGCTTACTCAACTACCTTTCATTTTGATAGAGCATCGCACAAGTGGACAGCTATGTTTGACATTGAAATAAATAATAGGAAGTCAGGCAGGATAGGACAGGCTAGGGCAGGCCTGGGCCGAACAGGTCAAACACACACACACACACACACACTGAAAAAAAAAATACATAAAATGAATAAAGAGTGTGGGAAACCCAACAGCCACGCCCTGGTTTTACACTAATAAACTAGTAGGAAAACATGTTTAAAGTGTTTTATGATTGCCCAACCGTGCGAGAGGTCGTCGAGATGTCGCGGCGTTGGCATTTTTAGTTAGACCCCATCCATCCCATGCTGCACAGTCACAGTCACAGTTCCCAGCCACTGCCCTGTGTATCCTGTGTGTGTCGTGTGTCCTGGCGCTAACCGCAAAAAGCAATCTACACGTGTTTTCAAAATTAATTGTTATGATGGCTTTTGTTGACGCCGTTTTTTTCTCTCTCTTTTTTTTTTTTTTTTTTTTTGTTTTCTGCCTTGTTTTCACTGTGAGGGCCAACCGACTACCGTTTGAATATTTGATGAGGGGCGGACCTGAACATTTTACGGTATACACCGGCAATTTGTTGTTGTTGTTTCTGTTGCTGTTGTTTGCTTTTTTTAACGCCTAAAATTATGCAGCATTAAACAAACGCGACATTTGCGCCTGGCATTTTTCACCTTATTAAAAAGCTGCGGTGACCGCAAAAAACATTTGTGAGCCGCAGCTCCTCCCCCTAAAACAAACCGAAATTGAAGGACGCCGATGGCAACGATGGGGACACGGCCCGATGCAGTTAAGATATGAAATGCCAGGAAATAGTTTGGATAAACACATTGAAAATCTTTCGTTTATTTGCTTGGCATAAGCGAAGCGAAGGGAGGAAGGCTGGTTGGTTGGTTGGTGGTGCTGGGAAGAGGGCGTCGGCCTAAAAGGGGTCAGGGGTCAACAGTTTGGAAAGCCGAGAAAATGTTCAGTGAGATGTTGATTTTTCATAGCCTGCTTTCCGGCTGTGCGTTCAAACGCGCTTGACTGAGCCTTCTCAACTTTGAACTTGTTTTTTTTTTTTTTTGGTTTTTGTTTTGCTCCTCTGTTTTTGGGCTGTGGCAATTTTTAAATTGGTTTTTTGATTTGAACGCATGACCCCCCCGCCGCAACATACCACTTTTAACTCTTCCCTCCTTCCCTGAACTGTCCCTAAGCAGAAGCAGTCTTTCGTTTTTTTTGTTTTGCTCTCCGCTCTCTTATGCGGTCAATGCCGTTTAGGCTTTTGGTTGGCCCCCACAAAAAAGAAGGCCGGTGCTGAAATGGTGAGGGGTGATGGGTAAGAGGGGTATGAGGTACATTGTAGGTTCCGACATGCGGTTTGTTTGGTTTTTGTGGGCTGGCAGCTGTTGATTTTTTGGGCGTTATAATTTTCTACCAGTTCTTTGTTGTTTGGTTTAAATTTCAAATGTGTCTACACATAACGGTGGTCGAGGTTGACAGCGGCGGCGGGGGGATGGACGGGGCACAAAATGGCTAGATGATGGCAAAAGATGGGGGTAAAAGGTGGGATGGTCGGATGGCTATCGGCCATACCAATAAATTAACAATATAGCCCGGCCAATGTCGAATTGGAGCTGGCCACCACATTGCCATTGCCATCGCCACATCTCGTTTGCCTGCCTTGGCTATTGGATCGTAAATTAGCATGCAAGTCAAATAAATTAATTCTTTTTCGCAATATTTGCATAAACAATTTTGCATAATATGCAATAGTCGAAAGCAAACAACAACATCAACAACAACAATAATAACAATAACAAACAGCCAACTAGACTTCGAGAGTGACAGAGAGAGCAATAGACTAAAAAGAGATGGTGTAAGAGCCTAAAAAGACCAAAGGGCAAAACAACACAAACACACACACACACACACACATAAAAGCACTCACGTATGCTGGTCTAAAAGTTTTTCATTCAAGGAAAATATAGGAATTGTGATATTATATTTAAAAATTCTTTATTACTTACTCGGTTTATGAACGAATTTTTAAATTTAATATTACAATTCCCATATTTTAGTATGAGAAAAACTATATGTTATGGACTTATTTTAATACTTATCTGATAATTATCTACCTCAGATAAGTAAAATCTTCTGATTGAAAATCAATTAAAGTCAACTTTTTGAGTTCTCCTCTTGATGATATTGGCGACTTTACCTTTTACTACTAGGATGCATGACTAGACATATTTGCCTACTATTCTATAGAGGAAACTGCAACAACCACAATGCCCTCACACTCTTCTCTTTAGCTCTCTATGGCATAAGCAACAACAAGTCAGCATATACCACACATGGTAGGGCAATTGACCAAAGGGCTACAAACAGGGCTGTGTAGAGCAAATATTCTTGTTCCCGGGGAAATTCCTTCTACAGGCCCTTCTCCCTTCTCAAGATTTACTTAATTCACAAAAATATGTAATTAAGAAGCTCTCAGGTGATGAATTGAGCTAAGCAGATCCTTATGCTCCTTCTATCCACGCCACTGGTTAGAAGGCTGTACAAGAGTTACCAATCGCAGGTGCAGGCTGTGTCTATGTCTATGTCTGTGTCTATGTCTATACTCTGTCTGCCTGTTTGTCTGTCGACCTGTTTGTCTGTCTGTACGTTTGTCGGTCCGTCTGACTCTATGTCTGTTGCCATTTTGGCATATTTTAATATGTAAATGTAATTTCTCCAATGAGTTGAACTTCCCCATGTCCGAGCTTGTCTGCGGCTAATCAAAGACGAAAAAGGCCCTCTACAAACTCCAATATAGAAACTGAGATGGGGCAACCGAGGAAGAGTGAGAGAGAGAGAGAGAGAGAAAGTGACCGAGAGAGGGAAGAGAAACATGAAGAGATATGGTGAAATGCAACAATTAATGTAGGCAACTATCCACCATCACAAACATTACCTTCTCCTCCTCCACCTCCTTGTGGCATGGCATTGTTGCGTTTTCATAAAAAATGCAAAGGGCAAACTGAATGCGAGGCGAATGTTCCTATAAACGACACTACATAGATGCTGCACACTACGCGTGCGAAATAATAGGGCCGAGTACTAGAGAGTATGTAACGGCAACACCCCTCTCATACAGATGGTGCACCCAGGAAAAGAAATAAAAACAGAGCACACACACTCACACACCCAAGCGGATTAAATTTACAGCAATTTCGCTTTTGTGCTTTTATCTTGGTATTAACGGAAATAGACGATTTGTGTTCCACCTACCCCAGCCGAAAAAAAAAAATAAGTAAACACATTCACAGAATGAGAGTCACACAAATAGATAGCAGAAGAAAAAGGCAGATTTGCCGTAAGTGGATTTCAATGGGCTTATTAGATCTCTGCATATCTAACAAATTTCCTAATAAGGTCAAGTTCAAACCAAAAAACGACGACATATTAATGGTAAAAGCAAAGTTTTAAGACCAACACATTTAAGATTTGTAGCTCTTAAAGAATTCTTAAATTCTGCATACTGCATACTATAGCATACTTTTTTGGGCAAGTTTTGAATTGCTCTGTCATTTTAATCAATTGTATAGCATACTTTTTTGGGCAAACATCGATCAGCAATACATGTGGTCAAGTACAAATTTCTATAGCATAATATTTTGGGTATTTATATTATATTTTTTATAATTGTAGAGCATTTGCTTGTCTCTGCTTTTCTGCAACAAAGTTGTTGTTATACTCTCCCATTTAATTTTCTGCCACCCATAAATGCATTGAGCGTTATATACATTTTTTTTGTTTAGTGATTTGTTTACGTCGCTCTCCTCCCATTCACAGCATACGCTAACAAGACCAAGCTAGAAAAAGAAAAGCATGCCGATGCCAAAGGCTAGCATACTCACACAAATACATACATACGCATAGAGACAGATATACACACACATGCAGACACATCAAAGTCGAAGCTCTGGGGCGGCTTTATATAAAATCTGTGCGGCAGACAGGCCATCAATACAAAAATGGCATAGAGTTGAGTGGGCGTTAACAATGACCTCCCCACTAACCCGCACTTTTCGTCCAATACCTCCCCGCAGCCCACACCGAATCCCCCTGCCAAATACTCGCTCCCGTTTCCTGCCTGTAGTGCCTTATAAATGCTGCGTATGTTTTGGTTTTTTGGCTCAACAACTCAACTCGTTGGCAATTTCTCTGCTGCTGCTGTTGCTGCTAAAGTGTCTGCGAATATGACGCGTCACTCTGGGATCACACCAATTTGTTAAAAAACGTGCCCGGAAGAGGAGGCGTTGGTGGTGGTAGAACGACGGAGAGTTCGATGGTGAAGGAGGAGATGGAGTGGGGGTAGGTATGTGTACGGGATTGTGTTTGCGGGTAAGATAGGCTCGTTCATTCACTCAAAATGTCATCAACGTTGAGACGACAGATTGCAGTCATTTTTGCTAGCACTTTTTTTTTTTTTTTGTTGTTGTCGGTTTTTCTTCTATTTTGTTGTTTTTTATCAGCTGGTTTCGTTTGGCCAGAATGAGATTGAGAAAGAGTGGGTGTGGAAGTGGAAGCAAGAAAAGTGTAGGGTATACGGGAAACTAAAAATGAGGTCGATTGGGGCTAAAGGGAAGCTTAGATATCATCGAGTCAAGAGAAGTTTATAGGAAAAGATTTGCAGGTATCTTTTTCAGCTTTCTCTTAGTCATTTTTTTCTGATCTAATAGCTAGAAAAAATTAGACTTAAGCAAAGTGGAAAAAAAGATCTACATAAGGAAGTATAAGATTATTATTTGGTCTCTCTCTCTCTCTCTCTAGAATTCATTTTGAAATTTGTAGAGTTTAAGTGTATTCTTCTTAGCCGATAGAATTGCCAGTATATCTGTTCATTGTATGATTTTTTTTTTGCCCCTATTATGTATGGGTGAGGTGTGTGTGTGTGTGTGGACCCGCCTGTGACATTAAGGTTCAATCCGCTCGACTGCTGCCCGGCAGATCCCGTTCCCATTCTATATACTATTCCTCCTGTTTCTGTCACTCAGTCTATGTGTCACTCATTCGAGTTGACAGTGTCGACAGTTGGAGAATTAGATTTAAATTTCCCAACACAAAAATTTGCTTTCATTTCATTTTTTTTTTTAAGGCAAACAAGCTTGTATTTGAGCTGTGTGTGTGTGTGTGTGTGTAGTTCGAGTAAAGACAGAGTCAGTTCATAAATTTCTTTCTCGTTATCCACCTCCTTATTCATTTCATTTCGCGCCGTACCTGCACATAAACCCATTCATATTCATAAAATTGCATAATCTCGAAGAGTCATAATAATCAAAAACATATTTGTGGCATGCAGAGAACGAACGGTTGAAAAGTGGATTTCTTGCCACCCATTCTCTCATGCCATCCTCATCTCCATTCCCATTTCCATTTCCATTGCCATCGCCATTCGCCATCGCCATTCTCATACTTTTACAGAGAATTTTCCCACATAAAACTTGAACTTTTGCTTTGGTTATGCTGCAGATTTTTGATAGAGAGCGAGCAAGCGAAAGACTGCAATCGGCAATGGCGCCCAAGTAGGCGGAAATAAATGGTACTGAGCGAGATGCCAAGACCTGCACACTTCAAGTGGAAGCGAGAGAGCAAGTTGTATGATTTTATTTATGCCAGCATTCGTCCCGGTTTTGGCTCCTCTCTTGTTTCACTCTTTTTCTTCTACCACTACATAGCTCGTAAAGTTTAGTTGGTCTAGCAGCCGTAAAAGGCGTTGGCAGTGGCACACTCAGCAGTCATCATAAAACTATAAATTTCATATTTGCCAGCACACACACACACACACACACAGAGAGAAACACACGCAAACACATATATACAGACTTACAGAAGAGAACTGGGAGACCCCGGAGTTTTGAAGGTGGAACTGCTCGGCCTGTTATCATTAATGCTGGGCAAGAATGAGACAGACAGACACAAAGAAGGAGAAAGCGAGCGAGAGACTCCTGTGATCATTGTGATGATGCTGATGATGATGATGATGTTGCCTTTGGTAATGTTTATGATGACGCCTGGGGGTTTTCGATGGAGCCCACCATGGTTTCAGTTTTCCACACTGACAAAAAAAACCAAAAATATTTCACGAAAGTTGCCAAAATTCGTGATGTGGCTAAGTTAATTATCTCAACTAAGACTTAACAATCATACTTAACAAAAAAGAAATTGTCAGTTTAATTTCTTTGAAAATTAACTGATGAAAAGTTATCGATGCACCCGATTTTAAAAAGTAACTTTTAAATGTGAAAGCAAATTCATTTTCCACATGTTTCTAATTTAGGAGCCTAATAAGAAAAGTGGAATTACTTTTAGTTTAGTCAAATTTTTAATTTTGTTTAGTTTGCTTTACAAATGTTTCATTCCCACACTAAATGTTTAAACAGAATAGTTCAGATTATTTTTCTTTAAAATTGGAATAGAATCGCTTTCTTATAAACTCTCAAGGGACAGTGTTAGTTGAACAAAGAAAAATGAATTTAAAATTTTTGCGCAGTGTATTACCCAAACATACTTGCTTTCCTATGCCACATTTGTCTTTCGACGCTCTACCTGCCGCTAAGTGTTTTGCAAGTAGATGTGTGTTCTCTCTTTCTCTCTCTTTCAGACACATTGTGTGTGTGTGTGTGTCTTTGTGTATGACTGACTGTGCGTTAGTGTGTGTGTGTGTGTGTGCTCTCTATGTTGCTGTTATGTAGAGCATGCAATCATTTTATGACTCTGAGTTGAGCCGCAGAAATGTCAGGGGCAGCCAACCTCTTGCTACTCTTACTACTCCTTCTTGCCCTCCCCCTACACCAACCGGTCACCCTGTACGTCCGCCCGTTCGCATACTTTGGCCAACTGCCTCCTGCCTAAGCACATCATCCATCCATCCATCCATTCATTCCCCCTCCACCCCTTAGTTTGATCCAAGTGTTGCCACAAATTTAATAAACTGGAGACGTGCGTTTGAGCTTTGGTTTTTATTTTTGGTCCGACGGCCAAAGGTTGCCTTTACTTAAATAGTTTACCCAACTAGATCAAAGTTGCTTCTTTATTTTTACGTTCTTTTTTTGCTTTTATTTTTATTTTATTCGGTTTGTGGGTCAGTAAAAAGTTAAAGTTTTCTTCTTTTTTTTTTCTTCTGTGCCCAGGCACCGGGTGAGGATAATATAATTTAAGCCTGATTTTGCAGAGGAAATGACAGAAATTCTTCTTTTTTTGTTGCTGTTGTTGTTGCAGACAAATTTGTTGCACACACAATTTGATTGAGGTACACGGTTGAGAGAAATGTAATACTGAGGGTCAGAGAGAATGGGTAAGTTTTTGTAGGGTCGTGGAATTTGTAATACAAGATAACGATTCAGTTGAAATTTCCCAATCCTGTTTCCTTTTCTCGTTCTTCATTTTGCCTTAGCTTTGACAAATGTTAATTCATTATTTTGAAATCATTCTAATCGAAATGCTGTAATGGGAGAGAGCAAACTGAACTTAACTCTGTTTGAAGCAATTTAGTAGCTCAAGTTGAAATTTTACAATCAAATGTTTGCCCTTTGTTCCTCAGAGAGAGAGTAAGAGAGAGAAAGAAATGTAAATTTGAAAATTCCTTGGCTTCATTTGGTCAATTATGATGACATCAGACTTAAAATTTACAATGTGCTTGAAACTGATGTGCATTGTACTATAGATAGATATGTATGTATGAAATGCCAGGACAATCCCTTCACCCTAACCGACCGCTACAAAAACTAGCCCATTCCGATATATCGACAATCAATGCCAGCAAGGCAACCAACTGACGGGATAGTGAGGTTAAGAGAGAGAGAAAGCATTATTGCGGTTATTGCAGCACGAAATTTTGTAAGCGAAATGGAAACTACTCGTAACGATTTCAATGAAAAGAGATGACAGGCAACGATGGAGACGATGATAGTCCATGGAGGCGATACTCAAATGCTCGTTGGTGTTGCTGTTGCTGTTGCTGCTGCTTCTGCTGCTGCTGCTGCTGATGATGATGATGATGCCGATGACTATGACTGCCAAATCAGACAAATGTACGCAAAGGCCACACGAAAAAGTTTCAAAAGCATCAAGAGGGAATCACCTCAGGCGGCATTTGATGGTGTGGCTCGCCCACCCACGCCATATTCCCTCCCTCATAACCATTCCAATGTTACTCTTGCTGGTGCTGGTGCTGCTGATGCTGCCGCATTGCAAAAACTTCTCATACTGTACATTGGTTGCTCCTTCATCATGGTTCTTGTTCCTGTTCCTGCTCCTGCAGTGGCTTTTGTTTTTCCCTCCTAATATGGATGGAGTAAGAG
The DNA here is from genome assembly GCF_018151085.1 of Drosophila tropicalis. Lineage (NCBI taxonomy): Eukaryota > Metazoa > Arthropoda > Insecta > Diptera > Drosophilidae > Drosophila > Drosophila tropicalis. The sequence continues at coordinate 3,490,906 of NW_027172929.1, read as the reverse complement.
GAGAAGAAGGAGCAGACGATTGATGTGCAATAATTATCCAAAGTTGATTTGTTTGTTTGTGCACGAATCGACAAAGCGTAAAAGCCAAGCCAGGAGGCAGATCCCGTGTAGTGGCCATGTCCCACTTCCTCCACACACTTTTCAATCGGTTTCTCACTCTTACTCTCTTTTTCATCCATCTATCTGTGTCTTTCTATCTCTCTCTCTCTCTCTCTCTCTCTCTGTCTCTTTCTTGGTGATGCTCTTGTGGTAATTATTATGGAGCGCCTTTTGCCCAATTCAAAGTCGTTTTTGGCAAGTTTTTCAAGTTTTCTATCGCTGCTTTTCCTATAGTATTCTCGTTCTTGGCGTAGTTTACCAACATTAACTCTCTGCTGATGATGATGAGGATGATGATGAGAATGTAGAAGATGAGGATAATGTTGTTGATGCTATTGCTGGTAATGGTGGTGGTGCTGCTGCTGCTGCTTCTAGAGCTGTTAGTAGCTTGCTGTCTGGCTGCTCAATAAGATAAGTGCACTGTTTAGTTTTAAAGCCACAAGCCGACAAAACTTTTTGAGATGTGCTTTGTAGCAGAACATGAAGAAGTTATAGATAAAGTTAGAGTATAACATTGGATATATGTACTTACTAAGAAATTATGTTGCGACTTATAATAAAGAGAGTTTTGTAAAAGGGGAATATTAAACCAACTGGTCACAGTCTGCACTTAATCTGTCTTTTTGTCAAGTTTTGAAACCGTTCTTATAATATATACTTTAGAATACTACTGAACAGCCCAAAAAAGTATGCTACAAAAATGACCATATTGAAAAAAATCAAAAAAAGTATATCACAAAATGATAAAAAAAAAAAGTTTTCAGTTAAATATTAAGAAATTTAATTAGTTTTAGGCATGGTTAAGCGCCTTTGCAAACTTGACCATATCAAAGAGTATACTCTATTCGTTTTTGAACGTATTTGTTACCCTATCAACTATCTTTTTCAATGAATGAGTTTTTCTATCTCCCCTATCTTCAATTTTAGCTTTCAATTGAGAAATTAGTACATTAACTTTTCCTTTGACGCCCCCAACAAATAAATGGTGATATTTATTTGAATTGCTCAAACGAGTTTTCGCCACACACACACACTCATACAGACAGACAGACAGTTAGGGAGAAGAAGTTTTAGTTAAACTTGCTAACCCTACACTGTCCCTCCTGTATCCTGCTTTTGTGTCCCCCGTTTTATGCTCTACTTGCTTGATTTACTTTAGCCTATTGCTTTGGCATTTAGTAGCTTTAGGTTTTCAGTTTTCTTTTCTTGTTGTTGTTTTTATTTGTTTGTGAACCGGAAATACTACATTGAACACAGGTTTGTTTAACCACCCCCTTTGGCAGTCCCCTCCTCCTTCCTACCACTCGTTTGTACTTCCTCCGCAGCTCACCGCTCTATAGCAATCAAAATACTTTGGCTATACAATTTATTGGCGCAAAAACAAGTTCAATTTCAAATGAAATTCGCTTTTGCTAAAAATGGCAGAAGAGCAAGAAGATAAACACACATACATACAACTATATTTGTATGTGTTTGTGTGTGTGTGTGTGTGCATAGTAGGACTGTATGGTATGTAGTTAGGAGACACAGTCAAGATTCAAATAAATATCAAGCAAACATATACACACACACTCACACTCACACACAAAGAGACAGACAGACAATTGCACCTTGTGCCCAGTTTGGCTTGTGTTTCTAATATAGAAAATAGTTGCTAGAGAGTTGGCAAGACAAACAATCAGTTAAGAGCTTTGAGAAAAACGATACAATGTACGTATGTACGGGGGAGAAAACATCTCTTTAGATCTCGTGTCCCTCCTCTTCCGTTGACTTTGCTTTTACCCTGCTTTTCTATGTCTTTGGCTTTTTTTTCTTTTCTTCTATTTTCTGTTTGACTCTTGTATTTCCTAGTAGTTTCCTTCTTTTTTTTTCTTCTTTTTTTTTTGCTGTAATAAATATCCAAAAGAGTGCTTAAGATCAAATCAATTGATAAACACAGCATAATAAACTTGTGTATATCTTTGTGCCCCCGTTTCCGCTCGCCCTTCCAATAACTAGAAGAGCAGCAAAACATAAAAAAAAAACCAAAACCTATATATTTACATAAAAATTTCTCTCGAATAATAACGAGTCACTTGAAGAGTTTTACTGTGCATTGTACTTACTCTCTGTCGCTCTCTCTCTCTATCGCTATTTTGTTGTAAATTGAAGTAGTTTTATTTTCATGTATCTATGCAAAAATATTTTCCTAAACATAAAATGTTATTTATTTTATATGCACTAGCAAAATCTATTGAATGTGCGGAGAAGAAGCAAAATATACGGCATAGGGAGGAACAGAATGAGAGAGAGAGAGGGTGAGTGAGAAAGGGGGCAGGAGGTGTATAAATGAATGGTATAACATAAATTTTGTTTATATACATGGCATATACAGACATATACAATATGTATGTATGTAACTATGTATGACTATTGAGAGATATATCTCCTATGTAAGTTGGTCATAAAATGAGGTTATATCTGCTTCACTTACCTTCAGATAAAGTAATCAATAGTTACTTTTACACAAAAACTAAAACCAACAACAAGCTGAAAGAAAAAAAAAAACGCTGCAAAGTTTTAGAAACAAAGAATCTTTATGAATATCATGCGACAGAGAGAGAGAGAGAGAGAGATAGACATGAAATCGACTCAAATTTAAATGTAAATTGTCGCAATTAATTGAGGAAGAATAAAATTTTATTATTCTCATTTTGATAGCATACATTTTGGGGCGGCAACTGGCCGGAGAGAAGCCCAATCAAATTGGCTGTAAACTAAAGACGCACAGTCATAAAATTTTCTCAATAGCAGGGCAACAATTTTGATAAAATTCTTGCCAAAAGCCAGCCAGGATTTCAGAAAATTTATTTTAAATGCAAATCTTTATTTTACCTATGTATTTGAATGTATATGAAAATGTTTCGCATTGGATTAAAATGCCGAATCCTTATTTATGCTAAATGTTTTCTTATATTGATTACCTGTTTTGCTTTAATATTGCCAAAGAGACAAAAGGTTATTAATTTAATTGCTCATTCTCTCTAGAATGAATTATTTATAACCAACCCAAAATCCAAAAAAAAAAACGACAATCAATTGGGGGCGTAACTAAAGAGTTGACTAGTAAATTGTCTATTCTATTCACTTAGGTTTGCATTCCGAATCCTTAAAAATGTTTCATTTTTAGAATACATATTAATCGACTGAACATTTCCTGGTAATACAGTGAACTTTTGTAGAATTTGTTACCTTATTTACAGTTGTCAAGCTCAATGATTCTTTTTCCTCTATGTGGGACGATTTTGACTTATTTTTATGCATTCCATAGTAACAAAAGGCAATCCCCATTTCGCTTTAACAAATGCCAACACATTCATATGTGTATAGGGAGATTTCTTTTGCAGCTTTTTGACAAGATATTGCCATCCACTTTATAATCAGGTTCAAACTGGTCGCCTATAGCAATATGATTATTCACACGATGAAAGCTCTTCCTCACCATTCTTCGTTTGGAATCTTTAAACCAAAATGTCTTTCTTTAGACTGTCTGCCTTATATTAGAAATGGTTAACAAAAATTTTGGGATTTAGTTTATGTCTTTTGAATGGATTTTTTTTGTTTAAGCCCCTGCATTTTCTTTGGCAATGCTTTGCATATCTCTATCTCGTAGGTTGCCATCTGATTGAATAACTAAAACTTTATGCAGTAACATGCGGATTTATGTATATATACTATACCTATCTCTATGTGTGTGTGTGTGTGTGTGTGTGTGTTTGTGTATACTCAATCTAAGCCATATCTCATGTACATTTGCTGGATGTCAACTGGCTGAAAATTTATATGCACATGCAGTTCAAGTTGTCGTGGAAAAAAAAACACAGATATTTTTATTGGATTTCGTGTTACGTTCGTTTCGTGTAGTCCCTTTTGTTCTGTTCTTCTACAATATAGAATGTTTTTTTTTTGTTTATTATTATTTTTTGTTACTTATACGTTTATTGTTCGTCGGTTGGCCTTGGGCCAATTTTTTCAATTATACTAATGACATTCGAAAACGAATCACACATGTATGTGGCAACCCTGTTTTCGGGGCTATGTTTCTGTTTCGGTTTTTTTTTTTTGTTTTTTTTTTTGTTTGTTTTCTGTTCATACTGTCGTCTGGCAAATAAAAACAATTTGCGCCAAATTAAACTTATGAGGCATAAAGATATTTTTGGCAACAAAAACAAAGAAAACAAGACAAAGCAGAAGCCAACAAGAAAAACATTAAAATCTTTGCCAGTGTGTGTATCCATCTATATATATGTATGTATGTATGTATGTAATAAAAGTATGCATGTATGGGTGTGTGTGTGACAAAGTGATAAATCTAGGCTAAGACTACCCACCCATTCCACACATATAAGACAAGACGTCACAACAACAAACGCCCAAAAAGAAAAGAAACGCAGAGAGACAACAGCAAGAAAAAGACCAAAGTCAACGCTGAGAAAGGATATTAAAGATTAAATGATATAAGCAAAGCGAAAACACATAGCTAAAAGTGCTGGGAAGCGACCCCCCCAAACAACATGCCAAAGCATAGGCGTAGTCAACATAATGAAATCAAAACAAAAGTATTGTCAAACTGTTTCTCTCTCTTTCTTTCTCACTCAAAACATTACAAGTCATACGAATGAAAATAATGGCGAAACTCTTAGTTAACCCCATGCCAACTAAGACTCTGGGGCATAGCAAGTGAAATCTGAGCTCTGGCTTGGCGATTTCCACTGTTCAGTTCAAGGGGGGTGGGGATGGAGCTTTTGGTGCTTTCTAGATAAAAACATGATGCGTCGTGTGTGACATTGAAAAGGATAACGACAACAACAACATGGCTGGCTAAGCTCCCTTCTTCTTTACTCACCCCTTGCCGACACGATGCCACAATGCTTTCCTTACTTCATATTACTGATTCGGCTCCCCTTCAATTCCATTCAAACCGCTCCCGGCCCGCTCCCCGCCGTACTCAGCTGTGGCCTCCTTTTTTGCTGTGTCTAATTAACCGCGTGCGTGGCGCATCATAAATCGTTTCAACCCATACACACAGACAGGGACACACGCACACAATGCCATTAAAATTTATATATGTTTGTGTATATGCTTATATACATATGTACATACATACAAATAGAACAAGTGCGTTCTGAATTTCAAAGAATACTTTTCGGCAAATGGCTAAAATTATTGAAAACAATATCGATCGAGATTAGTTAGAGAATAACAAGAAATTACAATAAATTAACAATATCTTGGGCCATTGACATGTTGGCATGCCACAAATGAAACCCAAATTAACATTAATTTTTGGGCAATCGTTAATTTAAGGACCCAACTCACTCTACCATAATTGATTTATCAGGATGATTTGGGTTGATGAGTATAGGAAATTACTTAAATGGCTTTAAGAAGGATTAAGCTTATACTTAATTAAATTCCATTTTCCTTCTTTGGAATACAAATTACAAATTACAAATAATTATTATCTATTAGTTTGAATGACCATTTGTGTGTAGTGAAATTTTCAAAAAGAATTTTTCTTCTAATTCACTTAAATCCTTTTCAGAACAACCCACAAAAATGAAAGTTAAGAGAGAGAGAGAAAAAAAATTCCCATACATATGTAAATTTTATGGTCATATTTAAATATCATATAACTGACACTTTGGCATAAATAACCTTGGATGGTCATAAATTATGAAGCGCTACTTAAAATTTCTTCTCCAATTTGCCAATTACATACACATACATATTTTGTTTTTAGTAACTTTAATTTCTATTTCTCAAATGCAGTGGGTGGGTTGGGGGGCGATGGCGGGTGGTGGATTGAGAGGGTGAAGATGTTGGCAGTTTTGGGAGTGGAATGGGGATTGGCGGACCACATGCGAGGACTTGTAATTATAATTTCCACTTATTATTTCTCCAACTTTTTTATTTTTGTTGTTCTCTTCTTTCTTCTGCTGATGATGTTGTTGTTCTTGTTGTTGTTGTTGTCGGTTGTTTTTGGTTTATGTTAGTGGAAAAGCTGAAAAGCTGTTTTCGACATATTTGCGACAATTAAATTACTTTTCTCGTCCAGACGTCGTTGGGTGTGTGTATTTATAATTTCATAATTTACCGAAAAATGCTTTATGTATGCTTATGCGTGTGCATGTATTTGTATTTGTGTGTGTGTGTGTGTGTGTGTGTGTATGCGTGTGAGTGTGTTTATATGATGAGTGTGGAGCAAGTTTTGTGGTTGAGATGTCCTGCTGTGCGTGTTGTATGAATGGGCCTTAATGCACTACAAATTTGTTGAGAGGATTTTGGTGAGGCTCGACTAAATATACCTAGATAAGTACATATATATATATATATATATGTATACATTAGGACACTATACAGTTACATATGTATGTGTATTTCTACTACAGAACATTATGTCAATCAAGGTTTGGTTTTTTTGCTTATGTAGAAAAGTTCTCCCATCTTAAATTTTCTTTTTATATTAAATCAAATCTTTTAACCACACTCTTAGATTGTCTTATTAAACATTAAACTAAAACTAAAAACTACTACTAAACTACTGAAGCTAAAACTTATCTATGTGGAACAATTTAAAAATTAAGGGAATATACACATTTTTCAAGCGAAAGTGGATTGTTTATGGTTCTATTACTAGACCACACCAAAACTAGTTGAGAATTACAACTAGATGAAACAAAACTTACAACTTCAAAGTTTACTTAATATTAACATAGCTAAAACCGACATAAACTCATATACAATTTTTGTGTGGGCCATAAATCTAAAGAAAACTTATTGAAAATGGAAACAACATGGATCATTTTTTATCTAAACATCTTATCACCCTTTAGCCAATAATAAATGTTAATCATGTGGATACATACATACCGCTGCCTTTCACTTACATGCTTGCTTCTCACGGCCTTGCGGCATGGCACACAAAGAAAAGTCGGCAAATCGTTTCAAGTCATCTATCAACATAATTAGACGCCTGTCGCCTCTTGTTGAAAGTAGATTTGCAACTATGTTCTTACATCAGTACGCATACCAGCCCCCCTCCAGACCCTTCATCTCGTTCGTTGCCTTCATCTCTCTGCTCTTCTCAACCACCATGCGTGTTCTTGCCTCTTTTACCTACCTAGAAGACCGCCCAAGTGCAAATCTGGTAAACGCACCCGCTGAGAGAGATGGAAAAAGTAAACTTTGCCAATATGTTGAAAGGGGCATCGAAGGAAAACAACCCTATAGCAGTACATATACATACATATATAGTATATAGTAGAATATTGTTTCCGTTTTGGTGCACCCCTTGGTTATTTCATTAGAGTTTCAACAAGAACACGCCCAGCGTAACGCCCTCAAATTGCGGTGCACTGTCAATTACATTCCCTCCGCCTGAAACTTAATTGCCAAAAACAAAATAATAACAGCAAGCAAAAATTCAACAAATTATTTATCAGCTAGAAAAAAAAAAACGAAATTATCTAATGAGGCATAGCCAAAAAATATAACCGAAAACCCATAAAAAAAAGGAAGATAAAAAAGGAGGAAACATCTGTCTAAAGACCTGATCTTTGTCTTGAGCCGAAAATCTCTTAAATTTGACGGAAGCTATGACAAGTCAAAGTCATTTGTATATACGCATGTGTGTGTGTGTGCTAGTGTGGGTGGGATAGCTGGTTATACTGGTGAGACTGTACCCACCTTCAACCTTTTGCCTTCCGTTCTTTCTGATGGTACTGCGGCCGACTGACGTGTTGACGCAGTAATTACCAGATGATGGATTGTTGCCTTGCGTTTAAATTTAATTTCTCTGTCACACACACACACACACCTACGCACACACACAAACACACACACTCATTCATCCATACAGACACAACAGAATGGATGCGAGAAATGCGTGCGCGACCAAAGAACTGTGAAATTATCTACATGAAAAGTGCGTATGTGCGCGCCTCAGTCAGGAAGCGGAAGTTAAGTAATGTGTCAGTTAATGCAGTGGGCGTGGCGGAGGTGGAGGTGGAGGTGAAAGCAGAGGTGAGGTGAGATGACAAAAGGGAGTTCACTGATAGCAAACGATGGGCGAAAGCTAGAAGGTCTAGGCCAATAATTTGGGTTATGCCTTGTCTATTCCACATAATGATAATGACTAGCTTAGATAATGCTAAATGGCAGGCATTATTCATTTTATGATTTTTTCTGTATTTTAATCACAAAGCAAACACACAAAACTGTATGTATATGAATGAAAAATTATATTTGCATAGGATTTATGTCAGTATGTATGCTTGAATCTAGCTATATAATTTCAGTCCTTGACAATCAAAACGAAACTAACAAAATGAGGGCAAAAAAAAAAGTTTCATATTTTAATTAATTGTCAACTAATTTGTAATGCATGTCAGAGAAACTCTTTTGTCTTTTACTTTTTAGCAAAACTAAAATGCAATGTAACCAGCCCTTTTGTTGAATTAAAAATGTATTCACCCAAAAAAAGTTTTAAGCTAAAAAGAACAACAAGCTGAACAAGTTTTGTAAATATCTAAAAACATGTGAATATATAATGAACAGATCGATAATTCGTATATAATAAGGCTTTATTTTACGAAAATATTGTGGATAAAACTATTATAATACAGGATCTTTGATATACAAAGCAAGAAGCTACGGAATGACATTAAGATTCTATGGATTCTTTAAATATCACAAGTACTTTCACACAAAAACAAAGTATAGAATGCTTTACAAATCTTTGAAACTACAACTTCAACTGTGATCTTAGATATAGCTTTAGGTGAAGGGCTAAAAAAGTTTCAAGAAACGCCAAGTTCTAACATCATTCCAGTTGCAAATTCTAATAAGGAGATCGTGTGATATGTTCTGATAAAGTTATCAAATTGGATTTAATAGAAATTTCAAATGATTTAAGTCCAGTGTTTTGAGTCCTTTTTCTTAAAGTGCTCAAAGCTTATCCTTTTTTCTGGCTTTCAAAACGCTTGCACATGAACCTCTCATTTGGCTTGGTTTTTATTTCTAGTCATTTTTGCCACAGACACTCACCCTTCCTCATGCTTTGAGAAGTTTTTTGGGAAATTACCATAAACCCAACGTCATAATTACTATGACGTTTTTGTTGTTGTTGTTGTTGCTTTTATAAGCCGATAAGAAGGCAAAGTCGTTTGTTGCGGGTCGACGGCGCCCTATTACACACTTTAATTTAATAAAAAGCTTGTAAATGCTTGCACACATGCGCCACCAAACAGAAACAAGAAAGAAAAAAACAGAAAGAACAATGTTGGATACACCTTTTTCTTACGTAATGAGTATAAAGCAGCGACCCAATCGCCTTTTTCAAGCGTCGGAGTAGGGGGGTTTCACTTTGTGCGTGTGTGTGTGTGTGTGGTTACACTTACCTTCTAAAACTCTCCTTTAGAGCCATCCACTCCATCCACTTGATCTCATTAGAAATTCACGAAGTGGCGTTTCCTGTGTGCGTGGCCATTCAATGCCCTGCACCTGCATTGAGCCTTGCCATACTCTGTTCTTCCACCTCCGCCTCCTTCTTTTCAAACTTCTCGCTGGTTTTCCTTTCTCATTCTCCCACCTAATATACAACTAGTGGGTAGTTTGCTCTCTCGCGCCTTTGACGTGTCGGACATTACAAATTATGCCCAGGAGTCGTCTCAGAGACCACCATCAATGTCCATTCAAGAGACAATGACGAGCGTTGACGTTTGAGCTGGGTTCTACTTTCGTTTGCTCAGGTAGGCAAAAATGAAATCGAAAACGAAGAATTCTCACTCTGTCTTACACACACACTCTCTCTCTCTTTCTCTCTCCCTGATCCTTGTCCCTGTCTTGCTTTATCTATGGGTTTTTGTTATTTAATTTGTTTCGCTTTTGTACGTTGAAAGATTCTGTTGTGCATAATTTATTGTTTTTTCTTCGTTTTTCTTCGTTGCTGTTGTTGTTGTTGTGGTTTTTGCTTATTGTATACCACCAATACTACTACTAGAGAGTACAAAGGAAATATAAAAGAATAACGAAAAGGTGTTATATCATTTCTTCATCGTAAACGTGTGTGTGTGTGAGTGTGTGAAATCTTAAATTGCATTCACCAAATAAATATATAATTAAATTCATTGTTGCGTGAACTGTTTCCTTTTACAGAATTTTATAGAGCAAGCAATGCGGGCGGTCGACCAAATGTAATTAAAAAGTGCGTGCAGAGCATAAGTGTTATTCGATGTCGATTTTCACATTAGAGGGTATTTAGTTATTTAGTTATGCACAGCTGGTTATGCTGCCACTGACGGGGCGACGAGTCTGATCTCTAAAACTGTAGTCAGTGTTAAGTGGGTGCTCCTTGATCGTGTATCCTTTACATAACAACACATTTTTTCTGTAAGTGTGAAAAACCTTTTGATCTTGTAAAGGACAGGCAAACATAAATGGCTGGAAAGTATTTCTCCTTATATCTCCTTAACTGGCCAAGAGTCTAAACCCGTCCCCGTCAAATTGTCAATCTATATTTAACTAAAGACTCAATTTTGACTTGTTTTTTAAAGAGAACCACAAAAATTAGATGTTTTTGCGAAAATATATCTTATCCTAAGAATCTCACAATCAATCACAATCTATTTTCGCAATACTTCATAATACTTACGTATGTATATGTATACAATTGATCAAACTTACAACGTTAATGCATGGATTTTCAAGATAATCTAGTAAAAAAGGAAAAAATGGACAACATCAAAGCTGACAAACAAAAAAAAAAAAAATAAAAATAGTTATATATCTTCGTTTTTATCATCGATTTTAGTTTTTTTGATGACAAAATTTTGCAATAAATATTTGTTCAATAAAGTTTTTTGCCTAATTTTTTGCATTTGAGTTGAAATTGAAAATTTCATATGAAACATAAATTAATGGAAATTCAATTAAATCTTTGCTTACTTTTCACATCAATAGACAATGAAATGAAACTTCAATGAAATCCATAAACAATATATCCTAATGTATTAAAACTTTGTCAGTAATTGTTTAACAATAAAGAAAACGCTAAAAGGACTTGAAAAACGATTGAAAAACCATTTAGTGTGTGAAAAAAATCTCATAATTGGACAAATTTTGCGACAATCAAAAAAAAGTAGTGACCAAACGTTTCAATGGGTGAGAAGGGGCGTAAAAGAGCCGATTTAGTTGAGTTTTGCAGTTTAAGCCACTTTACGAGAGTCAGAGAGTAGAGTATAGAAGGCATTAACTCTCCTGTTGAACCTATTTAAGCTGCTCAGCTGAAAAGTTTGTCGGCTCGTGTATAGTGTGGGTGTGTGTGTGTGTGTGTGTGTATTTAGCCAGTCCTCTTATCATTTTTGGGCTTTTTACGCAACGTTGGCTTTGGTGTCAGTAAAGCTACTAAAAATCTTGGGGCTTTTCTCCAACTCCCTCGTCTCACTCGTATTACAAACTACCGTTTTGTTGTCCTGCCATCTGCCACCCACTGCTGCGTGCCTCAAAAATGTCATTGTCAACAGCTTAATGGAGCGCATTCCAGATCTCATTCTTTATTATTTTTTTCATTCTTTTCTAGTAAAGCTGAACAAGAACAACAACAGCCATAATAAAGATTATACACGGGCAATAATTACTAGAAAATTGGTGTAGTTGTCGCGACGTCCTACAAAGGCAGCTAAGCAGCTGTGTTGAGTCTCTAACAGCAACCACTCATACCTCTGGCCCATCTCCCATCTCTTCTGCCCCATCGCCATCATCATTCTCGTCGCTGACTCTATGGACTTTTACTTCTGGTGCTCTACTCAAGGTTTCGCGGTTCGTTTGCTCCTTGCGTAATATGCACCTAATCCTTTTTACAAAATTATAATCGCATACTACGTAATCACAGTGCCCAAGCTCAAGCTAAACAGAAAAGAGATATATAAGGACTAAGACCAAGAAATTGTGGAATGGAAAAGGAGTATGAGGGACAGACCAGACCCAGTGTAGTGGATGGGAGTTTCATAACTCGTGGATTCATTCGAGCAATTAACGTGCTAGTCCCTTTTCGTGTAGCCTTGAAATCCCTGCCACGACAATTAATCAACTTTCAACTTAACCTCAACTCTTCCCAACTCGTTCCATAACGTTCTAAACAAAAAAAAACAACAAGAAATTCTTTTATATTTTATATTTATTTAGTCAGGGTAGAAAAATTATAAATTGATATAAAAATTTACCCTACCCCTGCGTGCCCCCTCTTCATCTGTCTGTCTGTCTGTGTCTGTCCCCATATTGCTGACATATTTGACAATAAATAAAGTATTCGGTTTTCCATTTTATACACATATATATATATGTATATATATATATATTTTTTTTTTTGTTCAAGTTGCTCAATGATGATGGATGACTCTCGGCTTGGGTTTGATTTGATTGGGTTGAGAGTTTATCCGTCTTTTTATGGATCGTACGAGGGGAGGTGGTTGAAAAGTATAAGAAGAAAAAAAAAAGAAGAAAAATTAAAATTAAATAAAAATAAATTAAAAATTAATTAAATGAAATTGCTTTGGCAGCTTCCACTTCTCTTCCCCACCCCCTTTGTGAGACCGAATGGGGGCTAAATGAATCATAAAATATGACAGCTTGTAGGCAATTTTTTCGTCTTCTTTCCTTGATTCTCTGGGTACTTTTCCTTTCCAATGCCGTTTATGGTGGGTGACGAGAGCGAAAGAGAGGGTCGAGCCAGACGATAACTATAGAACTGTATACCTAATGACTTAAGTATTATGGGGATGGATTTGTTTTGGGATTGATTTGGGATTGTCTTTAATGATTCGGAAGTAAGTAGAATACGCTACCGAGTTCTTTTCCTGTCATTGATTGATCTATTGTGTTCAAGTTAATAATTTTAAATGAAGGATTATATGATAAATCCCATACTTATGAAATATAATTTAATATATCAACAATTGAGCATTTTTTTTATTGCTTGGGCAATTTTACGTCTTCTTTTTTGAATCAAAGTTAGCAAAAGAAATATTCTGCTCAGAAAATTTTCAAATTTTCATTCTTATTCGAACGTTATTGAATACAAAAGAATATCCAGTAAAATGTTAATACATTAGACATTCGACATTCCCGAGTAATTTCATTTGTCTTTGCGTTGGAAAAAAAAGTTTCCTGTGACTCTATAATTTATAAAAGGATTTTCGATTGAGAGATCAAATCAAACTAATAAGCAGACCTTGTTCTCCTGCATTTTGAATTATAACAGTAGATATGTATATTCTATTTTATAATCTCCTTGTGACATATGTTTTATGTTTTTGGCAATCAATGGAGAGAATAAGAGAGAGAGAGAGCGAGAGTGTGTATATGAGTGTGTGTTTGTATGTAATCTCGTAATCAGCTTATTATTTGCATTGACCTACCCTAATCAAATTTCAAGCGCAAACCTTTTCTAATCTACAAAAGCTTCGGCTGTCAGAAAGGGGGAAACCTTCAATCAATCCTTCAAGCAAGTTTCTCAACTGTCACATTTTCTTCACAAATCCCAGTCAATCCCCTGAACTACCACCCAAAATAGGAAAAAAAAAAGAACTTAAAAAAAAAACTTACCCCACCAACCTCTCCATCTTTCAGTTCAACCGTTACCAATACGAAAACTGGAAGGAAAAGATGCTACGAATTTTTGTAATCCTTTAGAAGAATTTTTCACTTAACGCCTGGAGGACATAGATATACCTTCTTGCCCCCCACCTATGCAAACCCTCCCCACCCACACACACACACACACATACACACACACACACACTCTGGCAGTCGTCTATGATAAGAGTTACATATTTAAGTTTTACTTTCTTCTGTGTTTTTGTTGTTCATTTTTCATATATGCCATAAGTTATTTGAGCCAGGACCTATTCCCTTCCCCACCCTCTTGTCTTGTCTTTCAGTCTGTGTCTCTTTCACTCTTGCAAGACGAACGAACAACGAATTTGTAAAATTCCAATTAAGAATCTTTTGGTTTACTTTGTAAGTTGACTCTCAACTTATTTAGACACTACACAAGGACAACACATGATGAAGCCGCCGGGTGGTTGCGGCGGCGGGGGGAACAACGACGACAAGAGAAGCAAAAGAGGACCTCGGGAAATCCTTACACACACTTAAGCGAAACAAAAGAGGACAAGGCAGAATACAGAAACACACACACACACACACACATGCCCACAGTGGAAATCCTAGAAGGGGGCCAGTTGTGTTGTCCTTTCTCGTCCTTCCTCTCTGTCTCTCTAATGGACGAATAAATTGCTCGTGAATGAAATGAGAGTACGCTTCTCGCCAAACCCACTAGCAGAAAACCCCTCAAGTCCATCCACCTCGCTTACATGCGTGTGGGCGTGGCCGGAGGCAGAAGAAGCAGAAGACGAAGTTCTGCCAAAAAAGGGACACGCAGAACACAGAAGGCAAGGAGGAGGAAGGCAACAGCAGCACTCATACGCAAAGCAAAGCAAACAAACAAACAAACAAAACAACAAACTGAAACGAAACGGATGCCCGAAACACATACACGCGCTTACAGACAGACAGACACACACATATACACACACACACACACAAATTCAAAAACTAAAAGCGACATGCAAGAAAATCTTTTCTTCTTGAATTGAGAGTAAAAACTGAGGAGGGGGAGCTGAAAATGCGGCGAAATTGGCGATAAAATAAAATACGAGACGCGAGCCAAGACGACGACAAGACCAAAAATGCAAGTCAAGACATGGGACACTATTCTTGGGGTTTTCTTTTCACTCAGAACTTCTTTTTTTGACATACTCTCTGGAGTGGCTTTCAACACTTTTCGATAATGAAGGAAAACTTTGTTTCATAAGAAAATCGGTTACCACATCTCATACATACATATAGACAACTTCTTGTTTGACTTTATGCCATAACTTTCAAACGTAACTTAATTGGTGGTCTAGACCTTACCTAGATGTGCACCTAGACAGTGGCAACTGGCAAAGGATGTCCTTGCAGAAGCTCAAATAATAATACCTCGGACAAAGAAATGTCCTCCCGAAGAACGATATTTCACCTCTTAAACTACTCCGACTTTTGATCTTATATCACTTCTTAAAGGTCCCTGCCCTTCATCATTCCCATTCACATGAATAAGACTAATTCTCATCCAAAAATGATTGCAAATTTCCACATTGTCTAGAATTAAGGCCGAAAGTATGCCATAGAAAATATATTCCATATCCTTAGCTAATTTAAAAGTTGCTCTACTTAAAGGGAAACAAGATTTCGCATATTCTGGGCTAGAAAATAACTAACTTTCGCCCCTCGCCGGCATCCCCCCTCTGCCCTTTTTGCTGTTTGCATCTAGTTGTTTTCATATGACATGACCAGACTCCAACTCAGACACACTGCTGCCGCTGCTGCTGTTGCTGCTGGTATCTCTTCTGTGTCGTTGGCGTCGTCGTCGTCGCCCAAGGAGTCAACGCAGATTCAGAGTCAAGCAGCGAGCATATGTAGGTCAAATACACAATGTTCAGAAGGTTTATGAATTACCAGCTGACTTTAGATGGCAGCAGATTTTTTTCATCTTTCTCGTTTTTAGTTTTTTCTGTTTTCTGAGAAGAAGGAGGTTTTTGTTTTAGCAATTTTACAGAGCAAAAATCAATAACCTGTCGTCGGGAGGACACAATAAGATAAAATTGCGACAGCAAAATACCAAAAAGGATAAGCAAGAGCGGAAAGTGAAGGCAATAGAGAGTACAACAAAGCAAAGAAAAGGAAGAAACGCAGTAATAAAGCAATTAGCAACTGACAAGGGAGATGATAATACAACTAATTAAATGTGAAAGTTATGCGTCAGCGAATGAGATTTTTATTGAGAACAGTTACTAAACGACTTCAAAAAAGGATAACGACGACAGTCAGTGGATAGGGGACTAAAACAAAAAACAAAATCCAAGAGAAGGAGAGAGAGAGAGAGAGAGGGGTGAAATTGGTGTGTGTGTGTTTGTGTCTTATGTGTAACTTGGGAGTATTAAAATGTTGTTACTCACATTTTCTCACAACAAATTATGCGATTATAATTCACAATTAAGCAAAAGTAAGCACACATTCCCATAATTAACCCCGAAATGGGATACTAAAAACTAAATTGTTTATCACCTAAAAAGTATTATATGTACAATATGTAATATTTATACAATTTAATGACTTATTTTCGTACAAATAATTGAACGTGAAGTAGTCAGAGATAAAAATCTCGTTTACTCTATTCAATCTGGATTGAATCTACAAGCCAATTGTTTCATTAGGTCATAAGTATTAAATTTGTAACACGATCTAACAAAGTCTTTAAAATTTGATTGAAAAGTTAATAATTTTTATTCATTGACGTTCTAGTTTTCAATTAATACATTCTTTAATTAAATTGTAAATTATTGCAATCTATTTATCTATGTATTTATGCCCTTTTAAATAGTTAGTTTTGATGCCGTTGCTTAATTAGTTAGCAACTATTTCTATATACATAGATATTTAGTTTTTAGTTTCATCTGTTTTTTGTTTTGTTTTTGTTATTTTCGACCAATATTCAAGTGATGCAATTAATTTTAGTTTTGCTTTTAATTTAAGCAATTTATTAATGAGCTTTCCCATTTTGTATTTATTGCTAAAAATGCATTAAAATTTGAGAGATTATTTATATTTGCCATTAACTGACAAATTTCACTAATTGCGTTGGCACATTAATAAAGTAATGCAACAAAAGCAACAACCAAATATTTTCCTCTATAAATTATTTAATATACATACATACATACATACATATGTAGATGTATGTTTAATTTTTGTTTTTTTTTTATTTCTGTTTTTGTTTTTGTGTTTTTTTCGGAGTGTGGCTGAATGTAGTTGTCGGTTGTTGTTGTTGTTGTTGTATTGTTGGTCTGATGATGGGCAAAATGCAGTCTAATTGCTGGTAAACATTAAATCAAAGGAATGCCATTCCGACGACTCGACTGTGTCTGCGTATGCCATAAATTTGCATCAATGGTAGAGAGTAGAGCACCATGAACTTCCCCTTGCCAATAGCCGCCACCTCCCAGCTCCCCCTATAGCCATCAGCCTATTATTTCTCTGTTCCTCTTGCTTTCTAGCCCCTCTCTTTCTCTCTGTATCTCTTTCCTTTTTCTCACCCAGTGTGCAGGCATTATAATTTAAATGGACTTTGCGAAAAAGCAATTATATGAAATTAAATTTTGTGTGTATATGTATATGTATATGGATGAGCATGTGCATGTGTGTGTGTGTGTGTGTGTGTGTTTGTGTACTCGGCTTAATCCTGGCGCTGAGCTGCATGCATAGTTCATGTTATCCTGTTCTCGTCCTTCTTTTACTCTCATCCTCTGGTCGTCTCTACTTTATGCTCTGATGTAAAAGTGCGTGCCGCCGCATCAACAGGCTCGCTTTTTGCCACCATCGTCGACACCTCCAAGCCGAGACGCACAGCCAGAAAGACACAGGGACAAACGGACCGACTGTCAGTGAGACAATGAGTCTGCTGTTGGTCAACGGAATGAACATTTATGGTACTTTCCATATGAATATGAATTGCGGTTGCGTTAAGTGGCATCCAAAGAGACATACACACACAGATAGAGTGTGAAAAAGAGAGAGAGAGAATAAAGAGAGAGAAAGGCTGCAAAAAGGCGTCACAATCAGGCAGAAGTTTATTACCCATTACTAGTACAAGTAAATCAGTTCATTATGCTTAACAAAATGTTTTTGTTTTTAATGCTCACTACCATATATTATGCAGTCCGAGTCAGGAATTCTACTTTTCGACAAATATTATTTATTTTGATTGCTCATCATTTTTCCATAAGTGTCATTTTCCAAATCCTTTGAAGAGGAAGCTTATTACATCTTAAAGCTCTGAAGATTCAGATAATCTCTCATAGCCAATTGTGAGTCCATCCATCTACTTACCTGTAACAATTTATTGCATACATACTAGCACCCGTCTAACCCCCACCCCTCCCCCAAAAAATGAAACAATTTTTGCATTTATACCAAAAAGTTCAATTGTTGAAATAAATTTGTTTATTATTGTTGCTTGACTTGTTCTCTGTCTCTCTTGTTATCCTTCAATTCTTATACCAGTTTTTCGTGTTTTTTTTCTTCTTTTTTTTTGTTTTTATATTATTCTCTATATCTTTATCTCTCACTGACACACACTTTTTTGCGATTATTTAATTATAATAATAATCGGAAAAAAAAAATTATTCGACTTACATACTAAATAATGGGCCATGCTTTCATTTTATCATCATCTAAAACGAAATGATTAACAAATAGGACGAATACAAAAAAAAAAAAAAAAAAAAAAGTTCACATTTTTTGCATATTAATTTCTTTTTTATTATTATTTTTTAGGTTTTGTGTTTTTCATATACATATATATATATATATGTATATTTCTTTATATATATATATATATATATATATATTTATTTTTCATTTTTGTATATATATAAATTGTTATTAATTGCATAAATGGCATTTTTAGGAACACAAAAATATCTTATAAAGTATCTTATGCTGCTTCATCCTTCGTTGTTTGTGTATTGCTGGGAGTGTGTGAATCTGTGTGTGTTTGTGTGTGTGTGTGTGTTAGTATGAAAGTGGGAAGAGTAGGCGAATGAAAAGTGATTAAACTTTAAATTGTATTTTACTTGCGTTCTTATTATGTTTTTTCGTTTTGTTTTTTTTTAGGAGCTTGAAAAATTGGGTATTTTGTTTGTTTTTGTTTTTGGTTTTTTTTTTTTTTGCTTTTGGCTTGGCTTGGCTTGACTGACTTTACTCTTGCAATAGAGGACATTATACATTTTCTCTAGCTATTTGTCATATATGGAAGACAATATATCTATGCAATCTGATTTAAATCTAGATGAATCTATTTGGGAAAACATTTTATCCTAAAAAAAGACTGTGAAGATTTTTGTATAACTTTTTCGGAAATAGTTTTGGAATATAATTTAGTTTATTTCTTCCATAATCTTGCAAGAGTATAAATAACTTCGGCTGAGCCAAAGTTTTTTTTTTTGTTGTTTCGCTTCCTTTTTTGGGTTTCTTATGGTTGATTTTGCCAAGGCACTGCTTAATTGAGATCGATTGAAAAACGAAAAATTTCATTCAGCCTTTTATGTCCTTTGCCAATAATTATTAAAATTGGGTCAAAGTTTCTTTTCCTTTGGTTATTTTGACTGTTGTTTTTTCTATAGAGAATGTTTGAGAGTTTTTGAATCGATCCCAAATAAGTCGTGCATATAAAGTCCTGGTTTTTCATATGCATACATAGATACATATACATACATATACATATACATGTATGTATATGTGTGTACATTTGTTTGCTGCTTTAATTCGATTTTAAATTTAGCTTATCGAGCGAGAAAAAAAAAACTATTTGATTTCTGTTTTATTGTATAATTTAAATGCTAGTAAATATTCGTTATTTAGTATCTCTCTGATGTTTTTTTTAAGCTTTGCCGCTTCTTCTTCACTTTAGTTTCTTTTTTTTCTGTTCTTTATTTGTTTTACGTTTTTTTTTTTTTTTGTTTTTGTTATTTGCTATTTTTTATATGTATAATGTTTTTTTTTTTTTTTTTTTTGTTCGATTTTTCTGTTAAATTCTGTGAAACATTTTTTATGCGCTTTTAATTTATTTGCAGTTGTAAATACAATGCAGATATATATGGATATATATACATACATATATCCTATATATGTACATATATAGATGTGTATGTATGTGTATGTACAATATTATTTATTCATGTGTATTTGGTTGTTTGTTTTAAAAATATTTCATCTCCCTTTCTCTCTCTGTCGGTCAGTCCATTGGTCTTGGTATGGGATCTCTTTGCCTCTCTGTTGTCCGTTGTCCTGGTTTTCAATCAACAATAATATTGCTGCTGCTGGTGCTTCTGGTTCTGGTTCTGTTTCTGGTTCGCCTTTTGTTATTTTAATGGCAGGCCATTAAATAATTTCATTAAATGCTTTGTATGAGCAGCCAGCGATACAACATAATAATATTAATAATAATAAATGCAGAGCAACAAAATGAACAAATACAAAAAAAAAATAAAGTGAAAAAAAGGTCAGCTTTTTGTTTGTTTTCTGGCTGGTTATTATTATTATTATTTTTTTGCTGATGAATTTACTGCAGTTGGTTAAAATTGTGGGAATACCCTTAATGAAATGGATAAACATAAGCGGCAACCAAAAAAAAAAAAAAAGAAAAAAAATATAATACTAAAACAAATGCAATCTATAAACTATATAAATTAATTTATTTATGTAGGAAATAAAACATAAAATGTAGATGATTCAAAGTAAAAAATTGTCATGCATGTCTTTCTTGTCTCGAGTATGCTGTCTCTCTCTCTATCTCTCTCTCTCTCTGTCTGTCTCTCATCCATGGTCACTGCAGTTCGTCAGATTGCTTTTTTTATGCTGTATTATTAATTTTTGCATTTTTTTTTTTTGTTAACGTTTTGTTGCGGTTGGTTTCGAGCTTAATTGTTATCAAGTCCAGGCCATGGACTGACTGCCTCTGCTCATCATTATCGCATTTTCATTCATTGTACGCGTCTGTGAATGATTTACTATTAATTCATGTATGTATGTGTGTATGTACATATATATAAACAGATAAATGTATATATACTATATACATATATCGTTGCAATTCGTCGTTGAGCTGTCAGACATTTAATATTATTATGATGATTTATTTGAAATGTAAAATTTTGTTTTAACATTTTTGAGTTTCTTTCTTTTGTTTTGTTTCTTTGCTGGGAAATTTTTAACCATTTTCGTTTCGAGGCCAACTCTAAAGCCGAGTTCACACAATAATTTAGCAAATTTGTATTTTCTATTTGTATTCGTATTTGCATTTAGTTGCTGCTTCTCTCTCAGCTTGAGGACAAATCAATCCTTATAAGAGATTACGATTTGCAAATGTATTGGTCAAATAAGTTTGTTCAATTACTATTATTATGATTATTTGAACTTGGCTTTAGGCCACAGAGACACACAGATAGTTAGAGAGAGAGAGAGGGAGAGACATAGTCAGTCAGGCAAATTAGTTTGGCAAATATTTAAGACTTTTGTCATATTTTGTTTTTGATGTTAAATCTTCTAATATCGGTCTCGCTCTCTCACATTTCGAATAAATAAAATCGTTTTTCATTTCCAATTAAACATTCATCATAATTCTTTGCGTTTTATTTCTTTTAAATCTTTTTATATATATATGTATGTATGTATATCGTATGTATCGTTATCTATGTACAGGCCCTAGATTTATTTTATATATTATATATATATATATTTATGTATATAAATATTTTAAATATATTTATCTTTGACAAAAAAAAAATTGTGTTTAATTAATTAAGTTAGGTGTTAGTAGTTTAGTTTTAGTTGTAGTTTTTAGTTTTCGTTTTTGTTTTGTTTTTTACAATCATAAAATGATAGTTTTTTTGTTTTTGCTTCGAGTGTTTTTGTTGTTGTTGTTGGGTTGGATTTTTCTTTCTTGTTTTTTTTGTTTGCTCTATTTACATACATTTTGATAATCAATAATTTAAATATATATATATATATATTAATTTTTAACTAAAAGTATCAGTCTGTTTTGAACCAAGAATTAATTTATGCTTTATAATTATGTATTTTAAGTTTTTTTTTTTTTTTGTTGTTTCGCTTTTTTTTTTGTTTGCTTCTTTTAATAGTATAATTACGCCCACAGATCATGCAGAGGCGGCTTATCGAGGGGCATATCATTAAGACTCAAATTCGATTCGTAGTGCGTTAATTCGGGTTGACGACTATTATTCGAGCTGCTGCTCATGGTGGCGCTACTTTGGGTGACACTCTCTTCGCCACCATTGGCCAAATGTCCACCACAACCGCAGAGTAGATCATCTTGAGCTGCGGCTGTGGCATGACAATTGCATGATTTGATGAGATTGATGCCGCCGCCGCCTCCACCTCCAACTCCTGCTCCTCCTCCTCCTCCAGCTGTGGGCGGTAGTAAAGTCAGTGGTTGTTGTGGCGGCTGTACAAAATTCGAACTAAAACTGGTGGGCAGACCAGCCGATGAGACGCCACCAATATGTGATGATGGTGGCGGCATTACCATTCCAGATTTGGTTGTTGTATTCGAGTTGTAGTTCATTTTTGTGGTTCCTCCAGCTGCTGCTGCTGCTGCTACTGGCAAATAACTGGGCACCGCATACTCATGATGACTGCGACGCTGTGATTCCAATGTCTTGGCCATGCCCATATCCCGATCACGTTGCTCTCGCTGTTGTTGTTGCTTTTTATGGCTCAGCTGATTCATGGTATTGAATTTGCAGGCAGCTGCCGCTGCCGATGCCGATGTCGGTATGGGACGATAGCAACTGCGAACAGTTTGAGAGCATTCATTGATAGTGGCATAGTTATTGACGGCTGCCGCACAATCGGCATAGATCCGACCATTTGCCGGTCCCATATTGATGGCCGAATTCCTTGACTTATTATTCGATGCCGGCAGGGCAAGACGAAGTTTCTGCCAGAATTTCTTATCGTCCCATTCGATGCAGGTAGATGTACGTAGATAGTGTCGCATATCCAAATCTATGTCCCGTTGCGGCAAATCACCATAGAGAATGAATACAACACGCTTGCGACGTTTCACTAGCTCATGCAGGGCCGACTTGTATTCGAAACGGGTCCATTCGTTGTATAGGAAATTCTTTGATAGCACCAAAACGAATTGTTTGGCACTTTCGGCCGCCTCGATTAGGGCATCAGTTATGTAGGCATTCACATTGACATCCCTGTAATGTAGACACAAACGATAGCCCATCTCACTTTCCAAATTCATGGCCAGAATTTGATTGACAAAATGCTCATCCTGCAGACTATAAGCGAAATATGCATCATACGGACGATCCTTATCGAGACGTGGCGAGGCACCAGCAAAATACAAACTCCACCACATTTTCAACTCATGACGATAGCAGAACAGGGCAAATATCAAACCAAAGAACGCCACAAAAGCGCATGTGGCAATGAGGAGCAGAGGCAGCAATCCCTCAATCTCTGTCGTATGCATGTAATGGGCAACACCATCGCGCAAAGTGCATTTGGTGCCATTCTTTTCCCTTAACACGCTGGTGGCATTATTATAGATGCAACTGACCTGCGAGGCATCAACAATACGCTCTGTATGCTGGGCCAAATAAGTACGAAAACGTGACAGATACGAACATTCGCAGCTCCATTGATTCGATGAGAGTGAGATTTCCACCAGATACGGATTCGATGACAATTGCCAGACCTCAAAATGTATTAAACGATTATTATCCAGACGTAGTACCTCAAGTTTTCTTAACATTTGAAAACTACCATTGGCAATGGTCTCCAAACGATTCGATTGCAAATACAATTCACGTAGATTTTCCAAATAATTAAATTCCTGTCCCTCCAGTGTAACCAAATGATTGTCCTCCAAATGCAGAATCATTAGACGTTTTAAGCCACTGAATGTGTTATTATAGATGTGGGCCACATTCGAGTTGTTGGCATAAAGGACAGCAAGATTTTTACGTCCCAAAAATGAATGTCCAGCCAATTCGACAAAATTGTTACCATCAATGTACAGCTCAGTGGTATCCATGGGAACACGACGTGGCATCTGGGTATAGGATGCACCCGAGCATTCCACAATATTGGTGGACCAGGTTTGATCATGGAAACAGGTGCAATTGGTGGGGCAGGTCATCTCACAGTCGCAGGCATCGAATTCACAGCAATGACAGACTGCAAAACAATGCGTCTTGTAGGTGCAAAGGAAATGCTTGGCTTCTGCCTCAATTAATGATACATAGGCACGTTCTCGATTATTCAGCAACTTGCAATAGATACTCTCCAGATCCATTATCCTTGGGTATTGTCTCGATGTCAGATGATTGATTTTCTGCAGCCAATCGATATTGCAATCACAAATGAATGGATTGCCACCAATATAGAACTCCGGCAGTGCACGATGTTCACTCACTGCCGAAATTCTCAGAGATTTCACATCCAAAGTAGTCAATTGATTGGCATACAAATCAACACGAGTTAGATTCATTTTATGCATAAAAGTATCCGCCTCCACCGAATTGATTAGGTTATCATTGAGAAATAATAGCTCTATGGAGTTTGGTATGGAATGGGGTGAAATGCGTTGAATTTGATTGAAACTCACATCGAGTGTCTGCAGTCTTAGCTCCTTGGCCAGGCCGAAACGATTGTTGAGATGACTCAAATGATTCTTGTGCAAGTCCAGCCATTGTAGGGTATTGGGAATTTGACCATAATCGAAACTCTCCAAACGATTATCAGAGATATTTAGCCATAGCAATGAGGGCATATTGCTAAATAAATTGTTGATATCACTCAAATCGTTGCCATCTAAACGTATGGCCTGTATACTCGATGTCATCTCAAAGGCTCCCGGTTCAATGAACGATAAACGATTTCTTGCCAAATTCAAAATCTGTAAGCTTGGCAAATCCCGAAACGTTGACATTGTAATGTTCTCCAGATAGTTGCCAATTAAACGCAAACCGTAGAGATTATGCAAACCCTTGAAGGCAGTATCCTCCATCATGGCAATCATATTCTCACCCAAATCAACAGTACGCAAATGTCTCATGTTACGCAATGCCAATGGAATGGTCTTCAATTGATTACCATTCAAATTGAGATCCTGCAAAGCACTGCAATTCCTCAATGCCTCCGGATGCAAACCAATCAATTCATTATTATCCAATGAGAGCAGAGATAGCACATATAAACCGTTCAATGCATAGGCATCCAAATATTTCAACTTATTGTGACTGAGCAGCAGCGTATGAAGATTATTCATGGGGGCAAATGTATCTGCTGCAATATTCTCCAATTGATTGTGACGCAAATTCAGTATCTGCAGCGTATACAAGTCACTAAAGATTTCCGGTTCAAGTTTTGATAACTTGTTATGCGATAAATTCAATAAAACCAAACGTATTAGACCCACAAACGTATTGCGATCAATCCATGTTGAGGTAATTTGATTCATTGACAAATCCAAAGCCTGCAGTTGATCCAAATTCGAAAAGAGTTGTGGATTGAGAACACTTATCGAGTTGTTTTGCAAATAGACTTCTTGTATGGTTTTCGCTTGCTCCTTAAACAATTCTGTAGGCAATGCCACAATTTTATTCGATGAGAGATTAAGGATTTGCAGATTTTTCAAGCCACTCAATGCCTTGTCGGCAATCATCGATATGCCATTATTATTAACAGCCAACACCCTTAGGCGAC
The DNA here is from genome assembly GCF_018151085.1 of Drosophila tropicalis. Lineage (NCBI taxonomy): Eukaryota > Metazoa > Arthropoda > Insecta > Diptera > Drosophilidae > Drosophila > Drosophila tropicalis. The sequence goes on along the minus strand of NW_027172929.1, from coordinate 3,465,361 downwards.
GCAGTGTGCCAAAACCCTGAGCTGGCAACACTACAAAATCATTGTGACTCACATCCAAGAGTTCCAAATCCAATGAGCAGCTTGTATATGCCTTACGTTGCGTTGAGGTTTCCATGGCCAGATCCATATCCTTATTGCCATGCTCACGAAAACCCAATTCATTGACATCCTGCAAACGATTCTCACTCATATTCAATGAAGCCAACGAGGAGAGCGAGCAGAAGAGATTATCCGGCAATGACCAAATATTATTTGAACTCAAATCCAGGCGTTCCAATTGTTTTGTTACACCGAATGCATCGGCTTCGATTTCAAAATTCAGCGATGGCCACAGCGTATTGTGAGTGCGTAAGGTCAAGTTCCTTAATTGCTCTAGGCCATCGAGTACCTGTCGCCCCAATTTGCCCAGCTTGCAATATTGTATAGATAATTGCTGTAGCCTATTTAAATGGGCAAACGATTGTGATTCCAAATGGCTTTTGGCCATAATCTCATCATTGCACAATATATGCAATGCCACCGTATGCTCTGAGGGTATCACACTAAAATTTGTTGTATCAAATTCACTATTCACCGTCCGCAGATTACATGTCAAGGCAATGGCCGCTGCCGAAGATCCAGCATTTGTGGCAGGCATAAAATGACAATCATCGGGGGCATCGTATAACGCATCGCCACCAAATCCATTGATGCCACCAGCACCGCCATTCCCACTCAATGGCCTCAATACTCTTGCTGGCTGCTGCATGAGCTGATTATTTGATACGCCAGCCTCACCCATTATGGCATTTGAATGGGTTTGCTGCTGCTGCTGATGTTTGCTGGCCAGTCGCGTTTGCTCCTGCTGCAATTGATGTTGCTGCTGCTGTTGCAGCTGTTGTTGTTGCTGCTCCTCCTGGCTAACAGACTGCACAATGACAACTGGAGACAAGCAGGCATATATCACCAATAGATAACCAAATGGTAACAACATTTTGGTTTCTTTAATTTGTTTTTCTTCTTTCAGTTACTTTCGATGGGCGTGTGTGTGTGTGTGTGTAGGTTAAACCGAATCAAAATTAAACAAAAAAAAAAAAAAAAAAATTTATTGTGGCACACTACCAACAATAATAATAAAAAAAATTTATGGTATCAATTGTTCATTTTTACAACTTTTCAACTTTTTCTATATCTTAAGCCACATTTTCGTTGCGTTTTTTCGTTCGTTTGAGTGTGTGTGTGTTTGTGTGTATGTTGGTTGGTTGCTTGTTTTTTGGTGCGATTTTCGTTTGGACACACTTTGCCAATTTGAAACTAAAGTTGAAATTTCCTTTCGGTTACGTTTTTGGTTTTTTTTTTTTTACACGACGCGTTTTCTTTTTCAACTAGTATACGATTTTAAGGTTTTTTGATATATATTCTTGTGCATTTAATATCAATTTGATTTCCTGTTTGGTTTAATATTGTACTTTATTGTTGTTTTTGGTTTGGTTTGGTTTTTTTTTTTTTTTTTTAAAAATGTACTGCTATTATTATTAGTGTCTTTAGCGGCATTTGAAATTACGTCCGTTCCGTTAGCTGACTATAGACTGACTGACTGCCGCAACGTGCGCAACTCTCACTTAAATAGCTAACGGAGAGCCCATAGAGATGGCCGAGCACGAGATATTTGTCGAACCGAGGGTCGCTCGTGCACAATGCACGGGGAAATTCTCTCTCTTTAGCTCTCTGGCTCCTTCTCTTTGTGGCCTTTTGTGGCAATTGAAAATCATCTTCATCGAATGTTTTCAGCATCTGTCAGCTGGCGACGCTCCTTTTTATCCTGCCATCGCCTCTTAGAATTTCATCTTGTACTTCGGCTTTTCTGGTTCTCCCGATTTTTTTTTTTTTTTTTTTTTTACTGTGTCCAAAGGACTGTTCTGCTCTCTGTTTTGATAATGAAAATATATGGCAAAAGCCGAAAGGACCAAAGTAATTTACTTTTATATATGTACATTTATATATCTAAGTTCAAACACACACACACATGTGTGTGTCTTTGGCTCATCATAAAAACCATAATTCCATACATTCCATTAAATTACAATAATAATTTTAATTAAAGTGTTTGTGTTTTTTTTTTTTTTTTTTTTTTTTGTATTTCTTGCCTTTGCCTACTCCCCTCTTACTGGCCAACACATTCTCTCTTATTCGTCCTTGTTCATGGGCTATCATCATTTGGCAGAGGCTTTTAACGATTATCTCTAAATTTGGGACAAGTTAACACAAATGTGTGTGTGTGTGTGTGTGTGTGTGGCAAAAAGTCATCTGAATTGACAGCAAATTGCTTGGAATGTGAAAATAAAACAAAACACAATTGCATTGCTTACCATTTGTTTTTACTGAACAAGTTGAATTTAAAACGAAATGAAAACCTTTTTGAAAGAAAAATTCAAAATATTTTAACTTTGTCATTTAAACGCCGAGAAAAATTTAGCAAAAATTTTATCTCACAAATCAACTTGCAATCCTTAATTGAAAGGTTATTAACTCTCACAGTCACACTTGATTAAGGCTTGCAACTATTTCATTTAGAATTAAAACAATAATTTATCTCAAAATTCAAAGATAAAATGTAAAAATGAGCCTAATTCGCAATTTGTTTAATATATTCTTTTAATTCTTTAAAAGTGATAATAAATATTATTATTATAGATATATTATTCTTAGTTCATTTAAATCTCCATAGACTACTTAAGCAATTCCCTTTAATATTGAAGGATAACTGAATTAGAAATCATGTTTAAAATGGCAAAAATGTCAATTCATTGGAACAATTATTAAAATGTTAGTATTTGCTCTAGAATATAAATTTAAATAATTATTCACTCTGAGAAAATTCCCAAAAACTTTTACTCTTAAAATAAATGTAGGCACAATTACAAGAACCTGAGGTTATTGTCATTGACATTTGGAGGACAAAATTCTGCAAAATTACATTTAAAGGACATTTTCATACGCCTCTTCTGTTTTTCAACAATAAAACAACTTTTGTTTTTTTTTTTTTTTTTGTAAGCCGAAGCGACACAGTGAAACAATTAATAAAAGAGCAACGAAAAGGACTCGTTAAAAAAAAATTTCATAATATTTCGTGGAAAAACTGAAACAACTGAAAATCAAAAACTCAAAAGCTTTTCACCCACACACACACATGATGTTTATGAAATAATTTGATCACTTGACATAATATACATAAGATAGAATAGGATTAAATTTAAAGGTCGTTTACTTCAAGTCAACTTATCTTTTGTTGCAGCTCTCAAGGATTATAATGGACTTAATTGTTGTGATACATACTTTATATGTATGTATGTATACTCTATCGTTTGTATGTGTACTCCATGCGCTATTTAGCTTGACATTATCGAAATGCTGCAAAAAGTGGCGCCTCTTGGTCGTGGTGCCATCATCACCTTGATAAGCATAGAGGGAAAACCTCTTGCACATTTTCCATATAAATTGTATATATGTATGATGTGTGTGTGTGTCTGTGTGTGTTTTATCTCTGACTAATTCCTCCAAAGTTTGCTTGAAAGTTTTTCGCCAGCTTTTCTTTCATTTGTTTGCCTGTCCTCCTAACAAACACACACAAATTACGTCAGTTTCTTCTACCGAATATTCCTATTCTCCTCTCCACTCCTCTTCTCTCCATTCCTCTTACTCCGAACTTTTGTTCGTGTTGAAGCTACTGCTGCTGGCTCAGCTAATGATTTGCCTAATGTTTCTAACAATTATGTGTCTTGGCCCCACACAAAAGAATATATTATGTAAGTTATTAAAATTATATCACCAGCAGCCCAAGTCTAATAAGCCGCCACCAAGCCATTGTGCCTGGCTGCCTTTTGAAATGTAAATGGCAAGGACTATGAGTCTTGTGATATTCTAGTAGCATGCGAGCAACTTTTCGCTCGCTTGCTCGTTCCTCCCATTTCGCCATCTCCTACCTCCCACTTCCACTCTCTCCACTTTTCTTTTCCCATGGTTTATTCTTTTTTTTGTTGGTTATCAATTTGGCGTAGGCTTCTGGCTTTTGTCCCTGGTTTGCGCCTTATTTATGTGCTCGTTCCATAACGAACAGTTTTTCTTATTTTTCTTTTTTTTGGCCTCTTTTTTTTTGCGTTTCGGTTTCAGTTCTTTTTTTATTTTTTTCAACACGAATGACAAGATTTTCATCAACGTCATTAATATTAACTTTTGCAATAATTCTCTAGCTGGCTGTAGCAAAATTATGAGAAATGACCAGAATGCGAAGAAGGCAGAAACAGACAGATAAAGCGTCGTTGTTGGGTATGGCAAATGGTGATTGGATGAGGGGGCAGAGGGTGGTTATAGAAGGGGGGTGGGGGGGATTCCCGCTTACAATAGAGAGCGCAAGGGCCTTCAAGTCAATCTTAATTGTGGCTCTAGCATCTCTCTGGTACTCCTCTAGTAGCCTAATGACACCAGCATTCGGATTACTTTCACTCAAAAAAACCAAAGTAGATGAAAAAAAAAATGAAACGAAACGAAAAGAAAGTATATAGAGTATAATAAAAGGCTGGGCAAAAAGGGCTGCATATTTTATTGGTAGAGGGACTAAAAGCTGCTTTACGTCCACTCCATACAGACAGGCAACCAGACAGACAGGCCAGACAGACGAGAGATGGAGATGGCCAGATAGGGAATGAGAAGAATAGAGAAGGTTGAAACGAAAGTGGTGGAGGTGGAGAAGTCGGTGGAGGAGGAGGGAGGACAAAAATCACAATTAAATGTAACAATTGCGTCTCTGGGGGCATTAAGCGACAAACGCAGCAGCAGCAGAAGCAACAGCAGAATCCACCCATCATCCATGGCTCTATGCTCTTTCTTTTGGCCTCGGTTCGGCTTGGGTTTCGGGGCCGGGGTTTTGTCCTGTCAGTTGCTTGTCCAATGCCAGCTTAAATTGCCCATACACGTCAGGATCTTTCGTTCTTGTTACCCAATGCAGCACCAGTACCGGCACCAGCAGCAGCACCCGTATCCGCGTACCATTACCAACAACCACAACAACAAACCACCCAATTCACCCACCCACCCACAACTCGGACCATTCCAGTATATCCGCAACTGTTGTCTCGTCCTTTCTCTCTTTCATTCTCTGTTTGCGTTTATTAATTGTTGCCTTTATTTGGCCTCATTTTATTTGATTTGGTTTCATTCTCCTGCTTCTACGTTGTGTTGTCCTCGAAGCTAACGTCGTCGTTGACGTTGACGTCGACGTCATCGCTATTGCCATCGTCGTCGTCATCATCTTCTTCTTCTTCTTCTTTGTACTACTACTACTGCTTGGCTTTTGTTTTTTTGGTCTGGCAGCTATAAAGCCAAACCTAATTGACTTATCTTGCCTGGGTTTGCTAATTTCTTGGCCATTGTGTCTCCCGTCTCCATCCTCATCTCCGTTTGGTTAGGGCTTTCGGCTTTCGGCTTTGTTAGGTTATAAAAATGGCACGATAAGTCAGTCAGACCAACCGAAAGGCAGATAAAAATCTTCAGCGTACTAATTAGCAATTGACATGAATTGCTCATTAGCAGCAAACTAAGGCTCAAAATGGAACAAAATACATAAAGTAGACAGAGGAAAAAAAAGAAAAATAAATATATCGGCCATATTCTAGGCTAGTTGTGCTACTAACCCACACATACACACAAACACTCGATGGACGAGATATGGCACACACACACACACACACACACACATAAAGCCAGATCTCTGCCATAGATAATGAGTGTTGAAATGCATTTTAAATAACGCTTTTAATTTAAAATCTCACAACTTGGCAATGACAGAATTATATATACATATATACGTCTGTTGTACGTATTAAACTGGTTAACATTTAAATTAATTGTTTAGTTGATGACAGATTTTAATTAAAATCAACCGAGACAATATAGTGAAACTTTTGTCATTAAAGTGACACAATTTGTTCCACTGTTCAAAGAATCATTACTACTGTTTGACTTACTTTCTGGAAATAATTTGGTAGAAAAATCAGTGGAAATTGCCAATTCATTCTAAAGCAAGAACAACATAAACAAATAGTTTTAAAAGATGCTTTAAAATATTCTTTTGAGACCAAAATATATAAATCATAATCTTAGCAATTCAAATGATAATAATATTCATAGTTTTAACGTCTCTATTTGCAAATTAAATGAATCAGAAAGCAGTTTCTTAATATAGAATTGACAGCTCGACTGAAGCTTTTATTCACTAAAAATTGGTTTTGATAAAAAAAATGTAAGAAATCTTTGTACAATTGGATTTGGTTTATTGCTAGTGCACATTGAATGTCCTGTCATTTGCTAGTGCAAACCTTTAAGGCCGTGGACCAAAGCCCATAATGACATGGCCAACCATAGAAAATTGCACAAGCCAAGGACATTTTGTGGCAGCAAAATAATAATACAAGAATGAAAGAAAAGAAAGAAAGGAAAACGGCAATTCGAATTGCAGCAGTTTTTGAACGGCAAGGCAAAAGTAATTGCCTCGATGACCTTCAAGAGACGTTCGTGGTGGACGTCGGAGAACGAAGGAGAAGAAAGAGGAGGAGGAGGACAGGAGGAGTCAGGAGAGCTGACATTCATTTTATGGCCACAGTTTTGTGGCTTATGAAAAGGTGCTGCAAAAATCGAACATGTGGCCAAAAAATATCGAAAATGACGACGAATGAAAAGCAAAAAAAAAAAAACGACAATTGTAAGGAAAAGATGAGGTACTGAGGATGTACAGGGAAACATTTAATTTATAAAGTGCCAGGGTGCCTGTTGTTGGGTGGGCCCAATTTAGTTGTCAAAATATATCGGAGCCAAAGAAATAATAAAATAAGAAACTTCACAGAATGTAAACAAAAAGGGGAAGCTGAGAGGGAGAATGAAGGTGCAAAGACATCGAAACAGTGGAAATCAATAGCCATTATATGAAGAAATATTATTATGGCCATGACAAAGTCAAAATTGGGTGACTTAACATTTACCTACATGTTAGTGCTTCCTGCTTCCGTTTCACAGGACACTGTTCTTCTTGTCTACAATTGCAGCCAGCCAGTCAGCCTCATAAAGACATTTGGAATCGCCAGTAACCGAAAGCAGGCAAACAAATTTTCCGTCTCCACCTCCTTCGTTTTCTTTTTTTCTTTTTCTTGTTTTTTCTACTTCCTCAATGCAGCAGGAAGAAGGACACACACACAAATACTGCGAGTAAGAGTGAGTGAGTGAGAAAGAGAAGATAAATTGCCATTGGCAGCAAAATGTCCTTTAAAGCCAACAGACCACCAAAGCAACGCCGTCATCTCGGTATTCGTCTTTGTCGTTTTGCCATTGCCCGTTGTCCTTTCTCTCGACTACTCTCTAATCTTCAACATCCGCAAGTGTTTACCTTATGTACGTTTCCTTTTCATTCGCATTTTTCTCAGGCCAAGACTTGAGAATTGTGAATTGTGTGCATGACTATTGGATTTTTGCATTAGATGAAGAGATCATCAGCATCAGCATCGGTATAGGCAGACACCAGCATCAGTATGCTGCACTTGCCAAATAGATATAGCCATATCCTCTTTGCCTCTCTTCGCATCTATAGATTGAGCCAGAGCCTGGGGGTTGCATTTCATAAACCGATTTTTCCTGTTTTCTTTTTGTCTCTTTGTTTATGCATCTTGATAGCGAAAGTGTTGTTGGCCCAACACAAAAATGGCCAAGAGTAAAGCCCTACATTCTGGTTCATCTTAATACACGATGAGATGGTTAACTCTGAGATGGCGCGAAATTTGCTCTAGATTAAAACTTGTTACTTTTCAATGCATATGTACATATGTTGGGTCAACACCTTAAATTATCTTGATGGTCATGTTAATGTGTGTGAGAAAAAATCTGAAAAGACGCTCTGGTCAAAACACAAGGGATGTGAGAAGATGGTTTATCATATAAGCCATTAGATTTAGCCAGATTTAAGTTTGTCCCAAACATAATTTATCAATTTTGCATCACTTATCTATCAGAAAAAAAACAAAAAAAGTGGCCTACAATTTTAGGAAGAAAGCTTTAAATTAAATAACAATTGAATAGTTTTATTCTTCTCGCAGAATTTTCAAGTAATTTATCAGATTGACCATTAATAAAAATCAATTTATATCTTTTAATCGTTTGACACGCAAATTGAATGAAAATATATGGCAAACCTTTTTGAAATGGTTGCTAAGCAAATAAGAAAAATTAAAAATCTATGTATACAACATGTTTTCCAATTTAAGTAAATCGAAATTCACTGAAAATAGATTTCAAAGGTAAATTTTTGTTAGTATTGCATGACCCAGATTAATTTTCACATTTTTTGGTTTCACTTTTATACAAAATTTTTGGTGTGTGGCTGTGTGTGTTGGTCTGTGCCGAGTGTCAAAGCAATTGCAACTGCTAGACGACAGATCGCCCCGCCCTTTTAGACTGTCAGGCCCCTTAACTCCCTCCCTATTCTATATGTAGGATATATTGAATTCAAGAACGACTCAAATTTCATAAAAATTTTGTTCAGCTCTTGTAGTGAAAATTCAGAAATACAGAACAAATGCTGTCGAGCGAGAGTAAAAAAAGTGTCAATTTCCTAACGATTCAATTCCAACTTTTGCAACTTCAATTGCGTTTTGCTTTTTTTTTTTTTACCTATTTGTGAGACAGAGACAGGAGACTGTGACTGAGAGAGAGAGAGAGAGAGATGGAGAGACAGAGACAAAAGGCAAAGGGAAAACAATACACGACAATACGAACTCATTGCGCCTAGGCAGCAATCAGTGTTGCCTTTTGTCCTGGAATCCAACAGATTTTCATAGATTTCACACTGTTTAGCTTGACATTTGGCTGTCAATCAAAAAAAAAAAAAAAAAAAAAAAAAAGTCGTCTGTAGACAGAGCATTGTGCCAGCCAGCGCCGTATGGAAGTGTGACAGCTACTATAATGCCATTAACAGGAGGGGACGCAGCGCCACAGGACTTCACACCGAAAACGCAAAGAAAAACTCATTAAATCGACGAAGAGAAACACCCAAAAGCCAAGATGGGAATGTTGAAACAATGAGGACCGACAGACCAACCGACTTAAACGTTGGCTCAAACAGTTGGAAGCATGAAATACGAAAAATGTTAAGAAAAGATTTCCAAAATTTTTCTTAAGGCACTGGCACGGCATGAGATTTTTCGTTTTTGCTCTTCTTCGTTCGCTTTGTTTTTCATCATTTTCCATGTTTTTGTTTTTGTTTTGTTTTTCTGCTTTGCTCCTCGCTTTTGGGCCAACTGTGACGAAGTGGGATAGGATATGCGTGGTATGTGTTGTAGGTAAGAAACAGTTGCGAGAGTCATGACAGCTGTTCCATAAGGAAAAACTCACCACAGTTTTCCCTCTTTAGCGCACAAAACCTACCACATGCACAAAAGAGCGTTTTAGAGCTAAGAGAGAGAGAGCAAACGAAAGAAAACACGAGGACGAACCACACAAATTCATTCTTTTTTTTGGGGAGAGAGAAAAACAGAGTTTGCTCACTGGGTCACCGAGGGAAATTTTCTCTTTTGATGTCCCTTTTCTACAACTACAACTTCTATGCGTGGGTGACACATTTTTGTTTTGGGTTTCTCTTCTTATATTATGGGTGTGTGTGTGTGAGTGTGTGTGTGTAAACTAAAATAACTTTTAATTAATTGATACATAATCATTCTAATTATGCTTTTTTAGCTTTACCCATTTAAAAAAGCCGCCCAAACTAAATGTTTTCCCAACAGCAATTCGTACATTTTGAGTTCTCTCTCTCTCTTTCAACCGAAGAGAATCACGAGAATGGGAAGATTTTTACTTGATGTCAACATTTGGCTGCGCCTTTTACAGCTTCGTTCTTTCAGATTTCGCTTGTTTTTTTTCCATTTTCATTTTTACTCATTTTGTTGTTTTTCCTGCACTTTTTTAATTTGGTTTTTTTTTTTTCTCGTGGTTTAAGTCTCGTGACTTACATTTTAGGACACGAACACACATCGATGTCAATGTCGTTGTTCGTCATCAATGTTATAAGAATGCTTTAAAGATTTGAACTGAGCTTATAATCTGCCAATTTATTGAAAACTGGCCTATCTTTAAGCCGACTTCAGGTCAATCTTATGAAGACAAGAACCGCCAAGCTCTATTATCAACAGACTTTGTGAAACATCTCTAGAATGACATAGGCGATTAGTCTTCAACTAGTTGAGAATTATAGCTATAAATAATAAGAAATTTGACGCTTAAGCTAGTTGAGAATTCCAACTCTATACATAGTTTATATTTGAACCTTATTGCTTGATTATTTCTCCATCATGTAAATTATTATTTCCTAATTAATATTGTGATATTTTCAAATAATATAATAATTTTGTAGATTTTTGTTAAATAGAGATTGTTTTTTATATGAGATTGTTGTTGAATGAAAATACCGCGTGGTGTTGGCATGAACAAAAAACAACAACAACAACAACCAAAAACAACAACAAAAACTCAATTCAAGTTGTTCTCTTGGCACTTTTGCATAAAACGATGCATATTTCCCTTCTACTTATCAAGTGTTTCCATGTGTATTGCGGTGGCGCTTCAATTTTTGACACACTTTCAGGGCAAAACCCAAGTAGTTTTTCAGTTTTCCGCTCGGTTGAGCCAAATAGTTTGTCTTTGTTCTGCTCCCTTTTTGCTCCGGCTTGCTTACAGTTCTTCAGCTACCACTGCCACTGCCATTGGTAGTGCTTTTATTGTTTCTGCTCGTGCACCTACTCACCCGCCACTCACCTTTTAACCAGGCAGGCACACGCAACATTTTTACTAAGGATCCTGGCAGGCAGTCAGGCAAGCAGTCAGGAGTTGCTTTGCCACCGCAAATATGCAGGGAAAAACATTAAAGCCTGCTGGCAGTTTTGTGGCAGAGCCTCGACTCTAACTTTGATTTTTGCCTTCAGTTTTTGTAAAAGACAACCGAAAAATGATGGCAAATAGCATGGTAAATGCAGAAACCAAAAAAACTGAGCGGGGAAAAAAATAACCAAACCTCTAGAAGATGGCGCAAAAGAAGAAGAGACAAGTGAAGTGCCTAATGCCATGGCAACAATTGATATGCCGCCAAAAAATGTTCGCAGTCAAGCGGCAGCAGCAGCAACCAAGTCAAATAAATGACATAAAAGGTAAGACTAGATAGGTCTGAACAGGAGGCGGGACAGGGCAGAATATGGCGGCAACTGTTTAAAGGGTTACATCAAAAGCGTCAGGAAAAAAAGGCCAATTAGAAATTGAAATTGGATGGGAGGAAATTAATTAAAATAAAATTTTTATAATTGCCAAGCATAAAATAATTTACATACATTTACAATCAAAGCAACGACTTATTGATTACCCTATATAAGGGGTGGGGAGACTAGTAAAAAGGAAAACTGCATGGAGAGTAGACTCAAAAATATTCATTATTTTCAATCAATTTAGAATACAAATTTCGTATTTCTTTAATATATGCTTTAAAAAACTAAATTCCTGGCCTGCTTGTTGCATACTTTAGGGGTCTCCTACCGTTTCACAGTCCTAGACTAATTAAGAGCAAACTGACAATTCATTCAATCTTTTTTTCCTCCTTCCATATTTCGTTATGTTTTTCACTATTTGTGGCAATTTAAACTTGAAATTTGTTTGTTACTTTTCACTTTAACTGGCCAGTAAACAAAAAAACGATGCGAATGCTATTAAAATCATGTCAATTGTAATAGAAAAGCGCAAAGCTTTCAATAAGCCAAACTCGTTACAGGCGTTTGTTCACTTTTTAGGCAGAAGCCGCTTTTAGTTTTATTATTTGTTGTTGTTGTTACCGTTGGTTGTGTTGTTGATGGGCGTTAAATTTGTCACAACACCTGACAGGACGAGGCATCGTTTTTGTGTTTTCATTTTTTTCTTCTTTTTTTTTTTTTTTTTAGTTTGTTACTTTTCCAGAAATAAATTTTAATGCCACAACAACAAGAGCAGCCAGTGAAATTGTATAGAGAAATACAAAAAAAAAAAAAAAAAAATTTGTTTTTGCCACAGCAAAATGGAAGTTTCAAGTGCAGGCGAACATACCGACATATATATATATATATATATATATATATATATCTACCCACCTTGCTGTATGTGCCCCTTTTTCCTTTCTCTGTCTGTCACAGTTACTCAGTCTTTCTCTCTCTCTCTCTCTTGCTTTCTCACTGTGTATATCTCCCCCTCTCTCTGGCCCTTTACCATGTGTGAGCAAAAATGCCATAAATTAAATTTTATGAAAAACAATTACAGAGAAAGTAGAAGTAGAAAGGGGAAAACAAGAGACCAGAAGCAGGAGTAAAAGAAGAAGCTGGAAGTGGAGCCAAAGCTGGCGCTGGAGCTGAAGCTGGAGCTCTCCTTGACAGCTGTACATGTGCCCAGGCTGTGGTTTACACTTGTAAGCATATTTTGCCATAAAACGACCTCCCCCTTCTTTTTACTCCTCCATCATCTACTTCTTTACTTTTACCTACACACAGACATAAATGGCATTTTCTATTTTATTTTATTTTTTTTTTTTTGGTTTCCTTTTCTTCTACTAACGTAGAAGTGTATAAATTTTTATTAGAAAGTCGGAATTTTTGCTAAAAATTAGCAAAAGTGAAAAAACCTGCTCCATATATTATATGTACATATGTATACATATATATATATATAATAGGTGTACATGTCGTGGTAAAGTTATCTGTACGCAAAATGGGGCAACAGGTCGAAAGTGAGCGAGTGTGTGTGTGTGTGTGTGTGTGTGTGTGAGTGAATGAGTGCCTGGCAATGAAAGGTATTCGCAATGTGTACAACGTTTACACTACTATAGCCTGCTGCCACCGCCTATCTATCATTTCCGCTTTTTAGCTGCTTTTTATGTGCTTTTAATAGATGTCGTCTTCGGGTCGGGCGTTGTTCCCCTCTTCTGCATTTGCAAGTAATTTATTTGCAAGTCTAAGCAAACGAAATCGTGGGAATCGTTGAAATCGTAGTCGTTATTTGCATTTTATGTATTCAAATTGTGACATTTACACACTCACACATGCATACACCCCCACCGACAGACACACACTTAAACATAGTCATACACATGCTCCACTCCACAACTCATAGATATTCATTTGTGTGTCACTCGTCCTGAACCATCCTATTGCTGCTGCTGCTGCTGCTGCTTCTGCTTCCTCCTCCTTCGCACGAATGAATCTAATTGCGCAAATGTGTGTTAAATTATATTTTTGCATACGCAGACAATCTAAAAACTGGGCGAAAAAGAAGGGGTAGACCAGCTGTGCCTGCCTGCCTGCCTGGCTTCAGCCTTTCCCCTAGCTTTCCCCCACCTCTGGAATTTCTCCTATCTTTGCGGTTGTTACTGCTGTTGTAACTTTGGTTTTGCCCATCCAACATCCAGGTGTATGTATGTTGGTTGGTTGGTTCGTTGGTTGCCCCACTCTCTAACTCTCTCTTTCTCATATGGATGGAGCTGTAGGTGCAACGAGGGTTTCCCCATAAGAATAGGCATAGAAAGTGAGCGAAAGAGAAAGGACCAGCATCGGTTTTTATCACAATAATCATAATGAGACAGCCCGCATCAATATTGTGTAGTTTGATCACGCCTTCTCCAAGACTCTTTTTGTTAAAAAAAAAGCAGCTGTCCCTCTCATCACGTACACTGTAAGAAATCTACACTTTACCATCAATTTAAATTTAAAGTTTTTCCAAAAAATCTAATTGAATCAAATTGAATTTCAATTAATCCTATGGCAAAACAATGAAAACAATTGATATTAATCTATTTAATTTTTCTCACAGTGTGGTTTCCAATTCAAATGTGATTGAAAATGCATAAAAAATATATATAAAGATAATTAAATAATTGAATGCTATTAAAATTATAATAATAAACGTCATTTTGGTCATGAGAAAATTATGCTAAATAGCTAAATAAAAAGAATTTTGTATACATGTTAATGAAAATAATATTTATATCAAAACAATCGATCGTCTTTGTAATCTTTGAGGAAACCGATAAATTTTAAAAATAATAGATTTTCTTTTTCAATTTCAGATAATATTCAGCAAGGATATTTATAATATGGCAAAGCCGCCAGGAAACTGTATTCTTAAAGTAAGGTCTGTAATAATATTTGATAAAATTTAACTAGAAAAAATTATTATTTGAGAGGCTGACTCTTATTATAGAGAACTTAAAAGCATCTACACTTACAAAGACGACGCCTTAAACACTTGTTGCCACACAAATATATGAGAACTTTTTGGGCAAACCTCTCGCTACTTGCTACTCATATAATTTCTATTTTAGGGTTTGGGAATGGGATTTATATGGCATTCCTGTGTAGGAGATATGAGTAGGTGAATGGGATGAAAAGGAGGAGGAGGGTTAGAGGGGATTGGCATACATACATATATGGCATTGCCTGGTGTGCCATAATTGTCAGTAGCTTTTGTTGAATAATTGCTGCCATGCCAGATGCCAAAGCAAGACCAACATCAGCAGAACACCCAGGACCAGGACCACGACTAGGACCAAGGAACCAGAACAAGTACAGAGAACCCAGAAACTGGGTAACTAGGGAACTGAGAGAGGGCATGGAAATGGAAGACAAAATAAGTAAAGGGAAGTAAACCAAAACCTAGAATAGCATACAAAACACACATGACATTGCCAGCGGCACTTTAACAATGGATTCAGTGGCTCCTCCATCTCCAGCAACAGTATTCCATCATTTCCATCTCCCAATCCAACTCCCAACTCTGTCTCGGATTCGACTTCTCTTCCGCTGTGCCATACACCATGAACAAACAAAAACGAATGCAAGAGAAAAAAAAAGCAAAAACAAAAACAAAAACTTGACTGAGAGCGCAATTTAATACATTTGGATTTAAAAGTCAAGACATGTTGCTGCTGCTGCGTTGCCAGGATTGCGACCCACACGTTGTTGCTATTTTACATAAATTACGAAAAAAGAAAACAAAAAAAAAAAAAAAAATTATAAAGGGAAGGGCGAACGACAAAACGAGAGAAAGAGAAATCTAAACCAAACCAGAAAACAAATCCTCATCCCTTCACGTACGGTTTTGGGGCGACATTTTTATCAATTAGTTTAATCTGCACATCACAACCAAAATGCTTAAAAATAAAGGGTGGGGGGGAGACAGAGTGCGAAAGCCGTAGAGAAAGGGGGTTGCCAGGGAGCCGAACGGGAAGTGACAGAGTTTAGGTAGGCGCAGCTTTTCCTTTCTTATCAAACAACAGTTGACAGCAGTTTAAATTGATTTTGATTTTCGCAAAGAAAAAAAAAACCAAAAGAAAGCAACAAAAATCGAACAAATCTCTGGCATTGAGAACTTCAGACAGAATCAAATCAGGCAAATTATATTAATTTCCACATTGTCAAACTGCTCTTTGACACAAATACCAAAATCACACAAATCACAAAACAAAAGCAGATGAGAAAAAATACAAAAAAAATCCAAATCCAAAATGAAAATAAAACGAATGCGAAAGCTGTGTGCCACATCGACATTTGAATACACTAAACCTTTTGCTTACCCTTGGTGAAAACGAACTTAAGCAGAGAGTAGTTATAGGTATCTGGTGAACTAACTTCTCAAATTGCTGTAGTAAAGCGTAAGCCAAGCACTCTTACCTCTTAACAGATAGAACTGAACAGATATTTCACTTATTCGAAACCCTTATAAGGACTCCAACTCAACTCCAACTTCAGCCTTATAGACGAGTTTCATTCCTTAAAGCTAAATCAAACTAATACTTCAAAACTCTGAAGAAAACTTAAGAAATTGCTTAGAATACTCATAAATTGGCATTGCAAGATTAAAATATTATCCTGACTCTTTAGTGGACCGACTAAATTGTTGTACCTTTTGCCAGTGAGGGTATTGCCGGCAACTAACGTCATGAAAATTAGACATGAAAATCGATTATTTTAAAGCACAAGGCGTCTCTCGTTTTTTTGGGCCTAGAGCCAAGAGGAAAATAAAAGAAAAAAAGAAAACCATATCGAAAAGTACAAGGATAGTAGAGAAAAGCCAGGAAACAAACTGAAATTTAAGTGGAAATATTTATTAAGCCCACCATACACTAGGTAGAATATGTATGTATGAAAGACTAAAACCAAATTATTTCTCAATTTCGCAATGATTTTAAATAATGTTTGGCCAATTTCGTTGATGAATTTTGTATTGCGTATAAGATTTTGGGGCTATAGATGATAAAGGATGGCAAAGGAGGCGTAGGTGGAGTCACTACAACAACAACAACAACAACAAGAACAAAAAATGGAGAATAAAGAAATACAGCAAAAAGGCTGATGTACTGCCAACACATGGGCGTGTCATTGGCTGCCTTTTTCTAGAGCGGCCAGAATGAACCAAATAGTCTGGTAGTACATATAGTTTGGAAAAACACTAAAATGCTCTTATTCAAATGCAGATTATCCTTTGCCGCACCCACCCACACACACACACACACACACACAGGCACACACATAAACATACACTTTTGCCTAGACTTAGGCTAAGGATTTACTTTCATTTGGGTGCGTGTTCCCTGCCTTTTCTATCCCTCTCGGTTCTTACTCTGTCTCTCTTTCAGTATCCTACTGGAGAGTCCTCTAACACACGACAACGAGAATTAGACAAATGAAGTAGAATTTTGTATTTGAGTTGAGACAAATTTAAAGTGCACACACACACATAGTTACTTATATGCATATGTGTGTGCGTGCGTGTGTGTGTGTGTGTGTGTGTGTGTGTGTGTGTATGTAGAAGTGAAAGGACACTTAAGTACCTTCTTCATTGTGTGTGCTCACATAATTCGATTTAATTTCGGACTCTCTACGATTTCCATCTCCGTTTATTCGTTTATCCTTTTCGGCCGTAGAGTTATGTAAGTAATTTCATCCAAGTGTTGTCAACATGTTGCCACACAATGTTCATGTTTCGTTTTTCGAGTGTTGTGTGACAATAATGACACTTTTCTGTCCAAAATCATAGATGGAACATTTTGCATTTTGCATTTGCATTTTGGCATTCAACATTTTGGCATTTGGCAATTTGGCCAATTATCGATTTGACACATTTTGTTTTGTGTGTGGTTTTCTCGGGCAAACATTTTGACAACATGCCACAACATCAATCCACCAACCCGACCACCTTTCTCCCCCCACCCACAACTTTTCACTTGTACCACCAACTACTAGGTACTACTACAACCAGCCATCAATGGGCAACATTCTAAATGGCTTTGATTATAACATTCTCAATTTTTGTTGCTATTGCTGCTGTTGTTGTTTTAGGCCAACTCACCAAATCTCTGAACTGAGGACAGACCGGTCGTCATTGTTGTTGGCACAGTCAAATCAAATGGTAAATATCAAAATACAAAATGGAAATTTCACTTTGACATACGAAAAACAATTGCAATGAAATGGAAATTACATGGGAATATGAGTTTTTGATTTGCTCTAATTTCGCGAGAAAAAATAAGTTTAAACATCAACAATATCCAATAATCTGATTTGCATTGTAATCGGAATGAAAATAGCTACAATTATAGCCCAAAGGCTACAACAGGATTATATGTACATACGCAGAAAGTCTCTGCAAATTAAAACCAAATTATTTTGGCCAATATTACTATTTACTATGAGGCAACAGTCACTTAGTCTGACAATTGGAAAACTACAGCTCGACTACAGCTGCTCATTTGGCATCCAGACAGTCGGCAAAACTATTTAAAATTATCAGAAGAACATAATCAATTTAAATTGCATCAAACGAAAGCAATTTAATCGATTTGCTATGCCAAATGTCGACTTGACTTCAATTGACAATTTAAATTTGAAACATTTATAGGATATTCGAGTTTCTTGATAGTGTTTTATACCTAAACCAGAGGGCCGGGGGTAACCTTTCTTCCACCAATGTGAGTAAACGTTTTATTATACCCTTTTATTAATTTTGGTTAGAAGTGTGCAACGCCAAGAAGGAAGCATATCCGAATAAATAGTCTTAGACTCATTATTCTAAGTAAATATTCAACTGTTTATGACGAGAAAGAAGAGCCAAGTCCGACATATAATTTTTGAGGAGTTTATACTTATTGCCTAATGCTTCTAAACTCAAAGCATATAACATAAGTTTTTAATTTTTAAAACTTTAATTACTTATCAGGATTGTTTGTTTGTTTTTGTTGCTTTGGTTGTTAGTTTTAGCTATTTAAAGGTGAATAACTTCTAGCTTCTCCCCATGTGAGTACTTATTTGTATGAATAAGTGAATGTGTGAGTGTAAAATGCAAGGATAATGTTTTATTTTGTCCCCCAAAACTAGGTGGCAACTTGAAGTACTTTATGTATGTCAACGCTGATTGCATTATCGACTCCAAGTCACTTTCGGTCTCTCCAGCAACACTCCAACTACCTCAGGCATAACTCAATCGTCTAAATCATTATGAATACATGACAGTTTCTTGAGTTTATTTTTAACTTTTGAAGGTCATGATAAATGACACCAAAAGTATCAAAATACAGAATACTGATATACATACTGCAGGAGACTGCAAACTGAGACAAGGACCAACCTTCTTAGTTGATCCTTAGATGTGACAGCTGCTGCTAAGTACTCTTCAGAGCTAGAGCAACAGCTCCAGCCTCAGTCATATACCCATACTTGGAGGGCGTTAGATTTAGTGCCCCGACGAACAGCGAGACAAGTCATTGTGTATGCAGATATGTATGTATAACAAGCAATGTGCGCACAGCAATTTTTATGAGTACAAGGAAAACCTTTTTTCTCATAAAACACAACAACAACAGCGACAACAAAAAAAAAACAGACACACACATAGAAAAATCTTACAAGAAATGTATAGTCGAACTAGGAAGAGCGCAACCTTGGTCTGTCAGCATCTTATTGAGCGTACATAAGCACATTAGCTGCGGTTTCCAAAGATGCCCACCAAAATGCAGTTGGCGGCGGCTACCCTTTGGTCTACCAACAACGAGGAGAGAAAAAGAACAACGTATAAACTGAAACTGAAACTAATTTCCACCTAGAACAAGACAAAACGAAAAATACAGAGAAGGATAATTGCCAAAAAAAAAAAAAAAAAAGAATATAAAATAAAAAAGAGTGTAACATATGGTAGACAAACGAAGTCAGACGCAGAGATATACATAGAGAGAGAGGTAGAATGAGATAGATAGTAACAGGCGGGTGTAGTAGACCCTGGCCATATGGTCTAGTATGGGACCCAGGCAACAGCAGGCAAGTACAACAACAACAACAAAAAATTGCCTTCCTTTCGCTTCGGTTTCTCCAAAGTCACTCTCAGAGTAAACGCCTAGAAAATAGTCGTCCCTCAGTCAGTCAGTCAGCTGGCATAAACCCGACACGGATTTGTCATGATCTCGTTTATTTGATGCTAGCCTATCTTTTGATAAATCGATTTGGTTAGGCATCAAATTAAATAGGGGTCCCAAACTTGTTAACCAAAAAAAAAAAAAAAAAAAAAAAAAACCAAAACTAGACCCTAGGGAAAAACTGTTTAGTCATTTCCTCTTTCATGATCATCGTTCTTGGTTATTTCTTCGTGAGTTATCTTGTTAGAAAAAAATATATTTAAATGCCTCTGATCTTGTTTTCTTTTTCAATTTAGGATTAGGCTACCAGCTTGTTTTTTCTCCGAGGTGTGAAGATCTTTGATAATGAAATGAAATTGACTACACGGCAAGGCTTTCAGCTGTGATTCAAATAGTTATAATAAAATAAAACGTACATAAAGAAAACTTCAGAACATAAAGTTAAGTTGAAGTTCGAGTTGAAAACCTTGTTGACAGCCTCAATTGTTGCAATGGTTCTTATTGTTCTTAAGCCGATTAGCATTAAAGTGAAAATGAGCTGGGCTAGAGGATTTCGACATCATCGCCATCTCCGAGCATATGTTGCCAACAGAAGATCCACAAGAAGGATCTAATAGGATTTACGACAACCTTTTTATTTTTCAGCGAAAAGGGCGTAGATCAATACAATTTGAAAGAAGCACTTAAAATCCAACGACCGGCTGTTGCTGTTGTCACAACACAAGAAATCCGAAACTCGAAAACGTAAGAAAAGATTGCAACATGGAAAATTAACAAGAAAATAAGATCAAGAAAGAAAAAACACTCACACACACACACACACAAAAAGTAGTAGCTATAAGTATTTTGTTGCTACCATTTCCTATACTTGTCAAATTCATCAGAAGCAGAAGTCTTGTCAAGTGTGTATGAAAACGTGGCTTTAATGAAATATAAATAGAGTGTGTGAGTGGGAGAGAGAGAGAGAGAGAGAGGGGGGGCTAGATGAGGAAGCGACCCTTTTAAATCTCTGTGCCATATCTTATGCAAAATTTTATTCACATAATTAAAATTTCAGTCGTCGTATATCATTAGCATAGTTTTTTTTTTTCTTTCCTTTTTTTGCCCTACAAATGAAAATTCAACGAATTAATTTGTTGTTTCACCAAAATGGGAAAGCGAAAAATCTGCGCAGTTTTCCAATCGCCGCCCCCCCCTCGCCACTTGTCTCTTTTTGGCTCCTGGACCTCTTGCCAAATAGCTGGCCCTGACTTTTGTGTACAAGTGAATTTTAATTTAATTTCCCTACAACTAGACGTTGAGATAGACGTGAGTTCCATCCAGAGTCTCTTACCCTCCGCCCTCTTATGCCCTTCTTCCCTTCCCTATCTCCCTTCTCTCTCAAACTCTCTGTCTAACTCCCACCACCCAAATCCTTATGCCATACAGCTTGTTCCTCTGCCTTAATTGTGTGTGGCATGACAGCGCACAAAATGGCGACGAGAGTTGCACGTCATCAAGCAGCAAGGCAGCTAGCAGAAGGCAGTGAGAGTTGCTGCCACCCTTCCTACTCCTTCTTCGTCTCCCTTGCTATCTACTACTACTACTTTCGACGTCGTCTTCGTTCTCATCTCGTTCCTATTTTCCGTATTTAGTTAAACAAAATTAAAACGTGATTTGTTTTCTTGTTCGCCTTTCTTTTCGTTTTTGCTTTCTTTTGCAAATTTTTGGCATTCCATTCTATGAGTGAACATTTTCTATGTAGTTGTTTCTACGGTTTTCTTTATTATGTTGCAGGCTGTGCCAAGAGTGTACAACTGTTGCCGATCCCTGAGGAGGGGGGGTTCTCTCTTAAAGCTCGTCTTTGGTGTGTGTGGCTCAATTGAAAATTTATTGCATTTACAAGTCGATTTATTATGCAAGCGTAGAATAATGGGGTCGGTCTCCTCCCACTTTCAACTCCTTTCACTTCAACTACTTCATTCTCCTCCTTATCCTCATCATCATCATTTCATCTCATCTCATTTCATTCCCATTTGGCATTTTCCAATCTACACTTGCAGATTTCAATGCTGTTGACAATTTCCATTTGGCGGTGCCCATCAAGTTCTTTTTCCCCTCCCTCTCACCCGTTGGCACCCATTCCACAAGCACTTTCCAAAACGAACCGCAGCTGCTAACCAACTGACGTTTAGATTTGATTTGAAATGTTCAAATTACCAACATTATAAAAGATGAACAGCATCGGGATAGTCAAAGCCGCAGCCAACACTTTAGCTTTAGCTTTGTTAGCTTCAACGAGGAGAGTTCACAAAGTTCACATCATTCATTCGCTTAGGAAAGTATAAATGTTTGATTCGGAATTCCAAAACTACTTGCAAATTTAACCAGTTGAAAACCGATTGGGAATTGAGATTAGAAGTCCTTATTAGAAAATGCTGCCATGAAAAGGTTCTGATTTTCTCATCTCATTACAAAGCTCAAGGTCAATGAGCGATCTTCAAGGTTAACTCAGATTTGCTGGGATTATTACTCGTTTTATTTAATTTTACAATCTGAAGATCTAATTTTTGAAAATGTTCATGATTTTCAATTGAAAATATTCAATTACAGCGCATTGTAACTTACCAACTTTTAAAGTCAACCATTTGATAATCGAAGAACTTAGCTTAGCTCAACTTGGCACAACTCTTCTCTAGCCACATCTATTTCAGCATATATATAATATATACATATAAAGTGTATGTGTGTGTGTGTGTGTTGTTTTAAACGCATCAAATGCTTGCGTGTGATTAGTTTGCATACAACTTGAACATCTTCATAGTGTAAAAAGGGGAGGCAAACTTCCTACTCCTGCTGCTGCTGCTGCTGCTCCTCCTTTTCCCAGTGGGTGGGTGGGTGAGGCAATGCGGGAAAGGAATGAAGGTAGTGTGGAATTTAGCTGGATGAGACTCTCTTTAGTTGTTGACAAGTGCCAAGGCAATGTTGTCATCGCCATCATTATCGTTCTGGTGTCTGCTTAATTTCGCGTAATGCCTCTCTCCCATTCTCTGGCAGAACCACACACACCGACACACACACACTAGGCAAATGAGCATTTTGAATACTAAAAAGGAATTGATAATGTGTATGTGTATGGGATATGTTGTCACCTACATAGTACAAGAATTCTGTTGTAATTGTTGCACTAATTGCTCGTACTATTGTGATTGTGATGTGTCATCAGTTAGTTAGTTAGTTAGTTAGTTAGTTAGTGAGTCAGTTAGTTGGAATTTAGACTGAGTTCCGTAACCATTGGCAACCAAAACTCTTCTTCCCGCACACACACACGCACACAGTAGTTTTGTTAGTAATAGTGTGTCGAAAAATTGCGACTAATGAGCATTTGAAAAACGCACATTTGCCTATCAACAGGAGCATCCGGAGTCATCAGTCGAAAAATTAACACTGAAAGAAAATGTTATTATAAACGATGCCAACTATATTGTGGCAATATAAAGCCTTTTCTCTCAGTGTGGACCAACTGCTGCTATTACTAACTGAAATCGTTAACGCGCCTGGATGGCAACTTGTTAACAAGCTGGCGCCCGCAACAGCCTCTGGGATAGATTCGTTAGAGAAGGAGTTGGAGTTGGAATAGGAGAAGGAGTACGTGGAGCAGGAGGAGTGGTAGAAGAAGTATAGTATGCTCCAGCTGCTGCTGTTGTTTTGCGCCTGTATGTTGACAATTAAGCCAGTTAATATGATTGCCACTTGATGTCCTAGATGGATCCTGATGCTGGCAAAATGAGCCAGCGCAATGCGGCACTAAAACTGAAAGCTAAAACAGATACATAGATAGGGCATGAGACGGCCATTTGGGGTACTATACCCAATCCAATAGATGTTTAGCTTAGCTTAGCCCACAAATAACATTTTAAATGGTGTGTGAAACAATTTAATTAACTGTCACAATATACATACTTCTAAATTGTTTTCTTTTTTAGTTACCTTTCATTAGCTTTCTATGCAATGGATTAATATATGTTCTTAGTTCTTAATCACTTTGAAAATTATGCATTTTGTGTCTCTTAATTCAAGTAACTCTCAACTCGGACTTTTAATTAGAAGATTTAGGGAACTAAGAAGAAGATTCTCATAATTAATCATTGGCAATCCAAATGAGTCTTCCTTTTATCTTATTGTCCATCGAATGTCGAATGAATTACCATTCTTTAACTGAAAGAGAAGCTCTTGAATTTTAGTTAGTGTATTCAGGACTCGTATTAATTACATTTTTGGTGCAATAATTATCAGCTTCCAATGTCCATGCATAGATACAATTTGAGTCCTGTGGTAATTCTGTTGCCCCTTTGCGTTTGCCTGCGGCTGCTGCTGTTGTTGCTGCTGTTGCCTTTAGTATATCTTCCGTCTCCATTTGAAAGCAAAAATCTAATGCCAGCTTAGCGCGCAATTTGTTGCTGGTGACAGCTGCGAGAGATGTTGTTGCCAAGTTGATGTTGCAGCAGGAGCTGTTGGGGTCGCCTGCATTTCCAGGCCAGAATGTCAACGGAAAGGCAACTGCAGACATTCTCATTGTGTCCTGCCTGTGCCTGCCTGCCTATGTGTGTGTGTGTGTGTGTGTGTGTCTGTGTGTGTCACACAAAATGCTAACGACATTTTGTTATTTACTTATTGCATTCATTTAGCTTGGCGAGTTGAAGTTGTTCTTGTGCCTTTCGCTTTTGTATTGCACTTAACTTGGTTTTTTCTTCCCCCACCACACACACACACACACACACACATAGATATTTTATATCTTCGACTCTTCTTGGTCTCTCTTCTCTTCTTTGAACAATGCAGGCAAATTGAATTTGAATTGGTTCCTCACTGTGCCCACACAACTCCAGAGATTCTCAATAATGCTTATTGTCCTGGAATTTCAATGGGAAAACAATGAGCTGAAGATGTCCTAGGCTCTTGGGCTATCATCCTCTTTTACTCATCTTTTTCCTTCTCTATCCTATCCTATTCTCTCTTTTACTCTCGTACTCGCACTACCATTGTGCGTGCTCCGTAAATATTATTCTTCTTCGAAAAAAAGAATTTTTCAATAGCGCAAAAAGAAAAAACCAAGTGAAATAGGTTATGACAAGGCACAAACCATTTGTCTAAAATATAAAGCCAAACAAGATAAATGAGAAAAATGGAATGAACGAAGATGGAAGTGAGCTATAAAAATCAATTGAAGTCGAGTAGAAAATCAACAGCGCATTATTTCTAGCATTCCAATACACATACTATACAACAACAACAAAAAAATACAATATTGTGGCCAGAGAAGGACAAAGGAGCAATTACATTGAGCTAAAGGCGAAATCAAAGGCACGCTGATAATGAAATTCATACAAAATTGTGATTAACAATTGGCCCAAAAGGTGTCTGTGCGATTGTGTGAGTGTGTGTGTGTCTATTTCATTGAAATTTTGTGCCACAGAGACGACATAAGGTAAAAAGTAAATTGCAAGGAAAACAATTGAAAATGATTGAACACGACGATGTTGATGAGAGGAGAAGGATTCTGATGGGAATGGAAACGAGAAGTCAATCAAGTGTAAGAGAAAATTAAGAAAATAAAGGCACACACACACTCACAGACACACACACACACACAAAATGTTTAAGTTCTAAGCAGGTGCGAGTTAATAGGAAAAAGAAATAGATTACAGATTCAGTAAATCTATTTGGAAAGGATTTAAAATCTTTGAAGACTGAATAGAGAATACACCACAAACATATTTCCTCTTGGTTAGTTACTTTAATTCAAAGAAATGGAATTTTTAAAAAATTTATTTAATTTTCCCATGATAAATTTAGTTCTTTTCATTAACAACTACTCGTTTGATGATCCAAAATATTTGGTTAATTGCAGCATTTCTTTTTCATTGGCTTGGGTGAAATCTTTAAGTTTTTTCGTACATTTACTCAGGAATTCAATGTAGATCTCCTTGTTTTTGCATTCTCGTATTTTTTTTTTATAATCCTCATAGGCAACAAGTTTTCTTGGTATATAAACAATTCGTCCATCGATTTTTTCCTTAACATTGAGTATTAATGTCTCTACGGGGATATTGGTAAGAGATTGTGAATGCGATTTGTCTGGCCTCTGCATGCGATTCTGCGAATTTGAATGCCTAATCGTTGGACTTTGTGAGATAGAACGCATTCTTGGTTGTTGTGATTTGCCAGCCAATATCAGGGCATAGAAGAGCGATTCTATAGCACCAATTTTAGCTCTAACCAATTGTTCGAGAGCGCATCTTGAATGGATAATATCCAGTTTTGATAATACTTTCGCATTGAATAGTTCCCAAAATTCCAGTTTAGCCGCCAAATTATTACTCTTGACATAGTAACTCAAATGTATGAGTTTGCTGTGAATGGGCTTAAAGATCTTTGCCACTTCCAAGACATCTGTAAAATCACGGCGAGTCCTTGCATCGATTTGTACATTATGTTCTTCCAGCCATTCATTTAGTTCATTTAACTCTTCTTCATTTAGCTGACGTATTTGATGCATACTAAAACAAAGAAACCACCAAAATATTTGAATTTAAAAAAAAAAAACAAAAACCAAAAGAAATTTTGTTATCAAACTCTCAAATTCTTTGACAATTATTAACCAGTTTAGTTAGTTTAGTTTAGTTGATTGTAACTCAATGAAGTAATTTGTGATTCTTGTTTTTTTTTTTTTTGGCCTCAATCATGCCATGTCCTTAACTCCCGGAAAATGCCTTGTAAACCAAGAACTAGACCACAAGATCCTTACTAATCGCATTTGAAAGCAATTTTCTACAACTACCTCTGGGTTGAGGAGTTTTACAAGCCAAACTTGTTACATACATACATAAATGCTTAGTTGCCGCTTGCTTACATACTCTTTTAACTCCATTATAATCGGCCACACATCGTCTCAATGGGTTAATCTCATTCGAATGCCATGCTCCAGGCAAACAGGCACACAGGCGACACCCTGCTTAACATATGCATGCATAGAGTTAGGACCACACGACCACAGAAACCCCAGACCTTGACATATCCCACTAGTTGTTGTTGTCGTTGCATTCGGACGACTGTGTCTCGTCGATTGAACAAACTGCTAATCCTTTCCTATTTTGGTTTTTCGGTACGTTCCTTTTTTTTTTTGTCGACAGTCAGTTGTAGTAGCCGTTAGTCGGTAGCATTTGTGCAGCTGTTCCAGTCCATTGTTTTTCGGATACAAATCCAACTGATCCACTTTGCGTACAGTAGCCAAGCCGGCCTTCATGTTTTGACAAAATGTTTTTGTTGAGTGCCATTGACTTTCCGTAACGTCGTTCATAGTACTGACCATGGTAAGAGAGACAGAGAGAGAGAGAGAGGACAATGCACATGCTATATAGCCCGCATTTTACCTGCCATCGTTTGACAACTTCCGTTATGGTTATTTTTTTGTTTCTTCCCTTTCTCGCTTATTTTCATTTTCATTTTTTTTGGTTTATTTCTGATGTGTTTTTGTTGGATTTTTGGATGGCTAAAACTACACAAACATATTTTAATTTTCGAAACAATTCACGGACCATAAAGGAGAGAATTGACATGGAGACAAAACGAGAGGAAAAAAAAAAAAGAGAGAAATATACGCAACGACAGTTAGGTAAGCCGATTATGTTATGTTGGTATGTGGGCAAAGAAGGAAATGGTAAACTCGCAATTTTTATATGAATATGAAAAGCCGATTTGGCTAGAAAAACTAACTAACTTCAAACAAGAGAACAAAAACCGAAAAGTGGAGAAAAAGTAAAACAAACACATATAGATTCTATATATGAAAAGAGAGACTAAAAATGGAATGTTATTATTAGAGCTGAGCAAATGATTACACAGACTCTAAGAACTAAGTTCAAATGAGCAAAAAAAAAAAAAAACTACAGCCAAAGAGAAGCCTAAACGACGACTAAAAGGAAATTCATTACTTTGCTTCAAAGATTTACAATTTACCTTTAGAATAGCTTTAAACCTGTCTTGAGAAACATTTTAAATTATAATCACTTCAGTTTGATTGAGTTTTGAGCTTGTCAGGTAATTTTCTATTGTTTTCCATCAATCTAATACTTTTGGCTTATTGCAATAAGATTTTTATTTCAAATAATTTCTAAATCTTATTGTATTTGAAATGGTCCATCATTTTCACAGAGATTTTCTAGAGTTCTTAGGAGTTGTGATTGCCCAATTATAAGTAATTTCCAAGCATTTTCCAACCCAAAAAGCTGTCATATAATTCCTTTTAATGTATTCCTTTTCTGATATGCTTTATTCTTCTCTTTGGGTGTCACTCCCCACTTTGGTCTTTGTCTTTGTATCTCTGTCTTTTCCCATCTACTTGCCATATGCATTAATTAGTTTCTGGGCCTTTTTGCGATTTGTCACAGGGACAGAAAAGCGACAATGTCAATGCTCTGCTCTGTTGCTGCTGCGACGTGTGTCTTAAAGTCTTACCCCAAGTGACTTTAAGTTTTTTGGCTTTTCTGCATTTTTGTTTTTCGGCGCCCATAAATATGCCATAAAACTATTTGGACGGCTGACTAGATAAAGGGGAGGCGTACCAACGACCAGTGGACCAGCGGAACTTGGGAGACACAGCAAGTGTAGCAAATAACAACCACCAGACGAGACTACTGAGACTACTGAGACTTGCCATAACAAAGTTAATAATAATAAAGCAGGGCAGAGCATGGCAGCAGGCAGAGGGCAAATATGTTGCTTGGAATGGGAAGAGACCGAGAGAGAGAGAGAATCAGGGGGAGTGCCCGCCAAATACGATTACAATTTGTTACACTTACGCAGCAGAAACGAAAGAACATACACACACCAAAAAAAAAAAAAGTCGTCAAAGGGACGCCAGTGGTTAGACGGCAAATCTCTAGACTGGCATCTCAACCTGACCAGCAAGATGGCGAGCATAAATCAGAGAAATAGAAAGAGAAAGGAAGGCCTTACATATCGATTGGGTGAAAGGGGAAGTAAATCTAGAATATGTAGAGTATCTAGGGGATGTTTTTTTTTTTTTTTATTTTCTATTTCTTTTTCCTAATCAAAAATCAAAGGGGAACTATTAGACTGCCAAAACTACCCAAGCGGGCGGCACACAAGTTGAGACGATCGCGCGAGATGCGTATCCCAGACGTTCAATTAATTTATCAAAGTCAATGGGAAGACAAGGCCATTGGGGAATCGAAGAAACATTTGTACGCTCATTTTGTGTTTAATAATAAATGCATTTCATTTGCTCTCTCTCTCTCTCTCACCCTCCCACTCTCTCACTCTGACTTGGTCTTAGTGTAACTCACTCAAACTATTGGTGGCAATCGATTCTCTTGATCCTCCTATTCGTTCATATTCCGGAAGCGGCTGCTCTCCACATTTCATTCTTGAAAATAAGACACACACACACACACACACATATATGCACACCATATAATACACAAGAGAATAAAAAGGTGTAGGTACAAGAAAACTGATTTGACTTTTATTAATTACAGCTAGATTTTTATTTATAACAACAACAAATTGTTCACATTCATCAATTTCGGCTTAAATACATTTTATATAGTTAGATAAGTGTGTATATACGTATATATATACTACTCTTACATATAAATTTTATATATCATTAGCATATAATTATCCATTTTAAAAGCTGCCACTATATTTGAGCCTCTGCCAGCCAGATCTTTGTCGACGCAACTCCCTATAGCTATTGGGCAAGCCATATAGAAAGTAAATGGTGAGGCCTAAAGATAATATATAGCACACATTACAAAAAAAACAAAAAAAAAAAACCAAAAAAAAATGCATATAAATATATAGTCTTCCATTTCGTTACCAATATTATTTAATTAGTTAGTAATTGCGACTAGTTTTGTGAATAAGAAACGCACATGCAAGCTTA
Source organism: Drosophila tropicalis (assembly GCF_018151085.1). Classification (NCBI taxonomy): domain Eukaryota; kingdom Metazoa; phylum Arthropoda; class Insecta; order Diptera; family Drosophilidae; genus Drosophila; species Drosophila tropicalis. Next base: position 3,435,932 of record NW_027172929.1, on the reverse strand, counting down.
ACAACAATTTAAACATCATAAATTTAGCTTGGAATTTTCAAATCTTAGAATAATATGAGCTCAAAATATATATGTAGGTACCTACTAGAAGAGCCAGCCCTTCTCTACTACAACAAATGCTTCTACATTTCACAATTTCTGGGAACTTGGGAAATGTTTAAAAATGGCAATGAAAATCAATTTAAATGAAAACCGATTAAATATTTGTAAATACGACTTTTATCTATAGTTTGGAGTTACTTTTAATTTAGAATTTCACTGATAAAGTAGCATGCTTCTTAAGTTAGTTTCTGCTCTGTCTCCAAAACTCCTTTCGCAATGCCAGTGCATTTTACTTAGTTATACTTATCATTTCGAATTGCATTACATTTAACTAAATACGATTTTGTATAGCAACTCGGGCAAGGAAGCGCAACTATCTAACTACATTTACATTCATATTGCTAGAGTCTAAACTACTACTTTTTACTGCTGCTTTGGCGGCTACTGGTTGGTTGGTTAGATGGTTGGATGGTTGGTTGGTTGGTTGGTTGGTTAGATGGGTGGGTGGTCTGATTCCATCACACTCATCCGTGTGCTATATTTATTTGGGTCTCAACTTTCCCCCCGCAGCCATCTCTTCGACATGCGTTGACTGCGGTCTTCGACGAATGTTGGCGCCCGGACGTTGCCTTTGAGTAGGATGCGAGGGTCCACGTCGCAATATGGCCTCCAATTTTGCTTTGAATGGCAACGACTCTAGTTCTTGTTCCGGTGATGATGGTTCTTCTTTGCCTGCGATTGCTCCTGCTACCTCCAAGTTTCTGGCATCCACAACGAGCTCTTTACTAAAAGTGGGTCGCTGTTTGTGCCAACTAATGCTGTTTATGGTCTTGTACAGAACCGGATCAAATTTCGGTGCACGGGGAATACGGTAAGCAGTAGTGGCAGTGGCACTGGCAACGGCAACGGAAGTAGATGCCTTAACATTTGAGTCAGCTGTAACTATTCCTGCTGCTACGGCTGCTGCTGCTGTTGACGATGACGTTGACGCTGACGCCTCCTCATTATCATGTGTTTTCAGTTCGTTTATGGCCTTGAGCATTAACTGACGCAAATCGGTTTCACTCTTCGATTGCTTTAACGGGGGTCGCAGCTGTCTTACCTCGGGCTTATTGGCCTCAGGTTCATCAATTTTCTTGTTGTTAATCTTAGCCGCCGCCACTGCAGCCGCCTGCCCACTGGCATTCAGAATTAGGTTACTTAAGCGACTCTTAAAGTTTTCCGAATGCAATGGATCATCGACAATTGAATCTACCGATTCGATGCGTTTCAGTTCATTTGATGACTCTTTTACCTCAAATCTGACAACTCTTGCCATTTCCAATTGCTGATAGAATGCCACACTATTAAACATTTCCTCTAACATCTCTTTGGCCACAATTTGGTATTCTTCGTAACGATTCAACTGTAATGGTCGTACACTATTATCATTGTTGTTGTTGTTGTTGTTGGTGGTGGTGGTGGTGTTGGTGGTGGTGAGCTCCTCATCACTGCTGCTATTATGGACAGTGGCCACTATGGTTGTCTCAATGACACTGGGATACATTTCGGAATCTAAACTGAAATTACGCTCAAATATATGCTGATGTTGGGCATTATCTTCAGCCTCAAGGACATCATCCAGCATGGCTATAACAGAACGTTCATCTTCACCGCCAAGGCCAACACTGCCATTCGACATGGCCGTGGAATTTTCATCATTTTTTGTCTCCTCCACATAGAATAATTTGCCATTCGATGAATGTTGACGAATTTCAATTAAATCATCACCTATTTCACTTAGTGTTTGTATTTGATCTAAGCTACTCGTGGGACTACGTTTAATTGATGTTGTTTGCGTTAAGACACTTTCCTCGGATGTACCCTTATTGGGTGGATCAAAATATAATTTCAATTCTTTGTAATAGGCAATTCTTTCGGGATTACGTTCACGAGGATTTTTGGCATCATACAGAAACCAGCATGCAATATATGTAGGTATACCTAAGACAACATTACAACAACGACAATAACAAATAGATCATGCACATGCAAATGAATTGGAGAAAAGAACTTACCAACTATCATCCATATACCGAAACGTATCCAAGTCCAACTATCCAATTGTAACATCAAATAGATATTGATGAATATACTTATGGCTGGCACCAGAGGCACAAATGGCACACGAAACAGGCCACTACGTGGCTCACGAGGCTGCAGGCAAATGAGCACAAGTACTACACAAATCAGGACCGCAAAGAGTATCAACAGAGTCAAGGCCCAAGCTTGTAATTCTTTGATAGAGGGCAGAGCCAAAGTGATTATTAAACCCACACCCAACGAAAGTAGACCTTAAAGCCAAATGATAAGAAAATTTTGCAATCAAGTGGATAGATAGCGATGTATGTAAGTCAAGTAAATACTTACAAAAGAATGTTGCCAACACGCCCACAATGCGGGTGGAAATCAAATTCGGCTCTTCCAAGCGATTAACATTGAACAATTGCTTAAATACTCCACCCCAAGTGAAACGATGTGCTCTCATGGTCAAGGATGTAGTTTCCGTCGATGGCTTTTGTCGGGGAACCGAAAATGACTCACTATATTCCATATACCGAAGTATGGTAATGGATATGGCCACCACACTATAGGCCAATAGAGTGCCTATCGATAGTAGGCTAACCAATTGAGCCAAATCAAAGAATCCGGCAATAAAGGCCGTAAAAACAGCCGCCACAATGGATCCCTTAACGGGCACACGATATTTGGGACTTATTTTACCCCACGAACGAAAAAGTAAACCATCCTGGGCCATCGAATAGATGACACGTGGCAATGGGAAGAGAGCACCAAAAAGACTTGCCAGCAAGCCAATCAAACCACCAATAGTCACAATCCACATGGCCACAGGCCAACCAATATGCTCAAAGGCATATGGAAGCGGAGCATTGGCATCTTGCTGATAATACGGCAGCATCAGGGTCAATACAGTTGAGATGCCAAAATAGCACAGGAATATAATAAGCAACGATAGTAAAATGGATGTTGGTATATTCTTGCGAGGATTTCGCACTTCTTCACCAGTCGTGGCTATGCAATCGAAGCCAACGAAACCAAAGAAACAAGTAGCTGCACCCTGAAGTGTACCCTGAAAACCATATGGAAAATAACCACCTTCACCAATATCGGTCACGTTAGTAGTCACTTGGCTAACATCTATGGTCCAGTTGGAGAAGTCCGCTACAATAAAAACAAATGCGAAAATAATGCAAAAATTATACGAAACAAATCTTTGGTAGTTAATTATTACCTTTCACAGCTCCAGCAACAATAACAAAGCCCAGAATAAATATATTCAAACAGGTAACAAAATTATTCAACATTGTTGAAGTTTCCACACCAAATGCCAAGGCAACTATTTGAGAAAGCAAAAAACCAAATAATGTCTCTCTCATGAATGAGTTTTAAAGCAAATTACTCACTGCCAAACACCATAACTAATAGAAAGGCAAAAAAGTCAAAGTAATCGCCCAATATATTAACATCCATTGGGGCGATTTCCTCGAATGTTGTCTTCAAGGTATCATTGATCAGAGAATCCAGATATAAGCTAATGCCACGACATACAGCTGCCGTGCCTATTACATACTCCAATATCAAATTCCAACCGATTACAAATGCCACAAATTCGCCAATGCAAACATAACTATAGATATAGGCGGAACCAGCCTTTGGAACACGAGCTCCGAACTCGGCATAGCAAATACCTGTAATCAAAAAAATAATAAAATTTTTAGAAGAGTTCAAAAATAAAGTTAGAAAGTTACTAACCTGCCAGAAGAGATGCCAAAGCTGCTATGGCAAATGATATCATCACCGAGGGTCCAGCTTGTTCTTTAGCTATTTGTCCAGCTAAAACATAGACACCAGCACCCAATGTGGAACCCACGCCCAAGGCTGTCAAATCCCAGAGACCTAATACACGATTCAGTTTAGTCTCTCCCTCAGTTCCATCGGCCTGTAGATTTTTGCGTCGTGTTAGCACCTTCCATGGTGCAATGTCTTGTACCATTTTTTTCTTCTTTATGGTTCAATAAACCTAACCAAAAAACAAATGAAATGAAAAATGCATTTAGCTTTTTTCGGTTCACTCTATAATGCCAAGATCATACCACTTAACGACCATACATACACACATACATCTGTAGACATACTTTGATCTGACTCTTATCAATATGCAATACAAAAATTATTGAGCTCAAATTGCAATCGATGCGCGAGGCTTAAGCGAGGCTATTGTCTATGCCTTGAGTTTGAACTCGAATGTTCCACTTAGAAATGGCTACACACACACACACACACAGAGAGAGAGAGAGACACTCATCATAGGGAGTGACGTCTAGGGAAAGTTTTCCACCTCCAGCTAAAACTACCATATCGATAAGACGAATGGAAAATAATGCTACACATGGAAAATAGTTGTAAAAAGAGAACGGTAGGAAGGGTTCTTTCGGCTGCCGTAAGTGAGAAAAGGGAAAAGTTTATATTATCTGCCCACAAAAAAAAAAAAGGGAGTGTAATATAATTTTTGATGGTTATCTGTGCGAAAATGATTTATGAGTTCGACATTAAAAAGTTTGCGGCGCTTTGAACGTTTCATTAACCAGTGCAAAATTTTTAATGTAATATTAAAGGGTTTAGAAAAAATCTTTAATGGACGTTTTTTTTTTTTTGAAAGACTCTGATATTTTTATGGTTTAACTTATTGAATACAATGCAATGCATTAAAAAACTGCAGTTTTCCAAAGACCCTTGAGAAAAAAAAGTGGTAGTCGGGAAAATTCTTCAATTTCAATTTTACTTAAAAGTATTTGCTATAATTTAATGTAGATACTAAATGATAAACGCGGGATCAGACTAATGTCTAGATAAAATCCTATTGAAACAGAATCTAGGAAGAGATCAATGAAAGGAATGAATCAATAGAAATGTCGCATCGAAGACTATGTCATGGCCGAAGATGAGTGAGAATTTGGATGACTTCTTTGACTTATTTTCTTCTGTAGCAGTTTTGTTAATATTTCAATTGATTTTTATTTTTTTTGAGTTGAGTTTCTTGTTGTATTTTCTTTTTATTCATGACTAAGCTAACTTCCTCCTCTATAACTGCCGACATTGTCTTCTTATCCAACTGATAAGCACCACCATCTATCTTCTACGCTTAACTATTTGATATCGTTATTTAACTTTTGTTTGCATTTCTTTTTTTTTTCATCTTTTTTTTTTTTTTTTTTTTTTTTTTTTTGCCTTAAGACAATTAAGTGGGTCTAGGTGACATCTAAGAGAAGAAGATCCAAGCAAAAATTGTAATTGTAAAGTTATGCTGTAATTAAAAAGTTGAATAAAGGAGACTTACGGTTGTTAAGGTTGCTGTTTGTTAACTAGTTTCTAACTCACAGTTAACCAAATATTTAACTTAATTCACCTTTTCGTTTGTTGTTTTCGCGTTTTTTGTTTTTTGTAATTTTTGTTTTATTAATAGAAGATGTGTTTTGCTATTATTACTCTTTACACACACAAACACACACTATAACATATACAATAAGCACGCAAAAACAAAAACAAAAAAAATATAAAACACAAGAGAATAGAAAACAATTTAACAACGGCCAACAACAAGTGCGACGACTGACATACTTCAGAGGTCTGAATGCGTCTGGAGTCGTATTACATATACCGCACCACCCAAGACCCGCCAATTCTCGTTTTTGTATTCTTCTCGTAAGATAAGACGACTGCGAACCCCGTAACCCACAGGTTGTGAGCGGGAGGTGGCAGGAGATTGTATTTAGGAGGTAGAGAATGAAACGAAACGTAAAGGGGGAATCGGGAATTGTTCGAAAGTGAACTATGGAAAAAGAGAGAGAAAAGAGGAGAGAGTATGAGCAAGTGAGATTGGAATTGAAATCGGAATTGGGCGAGAGCATCAACTGATAAGCGGTAAACAAAACAATAGAAGGGAGAAACAAACGTACATAAACACACACACACACACACACACACACAGACATATCAGTCTCAGGTAGAGGGAGGTGCAGCGGGTGATAATTAGAGCGACTATGAAAAATTAACAGGTTTAGCTATCGAGATGAGATGCTGACTGCTGCTGTCATCATGATTCACAGGGCTGACTATGACGTCGTATTTGGAACTTTTCTGCTTATTATCTGGTTTTACAGATACATATTTCTATATATCTATGTATACCCATCTCACTCACTCTCTCATTCACTTGTCTTACTTGCCGACCCGCTTTTTGATAAGATTCGTTTCGTATTATTAGCGATCAGCGGCAGCAAACTTTTCGGCCGGCAGTTGTTGATACTCGCGATCAAAAACGTTAACTGAAACTGTAAGATAATAATATATTTCTATTAACCCTCCCCCATAATATTAATGCATAAAACAAATATCGGAAAAGGCTGGCTAAGGCTAAAAAACGCCACTTGCCAAACCGAAGCCCATATACCCTTGCACTTTTCCTTAATCTCCAGAAGCGTTAGAAGGGCAAAAAAGGGTTTTCAGACATGGTTTAGTAGAACTCTCTATCGATTATCCTTAATATACATATGTAACTAGAGGCCCAAAAAACTTTGTTTGGATATTCCTTTGGCTAAACCTCTTCCCTAAACTTTCTTTACCTTAAATTCTTCACTAAAGTGTTCGTTCATCATTCTTTCTTTGCCTTTTATGGACTTTAACTTTTTTTACTGTCTAACAGAGCAAACTAATTGAATAGATATATTCTTTATTTTAATAATAGAAATGCGTATCCAAATTGGTTTTTGTTTTTCAGCCGTTATCAAAATTCCTTACAAATCCATGCCAATTAAATTTCTTTCAATAAATCCATAACTTTTTTATGATTTTCCGTTGCATAATCGAAGAGATGTCGAATATTATTTTGCACATATGCAATATATTTATCCTTTGCTTCGCATTGTCGTAGTGCATTCAAATAATCTTCGTAGGCCACATGTTTTTTGGCCACTTTTACCATTTTACCATCAACCATTTGATCGACATTTAATACCAACGATTCGACTGGAATTCGTGTCAAAGATTTTGCCAATGAATATGTTTTTGGTGTCTTAGAACTTTGTGGTTTTTCGGAAACTGATCTTGGCTTTGATTTTTTAATTGATATTAGATCATAGATCAAAGATTCTATAGCTCCCGTTTTACCTTTGGCCAATTTTTTTAGTGAGCTTTTGGTGTGGGCCAATTTTAATTTCGTTAAAACTTTGACATTAAAAATATCCCAGTTTTGTAATTTTTCCTCAACACTCTCGCTTTTGGTATAATGACTCAGATGGATAAGTGTATTGTGATGGGACTTTAATAATTTCGCCACCTCCATGGCTTCTGTTAATTCGGAACGCGTCTGATTACATAATTGAATATTATGCTCTTTTAGCCATTGATTAAGTTCATTGGTCTCGGTTTCCTTTAGTTTACGCAGTTGATAGAGCATCTCTTATTACTATAAATTTTAAAATTTTGCCAAAAAAAAAAAAAAAACATTTACAAATTTATGGCTAAACTTATTAAACCAATATCGAAATGCCAACTAGATTGAAGTTCACTTTTTGACCCATTCTGAAATCTCTTAAACATTTCTCAGCCATGTTCTCAGTTTATCTTTGCAGCCCTGGTTAATGGGATGTATAAAAATACATTTTTATTGATGTTAATCAGGATTATGGCAATATTTTCGCTCAAATCAGGAAAGCAAATCCGCCAAACTCTTGACCATTTTATTATCTTCACATGATCGTGACGACGTAAAGCTAATTCAATTTTTTTTCGCCAAAAATAATACTTTCAATCCCACAATCTTTAAATGAACCTCTTGCTCTAAAGATCTTACAGTTACGGAGATAAAAGAAAAGAAGAAAAAAACCAAACACACCATTAGCAACAATTAAATTATCTATAAACTGATTACGAAGCATTATTAAGCCAACTCGTGTCGTTTTATGGCCATGCGTCACTTCTTCGGTTGGGTTGTTGGCGGATTACACCCTCTATATAGCCTATATAATTGAGAGAAAGAGCAGCAGCGACGACTATCACAAAAATATAAAACCACACACAAACCTAAGATAGACTTGTGGATACTCTATAAATGGTTTGCCAGCTCCCTCACTCAATAACTAGCACATTTTTGGAATTTCATAAAAGTTATTAACTCTATTTCAAACTTTTTTAATAAGATAACACATTTGGATTTTCATATATGTATAAGATTTCTTCTATTCGATGTAAGTAAATCAGATGTTGGGCAGTTCTGAAACTTTTAGAAATCTTGATAACCATTTTATATTTAAAAGAGTCTAGATAATCTTGTAATAATCAGATCAGTTTTACTACTACTATAGATCAAGATGTCTATGTAATTTATGACTTTAATATATGTACATAACCCACAATTAAAGGGTATCAAAATATAACCACTTATGTACATACGCACATATAAATGTGTGTTCTACATGCTCGCAATGCTGATAAGATACTGAAAATGTTCTTCACACTTTCACTCCACTATAGCCGTGTTTTCGTCTCTCTCGCTCGCTCCTTCATATTCTCAATATTATTCTCACTGTCTCAATTGCTGGGAAATAAGCCGAGGCGTTCCAAATCACGGCAAGGTATTAAAATTTTACTACACTCGCCTCCTACTAGATGCTACCATTTGCAGACTAAGATTGGTTTAGGTTGATGTTAGGGGTAGAAGGGGATAGATGGGAAGCACATGTGGTTTTTGGCCAATTGCAATTGCCTTTGGCGTTGTTTGTCTGTCTGTGTGTGTGTGTGTGTGTGTGTGTGAGTGTATTGTCGCCTCGGCAAAATATAAATGATCTAATTTAAATAATTGTGAGGCGGCAAAATTGTCTACGTATAATGCTCGAGTGAATGCGAATTATGGTTAAGAAGGAGTCGAAGGTGAAACTAATTGAAGAAATTAAGGAAAACCGTAAGCCGAGAACCCAAAACATTTTCAATCCAATTTTCTTATACTTAATCAAAGTATGCCATTGCCATGTGTGAATGTCTATTTTGTGTTAAGTGTTCGTTTCTTTTTGTTTTGGAATGAAAGATTTTGTTTGATTTCACTATGACTGTCTCATACACTGCAGAAGTTGCCACCTGTCGACGTTTTGGTTGCTTTTGGAAACTACTTGCTAGGTAATTGAAAGAATCATTCAATTTATTTAGCATTATGTCAATCAATCAATCAATCAATCAATTAGATGGCGTGCTAGTATCTATAAGTTAATTTGGGTCGATCTATTGGCGTTTTTGGCCAGTTTCTATTGCATGGCTATATTATATCGTTTTGTTCTAACCAAAGATGATCGATCGTAAGTGCAATCAATTTGATATTTTATGCAATTGAACTTAAAGTATTGAGTTAATATATTTTAGGATATTTGAAGAGCTTGTGATATATTGTCATAGTTATGGCTATTTGATACCACTTTCATTTGTATTGGGTTTCTATGTTTCGGTTATTGTTTCCCGCTGGTGGAGTCAATATATAACCGTACCCTGGCCCGATCCATTGGCTGTCTATGTGAGTGCTCTTGTCCGTGGCCAGGATGAACATGGCCGTCTAATGCGACGCACTATAATGCGTTATATGTGTCTTGGCCTTACAATGGTTTTGTCAATGATTTCACCTGTGATTAAGCGACGTTTTCCCAACTATGAGTACCTTATCGATGCTGGCCTAATGAATAGAAATGAGGCGAATATTATTCAGGCAATGGATGCTAAATTTCCAAAACATCCTAAATATTGGATGCCCATAATATGGGCCGCAAGTATTTGTACGCGAGCACGTAAAGAAGGACGCATTTGGGATGATTTCTCGCTGAAATCAATGATCGATGAGATCAATAAATTTCGTGCTGGTTGCAATATGCTAATACACTACGATACGATAAGTATACCGCTTGTTTACACTCAGGTGGTAACACTGGCTGTGTATACATATTTCATGGCTGCCATTTTTGGACATCAATGGATCGAAAGAAAGGAGAGGGAAAAAGCCTATTCGAATATTGTGAACTACTACTTCCCATTGTTTAGTACATTGGAGTTTTTCTTCTTTATGGGCTGGCTAAAGGTAGCTGAGACTTTAATCTGTCCCTTCGGCGATGATGATGACGATTTTGAACTAAATTGGCTAATTGATCGTAATTTACAAGTTAGCTATTTAATTGTCGATGAAATGCATAATGATCATCCGCAATTGTTGCGTGATCAATATTGGGATGAAGTCTTTCCCAATGAGTTGCCATATCAAGTTGATGGTCATCGTGGTGAACATCCTGAGGCATCGACAGCCAAATTGGATCTATCGAAAATAACAGCATCGGTGGCCAAACATACTAGTCATGAGGATCTCGATTGGATTCAGTACTATGGCGAAGAGGGTGAGGAGGAGCATGAGGAGCACGAATTACGCATACGTTTTGCTCCACGTGAATTTAATTTTAGTCACAGTTCCCTGTCGGTTTCCATTAGCCCAAATGGCAGTCTCTTGGATCACACCGATGAACCCATGGGCGAGGATGAGAATACTCTGAGTGGTGTTACCAGTATGGACGAATTCGATCGTCTAAAAGAGGAACGCGAACGTGAACGCATCTCACGTCAAATACAACATACAGCCATGACTCTGGAATTGATGAAGGGCGAATTGGGTGCCAATCCATCGCCTACCAATTCAATTTTAAGTCAACAAATAGAACAAGCACGGTCCATACAATCAGCCTTCAGCAGATCCCAGCAGTCAATGAGAAGTTCCCGTTCCCAGCAATTGCAGTCACTTGTTACTCGCTCTTCTGAGACCTCCCAGCAGACGACCAGAAGCTTTCTTGTGAAAAAGAGGCAACAGCAGCCTCCTCAGCCGCCACCTCCTCAGTAATCCCTAAATAATTTTCATTTTTCAATAAATTGGGAGGTTTCTTTTTCGCACACTGTGAACAGTTGTTGGCTTTTCTTTACTGTCCTTTTTAGAGAGTTCTTAGACAACTTTAGGCTGTATTCATCTGAAGCTGCTGGCAAATTATTACTCATACGCCATGGTATTTTCTTGAAAATATTTTGCCTTTTGCCTCTTCAAGCAGACTTGGTCACACTTTCTTAACTAAATTTACACTTTCTTAACAAGTAGGCCACCTAATTAATAGTTAATTTCAACTGATTAATTGACTAATTCGTTCATTGAATCAAGGTGCTTCATTATGACTGTAACCTATACAGCCCAAGTGAATACCTCACGACGTATAAGCAACTTTCTTCGTTTACTATTTCGGTAAAGTAAAATTTTATATACTCTCTCCGTGGATTTGATTAGTTTTTCCCTCGAATAACAGATGGCGTGGCAGCATTTACAAACTAGTCTGGGTAGATTTAATCGTCTATCTTATATTATATGTTCTATTGGCCCTGATCTATCGTCTATTGATGAATGAGAATTTGAAAAGGTAAATGTACCATTAATTCTTTACTTTTGCATTGTTTTCAATGTTTTTTTTTTTTTTGTTCGGTATAAAGGATTTTTGAGCTGATTGTGTATTATTGCTGCAAACATGTCAGTCTGATACCTCTGGCATTTGTTTTGGGTTTCTATGTGACCATCGTGATGGATCGTTGGTGGGAGCAGTATTGTTGTATACCATGGCCAGATTCTATAGCCATTCTGATCAGTTCATATATTATTGGTTTCGATGATCGAGCACGTGCCATGCGTCGAACTGTTATGCGTTATGTATGCCTGTGTCAGGTGATTGTATTCACAATGATATCGCCGCAGGTGAAGAAACGTTTCCCCACCTACACTCAGATCATTGAGGCTGGTCTTTTGCTTGAGAACGAGAAGGCCATAATTGAGGGATTGGATACATCATTTCCGCATTATCCCAAACATTGGATGCCCATTGTATGGGCTGCTAGTATTGTGATACGTGCCAGGCGTGAAAGCAAAATACGTGATGATTTTGCCGTAAAATCAATAATTGATGAATTGAATAAGTTTCGAGGATATTGTGGATTTCTATTGTATTACGATTGGGTTAGTGTGCCATTGGTCTATACACAAGTTGTCACATTGGCCGTCTATACGTTTTTTGTGTTTAGTTTAATTGGTCAACAATGGACTCTTAATAATGAATGCCAAGTGCCAAATCAGGTGAATCAATATTTTCCATTTTTAACCATATTGCAATTTTTCTTCTTCATGGGATGGTTAAAAGTTGCCGAATCTCTTATCAATCCATTTGGTGAAGATGATGATGATTTTGAGGTTAGCTGAAAAGGATAAGCAAATATATAATATTTTGTCATTCATCGTCTTTAATCGTCCTAGTTGAATTGGATAATCGATCGTAATTTGACAACTTCGTATTTGATTGTGGATGAAATGCATCAAGAGCATCCTGAATTGCTCAAGGATCAATATTGGGATGACGTATCTCCAAATGAATTGCCCTATGCCGATGAATCGCAACGACAAGCTCCACCTGAGGCCTCGACGGCCAAATTGGATTTACACAAACCGACTAGTTCATCGGCATTGGTAGATAAAGACTCCAAGGTGAAAAAAAAAAAAAAAAAAAACAAGAGATCGTCCAATCATAATATTATTTCAATTCCTCACCCAGAAACCACATGGTCGCCCTTCGATTGCATCCAATATTAGCAGTGATAACTTTCTTCATCACGTCTTGACCAAACAGAACAGCTTATCATCGAGTTTTGATTTATCCAGCTTACAAATCTCCAGTTCAGACCAAAAATTTTATCGGCATCGTAAATTGGGCGCGGAAAATTCGCATGCCAGTTTGGTTCGTGAGCAACACGCTGAACAACTTGATAGTGGGGATAGATTTAAGTTGCGAGAGCCGGGTGAAAATTCCAATTCTGATGTGCGTCCCAAACCTTCGAATAGTAAGTGTGGATCCCAAAAATCTGCAGGAAATTCTTTCAATAACCCACACACTTCGTTCACAGTGAACTTTGATGAGCTCATTGAGCAGCGTCATCGTGAACGTAGGGCACGTATGCGTTCACGGTTCTTGAATATGCGTAGCACCCATACCCGTACTTCTCCATCTGGTGGCTATACCGTTACCATATTACGTCCTCCTTCGCTTTTGAGCACACACGATGAGCAAGATGAACTGGATGAAATGGTAGAAGAAAACTCAGAAGACTCGCATATTTAATAATGGCTTAACAGCATGAAATAAAATGTATAAATCAAAAAAAAAAAAAAAAAACGCGTAGGTAATCTTTTCGAAATTGTTTAATTTTTATTTTATTTTGTATTGCGAATCAGTTCAGCAGCGCGCTTAACTCATTATACGATTTCACTCAATTTTTATATATAATTGGACTACGCGATATTCAATGTTATTAATAAATATAATAAAAAATCATAGTTTTTGTTAAATTCAGATCAATGAAAGAGACTTGTGGTACCCTTGGCCAAACAAAAGTTGTTTCATTTGTTTGAAATCCTTTGCAAGCAATTTTCTGATTCTCGAAAAAACAATTCTTAAATATTCCTTAAACCAAAAAAAATATATATTTTTTAACTTTATGTGCAAACAGAATTATGGCACGCTTGAACTGATGATTGTGTCCTTTGGATAAATAAGAAAAGAGAAAAAAAGAGAAAGCAGTGAACATTTATAGGGTATTCCTGGGGCATTGAGCCTAGAGCCTGAAATTCTGCTTTTCATTTGATTGCAACGAGAGGCATATAAATATTCAATATTTTTTTTGTATATTGTTGTTGTTGCATATATTTGAGTAGTTGCGTTTTGCTTGACTCATACCTCCACCTCCACCTCCACCTCGTCCTTCCTGTTTCTGTTTGATCTCCTTTTCACTGATTGATGACGCGGTGGTGGCCACTTGGCAACATAAATGCATACACCAATTGCTGAATTGCTGTGGGGAGGTCAGCAGGAAAAAGCGAGCGAGCGAAAGAGAGCGAAAAAGAAATCGTTTATAAAACGAAACTTAAAAACAACAAAATAAAAAATACATAAACCATTTTGGGGTAAGGGGTTAATTTAATTTCGCGCTCGGACGCATTTGTCCATAATTGGCAATTAGCACTGGCCATCATTCGACATCATGGCCATCATCGCCATGGTCAACTTACATTCCCATTCGCATTCCGGTTCTCTTACTCTCACTCTCACTCTCACTCTCACGCTCTCCTGTATGTGTATGTGTATGTGTGGATGTACCCATTCTGCAGCATTTGTCCAATGGCAACAAATATTTGTCCATCTGTGTCCATGTCCGGATTGTATATGTTTTTGCAAGCGTTTTTTAAAAAATTGTCAGAATTATTGAGGCGTTGAAACAATAATCATCGCTTGTCGTATCGTATATCCAATATACATACATCTATACGTATGTATATAGATTGCCTGATTGCAGCTGTTCTGCATTGTTAATTGCAAAGTTCTGTTTGCCAGCGGATAGTCCACAAAAAGGAAGTGGGCATGGTTAGGGGGGTGAGATTTTTCACACCATTTTTGAAAAGTCATTTTTTTCCCCCCTGTCGAATCTTTTTTTTTTTCGTTTTTGGCAAATTAAATGTGTAACCTTTCGTTTTCCTAGGGTAGGTTAGAATGAAGAAGGTAGAGACAAAGTCAGAGGGGCAGGGGAGGCAGAGCCAAGCAACAAGCTAACTTTCTAAACCATAAAAAATTAATTGCCATGTGGAAAGTGTTAAAGTCAGAACAGGAAATCGAAACCATAAAGGTCATGGGAATAGGTCTAATGATCTCAATATTAATTGCTCAACATTTCACTTTTTGTTCGCAAATTAATTGCAATTATTTGGCAAAGGGTTTCTCTGTTCCAGGTAGAGATAATGATGAGTCCTTTCGATCCTAGGCGCCTAAAGGCATAAGTGATATGCTTCAATTTTGGTTTCAATTCCAATTCTTTTCTTCAAATCGATTACAAAAAGCTAATATCTTTTTTTTAAGTGATGAACTTGCCAATTGCTTTTATAAATCCAAAGAGACAGGAATAGTGCAAGATAACGAACTATTGCAAGTACCTTTGATAGGCAATTGCTTCCCGTTGCCCCTATCCTCTGCCCATTTACCTTACTCTAACTTGAATACTCATTCGTCACTCTTAATCTCTATACCCAAGATAAATCATTGCCAAAACCCATTTACATGTCCCGAAGCAGACCAAAAAATCTTTAACCCCATCAGTAGCATACTCCGTTTGCCTTATACACCAAACTTTCCACCTCATCCTGATGGCAAACGCATTAGGTTTACTCACTCTCTTTCTTCTCTCGGCTCTATTCTCATTGTGCTTCGCTTTCGTTTTCTGTCTCTCTTTGAGACATTATCGTTAACATCTTTGACTTTTATCTACGGCTAATGCTAATGTCCTTTCAGTTTTCATTTCTCTCTGGTTTTTACCTTTTTTGTTTTGGTTTGCTCTTGTTGCTGTTGTTGTTGTTGTTGATGTTGGCCCTTTCGTTTTATTCTGTGTAGCCGATTTTGTTGGCTAATTATGTGACAGCCTATTAGCAACTCGATAAATATGTGCCCAGCAGCGGAGGAAAAGGAAAAGAGGAAACAAAACAAAGAAGCAAACAAAAAAAAAAAAAAAAACGACGACAAAAAAAAAGTGAAAAAGCAAACCGAATCCATGAAAAGTTTGTTTTATGGGCTCCTCTCTTCCTACACTCCTCGCTCGCATTCATTCATTCAGTCTCTCTCTCTCGCTTTTACTCACTCACTCATTCATTCATTCATTCGTTCATTAGATATGCGAACCTTGCTCCCGGGCTGATTATGACAAAGCACTTTTACCCAATTGGCTAAATTAGGTGGAAACTGAAAACTAAATGAAACGGAACTCCTTGGCACACGCCCCCTCACCTCCACCACCTAGGCCACCTCTTGCCAACATTTTCCGTTGCTCCAATTTTAACCCGAAGAAGACACAAAAAAATAAGTATATATATATACATATATACAGAAATTTTCAGTTGCTTTTAACTTTTATTTTTTTGTTTTTTGTTGGGTTTTTTACTCGAAACTCGGACCACGAACCATAGCAATTATTTTGCATTAACGAAAGGGTTTAACATTTGCGTTTTAGCCGACATTTAACAACAACAAGCCGCACATTACGAGGGCTGGAATGATGGATGGGGCGGGAATAGGCAAGAAGGCGGTGGAGGGGAGCACAGTCAGTTGGACAGTTGTCCTGGGGGTTTGTATGCCTTGTAATTCGTAACGTTTTGTTTTTTTGACTTTTATTTTTTTTTTTTTTTTTTTTTCTCTCCTTTTTTTCTCGTTTGCTTTCCTAGTTCCCGCCGGTAAACCTTTCATGGGTAGCAAAGGGTAATCTGGAATTAAACTGGATTATTGCTAAAGAAATTCAAGCAATTTATGTTAACTATAGAAACGAATTCAGGAGTTCAAATAGTTTGAAAAGACTCTCAAATCTGAATTAAGTAAACAGAAGAATAATTTATTCAAAGAAAAAGAAGATATTTTTGGTTTAGTTTACTGCAAACCAAAGATCTAAAAGTGTGAACCTGTTGGGAATTATAAAGCAATGACTTTAACTGAAACTTTCTGCAGGATATGAACAAGTCGTTGCCTTTTGGCCTATGCCTTTTGTGTACATTTTTTGTGGCTGCTGCGACGACGACGGCGATAAATTGTTGTAATTAATTTTTATTTAACTGTGAAAATGGAAACATTTTTTTTGTTGTTTTTTTGCATTTTGTTTTTGGTATTTTTTGTATTTTGTTCTTGCTACATTTTCAAATTGGCTTAAAATGTAAATTATTATTGTGGCCAGAATTGTGCCCCGTCATGGAGAAGGAGAAAAGAGTATGAGAAGCGTTTCATGTCATGTCTATTAATTAAGCTCCATGTGAATGTGTGTGTGTGTGTGTGTAGTGAGTGTGGGCGAGCCTTGGCAGAGCCTCTCTCTCTGTGTGTGTGTGTCAAAGTGTTGGGGTAGAAGTTCGTGTTGTAAGTGATAATTACAAGTTGCCAACTTTTTACACTCAATTGTTGGGAATGACAGAGACCAAAGTAATTACAATTAAGCTGAGCACATAAAATTCACTTTATTAGTTTCTCATTCAAAACACATAAAAATTGCTACTAAAAATTCCTTGAAGCAGTCAACGACATAACTACTGAAAATCCACATATCCAAGACACACACACACACACACACACACACACACAAATGTACGCATAACTAGTGGAAATAGAGAGAGAAAACTTTGAATCCTTTTCATTTCTCGTTTTTGGTTTTAGCGTTTGTGTTTTTTTTTTTTTTCCTAAACGTTTCTTTCACTCCACACTCATGTAATGTGGGCAAAAGTTTTTCCGTCCTTAAGTATTACCAATAAAATTGATGAAGAAATAGTCCTGCAACTATTTTGGCTGCAGATACAGAGTAAAACTTTCCTTCTTTGCCAAAAGCCAAGAAAATTTGAGCACGGTCGCGGGGAACGAAAACCAAAACAAAAGCTTAGCTTAATATTAAAATTCCTCCTTCTTCCAAACAAAACATCAGACCAAACATTGAATGGAGAAACTGAAAGTAACCTAAAACGAGTGAGGGATCAAAACTACTAAAAAGTAAAAGAGTTTTACCAGTAGTTTTCTCTCTCTCTCTCTTGCCCACCCCCCTTTTTGTTAAGAAAGTGGAAAACTATAAACTGTAGTGGTAACAGAGGGGGAGAAGTGTTTTGGTTCTTTAGATGAATGAATAAGCAAGCTAAGTTGCATGAGATTGCAGCAGGTGGCATTGTCTGCTATGATGTGGAATCGATTCAATATAAATATTTTATGGACTTATGCCAAATAGATTAGGGCCTTGGGTGTTCTTCTTTTTTTTCTTCTTGTATTTGTGTCAAGCATTTTATGCCTCACTTAGTCAAAAATTCATAAACAGAGAAATTTGCCACAACAATTTCTTTTGAGATTTTTATCAATTTGTTGTTCGCTCCCAACTCCGCCATTCAGCCCAAAATCCAAATCCACAGCACGGTAACATTTCGTTTCCATACCAAAATCTCATTAGGTATAAATACCATCTTGATTGCCGTTGCTACTTCTTCATCTTGTTCATCTTTTTGCCGAGCATCTTTGGCCAAATGAAAGCGAAAATTTCATAATTAATTAAATTATTTAATTTACTTTGTAGTACTTGAAGAGGAGCATACAACAACCAGTTCTACACCCCCACCAACCACCAATCCCCCATACTGCCCTCACCATACATACAAGGATCTTTCCATTGCTCTACAACTCCTCTCCTCCTCTCCTTCTTTTCCCTCTATTTAGCTCTCTATGAAAGGAACAAAAAACCTTGTTAGTAATTGCGGTAAATGTGATTAGAAACTTTTACCACATTTCGCTGGTCTCCTTCCAGCTACGGGTTTTTGCTACTATATTTGATTTTTAGCATCTAGAAAAACCGAAAAACCGAGAAACCGAAAAACTTTTTAACCTACACACAGCATACTTAGAAATAGTTGGCCATTTTACGTGCGTTAATGATGTTTTCTCAATCAAAAAGTTAAATCTTCAACACGCAATAGCAGCAGCAGCAGCAGCAGCCGCAACAGCAACAACAACCGAGAAGGAAGCCAAAAGGTTCACAGTTGGTATGGGTTTTGGTTGGAGAAGAGCACCGCGATGCTATGGGTCGCCGAGAATGCCAACGAATCGAACAAGAAAAGCTAATTACAAGTAGCTAAAAGTTGTGCGTGTTTTCGGCTTGAATGGTCCAAAAAGTACCAAAAGACTTTGTGGATTGGGTTTGGTTTGTGTAGAGAGGGGGGCGAGAGGGCTGAATGGTAGCGGGTGGTAAAACACCTGTTCAAGTCTGTTTTGAAACTTTGATTGGTTTTTTATATGATTTTATTATACCCTGTACAGCTTAAAAAAAAAGGATCGGCTCGAATAGTATGAGATATAAGATTTCGAATCTGATTGGTCTAGTCTATCTGTAAATATCTTGATCTGCTTTTATATACTTTATCTGAATTGGCAATAATCGGCAGTTAGTTTCGATACAACAATTTGAAGAAACTTTAAACAGAGAAAACATTTTTTAAAATATAATTATTACATCAACATTTAAAGCTGTGACAGGGCATCTTACAGTCATAACAAAAGTTTTCCAACCAAACAAGAGCACAAAACTTGGGATATTTGTTGTGTTTGTTTGGTTGGTTGTTCGTTATCGTTTTTGGTAAATGTGTCAATAATTGCTAGAAAGAAAATTTCATTTGAAATAACTTTGTTATGAAACATTGCATTTCGATAAGTCGGCCATTTTGTTGGCGGGTTATTATCGCCAGCATCAGGCCAAACCTCTCTTATGAATATCATGAATATATTCAAAAATTAATCATGCGCATAATGTAACCATTTTTCCTACTATTGTTTTTTATTATTTTTTTTTTTTTGTAACCATCTCTCCGCCCAAGGTACTAGATCATACCGGTTTAAAGAGTTCTTGTTTTCATTTATACTCTACCACAAACCGAAATCTACCCCATATGAAAATAAAACAAAAATGGTAAAAAGAATTTGTGCATAATCAATTAAACCCTATCGTTAGAGAGTGAATAAGTGAGGTTGCCTACCTACCCCTAAGCGATACCCTCTACAATGAAACGAACTCAACCCTAGCAAATTGATCAGTTTTATGGCAATGTTCCATCAAAGTCAGCAAGCTACTACCTGATGGACGGCGTGTCCCTGCCAAATTATTTATATCGCACTTAAATTGGCAATGAATAGAAGAAAATTAAAAAAAAAAAAAAAGAATGAAAAGAAAAGGGCCCAAAGGGGTGACAGCTGCTCTCAACGAATAATTTTCCTCTCTTTTACAATTTCATTGAAGCGTAAAGTCATTGATCAAGGAGGCGGCGGCTCTTCTGCTCCTTCTACTTTTGATTCCTTTCTGCCGTTTTGAGCCTAAGTAAATAAACCGAGAGAAGAAAAAGAAAAAACGATCTTAATCTTTAGACAATTAACAGCATAGCCTAATGATAGGGGCGCGACTATACACACACACTCACTAATACACACATAAAGAGACAGAGAGACAGAGAGAGAGAGGGACGGTAGGAATAAATAACAATCATAATCCCCTCTTTCGGAATTTTGAAGTAAAAAGTCTCGGCCCTTCTACTTACTTACTCACTCAAGTGCTTAGCTTAGGGACATTAGTTGGGTCTTGGTCGACGACTCTTCTTAACAACAAGTACCGTACCAAGGATTAGGACATAAAATCGAAAACTTCAAAAACATTTTAACTGCCAGCTGTGGCGGCATTGGCGGCTTTACCCCTCCTTTGCTTGCTTCTGCTCCATTCACCATATCTTCGTTTGGCTGTCTCTCTCTCTCTCTCTCTCTCCATTTCTGTGTGTGTGTGTGTGTGTATGTGTTTGGGTGTTCATTTGCGCTCGATTTTGCGGGCCACGCTTAACAATATTTCAAGCTTCCAAAACTTTTTGCTTATGGAGGTTTTTGCTTTTCTTATGGCCCACACAATGGGCCGAACGCCGAGAACGGCAAGGCAAAGAAAAATAAACGAAAAATGTGAATGGCGCAAAATTCAGAGGAAAGTTCTTCTTTCCACAACGTTCTTGTTATTTTTGGGTATGTGGGAACTTTTCACAACGTTTGCCGCCGCCATGGTCAGAAAAAAAAAGTTGCAATAAGATTTTCCAAAATAATTGCAAGACCTTCTTCAAGAGTTTGCGTTTGCTTGGCAACAAAATTTGATTCAAACATGAACAAAAAAAAAAAACACCAATTTTCGTTGAATACTCTAAGATAAAGTAGGAAAATGCTAGCAATTAACCATCAAATTGTTATTTATCGATATTTAGACTGAGAATGAAATGGTTAAGGAACAACTATAGCCAAATAATGAAAATCTTTTACGGATTTTTGAAAAATGCCACTGGAACTTGTCTCATTCAAGTTTCACGTGCATTTAAGCCCAGCTTTATCTAGTTGAATGGCCATCGTCGGGGTCACCAAGACCAATTAACGGTATTTTCTGCATCGGCGTGTGCGTGCGTGTGTGTGGGTGTGTATAGGTAGTTCAGTCGTCGTTATTTTACTCCGTTTTTGCGTTTATTGAAGTCGGCTTAAGTCTCGTCACAAAATTCTCTCACACAGCGTGGCTTCTCCTCACCTTCACCTTCACACATACATTCAAACATACTCTCACTCTCAGAAGCTCCTTACACAAACCTCCCTCTCCCCCCTCGATCCAAAAAAAAAGAGGCGAAGAAGTAAGTAGTAGGGACAAAAAAAGGGAGAAGCATTCATCCATTCACACATACATACATAGACATATATGTATATGCTGCCGTGAAGAAAGGAGGGAGAGTGGGAGGTAAAAAAAAATTTGCTCGCTTCGTTTTCTGCTTGAATTACAAATTGCAACATCAAAAGTTTGACGTTTTCTTCCTACGTTTCTTTCTCTCTCTTTCTCTCTGTCTCTTTTTGGCATTCGCTATAGCTGTTCATGTTGCTCGGATGTTGTTGTTGTTATTGTTGGTTAACAATGCTTTTTGGTTTTGCTCCTTGGGTGCCCGCTGTTGTTGTTGCTCCTTCTGCCACTGTTGAATGCCGAAAGGAAAGCAATTTTCCAGCAATATGTTCTACGTATTAGAATTTTGTTTACACTCGAAATGGAAAACATGTTGTGCAATGCAAGAGGAAAGATACCTACCATACCATACATACATACACACATACATACATACATACATAACTAAAGCGAAGAAGAACATTCATATATACATACATATGTATGTACATGAACCCCCACACTGGTTTATCAATGGCATGGTGTGATGTGCGTTGTTCTGTCCTTCATTTGTTTACTTTGAAATCTAGTTGTCAAGCTTCTTGTTTCATGGCCCACGAAAAGTTCCTTCTTGTTTTGGCATTTCAAAATTTCTTAAGCTTACCAAGTAAAAATGACAACAGAGCGTCAAATGCTTCACCACTTTTCATGAGTTTCACCAATACCAGAATACAGTTATAAATCGCATTCCTCCCCCACCCTAAAACGTTGAGCCAATGGGGGGAAAAACTTTCAAGCACACATTGACTGACTGACTGACTGGCGCTTCCAAAACGGATCAATGATCTAATAGATACATACCAAGACCAACAAAAACTTGGCTAACTTGTTTGGTATCGCTCTAGGGAAACATCAAATCTTAAAATTTCCAATTTTTGTTCTTCCAATCCAAAAATATCAAAATTAATTTAGAAAGAAAAATGTTTTAGAATGTTAAAAATTGTACTATTTCAGATATAATACAAATTGGCAGTCTAATAAGTCAATTTATGATTTAAATCAATCTGCATAGTAAAGTTTCACTTTTTACGAGCAAAACTAATTTATATTGAACTAAATTTGTTGAATTTTTAAAGGCTAATTAAATTGGAATTACATAGTTTGTGATGCAAACAAGCAATATTTTAATTTATTGTCATAATATCAAAATAATTTAATCAAAAGATCGAAAAATTCATATTAAGATATTTAAGCTACAATTGACTTTTGGAATATATATTTCAACATAGACCCACATATACATGCTATGTACGTATTCAATGTATAGCACCTCCCCCTTGTATGTGTGTGTGTGTGTTTGTGTCTATCTTCCTTGCCCGCATCACTATGCCTCCTGGCTATGCTAATTACTTTCACAGCAGCAGCAGCAGCAGCTGTTGTAATAACTCAGCCATAAACTGCTCAATGTATATACTAAAAAATTATGCATAATTATTTCAAAGCATTTTCATTAATTAGCCCTTGCATTTCCCTCTTACAACTACCTTGCTCTGTCTCTCACTCTCGCTCACTCGTGCTTGCATTATATCTAACAGCCAGTTTCCTACAGTATGTAGGTCGTCTTGTTGTTATGTAAGTAGGTGGTGGTAATGGTGGTGCCGCCACACCGCACCACTTTGCACCGCACTGCACAGATTTCAACAATTTAACACCTTCATTCATTATTAATTGAAGATAGAAAGAGAAGTAGTATTAGATGTAAATGTAGGTAGAAGGGGGTGGGGCTTGGCTATGCGAGGGTGCTGAGATGGGACGATGGGGAGGCGAGCGCAGTAACGAAACAAACCACACGCTCTCAGGGTTAAACAGTTTTATGCATTTCGCTAAAAAACCTTCGCCACAGCAACTTTTAGAATATTAATGATGATTTGCTAGTGCTTGCAGTGAGTTTCGCTTCACTTTCAGATGCTGTTTCTTTTACAATTTGTGTATTTTGTATTCTCTTTCTCTCTTTCGCTCTCTCTCTCTCTTTCTCTTTCTCTACCTATCTCTTTCTTGTTGGAGCTGTTGTTGTTGCACAGGAGTTTTGCCTTATTAATGCAGCGCTTTCGCTTCGTTTGGCCCCATATAAAGTTCAACAAGGCATAAGAAAGATTCTTAATTGCTTGCAAAAGGTCAGTCAGTGAGAGAGGGCGAGAGAGCAAGCAAGTGAGCGAGAAATGGTTGCCATTTTAAAGGTTACTTTCTTCCCTCTCTCTCTCTCTTTCTCCCTCTCGCTCGTTTCTCTCTCTTTCTCTGATTGCGTTAAAATGGCAAAATGATGGATGCTTCATTTACTGCTCAGTTATAAGTCAATTGTGAAATTACAGTTAAAGTGAGGTAAAGAAGCAAAGGCAACGGCTATTCGGCAATTGAACAAAGAAAGTTTTATTCATAATTATTATATGTACATATACACATTCTATAATATAAATTTCAATTAACAAATCAATATTGCAAGTGCTTTGAATACCCAAAGAAATATTTTTATTTTATTCAGCGAAAACTTGAGAGAACGAACGAGAATATTTTGTTATTTTTTTATGAGTTTTCTCTCTCTCTCTGCATGCTCAAAATACAATTACTACAACTAAACAAAGAAAATGCTGCCTGAAGTCAAATCGTGCCTAAGAATAAAAAGTTTTTATAGCTCTCTTGTTAAAACCATTTGCAGGACAGATTCTAGACATATTCTATAAAATTTGGCATTAACTTGATTGCAATTCCCTTGTACATTCAATGTCATATATGAGAGAAACAAAAACCATAGCATACTTATTAGGGTTAAAGGGAAAAACATTTCATTTTTGCATATGTTTTGTCTTGGCAATTTATCTAAATTGGTGTTAAATGAGAAAAAGAAAATTGCCAACTAATTTGAATATATAGAATGTGAGAATTTTATTATTATTATTTTTTTTTTTTTTTTTTTTTGATCAAGCAAATGGCATAAAGTGAAGACTGAATGTTGATAATTGTAGCTTAAGAGAGGGAACGAGCACAGACAGAGTCAAAGCTATTTGCCAGCAATGTTCCGTCTGGCGTCTCCATAACACACATACATATATGACAATGGATGAGCAGTGGAAAAAAAGAAGAAAAATAGAAAAAAAAAGGATGGATAAGTTCACCATCTCTCATTCTCTCAATCTCTATTTTACCCGTTCCCGTTCTTGTCCTCGTCCTCGTATGTCTGTGATTGCTATTCGAGTTGACAGCAGGATGTATTGGTGGCACATGGCAGACATTCTACAACTACTGCAGCAGTACCAGAAGCAGTCGTCGAAATCAAATTTCCAGTGCGCGCACTTTGCGAAATCAAATACAGCAGCAGCAGCCAAAGCGCTAGCAAGCAGAGTGGCAAAAGCGGTGAGGATAACAAGACGATGGTGGTACAGGGGGTAGGGGCCTTGGCCAAAGAAAGAAAGTATGAAGTGTTTGCCAAAAAATAAAAATGGGCACAAAGCGCAGGAGCAGCGGCGGTAGCAGCAACGATGTTGAAAGGACTTTTTCTTGCATTGTAAAATAGATTTTCGATTTTCGTCGGAGACATAAAAGAAAGCAAAAAGACCTTGCCAGAGAGACAGAGATAGAGACAGATAGAGAAAGGAAGATAGAGAGAGAGAATGATGGAGAGCCAAGTGCCAGATGATTGAAGTAAGCGATGTCTTGGTCTCGGCCAAAGGCAACTTACATGTTTGCTAACAAACAAATGCAGGGACGCACATCCTTCTCTATCTCTCTCCCTTTCTATCCTTATATATATACTTTATATATATATATATATATATATATGTATATATATAATGTACATATATGAGAGTAAACAGCGCTCGAAAGCAAAGCAAATAGAAAAATTTGCTGCAGCCAGAGCAGCAGCAGCATACTGTGGAGGGAAAAGGCAAAGGACACACAGGACAACGATGTTTGACATATTTGCTTTGACAGTTCCAAGTTCCAAGTGCACATTTTAGCCACGTTCCTTTTTGCTACTGCTTTTCTTCTTCTCGTTCCCTACAATTTTTTTTTCTTGTTTTTTTTTCTATGTGTGTTTTTTTGTGTTTGCTTCTACTGCATTGCAAATGTTATGGAGGAGAAGTTCGTCTTCTTTTTGATATGAAAATTGGGCACTTAAATGGCCAGAGGGTCTACGACGACTCTCACTCACTCACTCACTCGTTCACTCTCTGATGATGTCTAAGTCTACGTCTGCGTTTGCATTTGCCTCTAATAAATATTAATGCAAATTAATCCAATTAAAGTGGCGACGAAATTGTAAAAGACCTTAGGTATACATATGTACAATATAAGGTCTAAGGCAACCAAAACTCTGTCCCCCCCTATATCACAACCCCTCAGACTCAGCTTGAGTCTCAGTATATGTGGGCAATATATACATATCTACATATATATTTGTATACGTGAATATGGAAGAAGGGCAAAAATTTTGTTTGGCTCTGCTTTTACTCTTGGTGGTGGTGGTGGTGGCTTCTGCTACTAATTTGCCCAAATGCTGATGAGATGAATGAAGAGAAAAGCGAGCAAGCGAGGGTTGCGACAATTGTCTAACAAAACGTACAAAGCATCTACATATACATACATACATACTACTACAGGCAAGTAAACAAACAACCAAATGCCCATGGGATTGTCTTAATCAAATTTATGAAACGCTAATGAGCTAAGTCTTATGGGTGTGAGTGGTAGTGGGCCTATGGGCTTATAGCTCTATAATACACCCAACATTGGCTTAGCTATATTACAAATAATGTGAAGAATTTATTGAAACCAAATGTCATGCATTATGTAGATGTACACATGTACACATACATACATACATTCGTGTGCATAGATGGCAGATGGCAACTAAATGAATCAAATCTTGGCCAAAAGGTAAGACTGTGGAGAGATTAACAATGATATTTGACAAATTCCATTTCATTTCCCCTTATTTACATTGCACTTATCAATTGCAGTTCATATTGATAGCTTTGAGATTTGTGTTGATGCCTTTGCTTATTACTTGAAGTCCCTTTGCCTAATATGTATTGTTTGGGTTATTCACTTTATTGTTGAAACTCCTACAACTAGTATATTGTCTAAGCCTTTTTTAAACCCCTTTTGGGCTAATTGTTACTACATTATTCATTTGCAAACTATTTCCTAGCTAAAAATCAAACTAAATTCGATTTTCGTTTACATCTCACTGATAATGTCTCTTACAAATATATTTTACTTCTAGG
Source organism: Drosophila tropicalis (assembly GCF_018151085.1). Lineage (NCBI taxonomy): Eukaryota > Metazoa > Arthropoda > Insecta > Diptera > Drosophilidae > Drosophila > Drosophila tropicalis. The sequence continues at coordinate 3,409,188 of NW_027172929.1, read as the reverse complement.
TCTCCCATTAGAGGGAAGCCTTTTGACAGATTCATTTGCACTTTTAGGTATTTAAAAATTCAAGTTGAAACTGAAAGCCAACTTACACTTTTCTCATAAATTTAGCGAAAGTTATAGAAGAAAGAGAGCGTGATTATAATAAGGCAAACTTTCACTGCGTTTTCATAAGCCTCTCTCAACTGCTTTTCAAAACGTTTTAACTAATTTTATTCGGCAGTCAACACCCCAGCCAGGCATCATCTCTTGACACCGGCAAGCATCAGCTTCAGCTTCGCCCTCCCCTCTAGGGTTCTCCATCCACCAGACACCTTTCAAAAACAAAACCAAAAATCCATTAACGTTTTGACGCCTTCCGCCCCCCCCAAAATGCCAATCCCAATCCCAATGCCAAACCCAAGCAGAAGCAGAAGCAAGTAGAGAAGCGCAAACCCCTTAGCTGGCAATGGCAACAGCAACGCCATCATAACTATAACTACAACTATAACTATAACTATAATGCTTATCACGCTCCACACTCCAACACGCTTAGGACTAGTTCCAACGCAGCTCCTTGGCGTACCTACATACAACCCCACCAATGAGGCGAACAAATGACAAACTTTCTGGGGTTTTCGTTTTCTTTATGCTGTATTCGAATTTAACTCGTTAACAAACCATAAAGTGAAATTTATGTCTGCTACGTGTGAGTGTCAATAGGAAACTGAGCTCAGGTTGGCCTTTTTTCAACCGTTTCATTCATTCATTCCCTCATTTCCTCAGTCATTCTTCTATGTACATACATATATAGATTTCGTTATTCCCCTTCTTTTTTTTCAAGTTATCATTAAACTTTAGCTTTGAAGTTGCTTGTTTGGCTGGGAGGGGGAGATGGCGAAAAAGCGAAAGGATAAAGCCAGACACGCAGATGAAAGTATCTCTCACACTTTTACCATTGTTCCGTTGACTGCTGAACTGCATTTGATGCTCTTTGACTACGTCATTGCACGTCTCAAATAAATACACTGAACGAAATATTATGGTGACTACCTACTGTAGCTTTTGCTGTAATATTAAATGCCTTAAAAGGAATTTTCCATCCAAAATTCTTTTGAATTGTTAGTTCTTGTAAGTGTTGGAAGTATTTCTGTTGTTTTTTATTTTTTGTTCGAGTGTAAAACTTATACTATTCTTGTATAACTGATATTTTACGTGCCACACACGCACTCTGAGCATGCATGTGTGTGTGTGGGTGGGTGGGTGTGTCTGTGTAATGATTCAGTATATGTTTTATGTCCTTGGGTAACATAAATTGAATTTCACAAAATTGTTGAAGCATAAAACCGGCTTCAAGTGAAATTTTTAGCGTGTTCATTCTCGTATAAAATAATGTTTTCTGTCTGTCATTCCTTATTTTTGGTAAGAAAGTAAAGAGCGAGCAAGACAGAGACGGCTATACATAGATGCAGAAGTCAACTTGTGTTGTGATGGTCGCGGGGGAGATCGGGGCTGGGCAGAAGAATTCAATTCGGCCACAACAAGAAATGCTACGTCACAAAATTTTATACAACAAAACAAGCTAATTTACAAGGCGGGCATGCCACCAGCTCCGGTTCCTGATTCTGCTTAGGCTGCTGCTTGGAGCATCGTCAAACTTTTGGCCCGCTTTGTCAGTCAGTCGAGCAGGCCGGCATCCGCATCCTCATCCGCATCCGCATCCTTCAAGTGAAGTCAAAGCAATCGCCGCTTCCGCATCAATGCTTCAATTTGATACGCATAGACACGGTGGGTTAGAAAGAGTGTGTGGAGAATACTTTCTCTGTCTGCATACAAAATGATATAGGTTCCGGATGATACATATGTACATATATGTATCTTTCAATCTATATAAACGTGTGTGTGTGTGTGTGTGTGTGTGTGTGTTGTCTGTGGTAGGGATAGATTTAGCAGCAACAAAATGCTGCTGCTTTTCATTTTTCTGTTTAGTCATTGACCAAAAATCTTTTCCGTTTCTATTTTTTTGGGCAATTAAACAACAAGGACAAACAACAACAACAACAACAAAACAAACAGCAACAATGACAATAGCAAAAAAATATACATATATAGCGAAAATCTGCAAGAAACATTTTACTCAATTAAGTTAATTGATCAAAGTAAGCCAATGCATTTGTAATAGGAAATCACTTAGAGATCAATCAATTGAATGATTCTGTCAGAAATCCCACAAAGGATTTATACATAGATCACATATTCCAAGAGGAGAGAAGGATTTATGTGAGTAAACCTAACCTTAAATAGTTTAGAACGCGATGGGATATAGCTGATTATGGCATTTCATTTACAGAAGTGACCGAATTGTGGCTATTTAACAATTCCATGAATGATCGAAATAAATTCAAAATTCTTTTTTATATCATGTTGTTTTGGATAAATTCAATTGCTTCCACAACAAAATGCAATAATTAACCATAAAATCACCACAAAAGCATGATAATCAATGCTTTATTTGGAACTGAAAATGCCAACATATTAAATCACTGCATGAGGGCAAGGGAAAGAGAGAGAGAGAGAGAGGCAAAGCAAGTTGCTGGATTGGATTGGTATAAGGGTCTGGGGGCTATGGGTCAAAAGGGTTCAAGCAAGCGAGGTAAAGGATGCCGTCGGTGAGTTGGGCCTATTTAATATGCAGTTCCAATTGTTAAACTCAAATAACTGAAGCGCGTGCACCTTTTTCCAATGCAAATAACAATAGAAAACTCTGTCTCACACACACACACACAGAAGCACACGCACACGCAGACATTGAACACACACTGATATACATACATATGCACGCATACAAAGGCAAACGTTTGCATAAATTTATTTTATTTTATGGCAAAACAATAATAACAACAATGAGCCGAGAGTGAGCCTCTCGATTTGTACTGCCATCTCAGTCTTGCTCTTTCTCTCTGTCTCTGTCTTTTTCTTCCAATTTTTGTTGTGGTTGTTGTTGTTGTTATTGTTGTGAGGCAACTGTACTACAATATTTATGGGTTTTATTTTATGATCCTTTTGGATATGTACTTAAAGAAAATTTTACATTTATTGGTTTGACAAAGGCAAACACAACACACAACACTTGACGACCTTGTTCTTCCTTGTTGTTATTTCTTTGTGGGGGTCAAGCCCCAAAATGAGAATAGTTGCTTGAGAAGATGAAGATGAAGATGGTTGGGAGACTGGACGATTGAGGGCCCGGTTTTGGTCTTGGGATCCCTTTTTTTTTGGTCATTTCTTGGTTTGATAATCTGCTTCATTTGCTTATAAAATTATCCACCTCATTTGTTGTCCCTTTTTTCCTTCTGCTTGCCTGCCATTTGATGAGTTATGTATGTATGTGGTATGAGGGGGAATGGGGGGGGTGACTGGGTGGGGTTGTCGGGTGCTGTTGGGTGGTCAGGCAGATGTTTTCCCCGTTTAGCACGTAAATTGTCAACCATAAAATGCTGAAGTGGAAAACATTTAATGGCCAAAATGGCAATTACAATTCAGCTGGGGATACACACACACACACACACACTTATCCACCTAAAGTATAAGCAGTTTACTTTTTTTTTTGAGAGTGAGTGGATGGGAAGGGGGGAAAGGGGTCGGCTTTGAATGGCAAAGGGAGTGTGGGGTTTTTGGTTGGGCCACTTGCCAGTCCTTCTCCTCAAGTGCCAATTAGATGCACTTCGTTTGCCCTATACCTATCCCTATGCCAGTCTTTCGCCTCGACTGGTTGAGACTGTCGAATCACTTGACTGCTGCTGCTGCTGCTGCTCGGTAACCTGACATTTTGCCGAGTTCCTTTAAGACTTTCAATTTTCCCACCCTTTTTTACATACGAACACACACACACACACATGCTTACATGACTTGGCCTGAAGAGTCCTTTTGTATGGTGGAGTTGACGTCATGATGAAGCAACTTCCTTAAGCCAAAGTCCCCATCCCACTTTGCCCAACATCCCTATCTCTCTCTCTCTCTTACACGACCCGTTGCTTATGACTCCGATCCGTTGGCATTGGTTAACAAGGAGTTCCAGTTCCAGTTCCAGTTACGTTACCATGGGTTATGCGTTTAATGGGTAGCTGAGTGTAAAGTGTGTGCGAGCACAAATTAAATCAATGCCTTTGTTTCTTCTTGTTACCTCTACCTTCTTCTCATTCCTTTTTACACGTCTCACTCACTCAAGTGGAAGACGAAGAAAAGGGCAGCAAAAGAAGGGTTTCCGACTGAAAAGCCATATGAACTACGAGTAGTTAAACTACCCCAACCCCTTCTCCCCCCTGTCCCCCTCTCCACCTTAACAACCGCAATCCCACTTTCATTCAAAATCATAGGGAATTGAGCAAAATCTTATTTAAATTCGTTAAATTTTATACATTACTCACTTACTACTTTGGTTATTACATAAGGACTTTAAAATTTGATTTAAATTTTAAAAAGACAACTCAAACTTGGCTTGGCAAAGAGTTAAAGATTATATTAGTTATAGATACTAAATGACAACCATACTTTCTGAAGTGCCGCAGATTGTTAGTTAAAAAAGATTCCCTTACAAGCTTAGCCAATGGAGAGTAATCCAAGTTTCTTCCTTGCTAATTGATGAGCTTGTGGAGGAAACTTTGCCAAACCCTCCCCCTAAAGTATGCAATAAGAAATTCCAGACACCGTTTTTAAAGCATCTAAAGAAATTTAGGAAATATCCAATAATGCTCGAAGCACAACATTGTCTACAGTTAATTTTTACAGTTCCAAAAGCATATGAAAAACATGTCTTGGCAAAGTTTCGCCAAATCCACTCATTATTAATGCCAATTGTAGTTAATGCCTACATTAGTTAGTCCTCTAAGTGTGTGAAGTTTAATTAAGCCTTAAAAACATTTGCCTCTGCAGTCATCTTTATGGGATGAAAGCATTCTCTTGCCTGCCCGTGCCACGTTTGTTTTTTGATGATTTTAATAAGCTCGTGTTTATTCTGGTTATAAAAGTTAACCAAGAAGGTGAAATATAAACTTTTGTTTAACTAACTCTCTGGCATGGTTGCAATTTCAATTTCAATGGCGGTTAAGTCGAAATGCTTAAACACTTGGCATACATGTATGCACGATGCCTTCAATTATTCACACATTTCAATGGCAACAAAATTGTTTTCTTACCTTACTCACAAATTTTTATATCTATGTGTGTCCTTGTGGTTGTTATTGTTCTCGCTTGGTTTTGTTGTTGCTGTTGTTGTTGTTGCTGTTGCCGTTGTTGCCTGTCAAATGGCAATTTAACGGCTTTTCGAGTGTCACGTGCCTTGGATAATATTAACAAAAAGAAGCAAAACAAAAAAAAAAAACCTAACTGCTTAACATTCATTTGGTCAACCAACAAAACAACATACATATACCTACCCTCCTCCCCCACAATCTCTCTCTCTCTGTGTGTGTGTGTGTGTGTGAGTGTATGAGAGGCAGTTGGTTGGTTTTGGTAAGAGGGAATATGCACACGCTTATCGCTTGGGCATGCGAGGCTTTTTAAGTAGCCGCCAATGCGTTAAATTGTGGCTCATTCGTCGTTGTCTTCTCATCGTTGTTGTATTTCAGTGCTATCAAAGACTTTCCCATCTTTTATTTTTTGGTTGTTGTTATTTTTTTTTTATTTTGGGTTCAGTTTGCTACGGTTTCCATATGACACTTTCTTTGTGTTGTGTTGTTGGCGGCCATAAAAGGCGCTGAAAGCGTCAACACCTGCGTACTTCTAAAAGGAACTCTGCCCCTACCTCAGATTGCGTGTGTGTGTGCGGTGGGTGGGTCGTTGGATGGGTGTGCGTGTATTGTGCAATTTATTTTAATGCCTCTCGCTTTACCTGGACTCCAGGCTCCATTGCTCCCAGCTAATTTTGTGTCATTTTTATGCCTCAGCCCCTTGTGCCCCAGCTGGGCGATCATTATTACTTTTCTTATGCTGCTTTTCGTTGCGGTTTTTTTTCTTTTCTCTCTTTACCGTTTCCCCCTTCCCATCCACCATTCTTTTCTGCGGTAATTAGATTATAAAATTTGCCATAAAATATGCATGTGTCATGCATTGTGGCTCCTCCACCTACGCTTCTCTCTCTCTCTCTCTCTTTCGTTCGTTTCGTTTGGCTTTTTATGACACTAAAACATATGGCTATAAAAATTTCAGCATTTGCCATTTTTGGCTTTTTGGTCAATTTCATGGCAACGAAAGCGTTTAAAAGCCATGAAAAAGCATTTCTCGCTCCCGGTTCATTTCGACGTTGCTCGCTACCAACAATTTACAAATTAAGCAAATCAAAGGCAGCCAAAGCAGCAGCAGCAGCAGCAAACACCAGTCGTGAGGACCAGAAAGGAGAAGAACTTGAGTAGAGGGGGGCGAGCAGTGGAAGGAGGTGGCTCACATGGACCAAGGGACTGGCTGGCAAAGTGAATGAATGGAACGGGTAGCGGGTACTAGCGTTAAAAGCGTGGCAAATGAATAAGTAATAAGGAAACAGCATCTCTTTTTTTTTTTTTTTTTTTGTTCCACTTTTTTCCCCTTCATGCTGCAGGTGGTGAGGTATGCCGGAACACAGCAAATTTCAAATTGAGAAAAATTGTGAAAAATTATTCCAACAAAAGAGAGAGCGTGTGTGAGTGTTTGTGTGTGGGTGGCAAAAAACTGTTGCCTACCTATGGGCTGAAGTTTATTTTGAGAACGATTGCAATTTTTATCAGAATGTAGCAAACTCAAACGAAAAGTAAAACAAAAAAACACACACAGAATTTAGATTCTAAAGTCTTCCAATTGGACAATATTCTGACTGAAAGGCTGAAAATCGAGTGGAAAATGTTCTTATTTAAAGGATACTATTCTGTCTATACAAAAATTTAGCCTAATAATTCTATTTCCATGCTGTCCTACTATGCATTTCATTCCATTTCCCAAAAAGGCCAAAGACAAAACGACAGAATAGAAAAATAAAAGAAAATATATCAAAAACAAAAAAAAAAAAAAAAAGAGACACCAAAAACCTTTGATGTATTTGTCTGACTGACTGACTGACTGACTGGCTGGGTAAGGTCCATTTACAACAGTCTGACTGGTGGCTCTGACTTTGACACTGACTCTGGGATCTCATATAATATGGTTATATTCATAAAATATGAACTCGCCCAGTTTCATTCTCATTCTCTCTCGGTGACAACTTGCTACGCTGCTTCACATCAGGCCCCACCATTAGTGGGGAGTTTTGCCCCACCTTTTTATCCTATCCCCATGCCTCCTAGTAAGTCTGCTAACTAGCTTTGTATGCCAAACAACATTTTGTAACATCTTGTGGCGCATAGTTGCGGGCTAAACAAAATGCTGGTTAGTTTGGTTGGTTTGGCTGGCTGGTTGGTTGGTTGGTTGGTTGGTTGGTTGCTTAGTTGTGGGGAATGGAAGATCTCGTACCCCAACCAACCTCTTTGGGGTTCCCTCTCGTTTGGTAGCCACATAAGTGTTTGTGTGTGCGGCAAATTATATTTGTACATTAAGTTTTCGCAGCGGCGAAAAGCGACAGCCAAAGGCGAACCTCCAAGTGGAACGACAGTTGACTTTGTTCCTTCATTTTGCTGTTGCCGTTACCGCTACCATCCCATTCCTTCCCTTGACACCATCATCCACATCCACATCCACATCCACATTCACTTCCTTCTTTCGTCGTCGTCGACGTCGTCGTCGTCGTTGTTGTATGCCACAAAAATTCCTAAGAGCTCATTAATTATTGAGATACTATAAACAAGCTGAAGCTGGGAAGCTCTCCTCTGCTCATTCTCCACAAAACTCTGATGGCGAAACGAAGTCAAGCTCGTTTGTGGGCTGCCTACAAGACCAGACACATTTGCTTTTCCTCTCTCACTGTCTCTCTCTCTCGTTTTCCCTCTCTTCATCTCAAACTCCACTACCCACCCGAACAGCAGCAGCGGCCTACGCCTCTGTGGATGAAAGTGGACACATTTCTTTCTCTTCACTTGTATGCCCTATTAGAATCAGAAGGCCCAATGAAAAAGAGAGAGGCTTTATGTAATGGCAACCTAAAAGTATGTGACAAAAAAAATAAACAACTTAGTTGTAATGACTTTTACATCATATTGTATAGCCTACTTTTAAGTTGAAAGCTAAATTATGGGTTTTATTTTCTTTTTTGGTGGTTTTGTTAGTGTATTTGGCAAATCGTCTTTTGCATTTGGTCGGATACATAGTTGGTTTCCTTTTGCTTATGTCTCTTTCTCTTCCTCTTTGAGCCTTTACCCCCCACGGCACTTGCTTTCATTTCATACTCGTTGGCCTCGCATTTTACTTCATTTTCCTCACCACAAGCTCACTCGAAAGCATACACACACACACACACAGATACAAACACACGCGCCGCTCGCTTTATTCATAATTTATGCCAAAAGCACCGCTAGCCCCTCGTACGCACACACCGGAAATGCCACCATATTTATGTACGTATGTGTGTGTGTGTGTGTGTGTGGAGTGTGTATGTAGAGGAGATTCCTTTGGGCATCGCTTGGCCTGATGCCTGACAGTAGATTGAGTGAGTAAGTGTATAAGTGTGTGTGTGTATGTGTGCGGAGAGGCAAGGGTAACTGAAGGTAGGGCAGACGACAACGCGTGACAATAAGAGGCCACACGGCTGACACTTGAACTGCGCTCTTATTGCCATTTATTGTTGCTTTGGAATGAAAATGGGAATGGGGAATTCCAGTTGGACTCAAAGTCGGGAGCCCAACCCCAATTTGCACGCTCTTTGCCATAAAAACAGAATGCAGTTGTTGCCGACTCCCCACTGTGAGTGTTTTTTTTTTTGTCTCTTTTTTTGGTTTTTGGGTGGGTTTCCCTTCGGTTTCTTTGGGTTTTCTTCTTTTTTTTCTCCCCCTCCATTTCTTTTTAAATGCCTTTCGCCCACGGTGCTAAATTGCACACACACATGTTCTCTCCAGGGGGTGGTGGTGTCTGTTGCCTGCTTGGTTGTGGGTGTGTGGTTGGGAGCTGGGGTAAACACATATACATATATATGTACATATATTGTATATGGGTGTAAGCATTAGTAATCATATTTGACCCATGCACTGCAATTAACGTCAACCGAAAAATATAGAGAGACAACAAACAAATTAGAGCAAAGTTCCAAGTGTATAATTGTTATTACGACGACGACCGAGAGGGGTTATGGTTAGAAATAAGGGGAGTGGATCTGTATATGAAAACGCGTGGGATTGGCATTGTGCGATGGGTGTGTGTGGGAAAGAGAGAGAGTGGGGGGGACTTGTGCTTTAGCAAATGTGCCCCAGTTTAGTTTCACAAGTTTTTGTGAAAGAATTTATAGAAATATACATATTTTGCATCCTAGAGCCAACTATTTGGTAAGCATATCTTTTGCTCTATTCATTTTGCAAAATTGTTTTGGTTGTGTGTGTGTGTGTGTGTGTGGGTGTGTGTGTGTGAAAAAGTTTGCCATGTGATTTCTATGCAATCAAACAAAAGAAACAACTCAAGCAATATAAATCCACCCACTCCCACCTCACACATTTAAGCTCAATTAATTGCAAGAATTGAAACCCAAAATTAAATGAAACTTTGCTTCATAACAGATTAAGATTTGAATGATGAATAAAGCTTAAATGGGAAACGAAATATATTATAGATTCTTATAACTCAACAATAACCTGAATCAACTCTTCAAATAAACCTCTCAAAAAACAAGGAAAATCTAAACAAAACCAAAATTTTTAAAATTTTTTGACTTGACCGTCAAAATTTCAGACTTTCCCTAACTAAATTTGAGTTCATTTGGTTAATTAATGACCTTGACTATGAGAGATCCATTTGTATTCAATGGGCCCTTAAATTAGGACTAGAGACTTGCAAAATCTTTAACTCTCTCTCTCTCTCTCTCTCTTTCGCTTTAGTGTCACTCAGTCGTTTTCTATTCAATTTCACCTTCAATTTTAAACTCGATTTCAAGTCGATTTGATTTTGTTTTTGTCTTTGAAGTGTTTTGTCTTGTATGGTCCTTTGCTCTGGTCTATTCTGTTCTGTTCTGTTCTGGCTTGCCCAATTCAAATCGGCAATCGATTTCATTTCCTTTCAGTTCCTTTATAGTTTGACCTCAATGTCCGATAGAGTTCTAACATTTCCTTCTTCTAGCCCGCCCCGCCCTTGCCGGCCGTCCCGCAACACATTCGCCTACACATTTCCATTCACCTTGGCGCCTTTCTCTTCTATGTAATTTTGGTGCAAACACTTTTTAAGAGGAATATGTGATTTGCTTTTTGGGCAACCCGAGAGTTGTACTCAGATTTCCATTTATCCATTTGGTGTGTGTATGTGTGTGTGTGTGTGTGTGTGAGAGTGTTTTTTTTCTTTTTTGATTTGTATGCCTGTCCAGTTCACTCTCATCCCCCGCAACGCCCACGAATCCCTTAACCAGCCAGTGCAATTTTGTAGGTCAATCGTTCGTCTCCTTCATTTTTTTTCTGTTTTCTTGTACTGAGTTTTCACACACACACACACACACAGTCATACAGAGGGACATACACGTCACTTTGCTTTGGGAAATGTGATTGTGACAGTGGGCGTGCCAGTCAGCCACGCCTACCCCACAGTTGTCATGCCAAATGCAGTAAACCCCCTCCGATTCCTCATTCCTCAAACCCCCCTCCCTCTCCATCCTAAACTCTCGCAATGTTTGTATTGCATGCAAACGTCTCGAACAATAAATTCCATTGCGTTTTTCGAACTAAAAATTCGTGCTTGGTCGCTTGGTCGCCTGGTCAGGATGCCACCATCGCTGCCACCCCATTCCACCCTCTAACTGTATATATGACTAGGCACATGGTGCATATTTGATTTTATCTGTTAACTCTTTTAGCCACAAATCTACACAGCTACCACAATGCAGGCCAAAAATGCGTTCGGGATTCGAGATTTGGCTGCAACTGACAGGCCGAGCCCAGGCTGGGGTCATCATGGTGTTGGTGGTGGTGTTGGTGTTGCTTCGTCTTCCGCCCCTCGACCCCCACCATCCCCCTTTTTGGTGATGCCAATGTCCAGGCATAAATGTATGCTACCAATTCGTAGCTCTATCTCTATCTATCTGGTCGACAGTTTGTTGTGAATGGCAGTTTTGGCCTACCCAATTTGTTTTATGATGCACAGAATGCACAAGCCTCTCATTGTTTTACTCTAGGGAGAAAGCAGGCGTGGGACAGAGACAGACCCACACAAAGAGCGAGACGTACAGTTTTGTGGTGCACAGAGTGAGAGTGTGGGGGTATAATTGGTTTTCTATTAAACTTGCTTAAGTGCAGAGGTAAAAAACACTAAAAGGAATGACTAAAAAGTACATAATCTTTTCAGCAAAAAACGAAATTGAACAATAAAAGAAAAGAAGAAAGAAACGTAATCTTCGAAATACAAAAAAAAAGCACCAAAGAAAAAATACAGCCTTAGGCTTAGAAAATTGCACTAAAAGCTAATAAATGGGCAAAATAGAAGCACAAAAACAGACACAGATAAAGATTCAGAATGTTGAATAAAATCAAATAGCAAAAAAAACAGAAAGTAAACTTCGATATTGGCAGTTAGAAATTAGAATATTTCAGAATTAAGACCTCCTTTAAAATACGAATTTCAAGCCATTTGATTATTTATCTCTATTATTTTAACACGAGAGGACAACAAAAGAATGCACATTAAAAACTCTTTAGAATGGATGGAAAACCCAAGAGAAAAAGAAAACTCAATCAAACAAATACATATATTCTGTAATGAATACCAATTAAATATGAAAGAAAGAAGTAGGCAAATAATATAAAAAAGAAAACAATGAATTGAGGCAAAAGTTTTGTCATTTTATGCAAATTTACGTTAAATTTATTTTTAAAAGTGTTTTAGGGTCTAATCTAGTTCGTCAATCATTCATTAAGTTCTAATCTGAATTCGATCTGACCCACAATTAGAGTATTTTTGGATTCGCTCAATTGCGATTTCTTCATTTCCGTTTGGCTGATTTTATTGTTTTTATTTTTTTTTTTTTTTGGTTTTCTCGTCGTTTGTGCCACTCGACTCACATACAAATTTATTGTTTATTATGCCACATGCGGATAGTATGGATATATATATATATATATATCACTCTCTCTCTTTCTCTCTCTTTCTGTCTCTCTGTACGTACATTTTTTGCATTCATATTTTGTCATATTTCTGGTCATGCACTGGTCCGAGTTTGATTTTGATTTGTATTTTTTCGATTTTGTTCATTTTATATATACCTATAGTTTTGTATGGCCCGCATAAAATGTAGTTCATCAGTTCGGTGCGGCATTGTTTGATTTTCTCAATATGTTGCATATAAAAAAAAAATTATAAAAACAACTGAAAGAAAAATAAAGCTAGGGATGGGGGAGAAAAAGAAGAAAAAAAAATAGTGGAAATTTCTGACATATTTTTGAGTTTATTGTTTCTGCTGGACTGTGGAAATTCGCTTTGTTGCTTTGTAGTAGCATTTTGTTTGCCATTTTCTAGCAAATATTTTGCACAAACACAAACATGAGCAATAGACAGAAGACAAAAGGCAAAGGAAGTAAAACCAGCAGGGACATACATAGAATGCAAGTCAATGCAAAGCAAAAGAAAAACATAAACAAAACTGGGAACACATCCACATGCATAGACGCACTCACACTCATCAATTGTTCCTCTTGTTCTTTTACCACTTCTCTATCATGTTACAAATTGCTCAAGTGCGCAGGATATTGAACAAGAACCAAAGACTTTGACTTGGCCAACGTTTTGGCTTTGCCTTTTGTCCACATGACAGGGAGGAAGATGGCAATCCCTTCCTGGCTGCCCGCTTGCCTGCCGCTCGCTCGTCCAGAGCACAGAGACCACACTCTGCTCGTCAACCAACTTCTTGCCCCTTTCTATATCGGCCACCATCAAGAGTGCGTGTGTGTGTGTGCGAGGCAAAAAGTTTTCCAAAGACAAATAAAACTGTTAAGTGAACTCTTGAGTCGGCAATACTTTGTCTAAGTAGGACAGACGAAGGGCGAAGAACGACTTCAACGACTACGAGAAAGATGACGAGGACGGGAACAAGAAGAAAGAGGAGGATGACGACGACGTAAAGGGGTTGTAAATATCAAATTTGTAAATATGTAGAAAATACGGGCATGTTTAGCATTTGCAAACATTTATACCCCACCCCGACCCTCGAATTCTGCTCACCCACTTCCACACACACACACAACCATATTCGCCCACTTTTCCTCTCTCTCTTTCTCTCTCTCTCTCTCTTTATCTGTCTGTCACTCTTTGAAAATACACCGAAAATGCCAACGGAGATGTCCAATTGATGTCCTTGTTCTGTTTGTATCCTACAGGTGCACATTTCTCTTACTTTTACTTACGTTTGGTTTACTTTTCGGTTTCGTTTTATATGTTTCTCTATTGTACATTTTTTCATAGCATACTTCTCAGCGGATGACAGAATTTATCTGTAAGATACATTTGTTTCTAATTGGATTTAGCTCTAATAGGGACACTTTTTTTAACATTCTCATAAGGATTAATCACATGGTGACGGAATTGGGTTGAACCAGTATATATATAAAAGAATTAATCGATATTTTACAAATCTTATAATGAACTTTTGTAAGTTATAAGTTTTCCTGGTGCAACTATTTGGACTTTTTAATATCCTTTTAACTTGTTTTAACCCCTTAAGTATAAGTGCCAAAACACTGCCTTGGAAACTTTATCTTTCTAATATTTTTTCTAAACATAAATTTGATAGACAATTAATGAATTGCAGCTTTGCTATGGCTTAGAATTCAAATTTTGTTGTCCTCTTATTTTTCTGGTTTTTTTTTTTTTTTATTTTTTTATTACTTTTGTTTTTTTGTAAGAATTTTCTTCCACAAACTTACAAATACCTCGTTGCCTAAAGCACCATCCTTCGCCCTCAAATTCCCTTTTCCAGCACATTTGCTGATGCCCTTGATGCGACGACGACGACGACGACGACGACTCCTTGTCCTCCACCTTTTCCGTTTGCCCCGTTGACTTACTTCAGGTGCGGAAATAAACTGTCCCTTGACCTCTCTTCCGCTTTTGTATACACCTTCAGCTCCTTCGGCGTCTTCTACTCCTACTCCCATTCTATCCACCAGCTCTTCCGGTTGCTATGACAATGTCCGTATTGTAGTTGAGTCAATATATTATACATTGTCGTCTCTGTTTCTACTGTATTTCCTTCAATTGGGCCAGATGGTTGGGCCACACTGCTGGGATGCTATGGATGGATGGATGGGGAATGATGGACCCGCTCCTCTAAAGAAACGCTTACAGCTTTGTTAGCAGTTTTCGAAGGGCAACACAACAACAACAATAATAACAAGAAAAAAACAAAAAAAGAAGAAGGAAAGTGCACAAGTAGCACAAAATGTCAATGTAAATAAATAAATTTTGAAATGTATATCTTTGGCTTGTTCTCTACCCGGTGCCACCCCCCCCAATGTCTCTGACTCTCTCTGTCTCTCTGTGTGTGTCGTATCTCTAACATCGTCTCTACATACGCTTGGTTGTGTTTTGCATGTGTCGTCTACCCCCACAAAAACCCCTCATACCCCCTTTTGCCAACAAAAACCAATGTAGCCAGTTTTTTTCTACCCCACCGTCTCCCGCATCATAGAATTTTTAGATAGCTACACATGTTCAGGTATCCGTCGAGTATGTTGTGTGTGTGTGTGTGTTTGTGATGTGGGTGGTTGGCCGAATGGGTGGGTGGATGGTGAGAAGAAAGGCGATATATTGTTATTGTTCTTGTTCTTGTTGTTGTTGCTGCTGCTGCTTTTTCTGCTGTTACTGTTTGTTGTTCGGTTTGTTGGCATTGTTATTGCCATTTGGGCCATGGGGGAAAAGTCATTCGTTTAGGCCTTGTATATCGTTCATATCATTTGTTGTTTTATTGGTTAATTTTTCGTTATGAATTATGGCTCACAAGTGTTTGCGATTGGAGAGACAAAGTTAAGACATGTTTGAATTCATCTAATACACTCTTTACATAACTGAATAACTTAACAGGATTCGGTTGCAATATCAATTGTTTATACAAATAGATTACTTTAAATTCCATTTCTTTATCTATGTACTCTTTCTTGCAGATAATGAATGCAATTGCCTAAGAAAAGCACAATTGATAAAAATTGTCTCTGTTGTTGACGGATTGAAAAATCTTGGGAAATCAACAACAACAAACTTTCCTTGGGTAAGTTTAAAAAATTGTTTACAATTTGTTTGCAATATTTGATATTTTAATTGTTACAAACTTAATTACTGTTGATCAAGTCTACAAACTACATCAGTGAAATTCCTTTAAATGTTTTTAGATACACATTAAATATCTATTTGAGATGAAAATTCAAATTTCAAGTAGTTAACTTTCATTTGGAATATAAAGTTCCGGATTTACTTTTCAAATGGCAAATGCTTTTGTTGTGATCGTTAAACTACTTGAACAAATGGTTCATTAAGAAAGAATTCCTTTGCGTAGGTCTTTAGAATTAAGTAAATACTTTATTTTCTATAAGTAGCAAGTCATCTTAGGAAACGAATTCACATGCCTTAAGACTGATCTTAAAATGAGATTTGCCTGAAAAATGTTCACAAAACAGGATGCCTCAAAAATACTTTGTCGGGTTTGAAACCCAACTAAATTTGTTGAAATTTGTATGTAAAATAAATGTAAATTATATGTAGAAATGGCGAGAGATCAGCCTAAACTAGTAGTAGGTAATACAGATGCTAGATGGCGCTGCTGAGTCCAATCGGTATCTTGGGCGGTTTATTTAAATTGTCCAAAAATTTTAAATGATATTCATTGAAAGCAATTTTGTGAGACTTAAATTGATTTTAATTTCTGAAAACAACTTCCTCTCAGTCATGATGCTGGTGATCATTCACCTTCTCTTTGTCCCTTCTTCGTCTCCTCCTCCTCCTGTTATTGTGTGTCTCTCGTCGGCCATTCGAAATCGATCATGATGCAGCAGTTTTTTAGTTGTTGTTGTTGTTGTTTTCTACTTGTTACTGTGTTGCCCCCGTACCCACTTGTTGTTTGGACCGCATTGCAACATTGGCTACTGTTTTGTTTTGCAGCCAAACTATTTACTTATCAGGCATAACAGCTGCCTCCGTTCATCTAGCCCGTTCATCTCGCTCGTTAACGACCGACACACGCTCCAAAGGCAGAAAGGCAAAAAGGCAAAAACAAAAAAAAATCATCATCAAATGCATTTTGAAATTGATGCTATCATAGATGAAATGATAATTATCAAAAGACAAATGGTACGCGGCGCTTCTTCTGCATATACACACACACACACACACACACACACATAGAAAACACTGCAGGAGTCAAAGTCGGAGATGGGTAATTCGAGATAGATGCAGTGCATTGAGGTGAGGGAGATTGGCTGTGCCTTACTCTGGCCAGGAGGGCAACAGAGCAGGCGGGTAGGCGGAAAGGTATGCTGGATGGCTGGATGGCAAGCAGGCAGGTAGGTAGGTAGGTAAGGAATCCATCAACATGTGTACATACATATTTCAAATCCAATTTATGTACTTGCATAGCCGAAACGCAATTACTTCGCAGTTAACGCCCAGTCCTCAGTCTCAGTTGCAGTTGCGTTGAAAATCTCCCCGATGTATGTACGTCGAAGCATAAAAATCATCGCCCAACGATGATGACGACGACGACGACGACGTCAACAACTGCCGCCGGTTTGTATTACCTACCAACTATGACGATGTTGGCTTGTAAGCGATCCTGCGCCTATAAATTGCCAACCAGGCAATGCAACAACAACAACAACAACAACAGCGTTTCAGACGCGGCCAGCGGCTGCTTCTTGTAAACCAAAATCTAAAATATTTCATGAGCATATATGTTATTTGATGCCATAAAAAATTTAAATAAAATATGAATCGAATGAATTTTGTAAAATTTTCGTAATATGCAACTACAGTTTTTTGAAATCCTTTGAATCCTTTTTTTATCCTCATAGCAGAACTGTAGTGAAAGTTGTCTAAAAGTCAATTTGCAAACGTCTTTAGAAATTTTCATGGAAATTTTATTCATTTTTTTGTAATCTTTTTGTAGTATAGGTTCCGTTTTTGGTTTTTCTGTTTTCTTTTGAAATTTTTTGATTCTGAAAAGAGCATTTTGACTTCGTGTTGATTGTAAACCGAGTTAACCCACTTTCATGCCTTGTTTTTGCGTTGAGTGTCCGCACTCGCTCTCGCTCTGAACCACAGTAAAAGCCGTAGTCAGAGCCTGACTCTGAGCCTGAGCCTGAGCCTCTGAGTCTTCGCATGATGACCATCATGCCACGAAGTTAACAAGTTTGCGCCGCCGCCGCCGCCGCCAAATGGGAGAAAGGCCAAAGAGACGCAAACGCAGATGCAGGCTGTGTAAATTTTAATGGCTGGAAGTTGCTGCTTGTTGCATCCACATTCACGATACACACAGAACGCAAAAGACCGACAGAGAGAGAGAGAGAGAGAGAGAGGGAGAATGAGAAAGAGATAGATTGTTGGTACTTGGGGTATGTTTAAGCCTGTTTCAGTTTCTGCTTCAATTTTACTGAGCTAGAGCAGCCTCTGTATTGCGTTGCGTAGGGCGCTGCGTAATTGTAGGCCGTTGTTTTAGCTTGTTGTCGATAATTAGCGCTTGTTACCCCTCAACACGCTTTACCCCCGCACCACTTCACTGGTTGCCCCCCTCCGCTCTGTTGGCCATAGAGGCAAGAGCCAACAGCCTGGTTATTATTTATTATGATCTTCTTGTTGTTTTTCATCATAGCTCATTGCCCATGACCATGCGCAAGAAAACAGCGAGAGAGAGAGAGAGAAAAAAGGAAACATGCCATGTCCATTGGCCCCCGTGCATTTTCCATAATTATTTCAGGTACGCGCGCGCTTTAAACGCTTCTCTTTAGCCAAGACACACACCCCTATGATCGGTGCACGAAATGGGCTCCTGATGTTGTAATATAATATGAAAAACGAACACAACACACAAAAAAGACCATCCATATATAATATATACCTATATATATAGGTATATAAACAGGCAGCAGTTAGTTTTCAATTTTTCTTTTTACTCCCCTCCTCTCTTCTGTGTTTCAGTTTCAGTTAAGTTTAGTTACAAACGAAGCCTTCACTATGGCTGGCCCCTGCGGTTGTTTGAGCTTTGGCAGTCGTTTACACTACAATGAAGTGGAATTACCAAGAGCCGATCGATTCGCATTCCCCCTAAAGGAACTCGGCCATATTATAGTAATTACAAAATTAATGCCAAGATCGCTCAATGACGAAATGACGGTAAAGACAGAGACAGAGGTGGAGGAGGGAGCGACACAGGCAGATATAGAGATGAAGGGAGATATAAAAGCGAACTAAGTTGATCAACACGATCTTATCGAAATGATGAGAATGAGAAATCTCTGTGATCTGTGATCTAATATAGTTAACATGGTTTTGCAAGTTAATTCATCGATAAAAAAAATAAAAAAAGGATATTCGTAGGGCATCATTAAATAGCCCTGCAAAGTGTGTGTCTGTGTGTGTGTGTGTGTTTTGCCTTGCTTGCTTCACTCCTTTTAAGCTACTGTGACCTTCTGTTTGCTTGATTGCATTGTTCACACTTCCCAATGCGAACCGAACCCAATGACTGCTTATCCTTCAAGGCTGTTAAAACAATTTACACCACAAAAGACAGATTTTGTTGGCCCTTGTTGTGTTGTTATTTCCCCCTGCTTTATATTGCGTCTCCCCGTCGCCCGAAATCGAAATTCGCATAACTTTGCGTTTATTTTTCGATCGTTAAGCCCTTTTGGGCTCTCTCCCTCTCTCTCTCTCTCTCCATCTGTCCGTCTGTCTGTCTTTTTGCCAGTCTGTCTGTCTGTCTCTCACCTACAGCCCAGGTAACAGGGCCCAGGCAACACAACGGCAGCAACTTAATCGACATCGTTTTCACATTGTTGTCAATTGTCTTGCCTTTTCCACTCTTTGCATGTCCAAGCCAACTCCAACCCATCCACATTCAAAGACTTTGTCCTGTCCCTGCGTCCAGCCTTCACATCAAAACTTGAGTTGAGCCTGTCTCCTGGTCCGAAGCCTCTCGACTTCCTGTCAAAGTTCAACAAACCGCCCCAACCAAAAACAACAAAAAAAAAAAAATTGAGCTCCGTTCGCTATAATTGCAGATTGTGTGCAATGTTCAGTGTGGAAAAAGGCGATCAGCAACAGCAACGGCAGCAGCGGCAGCCATCAGCTCTGCCTACGTTTCGTTAATATTTTTGCAAATTTTTTTAACCTCCACTTTGCCCAGCTCCTGGCCCAGGCCCAGGCCCAGACCCAGACCCATACCCATACCCAGCCGCCTAACCACCACCAAAAACGTATGTAGACGATCCAAGCAAGGAGACAGCAGAACAGCTGGCCAATAAACTCGACCACAAAATACTTAGTATAATTATTAACTTGAATCAACAACATTTCGCAGTGAACTAAATGTTTTTATTTTCAAAATAGGAACAAGAAATTAAAATCGAATTTAAAATTTATACAAAACATTTATGGAATTTGTATGGACTTAATCTCATTCATTGATATTAAACATAAACTCTGTTTTAACATTTATAAATTATTCTATATTTAGTATTTAATCTACAAACTCTTTCAATTTTTGGTCTTTTCTGTTTCTCTCTCTCTCTCTTTCACTCTTCTTTTTAAGAAAAGTTTTTTATCCAACATTATTAAATGGAAGTCAAAGATTAAGAGTGAAAATGGTCGCAAACTTAAACTAATTTAGATTTGATTACTATTACGGAATCTAGGGAGTCTATTCTTTTAAATGTAGAATGTTTTTCCAATCTCTTGGAAAGCAAAAATAAAGAAAAAATAGGCTTTGAACTAATATAGACTTGGAAAAGAAGTCTTTCACATAAACCATCCAAGTTAAGTGTCAAAGTCTTGATATGATTTTCATATGATATTGAGACACTTCAAGTTTTGCATACCCTTTGAATGCTCTGCACATTGAAAGGAGGTATTCAAAAAATCTCAGCCTGAGCCATATACGTTTTATACTGTTTACCCCTTGTGAGTGAGTGAGTGAGTGAGTGAGTGAGCGAGTCTTTCTCTCTCCACACATCGGTTGCATGTGGTACACGCAGACTAAACCAGTTTGAGGCTAACCAGCTTCAACTTTGGGCCTTAGCTTCAGCTTCATGCCAACATGGGTGAACGTAAACGTTGGTGATCTTAGCCGAAGCTCTGAATGCTGCTGGTACGTATGTTGCTGTTGCTGTTGCTGTTGTGATCGATTGCTGTTTGAGCATGCAAATGTGTAAAGACGCCTCCACCATGAAACCGGCTAACCTGGCCACAACCAGACCCTGTGCCTGAGCCTGGACAGAAACGTGTCCGTTGCAGCAGCAGCAGCAGCAGCAGCGACAAAATGCTAAATATATTTGTAAGTTGGTGTTTCTTTCTTTTTTTTTTTTTAGGTTTTTGGTTTTTCTTTGACGATCGACTGGCATTGATTTTTTGACTGAGAGTCGTGAGATGCTTGGCGTTGATTTTTGATGATTTATTAAGATTTTTTTTGCAGCTTTTTTGGTCAGCTTCTTCTTCGGTTGTTGTTGTTGTTGTTGCTGCTGCTGTTGATGCTTCTTGTTGTTTTTGCAACAAAAATTGAGGTTCAGTTGTTCTCTAATGAGTTTCGGGAAAACGGGGCAAAAAGTCAAAAGTTTTCGGCTTTAGGAATGAGGAGGTATTTCTTGTACCTGACCGATCGACCGTCACCGTCACCACCGCCTTCTATTTCGGGTAACAAATCAACGCCTTTACGCTTGATCTATGATTAGTGTCAGCCGCTGAAATGGTCAACCGCAGCAATTTTATTTTTGTTAGATTGATATATGGGCCCGCAGTGCGACCACACAATATTTTTTTTTTTTTTGTAATTTTCTAAAGATACCTGGCTAAGAGAGGAGGATACCACAAATTTCCAAGCAATTGACCGTGTCTAACAAAGGGAAGAAAATCCAGCAACAACGACCAATGTCTCTCCTGCCAAGCGTCTCGAAATGTTGTCCTTCTCCCGCAGCAGGATAGCCCAGCAAGCTGTTGTCCTTTTTAGGCCTTTTTTGTTTTTTTGTTGTTTCGGACTGAGTTAATGTGACCGACTCGCTCTCTCTCTCTCTCTTACTCTCTTTCTGCATTCTGCATTCTTTATTATCCGATTCTTAGCGTGTTGTTGTCTTTTGTGCCTAGCTCTGACAGCTGCTTCTAGCGGATACTTTTTCTTCAGTTCTTTCTTTTTTTTTTTCGTTTTGTTCCTTTAACGTTTTCTTAGTCATGTCGCTCTTTTGTTACGCAAAACGTTTGTTTACCCAAAACACAGACCCACAACAGAGAGTGAGAGAGAGAGAGAGAGAGGGAGAGAAGGAGACTCACAGGAAGAGTGGAAAATCGGAAAATTGGAAAATTGTGCGTACAATTGTACGGCTTAGCCTCTTGTTGATATTTTCTTATACATTTGTGATTTATTTTGATCGATCGCTGCAGTAGATGTATGCGTTCTCCTTTAGGGCTTAAGGAACACACAATCTGTTCGGTTTAGTTCTACTCGATTCTGTTGTTCATCAACTTTCTTTCTATCTTGCTGCCTTCTGCCTTCTGCCCTTCCCTTTCTCCCGTTGTTGTTTATTTATGGTCTTAATTTTTGGTCGTTTACCCCACAAATAGTTCCCGAAAAATTGCACATGTCCACACACAGTCTCACACAATTCAATGGAGAATTCTTTTTACTGCTCTTCGTTTTGTTTACAACAAGAAGAATGGCTTGAATAAATTGTTCAGTTTCTTCTCGGGATTAACTAGGTGGCCTTAATAAAAATGAAGCAAGTAAGTCGACTAGTCGACTTGGGTATACCATACACCTGGTGAAACAAATATTTCAAATTTCGAAGACCAAATGTATGTCTATTAAATTGTTTTTACATGTCTTATACTATGTGCTATCTCGCTCACTCTACAAACACACGAGCACTCTAGCGCCGCTACTAGCCAACGTCCAATTCTGGCCTTGTGGACCGCGTAGTAAAATACGTTCATACGCATATTTTACATGTTTCTAGTCCGATTTCAATAAAATTTGGTAGTTTGGTAGAAATGGATAAGATTAATTAGTCTGCCAAATTTAAATGCGATAGTCAAAAAACTAAAGGAGGAAATCGTTTTTTTCTAAATTATGGAGGCGGAAGTGGGCGTGGCAAAATGTGAAAATATCTAAATTCTCTGCGCATACTATGCCAGTATACATACTAAATTTGGTGACTTTAGCTTTGTTAGTTTTTGATAAAATCAGTTTTGTTTAATTTACGGGGGCGGAAGTGGGCGTGGCAAAATGTTTAAATAGCCAATATCTGCGCGTCTATTAAGCTAGTCTACATACTAAATTTGATGTCGGTAGCTATCATAGTTTTTAAGGAAATCATATTTATGTAAATTCCGGGGGCGGAAGGGGGGCGTGGCAAAAAGTTTAAACAATTAGTTTCTGCGCGCTAACTAACCGAGCATATAAACCAAATTTGATGTCTCTAGCTATTATACTTTTTAAGAAAAACAGTTTTGTGTGATTCCTGGGGGCGTAAGGGGGCGTGGCAAAAAGTTTGAACAGTTAATTTCTGCGCACTAACTAATCGGGTATACAAACTAAATTTGATGTCTCTAGCTGTCATACTTTTTAAGAAAAACAGTTTTATGTGATTCCTGGGGGCGTAAGGGGGCGTGGCCGAAATTCCAATTAATGCTGAACATGTGCATACTACACGAGTATACATACCAAATTTGGTGGCTCTAGCTCTTATAGTCTCCGAGATCTGCGTGTTCATACAGACGGACGGACGGACGGACGGACGGACGGACGGACGGACGGACGGACGGACGGACGGACGGACGGACGGACAGACGGACATGGCTAGATCGACTCGGCTGTTGATCCTGATCAAGAATATATATACTTTATAGGGTCGGAGAAGCTTCCTTCTGCCTGTTACATACATTTTGGCGACTTTAATATACCATTTCACCCTATGGGTGTATGGTATAAAAAGAAGAAAAAAAAAACCAAGAAGAGAAAATTGTTGAGAAATATCGAAAACGAAACCAAAATGACAAAGAATATTGAAGAAGTTCTTTATTGATTTCTATTTGTCCACTTATCCACACACACACACACACACCCTGGCACACCATGTGTGGTGTTCATACAGGGTGCCTCGAAAACATTTCCATAGCCAACGAGGGAAAAGCTCACCCTATTGACCGCCAATAACCTGTCCAAAGAAAACTCCAAAGTAATGGAAATTGGGTTTTAAACCTTTCAAAAGTTTAGAGGTCACAAATACCGCCCTTTTACTTAGCTGAAATTGCTTGTGCATTATGTGGTACTTAAACCTGTAACGCATAAAATAATTTCAAAATAATATCTACTTAAAAAGTGCATGTAGTTAATTTTTACAACTACTGCTGTAAAAAATGACATTAAAACTCTTTTTTTTCAGCTTCAAAGATTCTTTACACATAAATTGCAATATTTTTTTTTTTTTTGAATTATGATTGATTTTTAGATTTTATGAATTAAAAACAAAAAAATAAATAAAATACCAGAAGTCATTAAGGTGGCAATCGATTTTGTTGTTGGTGTTTTTGGTTTTTGGCTTGTTTTTATTAAATCAAGAAAAGAACACAATGAAAATAAAGAAGTAGAAGAAGTCACATTCCATTTTTTTTTTAAAGTGGTTATTTTGGACTTTGAGCCCAAAAGACAGCAAATTCATTTTTAATCTTCAATCAAAAACTGTTCCATTATTCCATTCCCAATCAAAACTCCTTGAGACAACAACCATCTTATGCCAAGGACTTCTAGTCAGCACAATTCCAAAATCCACCAACTCATCATTATTGTTGATTATGATGAAGTTTCTGCTGCTGATGATGATGACGATGATGACGACTTAAGGCTCTCAATCAATCAGCAGCTGGCTAAACCAATTGTAATCAGCAGCTTCAACTTCAGAGTTCCAACTCCATTAGGCCACTCCCCGCCAAGCAGTGCCACCTACTCCTACTCCTCTCTTAAAGCATGCCATACCATGCCATACCATGCCATACATATGTGTGCATAGGTCTGGGAATTGAAATCCAATAAAGCTGTCACACATCACCTGGTGACCAGCACTCCAAGCCACATCCACATCTCCATCTTTCACTTAAAATCTTTTGTTATTTTGGTGTGAAAAATCTGAGAAAAATTATAATAATCATAAAAAAAGAAGAAAAAACTTCACAACTTTCGTGCAAATCTTTTTGGACAGAACTTAACAAATTTCCATAACATTCACACCTCACAATGAAATATTTGTATGTATGTATGTATATAGCTAAAAGTATGTACACATTTTAAGCATTATGTACATACATACCAACAGTCAACTGTCCGGTTGAGACAACGCTCTGTTTTATTTGCCACGTCATTTTTGTGGCGTTTTTTTATTCATTTTTCGGTTAGCTTTTGCGGTTTACCCCCAAAGAGCCTTCTCTCTGTTTACAAATGGAGGCGGGGGTGGCCCCCCTCATGGCATGGTGGGTGGGGAAGAGGCAGACAGTGGGAGCCAGAGGGGAAGCTGTTGTATAACTTTTTGATTTTTTAAGTAGACACCTAAATGTGAATAGCGAAACGAATCGTAGCATCCAAGTCGCAAGTCTGCGCATCGCATCTGTCAGATATACATATATATGTATATATATTTTTGTCTTTCGCCTGCCTGCTTAGTGAAGTGTAGTTAGGATCGTTGCCGAATGCTGGACGCCAAAATGAAATGCACTTGCAGAAATGCTTCTAATGAGAACAAGCTCCAGAAAAAGTTAGAAGTATTTGAGATTGACTTTTTATCAATTAATTTCAGTTAAGATCTAAGAAGCATTAGATAAGTTGGTTATCTCTTCAAAGATGGTTAATCAATTATGTTAGTTACACATGTTTCTCTGATCATACTTAAATATAATTACCTAACAATTGAAATTTAGAAATTTGTAAATGAAATTTCTATTCCATTTGCGATTTAGATACAACGAAACCTTTCATAAGCGAACATCCTTGTGCCGTTTGGCCATGAGAAGCTTCACTGATGGGATAGGTCATAGGTTCTTTGAAAAACTAAACGTTATGCCAAAAAAATTGTTCCTCGACGAAAAGTCTTCGCAAGAAAGTATTCTATGTGATCAAGACTTTCAAAATTAGATGAGAATTACTTAGGAGCTTTTTAATTCTAAGGTATTATCCTTTGGATAAGTAACATTTAGAACATTTCACCCCTAATTTGCATATGAAATAGATAAATTTTCGTACAGTGTAAATGTGTCTCGTCTTGTTTTCACCTTAACCTACACGAACCAACGAAATGAACAAACCGGAGGAGCAAGCGAGCGAGCAAGCGAATGGAGGTAACAAAGACGGCGCGATGCGGTTGCCGCCGCTGCCAATAATGCAATGGAGAGGCGTGATAATGCAGTTTAGTAAGTGCTACGAGATGCAGACGGAATAGCAGACGGAACAAGAGTAGGCTGAGAGGGTGGTGGGGAGACGGATCTGATGCTGGAGACTGTCGTTAGGCAGCGCTGCAAAATTTACAAACGACGAGAGACCCAAACCAAAGCAAACCCAAAACCAAGCACCAACAAACACAAAAAAAACCTCCAAACAATCAGCGCAGTCACAACGAAACTACGTGGCCTACGTCGACTCCATCTAACGGATTGAGTGAGTGACTGGCTCAGGCTTGAACAACAGCTCTGGCGATTTTGGTATTCGGGGAGGGCTTCAAATGTGCGCAATATGCAGCACTTGGCACGATATTTTTTTTTTTTTTTGTGTTGGTTTTAAATCATTTAACTTGCCTAGAAGATGATGATGATGATGATGACGGCGATGACGATGATGACGGTGGTGGTGGTGGGGACGACGACGTCGGCGCAAGACACTTAAAACGTGATCGAAAAATGATGTTGCTGGGCCCCCAACCATAGGCAACCGCAAGGCTCTCCACCACCAAATAGCTCCAAAACAACAGCAAACAGAACAACAACAACAACAACAACAACCGAGCACATTCTGAGAGAGTGCGGGGGAAATAAGGTCACGTGCAGAAATATGTTCGTGGTGGTTTGTTGGTCGGAGAGATGTTAATGATTTGCAGCTCAGTTCCAAGCCAAATCCCCCGTTTTGCCACCAGTCCGCCGCAAAACCCAGCCTCAGCCTCAGAGTTAGCCCCAACCTCTGGACAGTCCAACAATTTTGCATATTTCTTGGCACAGAGCTCCTCTTGCAGATAGTAGGTAATATGCTCGTTAATGTGCCCAGTTCCAGTTGGAGTTCAAAAACCAGGAAGTGACTCAACAACAACACCACCACCACCACCACCACCACCAACAACAACAACAACAGCCAAACGGAGGTGAAAAATATGACTTGGTTATTTATTGTTGAAGTGTTGCAGTGCAAAAAAAGTAACCACAGCAACAAAAATATGAAGAGAGAAAAAATAAAAAGGGGGGGGCCTAAACTTCAGCTTTGGGTATTTAGACTGTGATTTATTTTGCCTGACACGGCAGGCGGGCGGTGCAAGAACACAAGCGAACAGAGCAGAGAGCAGAACTTAACTCAGCCAACCAACCAACCAACAAACCAACCAGCCAACCAACATGGGGATCGAGAGCCACAATAAGCCATAATTATCAAATGCCAGCTGATCAAATGGTTGTTCGGACCACGTTAGCGCTCTGTGGGGGAGGAGAATGAAGGATGTGGAAGGAAAAACGCATACGACCAAAGATTCTCAATTGGTCATGCCAAAATGATGATAACTCATTGACTAAACATGGGAATTTTCAAAACAACTTGAAAAAAACAGGACTAACCTCTAGTTATGAAATTAAAGAGTCATCGAATCGAACCTCATTGGAGAACATTTTGAAACCAAGTTTTTGGCCCTGAGTTCTTTTAACCCTTTCAGGACTAGTGTTTCCCAGGATACTTAATTTGGATTAATTTTGATTCATTTCCATTAACAATAGATAAACAAATTTAAAACAATTCAACTGATAAATATTTGTGATCGTTTAAAAGTATTTAACAAGAGATACAAAAAGATGCATTTGGATGTAATTTTTCCATGAAATGAAAACAAAGCAAAGTTTGTAAGAAATTTATCCTAATACTTCCGTTTCTGCTGAACATTTTCCTTTGCCCCGCCCTCGAGAAAATTGTATATAGTTGGGTTGGATAGACCAATCTTAACTATTATTTCTACCTTCCAGAATATGCTTCATCTTTTTTCTAATGCCTTCTCACGCCCCCCTTTTTTTTCCTGCTGGTAAAACTCACTGTCACATTTGCCGCATAAAGAGGAGGAGGAGAGGAGACTGACAGACAGATAGACGGACGGACGGACGGACGGACAGACGGACGGATGGACAGTCTGAGCAAGCAAACCGACCCTTCTCAATCAATTGGATCGAGAAAACGGCAGGGTACACAGGCCAGAGTCAAACAGTCAGAGAGTAACATTCAAGCACAACCAACCACATCTAAAAAGGTGCTTCAAAAACCGTCGCACCGCCTTCTTCTCCTGCGTATGAGGTGCACCCTTCTCTAGCAGCGATAGTTGCTGTTGCTGCTGCTGCTGCTGATGTTCTCGTTGTGTGCTGTCCAAATCGATAAAATGCACCGCGATCCACCGCCGCGGCGCACATCAAATTAGTTATTAATTGAAGTGGAAAGTTCTCAGAATGTGTACCACAGCGGGCGGTCAACGCGCATGCGTTTAGCTGGCTAAAGATGAGATACTTTTTCATATGGATGTATCTTGGTTTGTTCATTTGTATGTATGTATGTATCTAGGTAGTTACCTGACTCGTCGACTTCTCGAGTTGAGCTGGCTTGTTAGCCATTTAACCTGTTGCCAATTGCCGAATGCCGGCAGGATCTGAGCATTAAGCATTTTATCATTTATTTTATATATGTACATATGTGTGTATGTTTGTATATATGTCGTCCATGTATGTGTGCGCGCATTCGACAATTTCTCTGTCTCTCTAATTTCGATTTTTGACCAAAAACAGTTTTGTCCTAGTTGTCGCCTAACAATTTGGTGAATGGCAAAAAAGCTATAAATCT
The DNA here is from genome assembly GCF_018151085.1 of Drosophila tropicalis. NCBI lineage: Eukaryota > Metazoa > Arthropoda > Insecta > Diptera > Drosophilidae > Drosophila > Drosophila tropicalis. The sequence continues at coordinate 3,380,837 of NW_027172929.1, read as the reverse complement.
CTTCGTTTACTTTGTGGTTTTTTTTTTTTTTTTTTGTCTTCTTTGCCTATTCTCTCTCTCTCTCCTTTTTTTTTCCTTTCGATTTGTTCAAACAAATTCATGAGAAAGTCAAAGTCGTCTCCTTCATGTGCTATGTGCCATGTGGAGTTTTTGGAGCTCTAAAGCTAGACTTGAAGCTAGAGCTGAAGTTGGAGTTGGAGTCGGTAGCTCCTTGAGGTCTGTGTGTTTGTTTGCCTGTCATTAGACACAAAACGTTTGGATGGAACACACAACAACAACAACAACAACAGAAAAACAAAATAAAATAAAAAAAAAAAAAAAGAGTGTAAAGAGAGTGTGTGTGGTGTGTGTGTGTGTGTGTGTGTGTGTGTGTGTGTGGTAGACACTAGACCGAAAGTCTGCGCTCACTTGTGCTTCTTTAGATTGGACTCGAAACTCAAGTGAAGTGGCACTTGTATGCCAAAACAAGCCACGTCACTTTGGTCCACTCTACACTCCAATCCATCTGCAGCCACTCCATTCGATGCCTTCACTTCACCACCATCACCATCACCATCCACGCGAGAAAGAAGCTTCCACCAGGCAAGCAAGTAACCAGCCAGCCATCCAACCAACCAACCGTCCAAACAGTAACAAAAACCTCGTAGCTTTCACTCCACATCTCGTTAAGTGTCTTGTAAAATGGCATTGTTTTCGTTTTTCATTCAACAAAAATGAGACAAAAAAAAATCAAAATCAAAATCGAACGAAAATTGTGCGTTTCAGTTCACTTTGGATCGTTATTTTATCTCTCTCTCTTATTATTATTATTTTTATTTGTCATCATATTTGTCATAAACTTCATAAATTATCCCCCAACACCATCTAACTTGTTATACCATCGCGCATATCAGGTGTCTATCAATATATCTCTGATTGCATTATTGAATTTGCATTCTCGGATTTACATAATTATTTTATGCTCTGACCTACATGATATGCGATAATATGAGTAGGTTTCGGTTCCAAATAACAACAAAAAAACAATATTTATATATGTATGTATATAAATGAATTATCATAATATGGCTATATTAAGACGAAAATGGTGAGGAAAATCTCAATCTCATGTGGCATGTAAATGTGAGATTATCAAAACAACCCAAACCGAGCCGAAAAATATATATCTCTCTCCAGAATATTGATCAATCTATGTATGTATGTACATATATGAATATAAATGCATTTCGAAATGATCATTTCAATAGACTAAACCCAACCCAAAACGAAGATGCAACAGTTTTTCATAATCTAAATATTAGGTTAAACAGTTAAACCACTCCTAAATTGGTGTGTGTGTGTGTGTGATTATATCCTACGGTCATACTTTTAAGTTAATATAGGCAATTAAGTCTATAACTTTCAACTTGATCAATAGTGAATATAATAGCAAATAAAAGAAACTTCACAAGTAAAAATAGTTCAGATTAAATTTCGTTCGACTTTTTTAAGGTTTTCGAAAGTTTGTTAACATTTCTAGATAGTTTTTATAGATAATTTAAATATGTTTTAGAACTTTGCTATAATTGTCAATTGCAATGTTTTTTATGGAATCTTAATGATATAGTAGACCGATTTCTCTGTTTCAATAGAAAATTTAAGTACCGAGTCTTATTTTAATATCAATATAAGTACCTTTGCCCCACCTCACCCACTTTTAGCATTTCAAATTAAAAGTTGTATGAATTGGGGAAAAAAAAAGAAGAATCAACACACATGCATTTATTTATGATTAAACATTATTACTTAATGTTTACTTTTGGCAATTTATTTTCATTTCCCACTTTTTGAAAAACAAAAACTTTCAATGGCTTACCATAAAAGTTAAAATATATATTTATGGTTAAAAAAAAAGAAATGCTTACATATTTTTTGTAATTTAAAGGCTTTAATTAAATTCATGAACTATTTTATTGTTAATATTTTTTATTTTTAATTATTAAATTTGTATATATTGTATATATTTGTGGCTTTTCAGAAACAAATCCACTTCAAATAATTGATATCAGCACTTTTGGCCTTAACTCTTACCAAATTCATTAAAAATGAATCTCATATAGATTATAATCCAAGAAAACAGAAGCAATTCATTTACTTTTGGCATACTAAGGAGCCTGTTTTTGGTGTTCTTGTATCACATATTTGAAATATTTATCATTTGAATACGGTCAATAAAATTTCCAAATGATTTTTATGCTCTCACTTACGGGTGATGTTTTACCTTACCTTTTTCCGATTACATCTTCTCTCTACCAAGAGAGTCAGTCAGTCAGTCAGTCAGGCAGTCAATCTTGACTCATTCAACTCGAACAATTGATTAGCTTTCGATTGTGGCCATAAAATCCAATTCATTTACCATAATGTTGACACCAAAATGCAGTTAGCAGCTTTTAAGTTTCTTTTTCGGGGTTTTAACTGGAATTTCAGGGCTTAAATGTTTCCTGATATAAGTATGTTTATGTGTGTGTGTGCGTATATATATTTTATATATATATATATATTGTTTTTTTTTTTTTATTTAAGAGAATTAGGCCGACAGAATGCCAAGAGGAGAGAGTACAAAGTGTGGAGCTGGGGAGGGCAAGAAGAAAGAAACACAAAAAAAAAGAAGAATTCGGCACGATCAAGCCTCATCAGCCGATCAACGATCCTCATCATCGTCGTCGTCATCGTCATCATCTTCCATCTTAACCCAAACTCTGCCCATCTCTGGTTATTTTTTTGCGTTAACATTTTAATTGATCGCTTTCAGTTATAAACAAGTTGCCTTTTGATTTATGAGCGCGTGCAGCAGAGTACAAAATCCAAAAAAAAAAAAAAAAACCAAAACCAAAGCAAACTAAAAAAAAAAAAAAAAAATTAAATAAAGACTGAGGAGAAAAAAAATGCGTTTTAGGCCAAAAGAATCAACATCGATGAGTCTCTTTGTTTATGTAAATGAACTTGGTTTTTTGGGATTTGTGTTTTTTTTTGTCTTGAGGCTGCCTTTCAATAGCCGTTGATGATGTTGTGTGTGTGGCGACAATGTCTCTATTTCTCTATTCGTTTTCGTTTTTTTTCTCTCTATTTTTCTATTTCTTTGGTTGTTGTTTTTTAATATTATTTGTCTAACGGTCACGAGCATTTAAGTCTTCTTCAAGAAATTTCCCGCATCGTTTAAAAAAACCGAAATGTAGTTGTTGTTGTTGCTGTTTGACAAGCAAATAAATCACAGATGAGTCTCCACATCTTTACCATTTGGTTATATATCTGTTGTGTATATAGTATTCTTCGTTTTTTTTTTCGTTGGGGTCTGTCTGTCTTTAACTCTTTCGAAAGGCGACAAAATGTATTTTTATTTTTTTCTGTTTATCAGCTATTGTTACCACCAACAAGTTTAACGTTTTTTTTTTTTGGTTTTTTTTGGTTTTTTTTTTGTGGTTTTTTCACTTTCTTCACACGCGACTCTCTGAGAAGAAAAATGTTTGTTGAAAATGAACAAACATAAAACACGAATTTCACTTGAAAGCTTTTGCTGGGCAATTAATCAACGCATCTTCGCCCCAAAAACTAAAGCTAAGAATTGTGTGAGTCACTGTGATCGTTTCGATACGATACGATGTGATAAGTAAGATGCATATATATGTATGTATGTATGTAAGTATGTGCAGTCTTGCATTTGGAACCGATTGGGAAGGCCGATTTGTTTATAGACACACTTTTGGACCGAACGTTGGTTTTTTTTTTTTTTGTTTTCGAACGTCCGTTACTCTTCGTTGGCTAAGTGGGTCGTGACTTTTCCAAAATGCAAACTGTGTGTTTGTCTGTCTCCCACTGTCTCTCTCTCTCTCTCTCTCGCTCTGTCTGTCTGACTGTGTCGTCTCCCCATACAACCCACCCATGCCCCATTCCCATACACCATACCATCCTATACAATACGAGTATGCACCACGTACGAGTACGTAATGAAAATTCTTACCTCAAATAGCACTTAACTCCAGTTTAAAACGAAATGAAAAAAGTGAATGGAACTGACCCCAAACCGTTGCACGTTTAACACTTTGTTGTTGGCTTTGTTTGTCTTATACATTTTTTTTCCTTTTTTTTTTTTTTTTTTTGGGGCCAAAATAGAAAAGTTTTTTGGTTGTTTAATTGAATTGAATTGAATGTACATATGTTTGTTTGTATGTATGTATGTATCTACCTACCTAACTATCTACCTATATAGGTATGTATGTATGCTGCAGCCAGCAATATGTATTTGAAAAGTCAGCGGACAAGTCAATGCAATTTGAATTAGAGTCGCAAGAGAGTCGCGAACATGCGAGCTCATTTAAAACTGGAAGTCACCATCAGCAGCAGCAGGTCTGGTGGGTCTGGAGGTCTCTTACTGCTTCATGCCAACTTCACTGCACCCCGAATCACCCCACCCCACCGCACCACACCTCACTTCGCATTCCTCCTCTGCATCTGCATCCCTCAATTCACCAGCTTTAAGCGCGCTCCACGCTCATGGTCATGTTCAAGATCATGAACTAAGCCTTAACTCGAGAGGAGATTGGAGAGATTTATTCTTTTTTTTTTTGTTGCTTTGCTTTGCTTTTATCGCATGACAATTAAAAAATGTTTTTTTTTTTTTTATTTCGGTCGTATACACGATCTGTTGACAAACCAAAACCACCATCGAAACCAAAGCAATGGAAATCTGTTACCATTCATTTGTCAAGTCATTGATCAGATTTTTGCGCTATGCCAACAAACCAAAGAAACAGAAGAGGAAAAAAAGTTAAGTTTAGAAAGCAAATTATATTAGATGATGCCTGCAAAAGCTTGAATCCAAAAAACCAAAAAAACGTGACTGTCAACCCAACAGAAGCCAACTAACTCACTTCAACTTCAACTTCAATCAATCGAGCAGACAATACGAAAAAAGGCTTTTGCACTTGTCTTCACAGCTTATTGAAGATCAAGATCAAACAAAGTGATAAAACAAAAAACAATTTTTGAATATTTACCATACTTTTTACATACTTTATCATCCAGGCTAAAGTATTCTAAATCCAGACCTCTTTAGAATATCCTTTCCCTCATACAAGTTTCAAATTTCTTTAATTTTTCTACTCACAACAAAATTTGAAGAAAATTTCTTTAAAAAATGTAACCAAATTTTAAAAATGACAAAAAAAAAAAAAACAATTCGATATAATTTTCAGTCTATTCGATCGATCGATAGGGGTGGGGAAGAACTTTCTCATTTTGTTATTTCGCAGAAAAAGGTCAAAAATTTTTACTTGAAATATTTTGCTTTAATTTGCAGTTCAGATTTAATCTGATCACTAAACTGCGTGTAAAGAGTCTCTTCCCACCCAAAACGCTTGGATATATCTTTCCTTCTTCCCACTTTTATCACATACTATTTTATATTTTGATCATGTTGGGGCTTCCTCTTCTTCATCATCATCAGCATCGGCATCAGGAGCAGGAGCAGAATCTCATGTAGTTGCTTCATCCGTTATCGGTCAGCTTGGGAATCGAGATCTTGCTCACGATCAGAATTCCAGTTGCCCAATCGAGCGCCAAAATGTACATGCCTTTAGCTCCGCCTTCTTCTTCTTCTTCTTGTTCGTTTTCTGCCTGGTTTATTCTGTTGCTCTTCCTCTACATACAACTGTTTTTGGAGCTTTCTCTTCAACCTACCTACCTACCAACCAATTCGATTGTTATCACGCAACACCCCAAACACAGTAGATCCCCTCAAACCACCTATCGCCTTACCAACCACCACCAACCATCATCATTCCCTTTTCCATATCTCTGAAAAGAAAAAACAATGTTGCCCCTTATCAGCAAAAGCTTAAGGAATATGACTTTGAGAGACTCTTTTGACAACACCCTCTGCGGAATCCTTGCGGATTATCAATAATGTGCAATGTGGTGCTACACACAGCTCATAAAAATCGAGAAGCAGTCGAAACGAGAAATATTTTCTACGCAATATCAAGCAAAATCTGCTGAACGGCTCTTCCTTAGCCTCTTTGAGTTGATCAGGTGCCGCCGCCAAGGCATCGAAACACTTAGCAAGAGCAAAGCTGATGACGACGACCAAGACCAAGACGAAGACCAAGACGGCGATGGAGATGGAGATGGAGACGATGATGACGATCCCGATGCGTGCCGGGCGATAAGCAGCCGATGCAAACCATTAATTAGGCAGAGAGACTTCAGATACTACTACTATACATATACATATATATATGTATGTATGTAAGTATACCAAATAAAACCAAAAGGAATCTCTTTTTCCTCGCTTTTGCCTTTGCTCTTTTGTCCAGTCCGAAAAATTAAGGCTTTAATCGTGCATGAAAATACGTGAAACTTACGCGCATCCTCTCAGCATCTTGGTTTTGGCCGTCTTTGGTCGTCGTCATCGTCAGATGCAACGTGATCGCGATAAGATAAAGACGCATACAAATTTGCTTTTACATACATATATTGCCTCAAGAGAGAAAGAGAGAGAGAGAAGGAGAAACTGTATATATACACCTATATATGTATGTATATACTTTGTTGTTTTTGGTTTTTTTTTTTTTTTTGGGTAGTGCAAATTATTATTATTTATCAAATGCCTGTGTCAACAGTCCACTCAGTCTGTCATTTATTTCCATTCAAGAAAACAATCAACGCTCGCTTAACTCTCGACGCTGTTGTTGCTGTTGTTGTTGTTGCTGTTGGGCTCATTAATCGGTCGACAATATGTCAATGTCCACGGATATCATCGCTGAATAATACAATAATGAAAATGGAATGGAATTGGTGGGAATGGTGAGAGAACAGACATCAGCTAAAGACCAATAAGTGCTGAGGAGGTCGTTACAGAGGGGGCCGCGTGGGTCGGTATGGTGTGTGATGTTTCCATAACCTTACCTAACCCATTTTCATTCCATTTCACACAATTACCAACGGTAGATAAAAAATTATAAAATACAATTTGTGTAGGTAATAAATATTCCATAAACATATATATAGGGGCAATATGACACCATTTTTGGCATAAGCCCCCCCGCCTCTCTCTCTCTATCCCTCTCCCACATATCAACCAGAAAAATGGGAAGAAAAGTCATACATTTTCCTGGTCATTAATTAATTATCAATTTTAATGTAGGCATATTTTGGTAGAATGGAAATAAATTAAGAAGTTTGAATTGAAATTTCCCAAAAAAAAAAGGTTGCAACAATAATTAAAATTAACCTAAAGTCAACTATCTTTTTCTAGATCTAATGTATATAAACAACCGTTGAAATAGAAAATTTGTATTGATTTCTCTTTGGACAAGGCTCAGTATTTCCTTCTAGAAGTTCTTTACTTTTCGCTGCTTTCAAAGAGTAAAAGTTAAGAAAGAAATGTCTTTCACTTAAGTGTAGATCTTAAGAAATAAGAATTAGGAACTAATGTTAAAATTGAGAAGAGTTGTAGATATAACTAATCCAAGTCCATATTGAATTCTCAACCATTTAAACTTACCCAAGGTTGAATATATCTGATTCTATTTTCTTTTTACAATTAACCGCTAAATTTGAATATAAATTTTTAAAATACATATATTTTTCGTCTGAAACAAACTAGGTAAAGAAATTGAAAGCACTCTTTTGGCAAATTGCTAGAGTATTGTATGTGTGTGTGTGTGGAGTTCGTTTACCTGATGGTTTTTGAAATTGAAATTACGTCTCTACCTAGTCCACCGCGCCACCAACACCACACTTACCCCTCCGAGCATCCGACCACCAAACCATCATCATCATCATCATCAGCTCTGGTGATCAGACCGACCCTCTCTGCAATCTTTTGCATCTGCGTTGAAGCGCGAAAATTGCAAACCAATGTTGTTTTGACAATGTGCAATAATTTGTAGTCAATTTTATGTGTCTACCGTCGTTTCGGTTCGGTTCGGCTTGGCTTGTTTTCACTGCTCACACAGTGTCCCCGCTCCCTTGGCACCCACACCACCTCCCACCACCATCACGGGGCATCCCCTCCCACACTCTCTCTCTCTCTGTCTCACACTCTTCTGCTTTGCCCAAATGGACAGACGAACAATTTATGGCTGCTAAATTAGCAAGAAATGGAAATTAAGAAAAATGTTGCTTTTATTGCAAACAGTTGTTGCTGTTGTTGTTGCTGTTGCCGTTGCTCATCGTCGTCGTCGTCGTCGAAGTCGCAGCAGTCGTACACAAGTTTATGACTTTCGATTCATCGTTGGCAATCTAATGAGGCAAGTGTATAGTACTGTATTTCGATTTGGATTTGGATTTGGATTTGATTACGGATTTTTGGTTTTTGGATGGCTGCATACATACATACGGTTCCATCCATGCTTGTGATGCTGGATGAGATGATGGCACCTCACGGGAAAATTCCAAAAGAATGTGGCTTTTTAATGAGGCGAATCTGTTTGGCTCGTTTTCTTGTGTTCTTCTCCTACTTCTACTCTGTCTGTTTGATATATGATGAAAAGTTCAGGGCTGATGGTGCTGATGGGGCTGATGAGGCTAGCCTGATGGCTTTGGCATTAGTACCTAAGCACTTTGATTTGACTTTGAGCCTTTTTTGTGTTTTTTTTTTTCGGATGGAAGCAAAAGAGCGAAAACTTTGAGCTGAACTGCAGTCAAAGGAAAAGGTGTTTTCTACCGTCTTTTTCTCCTCCTACTCATCATTTGCTTCTTCTACAGTTGGTCTTTCTATTTTTGATGTAGGTAAGAAAAAAAGCACACACTCTCTCTATCTCTCTCTACTCACACGACTTTTCATTTTGGGGAAATGAGAACAGGGGCGGTCCCTGTAACCAAAATAATAAAAGTTAGCTCAAGGTAACACACACACACACACTTACTGGGAATTGAAGACAAATGAAAGTTCACTGATTTGGCTCAATGCAACTAGCAAAATGTCAAAATTTCAACATTTTGTTTTTTATTAAATTCTCTTAAATAATGCCGAGTCCTACTTATTTTAAGCTTTGGCAATGGATTTGCGTTAAATTTGAATGCTGTTGCAGACAAAATTGCAAAATTTATTGTTAATCACAGTTTTTTTTATGAATCAATTTGTTAAATTTTTATTTGCTGTCGATTCGTTGCATATTATTGTTGTTGTTATTATATTTATGGTTGCTGTTAATTAGACAATTTGCATATGCACAACTTCTAATAAAAACCAAAAGAAAAAGCCATTAATAAAAAGCCCGGACGTGGTTAGATTGACGGAAATATATTTCCAAAACTTTTCCTTTTTGTTAATTTCTGTCATAGGCTAATATGGCCGACTCCAACATTGTGGTTAGGTATTGCCACAAAGAAAAGAAAGGGCCAAATTCGCTCCTGGACTATGTTCAACTCCTTTCAAAGCACCCACCCCGCCACCAGAAGGCCGACCAACTCACACTCTAAATTACTGATTCACCGCCTTGTAGAAGGCAATCTATAAATAAAAGGCATCTCTCTTTTTTGACACTAAACTGACTTGTAAACCGACAAAAATATTCTACTATGTATTTACAAATGGGACCCGTATTGCCAAAATGACAGAACAAGAGAGGACGAAAGAAGAAGACAAAAAAAAAAAAAAAGAAAGATCTCTTCTCCAAAAACCCCCGAAACGAGAAAAAGACTAAGTCAAAGTCGGGCCTAACTTTGCTCTACCGGAAAAAAAATTCAATTGAAAGTTTGTGCCCTCAGCTCATCCGTTACGCCGTAACAAATCCCACAGGCGAAATTGATAAAAAATAAAAAGCAAAAAACACATTGAACAAAAAAAAAAAAAATAAAACAAAATACGTTAGAAAGTAAAAGCTGCAGCAGCAAAAAAAAAAAAAAAAAAAAAAAGAAAAGTTTGTAATATTTGACGTGTTTCTTTTTGCAAAAGTTTTTTGTACGTCTCGGGTTTTTTTTTTTTTTGGTTTTTGCATTGAAATAGGTAAAGAATTGACGAGCAGAAGAAACCACTTTGGGTGAAGGTCGGGAGAATAGAGTGGGGGAAGGGGAAGCTCAAAAAAAAAAAAAAAATTGAAAAGGGTTTAACTTACGCTTCAACTTTTTGTACTCATTTTTTTTTTTGTGCTGGTTAACCCACATATACATAGAAATAATCGTACGTGTATCTTGTAGATACAATTCTATCTTCTCTCGCTTGTGTGTGTGTTTGTGTGTGTGAGTGCGGGGGGAATTGCAACAACATCAAACGACTTCGTTACCCTGGCTAATGATTGATTGTAAAATTTGCTAATTTAAGCAATGTGAATTTATGGTGGACGAACGACGACGACGACGACGACGACGACGTTAAAGATTGGCTAAAAGAGGGCCTCATCAATTTTATTGCGCATTTAATTGATCATAAAAATTATTCATTCATTCCAAAATGGACAGAAAGACTGAGAAAAAAAAAAGAGAGCTAAATCAGCGAAATATTTCGCTGTGGGCTCATTGATTAAAACAAAAAAAAAAGCAGATAAAAAGCAAGAAAAGCAAAAAAATACAACAACGACAACAAGTAAATAATAAAAATACAAATAAGCGAATATATACGATATAGCCGATATCTATAAAATATGCATGAGAAGAGATGCCAAAGACACAGAGAAGACGAGCTTGGGAAAATAAAATTGAAATGACTGTGCGAAGAAGGCGGTAGAAGTCGGTTTTCTTTCTTAATGTTTGTATTTAATGTATTTATTTATATGTATATATATATATGTATATATTTTTTTTTTTTCGTCTCTCAATTCAAATGAAATACAAAAATAATCGTGGGCTGACTTTGAGGATGATGTGTGGCTACGAGGTTCTCTTCAATAGTTTTGAGTGAAAGGCAATTATTTTCTATGATTTTAAATGTTTTCTTTTTGAATTTTACTTACCAAGTTAATAAGAATAGTAATTAAATATGAAAATAGAAAGTAATACAAATTTTATTGTCTTATTAACTGAGCTCCTTGGCATCATCAGGATGCCAGTCCTAAAATGTTACTTGGACTTTTTATTCTGTTTTCTGAAAAGTTCAACATTTCAAAGGTAATTCAATGATTAAAATATGAAATTGGACATCTTTCAAGTCACCATGATCATATGTAGGTGCTGTCCATCGTGTGTATCCACTTACGGACGGGAAACTATTTTACTGCAGTCAATTTGTCGGTGGAATTTCTTTGATTCATGAGGCAATCGTCCTCTTTACATACCTTTGCAGTTTCATCAGCTGTTTGATCCACTTGTTGAGTTCTTCATCTACTTACAGGAGAAATGAGTTTTGATTTTGATTGAACTTACTCCATTTGGCAGGCGGCAACTCTTCTGTCCGCCCACACTCACTTTGCACATATTTTCGATGGTAATAAGTAATAGAGCAATAAGCAGAAATCATCTCAGTTCAGAGTGCCCATGGCATTCAAAGGAAAATTTCGATTGCTGACTTCATTTCAAATTTGGACTCTCTGGGCTTGGGCTCTGGCAATCTGAATCCGGTTGTGGGAATCTCAATTCATAACCATATCAAATGTCAAGGCTCTCCCCCACATCCATACATAAATAGGTTTCATTATCAGCGGCAGACAGACAAACAAGAGCAAAAAACGAAAAGTCGACACAAAATTATGTTTTTTTTTTTTTTTTTTCATTTATATATTTCTTTTCTCTTGGTGTTTTTTGTTGTTTTTTTTTTTTTTTTTTTTTATCATATTTGTTTCTTTTTGTTTGATTTTTGTTTTTTTTTTTTAATAAACTAGAAAACATAAAGTACAATATTTACAGAACAAAAAAAAAAAAAAAAATTACTTATAATATAGGTTGATAATTTATATATAATACACATGTAATCAGTCGATTTATATATATATATATATATATATATATATATATCTTTTTTTTTGTAGTTTGTGATCATTTTATATCTTTTCTTTCATTTAACAAATAGAATTAATATATATTAAAAAAAAAAAAATTGATATTTAAATATATATATTTATTTATGTACATGAAATTTTATAATGTTTTTCTTTCGTACTATTTGTATATTAATTAATATGGCTGTATTATATATGTGTGTGTGTGTTTGCATGTGTATTTGTCTGATAATTAAAACTAACTAATAAACAAAAAAAAAAAAAAAAAAGAAACATTAAAAAAAAAACTCCTACAAACTAATGAGGAAAAAAGTTGAATTTTAATTGATAGGAAAACTTGATTATATATTATGATAAATTAAACTTAATTACAAATGAATATCACAATATTATTAAACAAAATTAACATTTAATTAAATGTGTGTGTGTGTGTATTTGTGTGTGTCTACATACTTATACATCCCAATGCTTGTTTTGTATCTATGTATGTACAAATGTCTAACAGTTAACTAGGTATTTTTCTTCTTTTTACTATTTTTTTTTTTTTTGTTTTGTTTTTCTTCTTACTTTTGGAATGCAATTCAGTTGGATATGCCATAGTTAGACTGAGTGAGTGAGAGACAGAGAGAGGGAGAGAGAGACAGTGAGTAAGTGGGGGAGGAGAGTTAAATCTACCAAGACTGAGGAGCACAACTACAGCTACAACAACAACCAAAATCGTAGTACATCCCAGGCGTAACAAACAAACAACAACAAGGTAGATTTTAATCGTAACCAAACTAATCTGTAGCACTGTTCTCTTACATGTTCCTCATTCTTTCCACAGTTAGCCATTGGGTGTGTGCAAATGTGTATGTGTGTGTGTGTCGGTCTAGGTACTCCCAGATAGTTGAAGGCTAGCTTAGGCACAAAGGCCAGGCCAAAAAAAGAAACTGCTGCAATTGAGCCTATAGCACACGACAAATGTCTCTTACGTTTGTGTCTGTGTTTATGTGTGTGTGTGTATGTGTATTTGAGTGGGGGCTTTGGGCACTAGTTTATGCTCTGATGACACTAGTTCAGATTACCACACACAAGTTTTACTTCATCTTCTTCTTCTTGGTTCTTCTAGGAACAACAAATTGCCAACAATTTGTTAATCGAACCTTCAAGAGTTTTGCAGATCTTGAAATCTTCAAAAACTCTTTTTCTGACAATTGAAAACTTCTTAAACTGCTCATTTGATTCGATATTAAAGAAACATATATTCCAATTAATTTTTGATATGAAACTCTATCAGTTAGTATTCTAAAAACTTCAATTCACCTATATACCAAAACACAAAAAAGAAAAAAAAACTCTTTTGACTAGCTAACTAAAACTATGATAATCTAGGAATGGAAACCTAATGGTATCTATGTATGTATGTATGTATAACCCTGTAAAAAGTTTTGAAACCCTCACATAAATGAAAAATGAAAAAACCTTGCTACTTTTACTACTACTACAACAACTAACAACTTTCCTTTAACCGAAATCCAACCTTCAGTTTCATTTTCTGTGGTGGGGCAAAGAGTAAAACTCACGTTTTACATTAAGCTCCCAATTCTAACCTTTCGCTGTGAGCCAACTTTTGAGCTAATCTTCTGCTGTCGCAACTCTCTCATTGATTAGCACGTGTAATGCTTGCCCCCCCCTTGCACACACAAGCAAGAAATAGAAAAAGAGACCCCGAAAAAGAAACCAATAGAAAGGCAACTCTCCTCACAGCAGCAGCAATAGCAACAGCAGCTGGCTAGCTGACTGTCGGACTGTCTGTAGACGGTCTAGGTCTGGTGTGTCCTCGTCCTCGTCTCTTTGCCAATTCTTTTCTTCTTTTTTTTTTGTTACAATTTCTTTTTTTCGATTTTCTTTTTTTTGCGCCCCAGACATGAGTTCTCTGATGTTTTGCGTTTCTGTTTCGGGTTCTACTTTTTGGTTTGTTTTTTTGTTGTTTTCTATGTTGTTCTGTTCTTTGTTTTTGCCTATTTTTCTGAGATATCTTCTACACACGTTGAGCTTGTTACAGACAAAATGCAAGCAGTTAAGATGAACTAACGAGTGAACGTTGCAGTAACAACAAAGACAGCAACATCAACAACAACAACTGCACCGAGAAAGAAACATAGAGAAAGAAAAATACTTTTGGGCCTTGCCTTTTGTTGCCGACTGGTTGCAGTTGCTGTTGTTGCATGCAACATCAATTTTCTGAATCTTTTGCTTTTGCCTACGAGCCAGGAAACTGAAAATAGCTTTGGCCATAAGAAAACAGAACAGGGCCACAAAAAACAAAAAAAAACACACACACACACACACTCTCACACACATACAAACACAACAAAACAACAACAATTGGCTCTCGGCTCTTTGGTATTTTTTTTTTTTTTCGTTTTCTCTGTTTCACTGTAGCTAACCTGCTACTGGGCTCCCCTCTGCCCAGGCCTGTCCCTCCTCCTACTACTCCTCCTCCTCATGTTTGTTGTCCCACACTCTTACTACAATATATATGTATGTATACCCTCTTTTAGCAGTTTTCTTTTTAAGCATGTAACTAGGCTTTTATCGTTAAACGTTCACAATTTGCATATTGACTGCAATTCTTATTTCATTTAAGCAGGGAGGAAGCAACAACACACACAAAACCCTTACACACACACACACACACACACACACATCGACAACACATTCTATATGTGTATTTATGTATGTAGTAGTAGTAGTAGTTTCCCTTTTTGTTTAACAAAATGAAAATGCACCAAAAATCAAGCATTTTTTTGATGGAAATTATATCAGTAACACTTGATCTGATCTGATATATGTATGTGCTCTACCTCTCACTCCCTCTCTCTCTCTCTCCCTTCCTTTCTCTCTGTATATCTGGCTGTCTCTTTTCAACATCAAAATACACTTACATATGCAAATTACGTGCTGCAGGCGTTGGTAGTTGTTGCTGTTGCTGCTGCTGCTGCTGTTGTTGTTGTGTAGGCGGCAGCGGCAAGCTCTGTTGTTGTATGCCACTAGCCAGGGGTATCATCTGTTGCGTAGATCCTGCCAATTGACCACCGCCCATCAGTAGAGCGGCTTGTTGTTGTTGCTGCTGTGTATTATTGGGACCACGCGATGGTTGCCGGCGAAAACTGCCCGCTGGTGGAACTGGTGGCAACATAAACTGTTGTTGCTGCTGCTGCTGCTGATGTGGATGCTGCTGCTGCTGCTGTTGCTGCTGCTGATGAAGATGATGGTGTCCGGCCAGATGCATTTGATGATGATGATGATGATGATAGGCAGGATGATTGATCGGTACATGGCAAGGTTGTCCAGGTCCACCACGTCCGCCATTCGACGACGATGAGGAAACATCGGGCAAAGCAAAGCGTAATTTTTGCCAAAACAATTTATCGCCCCATTGCAGATATGTATTGGTCTTGAGATACAAACGTAGATCGGGATCCAATTCCTTTTGTGGCACCTCACCGAGCACTATGACAATGAGGCGACGTCGACGATCTCTCAATACAGATTGATGGGCAGATTTGAACTCAAAGCGACACCATTCCGATTTGATGAAATTCTCACTGACCACCATAATGGTGCGACGACTGCTATCGATGGCTTGGACAATTGTTTCGGGCAGATATCCACCCACAGGGAAGTCACGTTGATGTAGGCAAAGTTTATAGCGTTGTTCACCCAACTCCAGCATAGGCACCAGCTCCTCATTCACAAATAGTTCATCTTTGGATGAGTACGAAATGAAGGCATCGAAGAGTTTCTCACGCTCGTTCTTATCGACATCCTTTTGGGCATTGTAGAAAAGACGAACCCCGAAACGGGAATGGCACCACACACGCATCTCCTGACGGAATATGAAGACCAACAGGAAACAGATCATAATGAAAATGAAGGCAGTCAATATGGCCACCAGAATGGGTATGTAATCCTGTTTGGGTGGCTGATTCAATATCATTTTCGTTGAACTACTATTGGCCAGCAGTGAGTTCTCCTCTTCCTCGAAATTGTAATTGTTATCCAAATTCAATTTCAATGTCTGACTGCATTGTATGAGTGGTAAATGCTCCTCAGAATTGGGATAAATGGACATCTGTTGGGTCTTATTGTGGCAAATAAGTTTCGCACGATCTGTGACATATTCATGACGGGCCAAATAATCTCTCAGCTTGTCGATAAACTCACAATTGCAACTCCATGCATTCGATGCTAATCTCAATTCATTCAGATACGATGGCAGGAAATTCCACACAGCAAATGAGGTAATCAAATTATGATCCAAACGTAAAACTTTCAAATGATACAAATGCGTAAATGTCAACGAATCGATGGTGGCAATAGAATTGTGCTGTAAATATAATTCTTGCAAATTATCCAAACCCTGAAATTCGTTGCCATTGAGTGCCTTCAGTTGATTGTTTTGCAATTGGAGAACCTCCAGCTCCAATAAACCATAGAATGTGCGATTGTGTAGTATCTCAATGGACGAATGATTCAAATGCAGGACCTTCAATCTCTTGCGTCCGATGAAGGCATGACTCTGGAGCTCTTTGAATTGATTGCCATCCAAGTACAATTGTGTGGCATCCATGGGTATATGAGTGGGCAGTGCCTTCTCATAGCTAGCGCGCGAGCAATCGACAACATTCGATGTCCAGCTTTGATCGTGATAGCAGGAACATTTATCCGGACATTCCATTTTACAATCGCATGCCTGGAAATCACAGCAATGGCAGAGGGCAAAGCAATGCGATTCATATTTGCAAAGGAAGTCATTCGATTTCGCTTCAATCAGGGACACAAACTGTGAACCCCGGGCATAGGTCAATTTACAATAGATCTGATCGAGATCCATTAATTGTGGCTGGGTACGCGATTCTCGATTGATTTTCTGCAGCCAATCCAAATGGCAATCACACTCGAAGGCATTGTGGCCAATATAGAATTCGGGTATATCACGATCCTCGCCAATGGGTGACAATCGCAGGGCATTCGGCTCCAATGTGGTCAATTTATTTCTTATCAAATCGACGCGGGTTAAATTGGGCTTCTTGAAGAATGTGTAGGGTTGAATTTTGCTTATCAAATTATCATTTAGATAAAGAATTTCCACACTATTCGGTATCGAGCTGGCTGTTATTTCCGTCAATTGATTATACGATGCATCGAATGTACTCAAACTCAATTCGTTTTCAATTTCAAAATAGTTACCCAATTGAGTGATGCGATTAGCTCGAACATCCAACCATTGCAGTCCAATGGGTATGTGAGAATAATCGAATTTCTCCAAACGATTGCCCGAAATATTAAGCCAAACCAGATTGGGTAAGTCGTTAAAGAGGCCGGCAATCGATTTCAATTGATTTCCATCCAGTCGTATGGCCTGTAGTTGACTATTCCTCTGCAGAGATCCTGCCTCGATGCTCTTTAGTTTATTACCCGATAGATTTAGAATCTGCAATGAGTTCATACGATCGAATACACCACGCCGGATGTGGGTCAGCGAGTTCTCCGTCATACGCAATCCATAGAGATTCTCCAATTGGGTTATACTTGTATTTTCGATTTGTGTTATCATATTCTCACCCATATCGAGGGTTTTCAATAGTGGTACTTGACTCAAAGCCTCTGGCACTGCCTGCAGTTTGTTATCATTTAAATGCAGATCCTGCAATTGGCTGCAATTGATTAGAGATCGTTGATCCAATTTACCAATACGATTATAGTCCAAGGAGAGTACCAAAAGATTATTCAATCCCTGCAATGTGCGTGCCTCAATGACAGAGATGCGATTATTGGATAGGATCAGTGTATGCAAATTGCTCAGATCGGCAAATATGCCATTGGGCAACTGATCAATATAGTTCTCTTCCAATTTCAAGATTTGCAGACTGTTTAATGGGCGAAATATGTGAGACTCTAGGCGACTTATTTTATTGGCCGACAAATCAAGAAGAGTCAAATGCTTTAGACCCACAAATGTGGCTGCATTTATCCATTGCGAGTTGAGCTCATTGTGGGCCAAATCCAAGATCAATAGCTCGGCCAGATCACCAAATATACCCGGGGCCAGTACATTGATCGAGTTATTCTTGAGATAAATCTCTTTCAGTTGCTTTGTTTCGGCAAATAATTCTGGTGGCAATGAGGTCAAACGATTGGCCGACAAATCAACAACATTGAGTGAGTGCAGACCCTCGAATGCTCGATCGGCCAGAAAGCTCATACTATTCCTGGCCATATTCAAATGGGTCAAACGGGCCAATGCCGATAGCATGGCCGATGGCAGACTAACCATTTTATTTGCACTCAAATCCAAGCTGGTCAACGTTGAGCCGCATATGCGTGTTTTGCGTGAACTCATCGATGAGCTAAAGTAAAAGTTGCTAATGTCCTGTATCTTATTGTATGAGGCATTCAAATGTTGCAACGATTTCAGGGGGGCAAACCATGCCATCGGGTATGAGCCAAATGTTGTTTAAACTCAAATCCAAACGCTCCAATTGACGAAAGTCCACAAAACTATTCGATGCCATCTCCAGGGACATGGTTGACCAATCGCCATTGTGTGTTCGTATGGTTAGATTTCGTAGCTCCTGCAGGCCACGAAACGATCCCTCCGTTAGATTGCCCAATTTACAGTATTCGATGGTCAGATCACGTAGCTCCACCAATGAACGGAAACTATCCGGACTTAGGCTACTTTGAAAGAATAATGCATCATTGCATTCCAAACGCAATCGCACCGTATTATGTGGCTGAATCACACTGAAATTTGTATTCTCCAGCTCCGAATTGATAGTGCGTAGATGACAGACAAGCGTGATATCTTCACCGCCACCGCCTCCGGACCAGCGGCATTCATCTGGGGCCTGATAGAGCACGGTTTTGCTTAATGCCGCACCAAAGATGGGCATTACACAGCTGGCAATGAGCACATACATTAAGTGGCTAGTGGCCAGCATTTTAGTTCGACTTGTTTCTCCCCGAAAAAAAAAAAAAAAAAATCTCTCAAACTTAATTCTCTTCTTCTGCTCTGCGTCACCTTTTCTGTTGGCTTTCTTTAGCGTATTAATTCATTTGTATTTGTTAATAATTAGCCATTTCTTTTGATTTGGGTTGTTGCACCACCACGCACCACTAACACCATTCACTTTGAGGAATATATCGCAGATATATTTCCAACCCAAAAAAATTTGTTGTTGTTTTCAATATTTTTGTTTTCCTGTTCGCGTTGACCCGTAATCCAAGTGGGGGAGACGACGGCTACGACAACGACGAAGACGAAGACGACGACAACGCCAACGACGAGGAGGAGATAGCGTTTTGATCAATTATTTTCTTTTGTGATTCTTTTTGGTGTATTATTCTCGTGTCGAATTCGATCGTTTTGTGTTTTGTGTATAGTGTGTTGGCTTATTACATATTTCGACAACGGCTTCACAAGACACGTCCGCTCGGCTCGAAGTCAACTCAAAAACTGATCGCTCTGCTCTCCAAAAGAAGTCAGCCTAGCCAGCTAACAGATTCTCCTCCATCTCTTGCGATGACGACTCTAACAGATACTCAAACTCAAACTGTTATTTGGCTTGTTGTTGTTGTTGTTTGCCTGAGGCGCAAGCACTCAATGAACACGCAAACTGCAACAGAGAGAGAGAGAAAGAGAGAGGGAGACCATGGTGCACCCAAGAGAAACAACAGAGAGTGCAATAAAGAGCGTGAGAGAGAGAGAGAGAGCGAGTGACCGGGGGAGGTTGAGTGAAAACCGCTAAGCAAGAACTAGAGCGAGTGAGCGGTTTAAATAAACAAACAAACAAAAGCAACAACAACAGCAAAAAACACCTATGCAATGCAAAAGCCGAACGCACCATAGCGCAATCTGCACAGTGGACTGAAAGTGGGAATTTCTCACTGACAATGAGACAGAAACAGGTAGTTTGTTCTTGTTCCCAAAACCAAGGAAAGAGGAAGTAAGATGGCAAAGATAAGCAGGTGTGTGGGCTGCGAATAGATGCGAAAGGTTCCTTAGGCGATAAGGCAAAATTACCCAACAGAGACACATAGCGAGAGAAAGGAAATTTGAGATTCTGAATTTAGTTTTTACATAACTAAGCTGGCCCGAAAAACACAAAAAAAAAAAAGGATCACATTTTGACACAGTTTTTAAGGATGAGAATTTGTTTTAAAGACCGAACGGAAATAGAAAGGATAAGTCGTTAAAACAACTGTCCGAGGCACTTGCGATGTCCTCGTTAGATAGTCAGCAGCTTAGAAGATCCTGTATAAAATAAAGAAGATCATTACACAAAAGAACTCTTGATATAGATTTCGAACTATTGATTTTGTTCCCTTATGTAATGCAATTTTTCGGTCTACGAAAAGTTTTCCCTAGTATCTTTCCATATACATATGTATGTACCTCTTATCTAATTATCTTTACGCTATCAAATGTTATGACTTAGTCTTGTCCCACTGTCTCTTTGGACTTTTATGCTCCAAACACCCCCCACATCGTCCCGCTTGCTCCTGTCTGATTCGTTGAGCATCAAACAATTCCAATGAGACATTGACACTCGTCATACCGGTTAGACGAGTTTCTTTTCCTTCTTCGCTCGGTGTTTGTTTTTTTCTACTTAGCGCCCAAACATTCAACTCAAAATTGAGTGGAATTTCATATTCAGCGCTAGTGAGAGATAACAAGAGTGTGAGAGAGGAAGGAGCCTTCGCTGAATGACTCAAAAAACACTGATCTCCTCTCTTCATCTTTACTTATATGTAGTATAAGCTTAAGAACCCCGCACCAAAAAAAAAAAAAAATAATCATAAAAAATTATTGAAATCAATTGTTAATTCAGCCAATGTCAGAGTGAATGAATAAAAAACAAAATTGACTGATTTTTCTTGATTTATGAGAGCAAACGAGTCGAACTGAGCTGGAGCCAAGCAGAGCCGAGCTGAGACGAGGCCGTGGCAATCAAGATGCGGCCGCCAGAGGGGCCAGAGATTCCAAGACTCTGGGGAGAATGGTTATTTGGTGACTGAATCAGATCGGTTTTTGGTTTTTTGGCATATGTTGCTTTTTTGTTGTTGTTGAAAACTTTCCCAAAACAAAAACACACGAAGATGAAAAACAGCACGTATGTTACTTAGTTTAGTTGCTGGCTGGCTGGTTGGTTGGTCAGTCAGTTGGTTGGTTAGTTAGTTGTTCCGATTGCCTACCTGTCCAGTTTAGAGTGAAGTGGAGTGGAGTAGAGTAGAGTAGAGAGTCAGTCGACGACAGTCGACAGGTGCTGATTAAACCAAACACATACCAAGTGATGCGTATCAGTCTCGCGAAGGCTTGTTAGCTGGGCCCGCAGCCTGTTCTCAGGAAAACCCACACCACATCAGCAGCAGCAAAGCAAAAAGCAACAGCAACAACTATAATAACCAAACCAAAGCAAACCAGGAAAAGTAAACTGCAGGTAGCCCTTCGCTACGTACAAATTGTGTGTTGAAAGTTGACCATGGGCAAACATCTTTGCATCATCTTCTCCCTCTCTCTCTCCCAGTCATGCCGAAAATCCCAGGTAGACCAAAAAAAAAAAAAAAAACAAGAGAGAAGATGACGAGAGCAAAAGACGACATGGGTACCCATATCTTTTCTCCTTGTTTTCTTTCTTTTTTTTTGCGCTAGGATTTTGTTACAATCCTCTCCTAGAGCAATTGTTTGTTCCTTCTTTCCTTTCCTTTATCGATCGATCAGCCAGCTACTTTGAAAGCCAGGAAGTGCCTGAACCTGAACCTGCAACACCATCTTTTACCTTCATTGATTCGATTTGATTTGATTTGATTAGATTAGTCGAGCGGGAGGAGTTGAGGCAACATTTCGCCATGATGACTGATCGATCGATCGTTCGCTTGTTCTTGTTCTCGTTTCGCTCTCTGTGTTTGCGCAAATTATATTTCATTGTAATCGTTTCATTTGTTGTGCCGTGGCTTTTGTTATTGCCCAAGTAGCTGGCTCTGGCTCTGGGTCTTGTGGGTGCATATTGCTCATTGGGTCACAGTCACATGAGTCATGAGACAGCTGCGAATATTTTCTTAGCATTGTGTTTGTAATTGCTTTTCTTTTTTTTTTCAATTTTATGATTTTTTTTCTTTTTGCTTACTTACTTTTTTTTTTGGATATAAGTTTTTTTTTTTATCAAAAGACAATGACCGCATTAGGGGACGAAATTGTAGGTGACAATGGCAAGGAAACCCTTGAGAGATTTAAGTTAAGTAAAGGCCATGAGAATTGATGCATATCATTCATCGAATTGATACACACAAAAAAAACTCTCCTGAGAATATTCTTAATTTTCGATTTCCTCTCGATGGCTGGAGGCGTCGGTTATATTATTGGACGACCCAAAAAACCTGCAGCTCATTTCGAATCATATCATTCATCACATTCATTTGTGTTAATAATTTGTCTCATATTCTACATACTTTGATTTGGTCATGTCCTCATGGCGTATACGTAACAATATATTACAATATACTTGTTCTTCAATCTTTTAATTAGTTTTAAGACAAGCAAGTGCAATTTGATGGAAAGAGGAAGTAAATAAAGAAAATTAGCAACAATATTCATTGGAAAATGATTTACCTCTGCAGATAAGTGTAACGTATAAGGTCAATAGCACGAAATGTGCCATATTGCTTTAGAAATTTTGAACCGATGGTTGCAGCACAATAATTAATTTCACATGAATTAAAAAAAGAAAACAAAAAACATTTTATTCTTAGAAATTTGGCTTAGAATCATAATGAAAACTCGTCATTGAAATGTTTGGTATAAAGAAATACTTTATGTAGATTTTGTTTGATCCACTGCAAATATTAGTTAATCTTTTTAAATGCTTTGATAAGTATCTTGATATTGGCCATCATTCGATATTAGGTAATTTTGCTTCTAAGTGCAATTTGTTTAACCCAATTCGAGCATTCTTAACTGTCTGACTCATGTGTGAATGGTTTTGCCCATAATGCCGCCTGGTTGGTTGGCTGTCGTCGCTTACAATTACAATTTATACATGTCCATCTGACGGCAGTCAGTCCCTCCCCCTTCCCCAGTGGAATTCATCAAGTGTCAAAGCGCACTGCACCGCACCCGGCTCGCCCTCCCTTGTTGCGCTTGCCACCTCCCAGTGTTTCACAAGGCACACCATGCAGGCTAAGAAAGTCCCCAAAAGACCCGCTATAACTCTATCCCCCTCACTCCCCCACTCGATCGTTACTATGCCCCGTTGAATAACTTGCCATTGTTCTTAATTATAACGCGTTGTCGTTGTTGTCATGTGAGCTTGCTATTCATTCTCATTCCCAACTCATTCTCATTCACATTCCCATTCACTCCCCTCCTCCTCCTCCAGCTACTACTCCACACTCACGGCAATGGGTAGCGGGCAGCAGCGGCACCATGGCTCCACCGTTCCATCACTCGACTCTCTACTCCCTTTCTCTCTCTCTCTCTCTTGCTTGCTATCTCTCAGCTGTTCTTTATGGCTTGACGCCTAATAAAAATTAATTTCATAATGTTTTGTATCTGCAACATCTTCCGATTATTGTGGGTGCCGAACCACACACACGCTTAACGCATATATGTAAACCCGAGAGCGATAGAGAACAGAAAGAGGGGACGATAGAGTGGCAGAAAAGAAAGAGAGAGAGAGAGAGAGAGAAGTTGTTTTTACTCGCAAAGATATCGCAAAACATATTAATTAGCATTTCCAATTTTGTATGCATATCTTTGCTTAACTATCTCGTGATGCAACGTTGCACACACAAACACACGCACACACTGCCCCACAGACACACACACACACACACACTCACACGCACACACACATACACCCTGCCACACACTCCATTAGCAGTTGGACTTCTACTTGGACCCAGACTCTGACTGCAGCGACTTTGCATTCACATTCGCGATGGTCAGCAGAATTCTGGGCTGTTTTTTTTTCTTTTCTATATATTTTTCTTTTTATTTTGTTCTTTTTTTTTTTTTTTTTTTTAACTTTGGCATTGCGTCTGGTCGACTTAACGAGAGCGTAAAAGCGAAAACATCAAAATAAATAGCTCAAAAAATTAACAAGACAGCGTCAGCGTCAGCAGCGACGGCGTCGGCCCATGGACGGGTTCAGGTCTTTGGGTTTAAGACTGCGACTGGAACTGAGGTCTTTGGGTCTCTAACTGGCTGACTGGCTGACTGACTGACAAACAGACATACAGACAACTAATCGAAACGCGTTGCAGCTGCCTCATGAGTCCGAGTCGAGTTCTTCAAGTTGTTGCACGAGTTTGTAGATATTTTTAGTAGGCGCGAGTGTTTACCTACAACCAACCAAAAAAAAAAAAAAATACTAAGAGAAAAAATGCTATGGTGCGAGCGGGGGAAGGGGTGACGGTGCATTGAGGTGGGAAAGGGGGGGCCAGGGGAGAATAAAACTTGGCAGCACGACTGTGAAGCAAAGTCGAGACTTTTGCGTTCCGACTGGACGCACATCAAAACGAGCATAGACGATGTCAGACACGGACACCGGGAAACACACAGTTCCAATTGTATTGTGCCCAGAGGGTTAACGAATTGAAAGGATACTCTCCGAGACACCACACACACACAGACACACATGTGTTCCTGGGAGTAGTGAGTGTTCGGTTCGAAAGGTAGCTTCTATATAATTTGATGAACAAACAACCAGTCAACCTTGATACACTCCACTACTCTGTTGTTTGTTCCTCAGCCTCTTCTCGCAGCTCCTCTGCTTTGGCAAAAATTTAATCATCTACATATGCAAAATAAACCACAAAGAGTCTGAGACTGAGTCTCCGTCTGTCTCGCTGTCTGTCTGCCCTGACCAACCCAGTTCATAAGACACGCCATACATAATCAAAATTGAAACTACTTAAGTCCATCAAAATTGACTTTGCTGAGGCGTAACGTACTTAAAATTAGCATAAGAACTTCAAACTTGATTCAATTGGTTAGGGGCTTAAGCCTAAACTGAAAGGAATAAATATTCGCGTTTAATTCATTGAGAAATCTTCAAATGGGGGGCACGAGACAAGGAAGTAGCCCTCTAAATGAATGAATGGGACTGAATGAAAATGGGCACCCACAAAAGAGACTTCTCTGTGACCAAAAAAAGAGTTGGCATAAATTTGATCATCATTCTTTTCAATTAACCGCAGACAAAAAAAACTCACTAAACTATTTTTAAGACCATGAGCTCATATCAATCTATATATTTTAGTTTTTGGTGATTTAGATTTAAATTTGTTAAATAAAAAAACCACAAAAGCAACAAGTGAATGCTTAAACCCTTTCAAGAGTTGTTTACCTTTTTCAAATGTTTTACAAACAAATTTATATGTTCATAAAATGAAATGATTTAATCATGGTCAAAGTTATTTGAAGTTCATTGGATAAATTGGAATTCAAAGAGAGGTTTTTATTTTTTATCGAATTTCTAATTAAAATTACTCAATTCGTTTCCACTTACATGCATTTCCAATATTCAGCTTTAATTACTAATCCCTGGAATTAATTACACTTTAATGCTTAATAGATTAAAGTTAAGGAATTATCTGGGGTTTCATTGAACTAAGGCAACTCTCTTTGAGAAGCAGAGTGATCTCGAATTGAGATATATCATTCAATTGAATAGATAGATATATCTCTCACAAATGTTGCTGCTGCCGCCTGCAGCCTGCAGCCTGGAGAATTGGTTGTTATTTCGGAAACCTGATCGTTGCCCCCAAAACGTATGATAATGAAAATGATTTCAACATAGAAGAATTTGTTCCCCAATACCCTGCCCCGCGCTTTGCACTTCCTAGAAGACTTAATGCCACATTCATTCACATCCAGTCAGCCATCTGTGTGTGTGTGTGTGTGTGTAGCCACAATAATTCTGGCTCAAAATCAAATATGATTAATTTGGTTTTTGTGGGTCTTTCGCTCGCTCGCTCTCTCTCTCTCTCTCTCTTGAAAAGTCATGCCCATGGCAATTGGTTTGAGAGAACACGTGTTTGTTTGCCTTCGCTTAGCTGACTTTGCCCACATTCTCTTCTATCCTCTACTCTCGATTCTCTAAATCGCAGCTTTCACTCATGCGTGGAATAGACCGGGACTCCGGGACTCTAAAATCTCCAGGGACCTAAAACCTCTTTGTGTTGTGTGTTTGTAGAGGGAAATGCGCAAACGCAAACGCAAATGTTGCATGGCGATCGAGAGTTGGGAGCCTTCTTGAATCAAATGTCTGTGTAAGTGTTTGTGTGTGTATGTCTGTGTGTGTGTGTGTACATGACATAGTGGCTGTCGTCTCATTAGGATTAGGACCCACGTTATTTAATTGCATGTTAGGGATTCCTGCTTATTTATAATGAGTTAGTTAAATACACACGCACAATGTGATATAGAGAGAGAGAGAGAGAATAGGAGGAGGAGAAGTGAAGTGATGTGATGTGAAGGCGTTGCCTACTCTCTTTCTCTAGATGATTAATGACCTTTGAGAACGAACGAACCAACTAAAGAACCTATGAAACGGGCAGCCGTTGCGCTTGGGCTTCTAACTCAACTGACTGCAACGTTGCTTGTTGGTTTTTCGTGAATTAGTATTTACAAATAAAATTATAGCCTCGTCTCATTTTAAACTCAACTCCAGATACACCACTACATATGCACATGCATAACAAGACCAAGAACAACAACAGCAACAGCAACAGCAACATGACCAGGGCCATTTAAACACCCCATAAACAATTTGCCATAATTTTGTCGTCGTTGTCGTTTTGGAGTTGGAGGGACGGGAACAGAAAACAGAGCCGAACTGAAGTGAACTAAACTAAACTGAGCTGAACGTAAACGTAACAGCGGCGCTCCCTCATTACAAAATGACGGCAAATTGCAATTTTCGAGCTGCCCGCATGCCAATCCCAAGTTGCCAGTCGCCCTGAGCCTGTGCCTGAGCCTGAGCCTCTTAGTCCAAAACGACAGTAGCCAGTTACTGCGGCGGCTGTGACAATCAACGCGCACGTCCGCCTGAGATGATGTGATGTGATCTGATGTGATGAGTGCGTCTATCATATCGTCATCGTCATTCTCATCTCCTCCTCATTGTCGTCATCGTCGTCGTCGTCGTTGTCGCTGTCGTCATCGTCACTGTCAACCGACAACATCATCATGCAGCAGCCACTGACTTTGCCTTTGCCTTGATCTTGATCGAAGTTACACCAAAAGGAGGCGAGACGCAGAAGAGGAAGCTGAAGGCCCCCAAGTATTAAGTAGGTGGAGGACGCGACTACAACTAAGGAGACGAAGGGGGAACGCTGGGCTACTGCTCAGTCGGCGCTCATCATCATCGTCATCGAAATTGTCATGTCACGAAAGTTAGCTCCCAGCTGCTGCTGTGGTTACAAGAACAGAGGCAGAAACAGGCGGCAACGGTGTCTTCTTGTTCTTCTTCTTCTTCCAGCTTTTATTAAGGTTCGACAAAAAAAAAAAAAAAAAACAAAAAAGCAACAACCAGACCTCATGCCAAAGGGGTATAATAACTTTTTTATTGATTTTGCTAATAACTGAGCAAAAGAGAGAAACTATTGATTGGCATATAAGCAAACATGAAAACATGAATATAATCGCTTTCCTCTAGAACACCATAAAAAAGAGGAAGAAAAAATTAGCAACAACAACAGCCACAAAAAGAAAAATGCTTAAACTATTAAATTCAAATAAAAATATTTTCAAAATCTATCATATTTACATATTTATTTGTAATTTCTTCATTTTTTTTAATGAACCATTAAGCATAATTATTTTTCGTTTGCAAACATGGACATAATTTGTTTTCCTATATATAGCCGGAAAATATCGGATCGGTCATAAATTCAATTACTTTATTAACTTAGATCTGGGATGAAAATGTTTCCTGTTTCATTTGAACGAATCCTTGGCATCCTGCCATATTTCTAAGTAATTTCATAAAGAATATTTAAATTTAAAAGTAAAAGTAAAAGAGCAGTTGAAATTGTTCACAAATTAGGCAGATATATTATTTGAGTTTTCAAGATGATTGCTAATATTGTTGTTACATATTACATTCTCTGACATTTATGTGTTCTATAAATTTCAAAATTTTATTATAATGCCATGCGATGTTTCTATTTTCGTACGAAATATCAAAAAACACTTGAGTTTTATGGCCCATTTGCACTTAAACATTTAATTCAGATTCACATATTTCAACATATTTAATGGGCAAAAACACAAAAATCTATTTCCAGTTATAAGGTACAGCGAAGTTTATACTCTTGAGAGATATATTAGTGTATATATAGATTTGCGGTATTTACTTGTTTTGTAATTGTTGCAACTGCTGCTGCCGCCACAATTGAAGCCAAAGCCGCAGCAGCAGCCGCAGCCGCTGCTGGTCTTGAGATTTTGTGGCTTAAATGCCTTTTAAATACAGCTCCCCACGGGAATATGCCAGAGAGACAGAGAGACAGAGAGAGAGAGAGAGAGGTATTTGTTGTTGTTGTTGGTACTTCTTCTGCTGCTACTACTACTGCTGCTGCTCTTGTTGATGCTGTTGACATTGTGATCAACGATAGCGGCCTGACAACTGATGGCAATCACTTGTCGCGCTTCAGATCATCCGCCAGAAGCCCAAAGCCGGCAGCCAACAGCCAGCAGCCTTTTGACACAGATTTGTTGTGTGTTGGTTGTTGTTGTTGTTGTTGTTGTTGTTGTGTATGTTTGCTGGCTACTGCTGTTGGCCAAGTTGGCGACAAACGCCGTCGCCTTTTTTGGGCCTTCAGGCGTCTACGTCTGCATCCATATACCCCATTCCTCTCATTCTCATTCCCATACCCATACCCATTCCAGTCTCTGCGTCTTAGAGAGAAGAACCCTTTGACAATTGATGCAACTGATCAAAAAACTGTCTAATTAAAAACATGGCTTGCCGATGCCGACAAAAGCCTTTTGCTTTGGCTTTGCCTTTTTGACTTTATGACATTTGAAGTCCAAGAGCTGGCTAACTGGCTAACTGGCTGTCTGTGTGTCTGGCTTACTGGCGACTTTGCTGGACCGCGCGCACTTGCTATTTATTTTGTAATTTTTCTTAACAATTTCTTGCGTTTTTCTTTTTCTTTCTTATTTTTTGTTTCTTTCTTCTTTTCCCTACACTCTATTCCAATGTATTCCCTTACTTCTCCTTCATCGTCGGCTGGTTAAATTATGGACTCTCATGGCAGACTATAAAAACAACAATGATTCGTATAAATTGGAAACATTAAAAAAGCAATCAAAAAATGTTCAGTTCAGGGTCTTGGGTCTTTCGGGTCAGTTTTAACCTGCGTGTTAACCTGTTCGATGATGCAGCTTCACACGAAAAAAAAAAACCAAAACCAAAACCAAAAAAATAAATAAAACAACAACAAAACCAAACGAAACGAAAATCTGAAGAACCAAAAGATTGAACAGACATCGAGAGACCAGATGAGATTTCTATGCGGAGCAAAATCTAACTCAAATAGTTGTGTACCCTGTAGCCTGCAGGATCCCATATACATAGGGTAGACAGACTATCACTGACTATCTCTATAAAGATCAACTTGATATATGTACTTCTGATGTATCAAATATACAAGATAACAGATGAGAAAGAGAGAACAAAGTTAGGTCAAATCCAAGTATAAAAAGCTTTTAAAACGCACAAGGATATATACAAAATGGCTTGCTAGATGGCGCCAGAGTGCCAAACAAAGATTAGCTGGTTATAGGGTAAACATAAGTCGTGACTCCATTTGATTGTAGTTTGGCTCAGTTTGACTTTGTTTTTTTTTTTCTCTCTTTTTTTTTTTTGCCTTAACGCCTTGAACTGATAGCGTCGATTGTTAATCAGTTAGATATAAAACAAAATAAAAGAATCTCCCTTCTCTGTTTCTTCGTTTTTCCTAGAAGTTGCCTCTATTGATGTTATTTATGTGAAATGTCTGTGAAATTATTACCCTTTTTTTTTTGGTTTTGGTGTGTGTGTGTTTTTTTTTTTCTTTTTCATCGTTCGTTTTGTCTTGGCCTGGCCCTGTTGTACCCCTTCGTCTCGGGCTTGTCTTTGCCTAAGTCTTGTCTATTTTATTTCGGTATTTGGTGTTTTACTCGCTTTTAATTAGCATCCCACAATCTCGAATGGTAATTTAATCTCTTCAAAGAGAACAACAATAACAACGACAAAGCTAAGCTGATTTCCATCTTGATTCACTTTGATCACTCATCAAGTAGTTGTCTATTTGAGACTTTTAAAAAGTGATTCGTGATTCGTGTTGATGGTCGGTTTTCTTTATCAGATTTGACGCTGTTTTGTTCATTCTTTATTTTGTTTGTTTTTTTTTCTTCTTTTTTTTTCGTTGCAAATAGATGACAATTTGGGAATAGCTCTAGATATACATATACATATGTATCCATATTAACGTATATTTAGGGCGATCATTTGTTAAACAAAAGTAGGTGGAATGGCTAAATGTATGCGTGTGTGTGTGTGAGACGTGCATTTCACGATTAGATAAATGGCCATGGGTATGTGGGTTTTTCGATTTCATTTAAAATGCATTTCGACTTTGAATTATGTATGTTAATTTAATACTCCAAGATTAAAAGTTATTTTTCTCTAATCAAATTGAGAATCGGAAAATATTTGAGCCAAAATATCCCCTTCCAAGAGTGAAAAGAAATTTAAGTTACCTTTAACAAATGAAATCTAATGAATGATGATCATTAAAAGATTTATTATCGTCTTGTGATAATAAATAAATCGAAAAATGCCAAATGCTTGCATTTTATTTTTATTTTCTTCTTGTTTGGGTTATGGATTTTGAGCTCTTCAAACTTACTGCCAAAACTAGTTGCGAATTACAGTGAAATGAAAACCGACAAAGCAAACGCGCAGCCTCCAAAAGCAACTTCTGTTTGCATAATTTCAATATTTATTTATTGAGATTTTTAGCTCAATTTTTGGGCAATTATTTTAAAGGATACCTTTTGTTTTTTGACCAGCAATCCCTAGAGCCGCGATAATTTCATTTCTGTCATTCGATTTGCAACTGCTGTAAATCACTATAGCAATTCGTATACATTGTCCATGCTTCATTTGCTGCATTTATCTTTTGTATTTAAGTGCATTGGTGGGACTGAGAGAAGAAGTTTTAAAAAATGGTATGAAATTAAAGATATCATTGAGTATGTGCTCTAGGATTCTAGGCAGAGAGACCTTTCTCAACTACTCACGCGGCACGATCACTTTCAATATCTGTGGCTGGCCACAACATTCCTGGTTACAACTTTGTTGCCTTCATTTTTTGCCCCCACCATTAAAGGCTACCAAAGCCAAAAATGGAAGAAAAGGCAAAAGCCAAAGGAAAAGAGAAAAAAAATATTAAGTTAAAAGTTGGAGTACGACTTGGCAGCAGCGATGGCGGTGGCGGCGACGGTTACGAACGTAAATTGATGATCGCGTGCCAAATGTGCATGTTTATGAACATATTTCTCCACTCGATTCTTTTCCATGTCCCCCACAACCCACCAAACTCAAGACTCTCTCAATATACTTATATTGGCCAGGGCCTGTCCCATTTGGATGATCTTGCATTTGATCAGTCGCTTTGTTGATTGCTTGAAACTTGTGTCCATGCAATAAAACACTCAAAATGCCAACTTTATTTTGGGTCAAAGCCGGCCAGACACGCAACGTTGCCTGCCAGACCGACTACGACAAGCGGTAGTGGTAGTTGTAGTGGTTGTGATGCTAGTGGTTACCAGTGATGGCAATGATGCAGTTCCAACCAAAGCCAGAGCCAAAAGGTTGCTATAACCATCTACGACTTTTTGCTTCGTCTTGCGGGGGATGCGATAAACTTCTCTTTGAGCCAATTTTGCGTGAGTTTTTTGTGACCTTTTTGTGTTTGTTTGAAAAATATGAAATATGACATAAACAAAGAATTTTCGCTCTGTCTCTATCTCTCTCTCTCTCTCTCTCTGTGTCTGCCTTCCCCCCTTTAACCTCCACGTCTTAGGGTCTCACAGAGTGTTGAGAGAAAAATGGGTTATATAAAAATTCCAACACCAGAATTGTTTTATAGGTTGTTGGAGGAGAACTTGGTTTATATATATTTTAATGTGGAGACTACCAACTGTGCATTTGGCGGAACTTTGCGCCACATGCGTCGCTTATATCTTTTGACACAATCCGTGGCCACAACCACCAAGAGCCACCCGCTGGGCTCTCGAGGGCAACCTTTTCCCTCTGTTCCTCTCTCAAAATTAATTCATAATGATTGAAATTATTAGAGCCTAACCCAACTGCTGTGGCTGCTGCTGCTGCTGCTGCTCCACAATGAATGTCAATGGACTTCTCGTGCCAGAGAGAGAGAAAGAGAGACAGAGAACCAAACTACTACCTAAGACCAAAACGAAACCAAACCAGAATACAACTATCTTCACCTGGGATTAATGGCCCTGCTGACAGTGGAAAATCCTTTTTTGCGGTTGTAACTTTTATGAGAGAGGGAGAGAGAAGCGAAACAACCAAACAACCGATCAACCAACTGTGGCCCTTCCTTCTTACCAGCAATTAGAGTGTTCTTCTCTCTTCCATCTATTCCGCTGGTTCGTTTATTTTCACCGATGTGTTTTGGGTGAAGATCATAAAAGATTTTCATTGGAATTTCAATTCGTTTTTCATTTCATAGCAGTTTTATGCGTGGGTTAGCTGAACAAGTTGTTGAACATTCAATGCTGGCCTAATTATAGGTGAGCAGTATATACGCAATGATCACTTGGGATAGAAAATGGCTTAAAAGTTGCGTGTGTGCGTGTGTGTTTGAGTGATCCCTACTGGGAAGCGAATCACTTAGAGGCATTTGCTAAGCTGTTGTTGAGGGTCAAAGTCAACAAACCATTTAAAAGGACAACCAAGGGCATGCAACCAAAACGCATTACGGCTCATAATCTTGCCACATTCAAATATTTAGGCAAAGACAACATATCCTGATCCTAGAGATGTGCCTAAATGCAAGCCTACAAAAGGCGATACCAAGAAGTCCCTTATACATTCATACATATATACATGTGTATGTACATTCATTTGGCCCAGTGCGTCTTCATATGATGTAATAATAAAATATTCAATTTACTGCACAGTTTCAAATCAATTTAACAAAATTATGATGTTTGTTTTAATCAGGAAGTGGAAACGAAACGATTAAGCATAATTTGAAATAACAAAAATCACCGATAAATAAAATTCTACGCTACCAACTGAGTTTTCATTAAAAGATGAAGGAATTGAAAATCAAATGGTTCTCATGATAGAGCTACTGAAGTCTTTAACTGTGATTTAGATCAATGAGGAAATAGTCATAAGACTTGATCAGTTTGGACTCAGACCAAAAGTTTTGTCATGTAATCTGAACGTTTAGAGAATATCTATACACAAATATATATTTCTATAGTTCACTGTTAATTCATATATCGATAGATCAGTAATGGTTATAGAGAACCTTTTGGCTCTATATATATTCTCTTAGTCTTGAATTCCCTTCGAATGTTAGAGTTTTTTATTTTGAATCAGTTTTGAAAAGTGGACTTACATTTTTTTCAACTTTTGCAGGTATATTTATCCCAAAAAGCCCTTAACTATGGTAATGCTTAAGAATATTGTTAAAGAGAACTCATGAAAATCGAATAGCAATATTTTAAAGTTCTCTCAATATTACTAAAGGGTATAGAATGTGCGGTGGCATTGTATCTTATGGATCTGCCTGGTCGCGACCCTCTGCTTACCTTAATTGTTACACAATGATCGCACTGAATCCATTTGGCATCATGTTGGGTACCCAATTATAAAGAGCCGAATTTCCAACCACTGAGCTGTTCTCCCTCCTTCCCTTCTCGTCTCTTCTGTGTGTGTGTGTGTGTGTGTGTCTCCTCCTGCTGTTGGGTTAGAAATATGTTCAACTCATTCGGCTGCCATTTTAGAGCAACAATAGAGAAAGAGCAACGAGCGCAACGTTTCAACAACGTTTTTGGTTAAATGTAAACAGAACAAACCAAAAAAAAATAAAAAAAAAAAAATTGAAAATAAAAGAAAAGAAGCCAAAAAAATAAAACACCGGCTTACGTATCGATACGAAAATGAGCAATAACCATCGAGAAAAGAAACAACAACAACAACAACATCAGCAAGAAATACTGTTCGGGATACTGCCAAGTGGAGGAGCGACCTTCTCTTTCGGCTACAATGAAAAAAAAAAAACAACAACAACTACAACAGGCATACCCAAATATGCGATCATTACTCATGCGCGATTTCACAATAAATCAACGAGACGTGTTCACAATAATTTTATTCAACTTATTTTCTTGTCGGTTGGTCTCTGGGCCCTGGTCTTTGCGCTGGTCTCGGCTGTTTCTGTTGCTGTTGGTTGGTCTGCTTTGTGGTCGGTCTTGCTGCTTGGTTCTTGGCCCGACTGTGTGTCGATTGTTATTATCTCTCCTCACTGTATATGTGTCTCAGTTTGTATGTATGTGTGTGTGTGTGTGTGTGTTGGCCACCAAAAGGAGCGCAGGCTATGATGTTATTGCTGCTGTTGCTGTTGCTGCTGCTGCTGCTGTTGTCGGCAACAATGAAACCGTTTTTTGTTACGAGCATTGGCAATGTGTTTGCTAAATATGCAAAAAGCCTAATACTCTAGCTCTCCAGCTGATGATGATAGTTGGCGTCGGCATAGGCATAGGCATTGGCATCGGCATCGGCATCGATTTCGTGATGTCAGAGACGCTTCTTTCCTCTCCCTCTGCCCTCGACTAACTTTAACTAACTACAAGCCAAAAACTACCAAATGTAGGAGTTGCTACGGCTGCAACTATGTATTTTCATGTCGCAGATCGTGATGATGTTTCCTGAAGGTGAAGAAGTGGCCACACGATTTAATTGTTACGCATACAGCTCACAGATGGGGTGTCCATATTATGTGCAAAATTGTGCCCACTTAATGGCCCCATTCAAATATTATCGAACATCCCACTCAATCTGTTGTCTCTCGCCACAAAACTGTGACCCATTCTTGCAAAGATCTAAAGTTAAAAAGAAACTGATATTTTTTGTTTAATATGTAACTAATGAGAACAACTAGAACATTATTGACAATTCAACTAGCTAATCTATATATAAGTGATAGTTTAAATCAATAATTGGCTAAAGTTTTTATTTATTTCACAACTTAATTGGATTTAAGTTGAACTCAAAGTAATTGCGACAAGAAATGAAGAAATAATAACAGTGCGTATACGTAATATTCTCGTGTGAGATCTTTTAGAAACGTTTTTCTACTAACCGAAAAACTTTTTGGGTGATCGATTAGCAGATTCTGTAACAACTTAACGAATGCTTAAATACATAAACTAATTTTCCAAATAGAATATTTCAAGAATCTTTTTACTTTTAATATATTTGCCCTAAGGAGAGCTATGAAAATTAAATAATGAATTGAAAAGATCATGATAGACAAGAATTGGGAAAAAATGTTGAAGGATTATTTAGAATTTAATTTCCAAAGATTTGATTGATTTTCGGCAAATTTTGAGTTAATATATAGCCAAGACAGCGATGTGTATGTGTGTGTGTTTGTGTGTGTGTTTTGGGTTGTAAACTGACGACTTATAAAGGGCATGAAAAATGTTTGTCGTGTCGCATGCTTTGCATTTTCTGTACATGTTTTATAAATAACGCCAAAGACTCTCTCAAGTGCGATCTTCAACATTGTATCCCATATCCCCGCGCCCCTATATCTCTCGTATACCTCACGCCCCCTCACCCCGTTCCGCGCCCAACACCCGATGAAAAGAACATGGTTTTCGTTTTAAAAATCGTGTCTTGTTGGCGGGTTTTTTCTTCTTTTCTTTTCGTTACTCTTTTTCTGTTTTTCTGATTGTAAACTGAAAATATGCAGAAGAGAGGAGAAAGACCCAGAGAGAGAGAGAGAGCGAGCTTAGAACGCAGAATGTCTCTTGGCTAATATGCATGCACGAAAGGCTTGTAAAAAAAAAAAAAAAAAAAAAATTAAAAAAATCTACATAGCTAATATATATAAATATATATAACCAATAGATCAGACTGTGAAGACCGACTGAGACGAACGAAGAAACCTGTACTCGACTCCCGTTTCTTTCTCTCTCTCTCTCTCTTAAGCATAAGGATGACACATATTTTGCCTAACGACTGTCAAACGCTCCTGAAAACCACCATCGATTCCAATACACTGCCCAAAAATAATAATTAGTTATACAAAACAATACAAGATTTATTCAATTGAATTTTATTTCAAAGACTTTCTTTAACACTTTTTGAGTGTGTATTTGTATGTGTGTGTGTGTGTGTGTGATTGGGATTAAATTTTCTTTCAGTGTCATTGGGTCCTTCATTTGGCTCACAGAGTGTTTGGGGCACGTTCCGATGCCGATGTTGCTACTGTCAAAGTCACGTTTTCGTTTCGTTTTTCGTTTGGGGGAAATATTGAGATTGAGTTACGAGCAGGCAACAACTTTTTGTCAACACGCGAAGTGCAGCATAAATGCCGCTAAAAATGGCATAAAATATGCATATGCATTTACCTTACAGTCAGCCTTAGCCTAGCCTCTTCTCTCTCGCTCTCTGGCTGTCTGTCGGTATGTCTGTCTGTCTCGCTTTGGCCAGTTACCAAGTTGTCAGTTAACCAGAAGGAGTAGTAGTTAGTTACCAGCCTACCTTTCTACCTACCTATCTACCTTTACCTACCAACCTGGCCAGTTATCGCAGCAAGCTCAACATATTTCAAAGTTACACGACGACGACGACGACGACGAATACTCGACTCTGGCTGACACGCCCTTAGTTAGTTAGTTAGTTGTCGGGATGAGGCGGTAGTGTCCAACGGTCTGTCTGTCTGTCTGACTGTCTGCCTGTCCCATGTCCATCTTCGAGCCAACTAAAGCTATGCGGCAGTTTCCTGTTGTTAACCCCCAGCACTCTTCTACTACTTTACTCCCCTTTCCACCCGGATCTTGCTGGTTGGTGGAGTTGCACAAATTCTTTGTAATTTGCGTTTTTCACACCCATTTGATGTAGCACCAAAGTTTCTTTTTAATCTTAATCCCTGCCAAGCAGCCAACCAACCAAAATGCTAACTGGCTTGCTGCAACAAGTCTGCATATACATATAAAAGGGTTTAGGCCATCATAAATCGATGGTGGAAAAGCTGTCAGAAGTGCTACTACTTCAACCATTCCCTTTGTTTTGCATGTTGTTACTCGTCAAGATTTTTAAACAGATATGGTCTTTAGTTATATATGTATACACACACATTCAAATATACAAATGCATGTATATAGAGGAACGTATGTATATGTAATTATAATTGCTCTGACTTAAATGGCAACTTGAGAATGATATATAGCATGGCGAGGATTGCATACATACATACATATATAGAAATAAGAGTGAAGGCAAATTGGCATTACATAACGTACTTAGCTTCTCCTTAACCCACTCATATATTATCTAACTTGTTTCTTACATGCATTTCTTTGTTGGCAACAACTCTCATCAATTTGCATAGTGAAAATGTGCACAAAAACACAAAAACCAACGTGAAAAAAAAGCAATCTTCAAACCATTTCCATATAGCCCGCAGCCTGGATAGCAACCAAAAACTCAATACTTTTGTGTGTTTATAGCCAATCAGAAATCATGCCCATTGCCCATGCCCAAGCCTATGCCCACATATCTGTAGTTAGACATATACATATATATATTTACATATGTATATGTATTTGTATGTTTTCGTTTTTTCCACTCCATTCCCAAGCAATGAAAACGAGTGTCATTTTTAGCCAATTTCGCTGCGGTTTGCGTGGCATCAGCAACAGCAGCAGCAGCATGAAAACTCAATGGACTGGACACTGGAGTTAAGGCAAAGAGTACGAAGTAGGTGGCATGGTGTCGGCTGACCAGAGAGACCAAGCCAACAGGCAACAACAGAGGCAACAGAGGCAAAACAAGAGTGAGGTGAGAGGAGCGGGAGAGAGAAAAAAAAAGTGCGAACGCGTTAACTACATGGCGTCGCCAATCTTAGCTGGAAAACGTACGACAAGACAAGACAAGCCAATTGCCAAGGCCTGCAGCCCTGCTCACTGAAGCGAGCCAAACTGGAGCTAGAGAGGAGTGGCTGACTGGGCAACGCTACAACGCAGGAGGAGGATGAGGAGGGGCAACAAAAGGCAAGGGGATCACTGAAACTGAAGAGTTGTGCCCAGTAGCGCCTGCGGGCCAATAAGTGTGTGTGAGAAATAAACAATGTGAACATGTACACACACACACAAACACAGTGCATCAGGAACAACAACAAAAAAAATGGCGAAAATGGCGAAAAATAAATAAATAAATTGCAACATTGGCAGCATATTTTTACACTTCTGCAAAACACCAAAAAAAAGGAAAAAAACAAAGCCCACGGCTTCAACTGCTGCTGCTTGCCCCATCATTGGAGACGCAACGCACTTTTTCTCAGTTTTTGTTTTTTTTTTTTTTTAATAAGTCTTCAACTGATATGTTTCTCAGGGTATAATTAGTTTGTCATAGAGTTGGCAACACTTCAATAACAGGCAACAGCAGCTACTTCAGTTACCTTTAATTATACCAACATAAGTTAAGTTATAAGGTATCAATGCAGTTTTCTTCACAAATACTTTCAGCAAGTTTTAATTTTAAGTTTGATTAAAATATGGCTGAAAATAAAAATATCACCCAAAGATTCCTTAAGTGTGAGTCTTAAGAGCCAACAAAGGCAAAAGAGTTGAACACAAAATGGAACAACATGGAGTTGTTGTTTTGGTATAGGGAAAAAAGGATACGTTCTTTGATGAGGTGACATTTTCTTTACCAACCCAAAACGATAAAAATGGGATCAACAGTTTTCCAGATATATCTATAAATTTGCATGAATCGTTTAAGGGAAAAGGTGTTTTGCCTCTAGATAGATATTTTGACTAAGCACACTGTGTCATCAATGTATATTTTGAAACAATCAACATCACTCATTAATAATCAATTTTAAATGATAGTTATGGAGCTTTAAATGAAATAGAATTTTCATGCAAATGGATAGAAAAGGAACGTTACTTATGTGAGTAACTACATGTTTATATGAAAGGATCAAATTAAGATAAACGAAATAAATAAAACACAAAGTAAGTGAAAATATATTTCAAAAACCATTTAGAAGAAACAAACTAAGAAAAACGAGAAAATAATATGTTTATATTTTCTTTAAGTATGTCGTCTATTAGGTATAGTTTTTGATCAGAAAACATTGGTCTTAGGAAAATTCCTTAAAAATGCAATATTCTCTTCATGCAATTTAAAATACAATGATCGTATGCTGAGATCTGAAAAAAGTGTCAGCAATGGAAACAGACCCCCTTTCCTAGTGTCTAAATACCAATCAGTGGAATATCGACTAAAATAACAAAGTATACTAACCAGGGCATCTAAAGTTCGACTTGAGGCGAAAGAAAACAAAAAATGTTCAATTGATGTTGGTACTGTGGCATATCGTTTAAGTGGCCTGCCTAGGCGGCATGGCAAGGCAACAGCTTCACCTTCAGTTTCATTTTGTGGCGTCTACTCTGGCTAAGCAAAGTCTGGAACACACACACTATCTGTCTCTCCCTCTCACTCTGCCTCCTGACTTGGTGTGTATGGAACTGGACTTGGGATTGGAGAAGACCTCGGACTCATCAAGTCATTCCCTTAGCATTCCCAGTTTTTTTTGTTTTGTGCTGTTTCCCTTCCTTTGGCTTGCTGATTAAAACTGCGAAATCCAATTTATTTCAAAATTTATTGTGTCTCACACGCGCAACGACGTTCAGGAATTGAAAAATATCAATAAAGGCTTATGAATTGTTACCCAATAATAAATCAACGACAACGCAAAACGCCGAGCAAACAAATATGCCTGTTTTTATTGTTTATATTGTATGAGGCGAAAAAAAAATAAAAAACGAATACCCAACAAAAACAATAAAAAGAAAAAAAACGAAAAAAATAAGGAGCGAAAAGCAGAAGGTCCTCTCAAGTCCGTTCTTCTGGCATTTTTCGCACCGGGCAAAATATTTCAATGTGAAAATCACCGAAAAACGTGAAGAGGAGAGCTCTGGTTGGAGCAACGGCAACAACGGCAGCAGCAACAGCAACGATCAACGATCATCATTTCATTTCAATTCCAATGCCAAACCCCAAAGAAGACGGCAATTTTCTAAGAACGAAGACGAAGCGCATACCAGGGAAGCAAACGAGCGAAATGACGATTGCAGATTGCATAGCCCGCAAAACTTTCAGCGATGGGAGAATGACACAAAAAGCTGATCGAAAACCCTGTGAATTCACGCGATGACAAATGAAAGAAATGCTTTACCAATTATAATTAGTTTCTCACTTAACAAGAGGACCAATAAGAGAATGATTAACCCCCTTTTCTAGTGTCTATTTGATGAAGTGTTCTCACTTATTATTATGGGAAGGTCTGTAGGATCGTGTCATTTTGACTAAAAGTCACGCTGCCATCTCCCGGTTTGTGAATCCTCCAAGATTGTTGGTGTTTCAGAAATATGTGCAAACAATTACGTGGTCCCGACGTTTCGAGTCGACACACAAAAAGGGATCTCGATCTTTGTATGTCTGTCTTTTTGATTTTCGTCAATTAGAATGAGCGCCCTGCAAAATAAAACCAAAAAAAAAAAAAAAAAGCCTGAGCGAGCTCTTAGCTCATTTCTTCTTCTTCTTCAAAAAAAAAGCTGTGAATGTGCGAAAATTTTTGTTGTTTTGTTTTGTGTTTTTTTTTTTTTTTTTTTGAAGCCCCTCAAGCCCATCAACGGCAGCTAAAATTAATATACCCCGCTATAACTCAACATCAACAATCATGGGGATGGGGATGAGGATGGGATGGGATGGGATGGGATGGAATGAGATGGCATCATGGCATGAGTATATGGCAAATGGTGGAGACTCTTGCGCAGTTGCTGCTTTTTGCAAATTTTTGCCTGGCCTGACTTGGTTTGGTTTGGTTTGCCTTGGCTTGGCCGTTTTGTGTTCCACGTTCCAACATCCTGTTTCGTGCCGTTCATCTTACTCCCTGACGACTACCACTAGCAATTGTTGTTGCCCAAGCTAGTTAAGCAGTTTCGCGTAAACGTTTTTCCAATATGAGTAGCTTGGCCCTCACTCCTCGTCTCTCTCTCTCTCTCTCTTGGTCTCTTAACCGTCTTACTGTTTCTGGCTGTGTGTTTAGGCTGTCTACAGGGTTGTTATTTTAAAATTAGCACTTTGATTTAAGTTGTCTACACTTTTGGCGGCCTGTCTGTCTTTTACTAGCCAGCTGCAATTCCAATCCAAAAAAATAAAACTCCAACGCGAAGGTGTTGAACAGCTGAGTGAAGGGTAGAGAGCGGCAGTAGGCATCATAGGATCGGTTAAGGGAAGGCAAAGCGGAAGGCGGATTCAAGTTGATTGCCGCTACAACAAAAGGTTGAAGGTTAGGGCAAGATAAACTGTTGTTGATGGTGCACAGAAAGCCATTATCCACATATCATCCATAGGTCTGACAATGAGTACGACGACGACGACGGCGATGATGATGATGTTGATGATGACTACAACAACAACGACGAGCGAGCTATGATGAAGAATATGATGATGATGATGATGATGGGGCATGAGAAATGTCAGAAATGGACTGTTGAAAGTTGAAGAGATTTGTTTACGGTCAGAAATTTTTCATTTTAACTCGCTGAACGCGACAGCTAGCCGCCTCAAACAGCATTAAACATTATTTTCTTTTTTTTTGTTTTATCCTCACAAAAAAAACACAAAAACACATCGTTTCGTTTTAAGCCCACACCAACTTTTAGTATAAACGTTTATTGTCTTTACCTTTATTATTGATTATATAAAACATGATATTAAAATTATGCAGATGGAAAGATGATTGCAAAAAATATTTCAACTACTCGTGAAGCTCAAAGTAAAACGAAGAAAAATAACAGATATTTCTTCATACAAAGATACCAAATGCATCTGGGATTTTTACTGTTATTGGAGAGTTTTTTTCTTTTTTGGTTTTTTTAATTTTTATCAAATTAACTACTTCTCAAGTTGTAGCTCGATTTCCTCTTATCGCATTGCCATTTCAATGAGAAAGAATCACGTCGCATAGGCGCCGCCACCGCCTCTGACTCAATTATCACCTTGTTGTGTTTTTTTTTTTTTTTGTTTTTTTGTTTTATTATCGTTATTTTTATAGATCTACGCGACTTTCACGTCGCTGTGTGTGCAACTTTCTTCTTGGACTTCTTATTGCAGTCAGTCCAACGTTGTCGTCGTCGGCATCGTCGTAATCGCAATCAATCATTTTATATGCTTATCAGATCTCTAGTTAACTAGACTATCATCTACGCCAAACGTGATGCAAGAAAAAGAGACAGAACGAGAGGGCAAGAGGCCAAGAGGAGGCCTCTAAAATAACACGTAACGAACGCTTCCGGCGATCGATGGATGGATGGATGGACGGATGGATGGTCTCTGGGACGGTGCAAGGTGATCGGTTTGGGCAATGTCTCTTAAGTCTGATGCACTTATCACGCCTGCTTCGTCTTGCGGTTAATTAAAATCAGCTTACGAAATGAAATACATATATACAATCCAATACAAAAGTCTTTCACTCTCTCTCTCCCTGTCTCTGTGTGTGTGTGTGTGTGAGGCGATAAAATGCATATCAATACTAATCAGAGAGTAGCAGACACATCTCAGATAGGTTCGAAAATTGTTGTTGTTGTTGCACATAAATTTTTAATGCTCCCGGAAGGAAGCGGCACAACACGTAAACGTGTTAATATGGACAAGACAATCTATTAATTTGTCAGCAATAAAGTTGAGACAACACTGAGACTGAGACTGAGACTGAGAGACAGAAGCAACTGGAAGAAGGAGGCAGTGATTGAGCGGGACCAAAAAGAAGTTGGAGGGAAGATAACACCACAACCGACCAACGACTGTCCAATGTTGACTGCCGATTGTCCCAGTTCCAGTTGGTCAAGTTGGCTTGCAGCAAGGGACTGAGGCAGCACAGGCAACTCGGAACTCTGGCACAGCAGGTACGAAATTAATATGCGAGCAACAATTAAGATAAGCGCGCAAAGTTGTGAACTTGTTGTTGTTGCTGTTGTTGAGGCAAAGAGGACAGAGTGTTCGCCTCAGTCGGTGGCCAGTCCAAGCCCCGCCACCGCCAACCTCCAAAAGCAAAAGGCGACAACACAAAGACAGACGCGACAACGCGTTGTTGAGAAACAAAAAAAAGATCGCACCTCGCAGACTCAACGACTGCGGTAGCCCAAAAAAAAAAACACCAACCACATCCATTAACCAAAGACTCCGTTGATGACAAACGGCGGCAAGTCTTTCCAACCAAAAAAGATAATGATAAGTATTCATTTCAGATATTTTTATTGTACACCCAAAAAAATTAATACGCATACATTTTTGGGCAATATTTGTGAGTTTTTTGTGTTCATACCCCATAATCATAATTGAAGATAAAGTTTTATGTTTATTATATTTATTAATGTCATACATGTCCATGTATACAAAATGAACATGTTACAATTGAGAACTTATTTAGATAGTTTCGAAAATTAATCTCAAATAAAATAATTATTATTCCCATTATGTCCTCTAAGCCCTCTAAGCCAAACTTGGCTACTTACAACTCGAATCAAAAAGAAAATATTAACTGAAATAAAACATATTACAATATTTATTTATTCACTCTACAAATCCAAATCATTATATTTTCAATATTTTGTGTAAATTTGAGTGATTTTCATATCACTCATACGACACGTGTACCTAAATGTTAACATAACTAAATTTATTTGACTATTCCACAAACACTTTGGTGATTTTGAAGCTAAGCTAAATTTAAGAATACAACTATATATGGCTTATAGATGCCCAATATATGACAATTGGTCTTAAGACTAGGCTAATGATCCAAGATGCAAGGTAATGGAATAAATTGAATTCAATTAATTGTCAATTTTGTTTTGACGGCCTTTGCAATGCGGTTTTTCTCTTTTCAATCTCCATGCGTTGCCTCTATCTGTCTCGTTGTCTGTCTCTCACTCTATTGACATAATAAACGTGTGAATTCTTTTATGGTTAATTTTTCTTTTGCGGTTTGACATTCTACACCTGAACGAAATTTGAGAATTTTTGCTCGTTACGGGGCACTTTGATCGATGATTGATGCAAGGTGGAGTTGCGAATAGGAAAGGCGGGACAAAGAGGGAAGGGGTGGGTCTTTGACTTGACAGGTTGGAGTTTTTTCATTATTATTCCTATAGCTATAATATCTCTTTTTAGTTTTTTAAAAACGTTTTTCCAGTCCTACGCTTCAATTACCCACTCTATCTACGCGATGACAGTTGCAATTAAAAAATTTTACAAGAGACAAGAAACAAAATGTTGAAAAAGTTGTTAGTTACAAACTCGAAGCTTGTTAATAGACATGTTAACTGCAATTAAAAAACACA
This sequence comes from Drosophila tropicalis, assembly GCF_018151085.1. Classification (NCBI taxonomy): domain Eukaryota; kingdom Metazoa; phylum Arthropoda; class Insecta; order Diptera; family Drosophilidae; genus Drosophila; species Drosophila tropicalis. Next base: position 3,336,191 of record NW_027172929.1, on the reverse strand, counting down.
ACCCAGTCGGTTAATAGACGAGGGATGGCTTGGGTGGGTGGATAAGAGGGTGGTGGGGTGATGGGTCCCTCCGAAAATTTATTTTAAACTAACATGGCTGTTGCTGTTGTTGTTTTTATTCTTTAATTAAAATATTTAAGCACGCAAATAGGCCTGCCAACTGAACAAGACTCAAATGGGCGTGGCCGAAAAAACTCCTCCAGAGTTTGTTGAGACTGCTGCCACATGGTATGGCTGCTGCGCGGCTTTAATCAAAGTTTTTGCCAGCGGGGAATCAATCATTTGAAATTTAAACGTCATCGTGCGTCAGAGCAACAGTGACTGAGTGACTGAGCGACTGACTGGATGAACGACAAGAGAAAAACTCATAAGGCTCATAAGCTCAGAGTGGCAGCAGCTACCCATAACAGAACAACAGACATGCCATATTTCCAAAAACTAGAGATGAACTCAAATGCATTATAATACAGACAAATAGCAAAGTTATGGCAAACTAACTCGCAGTTCGTATACGATAGATTCTTCAGCTCTCGTGTCACGCAACCATCTGCAGAGGAACGGGAATGCGAATATGGCGTGTCCAAGTTTTTAGCGATTCGAAAACCCAATCTTCAAGACAACAGTCGGACAATAACGCAATCACACAAAAAACATTTTTCTTGCTTTCGAGTTTTTTTTGGTTTTGGTTTTATTTTCATTTATGTTTTATTTCTGGTTTTAATGAAAGACCAGCCACAAATTAATGCGTGTGGCCCCAGACTTATCTCTGTCAGCGATCTTAACAAAACTCGAACTAAACTAAACAAAGTAGATGGAGAACCGAAACTAAACCATAAATATATATATTTATTTATACTGTGCAATTTCTTGAAATCGAAATATATTTGGCAAAAAAATAGATATATGTATCTATGTATTATTTTGGTAGATAAATTTATTTATTTAGTGTGTGTTTTGTGGGTTTTATGATTCGACTAACGATGAAAATTTATACGGCTGTCTTTTAGCTGGCGGCTTTTTGTATTTCGATTTGAATAGATTTTTAATAAGTGATAAACATTTGAAATTGACAATTTTAAAGTCGATTAATTAATTAAATGGCAATTCGGAAAATGTCAGACACAACACACAATGCCAAGCGACAGCTATAAAATACACAAATTGATTGATTTTCGGTTTGGTTTGCTTTGCTTTGCTTTGCTTCTTTTTTTTTTTTTTTTTTTTTGTTTGTGCAAAATTAATGAGAGAATTTAGATGAGTTGTTTTCTGAATTAGTTATGGCTGAATTGTTATCTTGAATTGATAGATTGAATGAATAGGCCAACTTCACTGAATGGGGTGTTGAGTTGTATTAAATTTAAAGGCAAACTTTTGGTTGGTCGGTCGGTCAGTTAGTCAGTCAGTCATCAGGTGAATAGATAAGAATGGGTATAAGCTTATCGAAATATTAATCACATGCCTATTACACATGGAGACATATGTACATATGTATGTGAATATGTTATTTAATTGCATGTTAAAGGTTCATTTTCAAATTTTAATCCCAAGACCCAATTTGGCATGCCGCATTTTTATCTATTTTTCATTTATTATTTAGTAGCATTTAGACATAGGGGTAAACGGGTGTATAATTGGGTAATAAAAATGATTCCATCTCCACCCCACCCCCCACTACCATTGTTGGGGGAATTAGCATTTAAAAATTTATACAACAAATTAAGCAAATTAAAGTTTATAGTGGAGATCACAAGGAATGACGAGACTGGACTAAAACAGACTCCAAACAGATTGATGTCCTTTCTGACTCAGCCAAATTGGCTGAACTTTTGATACTTTCTGATAAGGTTTCCCACTGCCCCTCATACTTGGTTTATCTTTTTTTGTTAGTTTGTAGTTTTTAGTTCAATACTTTTGAACTCTTTTTTTTTTTTTTTTTTTTATTTTCGTTTTTTAATTGATCTTGATTAATCGCAGTCCGAGCAGCTCAACCATTAATTACGCTTTAATTTCCTACCCACCCTTCTTTCCTTCATAGACCATAAAATAAAATCTTAATAGTTTTGTCTTATCAGCATAAACTTTTTCTCCTCCTAATTTCATTAGTTTAATGGCAACCGCCAACTCCCCCACCCCCCCAAAAAAACACACACACTGAAAACAAAAGCTACGAAAACTATAGAAAAACCAACAAAACTGGCTACCAAACTACGCAAAACGTGCAAAGCGGAAAACAAACAACAACAACAACAAAATATAAAAATAAAACAGAGAAGAAAAAAAACCGAAACCGAAAAGAATAACGAACAAAAAATTGTTAACAATTGTGAGAATAAATTGCTAAATAATTAAGTGGATCAACACAGTTGAGAGTTGAGATCTTTTTCGAGACTCCCCAAATTGCATATGATTAATTAAAGGAAATAAAATACAGTCAAGACAACAAGAAGCCAGAAAGCCATATACGAATATATTTTGGAACGAACCGAAGATACTCTTTTAGCCAACTCCTTTTTGGTTTTAGGCTTGAGGATTGTGTCATGGTCATGGTTTAAATGCAAAGTCCATTGCTTTACCAACTCATTTGTGATATATTTATTTGATCAATGAAGTTTCTGTGATGATGATCCAAACTTTTGGCCAATATGGATTAGGCCATTTCTGTGTTAGGGTATAAAAATGCTGACAACGCAAATGAGTAGCAGAAAAAAATAACAGAATAACAGAAAAACCAACAGAAAACAACGACAATAACAATAACAGCAACAACAACAAGAATAAGAAAAAATCTTTTCTTTTTTTTTTTTGTCTTTAATTAATATTGAAGTGAAGTTGAAGTTCAGTAGCAGCGCCACACAACGCGGCAAGAGCGAAAAAGAAGGCAACAGCAACAATCGGCGGCAACGGCAACAGCCACGGCTACGGCGGCTGTGCCACACTAAGGTACAAAAAACAAAGACAGGAGGCGTTTTTCAACTCATTAACGTTCAAACGAATTCATTTGCATATATGTACCTGCTCCCCCCCCACCAAACGAGAGGAAAGAAAACGAAAAACAAAAAATTAATATTCCATGGAGAGTCAGGCCAAAAGACTAAAGTCAATTTGAAACGCTTAAGAAACGAGCTGAGAAATGGTCTCACACACTATTTTTCCTTCCTTTATATTTCAGTTTTCAGTTTTTTTTTTGTATTTTTTTTGTCTAAATGATTTTTATTAACATTTTTTTGCGTCAGGTATGCACGTAAGTAGTTGGGGTTGACTTTGGCTCTGGGTATTGGAGATGGTGATGGGGATGGAGATGGAGGGACACGCATTTGCTGTGTCACTTGAGAGACGCCGGCGCATACGATCTACGCACTAGAGATGGGAGCGTGACACGAACTAGACAACAACTATCTATCCAATTGGGGATTCCTTGAAATACTCTTAAATCGGGGTTAATATTTAATGAAATCCAAACTCTATAGTCTTAAAAATCTTTTTCTAATAAAGTTATTAACAAATCAATCTCTCTATTTCCATATCTGTTTTCAGATAATTGAAGCAAATGAATGGAAAATTAAGGTAAGTTCTAACTAAAGTTAGTTTCAATGAATTAAGAACTAATTGCAAGTAAATAATTTTAGTTAAATGATTATCAAAGTCTTATTAAGTCTCATCTGAAGCGTTTTTTGAACAAAATTTTCTGTAGTCATAATTAAAACATAATTTTTAAACGTGTCTCTGTGTGTTAGCATGTGTTCTTGTCTAGGATATCCCATCTCTAGTCCACAAAGTCTTCCCATCGAATGCAGGCGTCAACTTCATGCCGACCGACAGCTTTGACCCTCGTTCTCTGCACTCCTCTTATCTTGTTGTATTCATCTTGAAAATTGTTTCTAGTTGAAGTTTGCCTTTTAATTGTTAGGCGCAAACAGCCGACCGACTAAATTAAATTTATATACACACACACACACTGACAACCCTAGAATGCTCGATAGTTCAGTTTGGTTCGGTTCGGTTCCATTTGGTTGCGTGTCTTCTTGGTTGTGGTCAAAAAAAAAAAAGGCAACATCCAACCAAGAAGAGAACTAACCCCCGTCACTATCTACGTCACATGTGTCCGACCATTGAGCATGTGCAGCCTTTCAGGTTAACCGACTCAATAAATTTCTCTCTCCTTTCAGGAAACAAAAAAGTGAATTATTATAACATTTTTATTAAAGTAAAACTCTATGTATATACAGACATCGAAATTTTTAGGAGTATCTCACATAATTAGCATAGTGTATAGGGGTAATATCTAAAATAGGGTTTCAAATTGGCCTAAACGGGCGATATGGCTTAGGGGTTGTGTAGATCAGGGGCGGTCCGGGGCACATTGTCGCATAGATAGGGGAGTCTAACTTGTCTAATTTTTCACTCAACTGTCTCATGAAAAATTTATTAATTTCTACAATTTCACTGACAAATGATTAAAAGCTTGAATTAAAAATGAATGTTTTATGTACAAAGATGTGAGTGTGTATGTATGTATGTATGTGTCCCATAAAAGGTGTCGCTTTAATTAGGACACCAGCAGGGCAGGTTTCACCAAAACAGCGGAGGGTGGGGTGGACAACCGGCGAACAATCAGCGGAGTTAGTGAATGTGTAAAATGGTAAGCTTAAGGGTAGACCATAAATTAACACAGGTGATTGATAATGTTAAAAATTATGTGATATTATCGGGAATAAAAAAGCAAAAGTAAAATGGGACATGTTGGTATTATGGTAAAGCCATGCAGTCGAAAGTGTTGAAAATATCAGTTTGAAATGTATTTTTAAGTAATTCCTTGAATAGGAACAATAAATAACTACAAACTGCCAAAGTCCTTAAAAAAGCCAAACTTTTGTACGGCAGTGTTGGAAAAGCCTTTACTGGAGAAGTCGAATTTTCATCCTTATGCAATGTGTACATCATTCTTTTGTTGCACAGTTACTTGTAAAAATCTTAAATCTGAACAGTGTTGGTGAAGCTCTCAGTAAGCAGAACCTTCCGTGGAATCAATAAATACGACAGAAGTCCTTAAATGGGAAACCTTTCTAAGCAAGTCTTAGCAATAGAATTTTTTATTTTTTTGTTGTTTTTTTTTCTTTTTGCATTACAGTTAAGCTTTCCATGGCAAATCCTTGTGTCTTAATAATAAAGTAAAGCAAATCCTTGCAGCCGAACTGGTACTGGGAATGTCTTAAAGAAACTTAACTCTGTATCACAGCGATGTATCTTAGCAGTGTTGTAAAAGCCTATACTAAGCAAATCATAGATGGACCTTTACTTTGGCATTTGAGCTACTTACAGAATGCTAAAGGCTAATCTGTCTGTTTTTAGCACAAAGATTCTTTCTAGAATGGAGTTAATATGGTTGTTTTTCTAAATGTCCTTTCCAATAACTCGTTTCTGGCACGTGTCCTGCAACAACTGAATAAAGATGTTTTATACAGCACTAAGCAAACAATGAACAAACCCTTTCATATTCAAAGAGATGTGGATGAAATCAGAAAATGCTTTAGTTGTTGGTTCCAATCATCGATTGAATCATTTTAATACAAATTCTTGAGAGTCATTTTAGTTTACGGTTTGTTTTGGGCACCCAAGAAAAGACCTTTTAGCCCATTAACTGTTTGAATGAAATTTGTTTCTTTCGTTTTCGATCTTTTCAGCATTTTTTTTTCCCATTCAAAATTTCTACCAATTCGTTTCAAACTCAATTCACATGGCATTACCATATCGAAGTGTATTCATGGCCCTTTTGTCTGCAAGTGTACACATGTAACTTATTCATTGCTTTGTAGTTTTGGTTATTGTAAAAAAAAAAAAAAAAAAAAAATAGACAAAACAAAAAAAATATTTGAGAAAAATAAGAAACCCCAAAAAACCAAACCAAACCAACAAAAAAAAAGCGCCTTTATTTTCTACAACTATTGTTCACGGCGGCCCCCAAAAGAGCGCCATTTAAGCCGATGATTGTGTTGTTGTTCAGCTTTACTTTTTCTTCACAGTTCAACACAAAGACGCATCGAAGGGGGCAGCAGGCAGCAACGCATCATCGTCACGATCGTTTGAGAAATATGTTGAGAAAAAAGGGTTTCATTAGCATTGTAGTTTTCTTTTTGGTACACCTGATGTGTCTCTCTCTGAGAGAGAGGATGAAGAATTTTATGTTATGTTATACAAAAGGAAACCCCCCTGGAGGAGCAGCTACAATAGTTAAATTTTGTTTCAGAAACATTTTCGGCTTCATTGCGTCTAGACAGACAGACAGACAGGCAGACAGACAAGCAACAACCGCACAAGATGACTACGATGATGTGTTCACATGACGACTGGGGCAAGACAATTAAACAAATTAACAAACTTACAACAATTTTACACATGAGAAAATCGAAGAAAACCATTAGCCATTAACCCTCTCTATCTTTCGCCTCCCCCTCCACAACTCATTGCCCTTTCGATCCTTCTCTAACTGCGCGGGTGTAACCCAACTGTCAGCTGCTTCGTTAGGAAGTTCCAAGTTAATGTTTACAAGTTGAACCTGCCCAACAAAACAAAAAAAAAAAAAAAGGTAATTAAGTTTCCAATATTTTTCACTTTTCCTCGGTGTCTTCCTCTCCACCCCTCCCACGAAACTATAGTATTGGTAAGGTCATGAACCCTTTTCCGTTTTTCTTTTCGTTCGTTTTTTGGTCACATGTGTCTAATTTCATGGCTGTTAGCAAAAGGGCCAAGGCACAAAGGGCCACAACACAACACAACACGACAATGGAGAAGAATAAAAAAAGGTCGCGCGGAAGAGGCCAAGATGCAACCAAACAACGCGCATTTAATATGCACGTTTTTCCAAATGGTAAGAAAATACAAACGGCTTTTTATTATTGACAACAAGCAGGCTGACTGGCTGGTTGGCAGAAGTCAGAGAACGGTCACAATGTGACCCAATAAGTGTCCTCTACTAGAACTAAAAACAGCCGACCTGGAAACACTCTACACTTCATACATTTGACCACATAAAGATCCTTAGAAGATTAGATTAGATTAGATTAGATTTAGATTTGTTAAATCAAGTTGCCGTTTCAAGATCGAAACAAGTTAACAAATTTTTTAGGCTTGGCATTTGCTTTAAATCTTTAAAGTGATGAAATTGATATACAAATGATATATGTATGTCTGTCTGTATGTGGATAATTGACATATTTATAATCCATATTGAAAAACATAAAAAATCTCAAAAATATGTCCCACAAAAAGTTTAGTTAGTTATTGGGCAATACATTTAACTATCTTTTTTTCTTATGCCAAATATATGCCCACTTGACTCTTACCAATTATAGAGCATTCCAAACAACGAAAGAGAAAAAAAAAAAAAATAAATTTGGAATATAACAAAACAACAACAACAAAAAGAAAACAAGTTCAGAGCTCAACCAAATAGCGACAAAGAAAAGTCATAAAAACGTTTAATGATGTCACAAACGCAATAAAAATGCAATAAAATGTCAAAAATTATTGAATTTACGATACGAAACAAGTTCAAAATATAACAAAACAAAAGACAATACAGAACCCAGGGCAAGAGAGAGAAAAAAATCGAGGAGGGTACCCAAAAGGAAGGTTTTGCCGGGGGAGGGGAGCACAGACACCTCTGCAACTCTTTTTTTTCCACGGGATGGGTTAACAAAAAAAAAAAAAAAAAACATTATGTTCCATTGTTGTTCCACTTGATGTGCGTGTTGTTGTTCGTCCCGCCCTGGTAGTGGCCCTGCCCTGCCCTGCCTTACCCTTCTCTGCCCACCCTTCAGTTTTAGTGTAAGGTGTCGCACTGCGAACTACTCTACCATAACCTTGCCTCAATTTAAATAAATTTACAGAGAGTTCATTTCAAGTCGATTGATTGTTATCTAAAGTAAAATCAAATTTCATTTCGGCACATGAAAGTTGAACCTATTTTCTCTCACTCACTCTCTGCGGGTTCTCCAGGATTCCAGGGCCAAAAAATGTATGCGATAAGAAAAAAAAACAATTAACATATTTAATACCATAGACATGGTGTCTGGTCAGGAGCAGACTGCATGACTTTGATGCCCCATCGAGTGTTTTGAAAATCCTTCCTGCCAGCCGAACTGATTGACTGCCATGCAGGTCTCCTCCATCTCTATCCCTATCTCTATCGCTCTGTTTCGATCGCTCTGTGGTGCCGTCATCATCACTTGATATGCTGGCACATGAGCGGGCATACTAATTAGAAAAAGGAACGAGTGGTCGATGGAGGGAGGAGGCGGAGACTCAATCAAAAAATAACTTTCCTGATGCATTTGCCTCTTTGATTTTTCGGTTAAAGGAAGCCCTAAATTAGAGTTCTTTATGGGATGACGTGATACCACAAAAATTGAAATTGAAGTGCCAAAAAGGCAGGCTGCTGCCTCACCATAGCACAGGAAGGTTTAGCATGGGAATACAAATGAGATAGTTATAAGAGACAACGAAACCGAAATATCTATAAATTTAAATGTCAACCAATTCTCTATACCTTTAGATTTCAAAATCATTATTTAGAAAGATACAATCTGTCAGAATATAAGCTTTAAATTATAGTATTAGATCAATCGTTTGTTCTTTGGATACGAAATTGAACTTTAGCTTCCTCTTTTGATGATGGGAGGTCCTCATCTAATCAAATACTATTGAAATTCAGCTGTCCAATTCCTTAAGGATGCTCTCGAATCTCAGTTGTTGATCAAATCATCATAAGCTTCCAAAGAAGAGCTAACGAAATGTCTCAGAATGTCTTTGTTAACCAAACAAATGTCATACTCAAAAACTTAATCCTTAGATGGGTATATATACATACATATATATAAATATAGGTAGCAAACATTTCAATTAATTACATATAATAAGTATCTGTATATCGACCAATTATTGATATCTATAATCAAATTGAATTGCGGTCACCTTTTTCCATATAACAACACCAAAACAACATCAAAAATGAAACAAAAAGAAAAAAATATCCCACCACATGCCGAGAACTTGAGTCTTGTTTGCCCCAATTGAAAATGTCAACCTATCAACAACAAATTAACTCAAACAAAAAACCAAAAAAAAAAAAAAAAAAAAGACAAAGAAAGAAAGCTTAAAACCTGGACCAGGTTTCAGTCTATAAGTAAGACAACGACAACAACGACAACGACGACGACGACGCCGCCTGCTGCTGATGGTCATCACATGATATATGAACGGACTTTGGGGCCTAACATTTATGTACCACAAATGTCAACTGTCAATGTCAATTTATATATTATGCTGCCACATTGCGGATATGTCAGCAATGAACATATGTAACTCAAAATACACAAAAAAAAAAAAAAAAAAAAGAAAACCGAAAACATTTTTTTTTTTTTTGTTTTTTTCACTTTGTTATTGGTGTTTTTGTTTGTTTTATTGTAAAGTCCGAAAGCAACAACCTACGCAAAAGAGCTATATAGAGGTGAAAGAGATCTGAAAGAAGCTGTGGGACAAGACAACAACAACCACAACAACAACACAACATACGATGCATAAGTATTTATAACATTATTTTCGCACTCTTTTGGCCTTCTCTCTTCTGTATAGACCATGTCTCTCCCCCCTCGCCCCCCTTGACCACCTTTCCATCACATATTTACCCTGTCTTCTATATCTTGTCTGCTTTGTGTGGGTGTTGACCATTTCATTTGTTTGTCATTCGGGAATTAATTTGCTTGAACAAGAAACACAAAAAAAAAAATGAAAAAAACAAACAAAAGTTTAAGATGAAAATTTATATACCTACATATTTTGTTGGTGTAGTTTTTGTTTTTGGAGGGTTGCGCCACAAAAGTTGAACCGTTACTGGCCAACAACAAGACGAGGCAGTCAGCCAGGCAGGCAGTCAGGCGCACATTAATAATCTTGTTGAACCCGGCAATTTCGACCCTATAATCAAGCCCCCCAGTGAAACGCATATGCACATATAGACAGACAGACAGACAGACGGACGGACGGACAGACAGACAGACAGACAGACAGATAGACAGACGGACGGATAAAACGAACGGACAACTGACGGACGGAAAGAAAACGAACGAATGAAAACGGAGAGTAGAGGACGAGGTCCAGTTCGTGGCTCGTTTGGTTTGGTATACGCCTCTGGGGTAACGCCTGCTTATTCCATTGTTGTTTCTTGGCTGATATTTTTGTTTTTTTTTTTTCAACTCCCGTCTTCTACTTGTGCTGCTGCCGAAGACGTGGCTAATTTGAATCAACCGCCCCTCTTGCTCTTCATCTCTCCCTCCCTCCATCTCTCTGTCCCATTTTCGCTGGCCTGTCCCAAAATGAAACTGAAAACTGGGCAAAAATGGACTCGGACGACGACTTTGGTCTCCAAAAGCAAATTAAACGCATGCGCAGCGGTTGAGGAGTTCGAAGCCTTTGGGCTAAACGAAAGAAACGAAACGAAACCAAAGTAAGAAAGAAAGAAAAAACAAAACAGATGAAGACGAAGAAGATGAAGAGAAACGCAGTCCAAACCGGTGGCCATTGAATGTCGCTTCCGTAGCCGGGGAAGCAACCAACCAACGAGCGCCCCCATCTAAAAATAAAAGCAAGCATGTTGATAATTGTTTCCTGGACGTTCAAGTCGAACCGAAACCCGAACCCGAATCCCCAAACCCAAAACTCCCCCCAAAAAACAGCCAATGCCAATGGGTGAAGCAGCCAAAGCCCAATCTCAAAGCCAAAATAAAGCGGGCGAACCTGAGCTAAGCTGGCGGCGGCTGCTGGCGTCTCCAATACATAAATTCAAACCGTAAAAACATATAAATTTAGCTAAATATCAATGCACTGAAAGAAAGTCTGCCAAAGGATGAAACAAAGATCACTCGAAATGAATGAATTGAAATTGAGTTTCGACTTGGCCTAACAGGAGATAAATTTCTGTATAGGCTATACTATTTGGCAGCTCTTTTGCCTTTTGTTGGTGGTTTTTCGATTTGTTTCAGTGTAGTTTGGAACATATGCCGTCTCAATCGCTTGTCATGTGGCTATTATTTATAAATATTTTTCGGGCTTGTTTAGAATGGGTAAAATTATGCAATTATAATAATTGCTCAGCGAGTCAATTCTTTTCTTTTTTATTTATTTTTTCCTCCTTATTTTTTTTTGGCCAATTATGAAAATATGAGCATATTTAGTTTCTTTTCCATCTTATATTTTGTTTTTGTGTTTTTCTCCTAGGGGTAAAAAAAAAAAAAGAAAAAAAACACGCAAAGTGTATTTCTTTTGTTTGCCCACTCACTGAGTTGGTCTGGCTCTGTCTCTCTATTTCAGTCTAAATGGGTCTGTGGGAGAGATTGGTCTCTATGCACTTGACTTTTAAACTTATTCTTATTCTGCTTATCATTGTCGATGGAATAGAAGGCATTGTACCAATTATGCGGACCTCTGCACGCACTCGGACACCGCAATCACCCTCTAAATAATGCTATTTAATAGTTTTATTTTTCGTTTGTTGTCCATAGTTGTTTGCCCTTTTAAATGCCGATAACCTTTTATGCGGCCATAAAAGAAGACATGAGAGTCGAGAGTCGACTTCGAAATGCATTTAAATTGAATTTCTTTCGCTGGAAACCAGTAAGGGGGTGAGGGTGGGGAAGACGCGTTTCTTAACGCCATGAAAACTAATTTTATAGTTGCACTTCAGCTCCTCTGTCCACTGGCACCACCTTCAATGTTCCAATGCCCCCCTCTCCCCTTCCCGCCATTGGCCTTTCCACACACACACACACACATTTCAATTACACGGCCCGAAAAGTCTAACGTAAATCGTCGTAACTTTATTTAAATGGTCAGCCCAGCTAGTCACTCGATCGATGGTGAGGCTACAGAAGAAGAGAGAGAGAGGGGAGTGGGGAATTGGAGACCCTCACTCATTCACTCACTCACTCACTCACTCTTTGGTCGCCTGTGTTTTTATTTTTTTACTCATGCATGGTGTGTCTTCGATGTAATGTCTTTTTTGCACTTTTAGTGCATGCTAATTGGCATGTAGAAGGTTAGGTTTTGCATAAACCGTTATCTTACATGGCAATTCTCACGACTCCTTTACAAATATATAAGTATATATGTACATATACTACCTTCTGATATACATACATATATACAAATGCACATAAACATATATGGCGCGACTATAACTAGCCCATAATTCTTGATAGGGTACGAAACCTTTAAATGCCAAACGTTTTATTGCGCATAATCCAAGAATGAGAATGAGTATTACACACACCAAAAAAAAGGAAGTCTCTGATACGTAAGCATTTAATGGTTTGTTTTGAACTATTACGATAGCTTTACTGCACGTTTATTGGATTAAATTAGCGATATGTTATTCGTAAGAAAGAAAGGCATAAAAACGATTGCAATGCGATAAAAACCTTTCCAAAACGTCGCAATTTCAGTAACAACATGACTTTGCCCCCATCACAAATTGCAGCATTCTATCCTCTCTGTTGTCAAGCAAATCAAATTCATTATCTTATTAAGAGAAGCTACAAAATTAAATACTTAATTATGAAATTGCATCTGCAGTTTAGAATTAAGACATTACATTTAACATTTCATCGAAACTGAAATAGAGTTTTAGTTTCAAAAGATCTCGACCATCAATAACATGAACTTTGAAATCAAAACAAACAACTTTAAAGTATACCAAACTATAACAATTTTGGCCTATTTAGCCATAACTTTGTTGACCTTAAGAAATATCAAGTTCTAGACGATCGCTATCATAATGGAAAACCACTGACTTTAAGGTTTCAAAAGTCTATGAAAACAACAGCAAAAATAGATATAAAAGTCCTTGCAATGAATTTCTTAACGTTTGTGAATATTCATTTGAATATTTCTTCTGGATTCTTGAAAATGTTTAAATATTACCTACAACTTTTACTCTTTCAAGTTTGAAATGTTTTGAAGGCATAATATAATAGAATAACTAAGAATGGAAGTACCTAAGATCCGATCTAGAAAGGGTTTTAAAATCTCAAAACTAAAAACTTTTCATTTTTAACTGACAAGAAGTTATTCGAGTTTATGTCTAGGAAATATGACAAAGGATATTCCAATCTCTTGGTAACTCTTTGTATGTTTATCCCTACAGAAATTTGTTCTGTTAAATTGGCTTTGAATTAACTAGAAGATGACTCAAGCATCTTATTAAACATTCTTAAAAACTTCAAATTCCTAAGACTTCTAAGTGAAACTAAATTCTCTAGCATTTAATAATTTTATTTTTCTTTTATTACTTTTATGACTAACCATAGTTGTTGTTGTAGTTGTCTGTGTTCGTTAAAATATAATATCATTCCCATAGCCCCTCAGGCCACACTCATCTTCAATTTATTATCTATTCTTCAAATTTAACACAAAAAAAAAAAAAAAAAAAAAAAAGTGAAGAAAAGAAAGGGAAAAATAAAACGCTGGTCAATTTTAATTCGAATTGCATTCAACGTAATGGCCTATAAAAAACACTAAAGAGGAAGTAAGACTCTTTCTTTAGATTTGAATACTCATTTACATGTTACGAGCCAAATGCAATTGCATTTGTGCATTTAATTTCCAGCCCCTGCCAGTAGGAGATACTCCATACATATTTTACTTACTTACTTACTAACTACTAACTGACTGCTATTTCACTATCATTATTGGTTAATCATTGGCCACATTAAAAAATGGTGTGATGATGATGGCGTAGAATAAAGGCGAGGAGGGGTGGTGAAAGGGGGAAAAACTGGTTTTATCTCACACGGATTAGGCTTCTAAAGAGTCGCAAAGAGTCTATCTATCGGGTCCGTTCAGTCAGTCAGTCAGTCTATTTCGGAATTAATTACGAAAACGTAATTTGAATAAAACTTTGTTGGTGGCACATAAATAGTTAGAAGCGACGACTACTATAACAACGACTGCGTAATTTGATTTTCTCTGGAATCGTAAATTAATTTTTAAACGTAAATCTTTAGAAACACACACAGAGAGAGACAGAATATAAACCAACAAAGTAAGTTCTTTTTTCGACCCGCGTATAAACCATCAGATTTCGATATAATCGTAAATTTTCGCATACTGCCAAGGGACCTGCAAACTGTGGAGAGAGGGAAGAGGGCGGGAGACTGAACTCGAGAGTAGTATCCCCAAGTTGTTAGAGATGCCAGTGTTTCGGTGTGTGTGTGTGTGGAAATTGTTCTTCCACTATATAGCCAGCAGCCTGGGCAAATCTAAACTGATTTATATTGCCATCTCTAAAAGTAAACCGCACACGGAAAACCAAAAAAAAAAAAAAAAATGTATATAAAAGAACCAAGCAAAAATCGTCACACAAAAAGTCGACGGCAATAAAATAGCTCCGCAATGGAGTTGGAGGACTTAAAAAAAAATACGTGTATATAAAACGAAGAAGAAAAAAAAAAAAAATTGAAGGCGAAAATGTGATTAAGTTGCGCGCAAAATCCAATTTTTATAACTGCAAAATCACTTGGTCTGGCCTCTACTATCTGCCACCGCCGCCCCTCCCATCTCTCTCCCTACTCCTGGTTCACCTCTTTCGCTCAGGCGTTCAGTGGTAGTGCACCCGCTTCTTTGGCTTCCACTTGCATTTTTTTTTTTTTTTGGTTGTTGTTTTTTTTTTTTTTTTTGAGCTAAGGCGAATTGAGTCGGCGTTCAATGTTGCCTCGCATCGCGTAAGATGCTTGGCAGGGCAATAATCATAAATTTAGACAACAACAAAACCGGCGGCAGCCGCAACATTTTTTCGCCGAATGAAGTAGGCAGCAGCCTCAGCTCAGAGCTCACAGCTCCCAGATCCGCAAGCTCTTCAAACTTCTCCGGCTTCGACTTTGATTCTGACTCCAACTCCGACTCTGACTCTGACTCTGGGGCTCTCATGTGGCCCATGAGGTTCTTTTTTCCATATACATATACATATAACTTATATATAAAAGTGTGTGTTTTTTTTTTTTTTTTTTTTGGAGGTCGTTCTAAGCAAACAAACGCTTAAAGCATAAAATATTGATATTTTTTTTTGGAGTTCCAATCGATGCGGATTCGGGTTGCATATGAAGTTGTCTTTTTATTTGATTTTAAATTGTTTATTGCTTTGCATATTTCACAATTTTCTGTTTTTGCTGGACAAAAAAAAAAGGGGAAAACAAGTTGGTTGAAATTGGAATACATATAGACGTGTCTGATGATATTTAACTAAATGTTTTTAACCAGCAGGGATCATGTTGCCCAATATTAGCTTGTTTAATTGTTTCCTTGCAAGGTCGAACAAAGAAAGAACAATAAGTAAAAGTTTCCTAGGTGAGGGAAGCACTTAAGCCACCTTACTAAATGATTTCAAGCCATAAATACAATTGGGGAATTGCTTTTAACACCTGTCCGAAGCATAAATTTTTGGCTTATTAAACAATTTCTAACGATAGTAGACTTTTTTTCAGTCGTCGTCTTTGCGGTTCAATATCTTGTCAAAATATTTGCCACCCAAAGGGTCTAAGCCTTAGCTCCACCTCTGGGCGTGTTGCATCAATTGGTTATCTCAGAGTCGGCCTCAGAGCCGCAGCTCAGTTCAGGGAGAGGTATTGAGGTGGAGAGACGGAGAGACTTACTTTATCAAAGGTGTCTGCGGTGCTTGAATTTGTTCATCAGCAGCAACAGCAACTGAGATTGGTATCGATGGCAAGCAGCAAGGCTGCTGTTGCAGTTGATGCTGTCCTGGCTGGCCCTAGCCCCAGAGGTTCAAATACTAACACTTAATGAACTTAACTTTTCACAACACACAACAGAACATGAAACAGAATTTCCATAAGAAAGGCAAGGCTTTCTACTGCTAACGCTGTAGCTGCTCCTGCTCCTGTTTCTGTTCCTGCTGCTGCGTGTCTATTAGATACGGTTCGAGAAGTGAAGTGGAGTGGTGTAGAGTAGAGTAGAGTGGATACAACAACTAGAACACTGCAATATGCCTGCCTGCCTGCCTGGCTGGTTGGTTGGATGGTTGGATGGTTGTGTGCCTGTGTGCCTCCTGCCTGTCTGTCGCTCTGACTGCCACACACACTTGTGGATGCTGCTGCCTGCACTGAGGCATCAAGATACAAGGTAGCTGCCGGGGTTCAGGTTCAGCTTCGATTCTGTTCAGCTTCGGTTCTGCGAGCGACTTTGGCAATCAGCAATTAGCAGATATGTTAACTTCATGTTAACGAACCAATTTGAAATTTAAATGCGGCACAAAACGTCTCGTCTTGTCTCTCGGCTTCTGCGTCTACTGCTGCTGCTCTCATACGTCGCTTGTTGTCATCACTTCTGGCCACAGAAAGAAAGACGGACAGACAGGAAAGGAACCCGCTCACTCGTCACTGCACTACACATTTTTGTGTTTAGCAAAATTTTAAATACAAAAGAAGAGAACGAACAAAAAAAAAAAAAAAATAAAACCAACAACCTTCTATTCGTTGAATCAAAAGCCGCTTGCTGGTACTTACACATAGGTGTAGGTATGTGTGTGCCGATCTGAAGAGACGATACATATGCATAACCAAATGGGAAACTTGAAAGGAAATGATAAATAGGAAATCATACAAAATATGAAATACCCTAAAAAAAAGATAAACCAAGTTAGTAAGAGCAAATAACGAACAACAAATTGGTCAATAAAGAAAAAGCCTTAAGAAGTCAGTTTAGAAAAACCCTTAAGAAGTTTTCTCGTAAAAACAATAACAGTTCCTTAAAATAGTTTTGTATAACAGATTTGTCTATAACCATAACTGGGTTTGGCTAAAACAGTATAATCGTAGAACAGTCCACCATTTAAGAAGAACCATCGAGTGGAGTATAACACTTGAGTATATTAGTCTGGTATGATGGTTGATTATAACAGTCGCGTATAACAGTCGAGTATCACAGTCGTGTACAACATTCAAGGATAACAGTCTTGTAAAACAGTCAAAGAACACCATCAAGTGTAAGAGTGTAAGAGTGTTTTAACAAACTAGTATAACAATTAAGAATGAAAATAAGAATACAACACTGGAGTATAACAGTCAAATATAACAGTTTTACTTAAGACCTAAGTATATTGATTGAAATTGAAATAGTTGATAATTATAGAAATCGAATCTCCCTTGAGTATAACAGTTTATTATTCAACCTCAAATCGAATACTAACCCTTTCACTCAAGTCCTTACATGGCCCTCCGATCCTAGTTCTCGCGGATCGCATATTATTTTGTTGATTTCATAAACCTTGATGGCAATTTAGTCATACTTTGTCACTTAGAAGTGTATCAAGAAGGTTTAAAATAAAAAACCTTGTCATCATACTTCGTACCCCAAGTACAAATGAAAAGAGTTCGTTAAAAGCTTCTTCATGTTTCTTGCTCTCTGTTTCTCTACGTGTGCGTGTGTGTGTGTGTGTGTGTGTGTGTGTGATGGGGAGCTGCAAATTCTTTTGGGCCCAACGTCAAAGAATGATTCTACAACTACTACGTACTACCTCTTTTTCTGCACCTTTTATAAATCACTGAAAGACGAACGAAACGAAACGAAACGACGAACAACTCGACGACGACCGGCTCAAGCTCAGGAATTCAACGCTGACGATTTGCTATACCAGACAGGAAGGAATATAACGACGACGACGACGACGACGACAACAACGACAACTTAAGCGCGAAAAAAATAGTCAATATAGTGACGTTGGATAGAACGGGCCCAGGAGGAGCTGGCAGGAGCAGGAGGAGCATAGAGGAGAGATAACAATGCCAGAAGTGGCAGCTAAAGAAAAAGAAGAAGAAGTTGCCGCCTCCTCCTTAACCCTCTTCCCATAGCCATGGCCATGGCCATGTAATTGTTGCAAAATTTAAAGCGCAATTTCAAAGCGTATGACAAACAATAAATCAGAGCTGAAACCATCGACCGAACGACCATCGGGACTAACCGACCGTCCGACACACCGACAGACCAACTGACTACACTATATAGGAAGTGGTAATAGTTAAATAAGCAGAGCAAAAAAACAAGATTCAATGAAATTATCATACGTAAAGCGAGAACCTTCCCATCTACTTGGTGTATTTTTCTTCTTTTTTTTTTTTTTTTTGTTGTTTTCCTTCCACTTTGACGTTTCTTTTTTATTTTTGTCTCTGCTGTTCTGCTTTTCTTTTTGGATTTCTCCTTTTTGCTGTCGGATTAACTAATGCGATTTGTTGGGTTCGGGCTCGGGCTTGAGTCAGAGTTGACTAGTGAACTAAAGAGGAAGGATTGGGTGGTGTGGTGTGTTAGGGGCTATGGAGAGGTAGACTCGTAAAAAGTATAACGACTTGAACCGCCGCCGCCACTATGCGTAATGGAGCCTTGGGGGGTACATACATACATACATATACATATATAAACGATCTTGTAGGTAGCCAGAAAATGTTTCCATGATATTTGATAGGAAATACAAATTTTTATTCTTCTATTTCGATTGCAAACAGCTAGTTAGAATGGACATAAAGTTTGCAAAGCCTTTTTCCTTCTTCTTCTTCTTCTTTGTTTTAATGGATATGCCAAATAATGATTACCACTGCTACCAAGATGCCAGAGATGCCAACTGCAAACTGATGCCAGTTGCCAGGTGCCAGGTGGGTGATGTGAAATGACCAAAGTTTATAGCCTGATGAGATCCATAAACATACATACATATCTCGTTGATGTGATATTTTCTTTTTTAATTATTAACACGCCTTCTGCCCCCTCCTACACTCCCAGCCCCTCCCACAACATCATCGTCCCATCAACAGTCTTGTATCGTTCATTTGTAATTAGGTTAAAGTTAGTTTAAAGTAGTAGAACAAGTAAAATTCTTTAATGATTAGTTAGATACTTCTAAGTTTAAGACATATCTAACGTTAAGTTAAAGTATTGTATGGACAATGTTTTTGTTTTTCTCACATTTTATTAACAATTTTTATTAATCTTAAACCTACATAGTTCACGGATCTTATCTTATTATTTTTCATATAAAAATGGAACAAAAAATTCACAACATCAGTTGAAGAATTTTCAATTATACAATTTCCCACAAATGCCATAGGATTCTATCCTCTCTCTCTCTCCCTCTATCTCTGTCTCGCCCCCATCAAATAGTTGTTATTCATCATTTGAATGGGGTGGAAAAAAAAAACCATAAATGCCACATAGAAATTCTCATTTTCCATTTGCCATCTCAAACGTAAGGTGGAATGAAAAACTACTAAACGATAAAAAAAAAAAAGTAAAGAAATGGAAAATGAATAACCTTTTATATCATAGTTTTTCTATATTTCGACAACACAGGGCAAAAGGGAGAATCAAGTTAATATATCGTAATGGGCAACACATCCAAAAAAAAAAAACTTTGGAAAATCCTTGGGGTCCATTGCACTTGGCAAATCCTTGAAAACTAGCAGAGAATTTCTTACCTGGATTCTCGCACTTTTGATGCAGGGTATGTTAAAGTCGTTTCGATATAACTGCTTCATTATTTTAGTTTTTCTATTGAAGGCAATGACACAAAATTTTTTAATTGCTTGACAACATCAAAACACATAAAAACACAGTGTGCAGATCCCAGGGAAATGCAGGGAAATGGGGGGAAATGCAGATGAAATGATGGTAAAGAAGTCAATGTTTGGTGGGTGGAGCTGCTCTATCTGGTGAAGCTGATGATGATGATGATGGAGGAGGAGGAAGAGCCACAGGCGGAGGAGGTTTCGGTGGTGCTGGGAGTTGGAGGTGGCGTGTAGACAACCACTCAAAATATAATTCAGTTTGCAAGTGACCAGAAATTGGTCGCCAGACCAAAACCAAAACCAGAACCAAAACTCTAAAAACTCAGAACCCAGTGTGCCCCTCAGTATCCCATGCCAAATGGCCAGGGCCAGTGATTTCATTTCGACTTTCGACAAATAAAATTGTTTTTTTTTTTTTTTTTTTTTTTTGCTTTCTTTTAGCTACTTTTTTGTTGCTGTTGTTGTTGTAGTTTTGTATTCACGAGTTTGCACAATTTTTGCATTTCGATTTGAAAATTCTTCTTGTTGTTTGATGAAATCACGTACCAAACTGCGGCTGGGCCAACAAATTTAGTGTGGATAGTTCGGTTGGTCGGACTGTCTGTCCGTCTGCCCGATTGTCTGTCCGTTGGTCTGATGGGTCCGTGTCGATGGTTAGAGAGGTAGGTGCAACATGCTCGTAAAATGCCAACCAACGAGTGGACGTTTGTTCGTTCATTTGTTGTACCAAATGCTGCCCAAGCTAACGTGTCAATTGCTACAGCTACAGTGGTTGGATACAGAAAACGGGGGGGTGGGGCAAGTTCTAGTGCTGGGGTGCTGACTTGTTGGACGGGTGGGAGGGGGCAGAGGGGGCTGGTCCAGTGTGGCGGCTGTGTGCCAACTATCAAATCAAATTGGTGGCACAGGATAATGTTTTGAGCTGCGGTTGGAGATTGCACAGCAGCTGCCTGTCCTGCATACCTCTCTGGCTGTCCCCTCCCCGTTTGTTTGCTTTACTTTTTTGTGAGCTTCCCCTTTGTCTGTGTTGTTGCAAGTTGTCATTTTTCGTATTTGGTAATTGGTTGCTGCTTTGTCACATGCAAAATGGCATGCCATAGCACACGGGAGACTAGCAAGCAACCTTCAACAGGAGCGGTATCACAATAACTGAAGGCATCATCGGAGTGCCAAATAGCCATTCAAAGATGGACAGCTAGATGGATAAATAAATCGAAAGTAAAAACTTATCCAGCAATATTTTGCTGTACATTGCAAACCGTTTGCAACTTTGCTTTAGTTAATATCGTGGCAAACTCTTTGCCCTTCGCTCCTCCCCTGGAGTTTTTCCTTTTAGGTTATTGTTTCCACAACTACGTGCTCTTTCATTTGTTTTTATTATTATTAAACAAACTCTCGACGCCCAGGCATTGTTTTATTTGTTGCTCTTTGGCCATAGACGTGGTACCAGCAAAAACAAAAAAAAAAAAAAAAAAAAAATGGAAAATAGCAACAAGAACAGTCAAAAGCATGGACAACAACAACAAAATCAGCACACACACACACACACACCACGTGTCATAAAAGTTTACAGACATGAGGAACGGTAACGGGACCCTGGACCTGGACATGGCCCATCTCTTGCTGCCCACACATTCGAACCGATAACGGGGCCAGGCACAAACACGTGTGATAAGTCCGTGTCCGTGTCCATGTCCATGTCCGTGTCCACCTTCCAAAAAGCCCAACACTCCACCTCTCCTCATCTCAATGTGTCGCGCTTTTTACGACCAAAAACCGAATCACTGAGCTCTGATCTAAATTAAGTTGATTCAATCAAGATTTGCCATGTGGTTTACCGTCCAATGGATTTGTTTAATGTTTTTCTTTCATTCATACGACTTTTTTGTTGTTTCTGTTTTATTTTTTTTTTGGCTACCCATAATCTCGATAACAACAATAACAAGAAGAATAGCAAGTTTAATATGAAACGTGAACCGATTGTTGTCAATCTGGCTGAGAGATGACATACTCCTTAAAAGTATTGAGTAACCGGAAGTAGCGAAAAAATTGCCACACTTTCCATAACCGAATGAATTTAGTTTTTCTATTTAGAAAAATAGATCGATTAAATTGAAGAAGAGTTTGTTTAATTCACACTTATTTTCTCTTAACCAAATTTTAACAGATTTTTTTCGATTAAAGGATCTGAAATTCTGAAGAAAATCTTTTTCGACATTCCACAAAGAGAGAACAAGGATTCTATTGTGAAAAGTCATTAAGATATTGATCTCATTTCATCTAAAAAATCATTAAAAGAAAGGGAAAACAAAAAACAACGTAAAAAGCATTTACCTAACGAGTTAAACATTTTAATGAGATAAGATATTTCGAAAAAAAAAAAAAAAAAAAAAAAAAAGAGGAAAATAAAACTGTTCTTCAATGCAATACCCTCAGAATGAAACTATAAAATGTATTGAGTAGGGACAATTGAACAGATGGACGACAAGAGTCCACCTTTCGCTTTCTCCATATCCACGTGTATCTCCCTTCTCTGTGTGATTCTCTAAATACACATGTGTGTGTTTGTGTGTGTGTGTGTATATAGGATGCATTTCGTAAATGAGCTGGAACACTTTTGAGTTGAAAAGTCACAAAAGAAGTAGACTTTGCCATAACTTATTAAACTTAAATGCCATTAACTTGTCCCAATGACTTCCGCACACCTATGAACCGAATTGGACAAGAGATGCGCGCAGATGGGAGAAATGTAAATGTGTTTTTCTTTCGCATTTAAAAGGGGGGAAAAAAACTAAATAAAAATGGTTAAAGATAGAAAAAATATCAAACCATATGTTCAATGAGACTTGACAGAATTGCCAGACTATATAGACTAGTGGCAGATCTTTCTTGGACTCGGCAAAGTCGTCAAAATCCACAAAATCGACACACACACACTCACACACACATTCACACAACCGACTCTTGTCACGCTAAAAGCAAAATTCGATTCTTTGGCCAACACAAACAACCGTTGGCAAGTCCAACTCTTAATTCCCCCTCCTAACCCATTCTCATACTCATTCCCAGTCAAAGTCCCAGTCCCAGTCCCATTTCCAAGTCGCAAGTCGCGGTCCAAGTCTCTTGCATGTTTCTTACTTGATTTTCTGCTATAAATTAAAGGACTTTAATGACACTTTGGACCAAGACGACGATCGCCAGAATTGTTGTGGATTTCTCTCAAAGCCAATCCTCCTTTGGGTGCGAAAATGCCACGCAATGTCCAACAACAACACCAACAACTACAACAACTACAACAACTACAACAACGACAACGACGACGACGACATTGGATTATTGTATGACCAATAGAATGCGAAATTCTCCAAGTCGGACGCGGCCTTCCTCTGCAGGAAATTCATTAAGTGTATTTATTGCTTCGATTAAGATGGACACTTCTCACCTGCAAGCGATTCTCTTGGTCCTCTTCACTTGGTCACGGTCCGCACGGTGTCAGTCTCTGTCTCTGTCTCTCGGTCTCTCGGTCTTGGCCGCGGTCCCCGATCTTGGTCTTCATTCGTTTGGTTGTACATAAATTTTGGTTCGCTCACAATGTTTACACAATGTCATTGGCGTTTGGGGTTTGAGGTTTTTGTTTTGCTCGGCCAAAAGGGAAGGAAAGGTTGGCGACTTTGGAGCCTGTGACAGTGTGCGGGGCACAGGGGCCCAAGAGAAGGAAATATGCAGATGAAATCACCCAAAAACGAGCATCATGCCCTGATAATTAAGCCAAAAGAATTTCCAATTCCCAGGCATCGTCAAGTTTTACGGAGTTGCCATTTGCAATATAGCAAACTGCAAATGGAAGTGGGCTGAGTGTGTGTGTGTGTGTGACATAAAACCCAATTCGCTCATTTCAATTTAATGGTTTTGTTTTTGTTTGCTTGCATTTATTGCTGAACAGTGGACATTAACGACAAACAAAACAAAAAACTAAAACGCAAAAAACACCCAGGAACAAAAAAAAATGGGTGAATTCCAAAAACTTGAAAAATTCAATAACTAAACCCTGATGGAAAACCAAAGGCTTACTTCGAAGGTAACATAAATTGTATACCCTAACACGTTCTCCACAAAACAGGAAGAAAAAAAGATAATACTATATGAAATTGTCATCTGATGTTGCAGAATCTATAACCTCTTAAAATAAATTGACTTCATGTTTGATTTGATTGAATTAATAATTCTTTCTATGGCAGCAATCGAAAGAAATATCCGAATGTATCCATTGGAGTTATATATGATACACATTATGGATCTGACTAAGCAATACAGAAATATTAATCCTTTTACCTACCAAGAAACAATATGTATTTATATGAAAGTGTATATATTTTTAATTCCAAAAGCTATTGAAATTGAAAGAGAACCTAGAAGAAAAGAACGAAAACTCCATTTCAAATGGTCTTGAAATAAGTTTTCCTTAACTCCAAATCTTGCCTCTTGGTATTGATTAGACAATTAGATTAGACGATTTTCTCATTTGGCTTGTAATCTGTTCCTACAGAGGGAGGCATACATACATATATCTTTGTCCCTTTAATGTCTCTTTTATCCATAGAAGAACCTATGGAAAGCACCTGGAAAGTTTTTCTTTAATAATATTATAACCAACTTGGCACCTTGGAAGGTTACTAAACGTTGTTTTTTCCAGAGATTTTCTTTTTGTTTTTGTTAGTTCCCAGTGATTTTTGCATTGTGTTAAAAAAAATTAATGTCTTACTTAGAGATATGCTAAAGGAAAAATAAACGAAATGAAAAGAAATGGTTGTATTGTTAAAGGTGATGCAGATTTTTATTATTTACTTTTGAAGCGGCTAATTTCTTTGGTTAACAATAAGGAAATGGCCTACTCAATCCCTCCATCATCTTCCTTCTTATATAGTAGGTATACCCTATCTATCCTACCTCCCCATTTCTCCACCCCCTTGTTAACCTTTATTTCTCCCTGTGTGTATGTGTGTGTGTGTGTGTGTTTTGTTTGTTTGTTCTTTCGTTTGGTTTTATGACTCAACGGGCCAGGCCAACCAGCCTGTGCCTTGCCAGTGGATTGGATTGGATGTGGATGGATGCTGCAGTAAATTTTAACTTGCAATTGTTTTAATTGCTCTGGCCCGTCCGTGTTCGCATATTTATGGCATAACGGAAATGAGTTAATAACAAAGTACAAGCCAAAAGAGAGTCCAAGCAGATTTAATACCTGACAGGGATAAACGTTTTTAAACACACACACACACACAAGCACAGGCTAGAAAGGGACAGCTAAATTCGAGTTGATTGTGGGCTGGCTTTACAAAAGGATCGGTTAGAGGGTGATGATGTGGGGGAGTGCTGAGGGTAAGTGGTGAGCGTTGTCATTTAAATGAAATTACTGTCAGATTTTACAGAAATAAAATTTTTGAAATTATATCAGTTTTATGTACTCTCTCTCCCTCTCTATCTCTCTAAGCCGCTATTACTAGCAATCAACTCACCTCAGCCCAACCACCCACCCATCCAGGAATCGCAAACAATAAGATAAAAGCAATAAGAACAAGCCAAACAACAGATTCGGTACTCGTAAAATTTATGACCATATACTGGACACGATTCACTCTTACTCAACCCCCGACTCTCTCCCCCTTACTGTCTCTTGCACTTTTAGGTGTTCTTTTGTATTAGCAATAAGACAAGTTTTCGAACTGAGATTCGAAACTGCTTAACATAAGAGTTATATCCTTCACACGAAGAAAGCCAACTTGTTTCTAGATTTCTACGTCCTTTAGACGATTATATGATCAAATTGCATTCAAAATGCAATTCATACAAGTTTAAAATGTTAGAAAACTTAGCTTAAAACAACTAATTACCAAAGGAAATGAAAGGAGTGTAATGTTTGAGCTATTCTATCCATATTTGATAATGATATTCATTGATTTTGATAATGTTATTGACAAATGTTTCATTAAAATAAGTAATATTGATATCTTCATATGGATTTTTATATTTAAATCACAAAAATTGTTTTGAAACAGATTGCTAATGCATAAAACCTATTGATAACTTAACAAGATTTAATCTTTTAATGAGATGGAATAGATTTTGGCCAGTTTACACTAAGCTGGAGCTAGTTTATACATCTATAGATCTATAGAGTATATTAATTCAGAAATATTTGATTTACGTTTTTCTGGATGGATCGGTTTCCATTTAGCTGTAATTGCTTCTGGCAGGAATAGATGCCACTTTGTTGTTAGCAATTTTCCAGTTGCACATACATGTATAATAGCTTTAAGAATTTGAAATTTGAAATCAAAGTGAAAATGATCTTTTGATTCAAAACAGAAAAACAAACACATTTGTTGTAACACACACGCGGGCACATGTGATCTCTCAATCAATTGAAGCCCCGAAAGGAAGGAGGGGGAGACTGAGGCAAATTGTAATTGATATGCCCAGAAGAGAAGCTACCAGCTGGAGGCGAAGGAGAAGGAGAAGCACCCTTTTTTTTTGTTGTCCTAAAGATGTGCTGAGTATACGATTAGTGAGTTGGATTCCAATAAATACAAACACACACACAAACACACACGTACACATTTGTTTACGCCAGCAATTTCAGAAAAACTTAATAAACAATACCGAAAAACTGACTAAACAGACTAAGTAGTTGTCGCCACTTGGTTCCCACAATAAATCCACACAGTCAATAAGTTCCCCTTGAGAGCTGTTGCCTGCTCCCGATTAGGGGGGAGAGATTCTAAAAAGCAAACGAGGGAGACTAACCCTCCCTACCCTGCCTCACTAAAAAACAATTTGTGACCTCACTCTCCCTCTCACTCCCCCTCCCTCTCACGTTTTTGTTCTTTCTGTCTGTCTGACAGCTGAAACAAAATAGTTCTAATAAAAAACCAAAACAAATCAATGAAATGTATATATAGGGCCCAGCTCTTGGTTATTTTGGATGGGGTGGCAGGATGGAAAGGGACGGTGGGGGGGAGGAACAAAAGCCACGCTGCCTAGTTAAATTCTAATTATGATAATTAATTACCCCAAAAGAGCTTGGGTGCTAGACGAAACAAACAATGCCAACCCCTGGACCAGACCAGAGAGTCCGTCAATAATAATGATATTAATTGATTGAATTACGATTTGTGTCTGTGCAAAATCACCGCCAGGAGGCGACGCACAACCAAACATAGCAAACAATGACAACAACAACAACAACAACAACATGAACAAAACGCCGCCAACTTTTCAAACACTCGCCTGGGAATTTATTTATGACTGTCGACAATTTGGATCCCGGGACCAACTCCAAAAAAAAAAAAAGAGTGGAATAAAAACGTGCAACGCCCCAAAAATAGACATCGAACATGGCCCGGCTCGCGTATCTGTTGACGATTATTATTGAATGGAGGTCTCCTACTCCTACTCCCACTCCCACTCTACCTCTTCCTCATCCTTATCCAGCTCCTAGTACCACCTTTCTCATCTCCTCATCGTTGTCTTTGTCGCCGTCTTCACATTTTGCCTTGTCGTCAGAGTTGTCGTTTTCGGAGTGTTTGTTTCGTAAGCGAGTTTTGCTTATTTTTGGCATATATGAAAAGGAAAAGTGTAGACAAGACGACGTTTTTATGGTAAATGATTTATGTTGTATGCCCACAGCGGGCGGCGGTGGCAGCAGCAGCAGCCACAGCACCGCCAAGGTAATTGAGTGGGAAATGTGTTGTGCCTGGACTTATTGGAACAGAGGACTTATATACACACATACATATATAGTAGTAGTACTAGTTGTAGTTGTAGTAGTAAATCCAAACTAAGAGTAAGAGAAATCGCTGCCATGTTTGCTGCATCAAAGGCAACGCGAATGCAACTGCAACTGCGGGGCAAGTGTAATTAATGCTGTGAATTTAGCATATTAAAAGACAACATCGTCCATATCCACAACGAAACATACAAACATTCAAACACACATGGCATATATATATATATATATATATATATGTATATATATGAATTTCTACATATTCCACTTGGCCGCCAAGCGTATCGGTTTGAATGTTCCATACTCTTTCAACAACATGTCCTTATGCATTTGAAATAAATCACAAAAAGAATTTCTAAACTTGATCTATATATTATATTTTTGATCAACTTTTGCCATAAATGACTAACTGGAACTATGAATAAAAGGATTTAAGACATTTTTCCACTTTCTCTCTTAGTTTAGAAGACTTAAACTTTAGAGTGGCAATATTTTCTAGAGTATATTAAGTTCGACTGGTCGTTAGAGTACTTGAATATTTGTTTCTTTTCATTCGCATCTTGTTTATTTTATATGGCCACAACTGCAGCTGATCCTCATAAAAAGCCGCGACACCAAATCCTCGTGGCATGGCAAACGAGCCGTTGCGTCTCCTCTCCACATTGCATGCAAGCAAGCCCCCAGACACAGTACACACTCACACATACACACACACAAACGTGTCAAAGAATGGGTGGGGAGAGGGGACTTATAGGGAGGTGGAGCCAGCCAAACAGTCAAACCAAAAGACGAAAATTTATTACGGAAACTTCATTGACAATTGTCACTGCAAGCTGACGACGAGAACATAGACAGAGACGGAGCCGGAGACGGAGCAGGAGACGGAGATGGAGATGACGATGGCGCGATGGCTATAGCAGCTTTGGCTATGGCCTAAGTGCGTTGCGGTGTTGGGGATTTGTTTCTTCGCCTTTAAAATAAGCAGCAACATGTGTGCCTAGTGAGGAACCTAAAAAGAGGGACCAATTGATGGCAGGGGAACCGTGGGGGGGATAGGGGCCAGCTACTTGTCTATGGCAGCCGCTGTGGCAGCTTATGGAAATCATATGGCGAAATGTCAACCGAAAAAACAAACAAACATATTTGGATATGAACGGGATTTTTTTGTCACTGGAATTTTCAATAACATACATACACACACATATATTTATGCATGTATGTATGTGTGTGCATATTAGGGGGCGTGTCAGAAATGCCATGGGAATATCACTCGGTGATTAGTCCTCTACATATAATGTTGAGCAGGCAATTAAGGCAAGTTAATGGGGGTTAAGTTAGCGTCTAAGTACAAAAATGTAATCATCCTTTCCGAGATGGTAATGGTAAAGTTCACATCTACAAAAATAGGTAATCCAATTGTTCCATGTTCCATGTTCAAATAGATTTGCCTCCACCATTGGAGTTAGCTTTGTCGGCTCTCTAAGTCCATCAACTAAATAAAACTTAGTAACAAAGGATATTGAGAATTGCCTTCAAAGTATGTCCTTAAAAAATCTATGACAGTTTTTCTTTTTAAACAAATATAACTTCCTATATAACTTCCTAATATTAAGAAACAAATCATGGTGCTTGAAATGAAATATAGATTACTTGAACGTTATTTCAATATGTGATTTAAAGAGATCTTTGAGCGAGCCAAAAGGAAATAAGCCAAATGTTTATGCCATTTCTAAGATTTCTTAAGATACTCTCTCTATTCAAGTTGAGTAATCGCAGAGATTTCGAAAATTTTCAAATATATGAAATCGTATATCATATTTAAGAGATTAGATTATATAAATTATTGGCAGAAAGACATTGTTTTTTTTTTTTTTTTTTTTGGTTTCTTTGTTCTGTTGGTAGATTTCAACATTGGTCTCTTCAGTTTTAGTTTGGATCAGCACTTCAGTTCGGTTTGCAAGGCATCTGCCTTCTCTTAAATATACACTTTAATCCCATCATAAACCATTCACTACCTCATTTTCTATATATATCACCGACATCATTCCCCCCACACCTCCTCGAATCAGCTGAGTTCTTTCACTTTTCAATGCCAGGCGACATTAAGTGAAACACTTTGTCAACTTATACAAGGAGTTGGGGCTTGGGGTTTTTGGATGGTGAATGGGGAATGGTGGGGATAGTACCGACACCAGAAGAGAACACCGGATGTTGTTTTGGTAATTATTTGATGCTTTCTCTTTTCCTCCCATGACTGAAACTGACACTGTGAATCGGGGCGGCGGGATGGGGGAAAGAACACATTTGATGTGTTCTGTTTTGGAACAGCAACAAATTACTGAAGCGCGTCCAATAAGAACAACAAACAAACAATGCGAGAACAACACATAAACAAAGACATCATCAATATAAACTAAAAAAAAAAAAAAAACCAAACACACACATACGAAAATAACAACAACAACAACAAAATAATAACAATAATAATAAAAAAGAACAAGATGAGAGACGACAAACGAATAAGACGAGAGGAAAAAGAAAATAAACAGAAAGTTGAATGGGGAATGTTGATGGGATTATAAGTGATTTTCATCAAAAATGCAGCGCACGACAAGTAGACAAGAGATAGAGGCCTTGTTAAGATAACTCAAAGCCCAGACATCAATCGATTCGTCACCCTACACAGACACAAGAGCTGGGCAATCAGCCAGCCAGCAGAACTAACTTGTTTGTCCGGTGGGTTTCGCTACTCCACTCCTTTCATCTCCACCAACTCCACCAACGCCAGCAGCAGTTCCTTCTTCTCTCTACCTCTTTCTATTCCTCTTCCTCCACCAAAACACACACACACACACACACACACACACACACACCTCTCGGTTGCTTTAAAATATTATTCATAATTCCATAAATTTAAAAAGGTTGCGAGACACTACTACCGGGAACCCTTTGCTTGTCTTGTCGTTTTGGGTGACTTGAAGCCACGCGCCTGCGCAAAGTTTTTAAGTCGCGTTTGTCATATGCAGCAGCAGCAGCAGCAGCAGCTACTTTGGAGGTAAAGAAGACTTGTTCCCTCATCTTCTTCGCTAAATTAAGCCTAATGAACGTGTTTCACTGTATATGTGTGTGTGTGTGTATGTCTCTTGCAGCAGCCACTAGTGACGAAAGCGTGAACGAAAAGGGAATGATTATAAACTAGAGTGTAGGTTGAATGGGCCAATGGGACTAGCACGGAAAACCAATTTAAAATCTATTCATCATAATTAAATGTATTTGATTGAAACATCAAACTAATTTTAATTCAGAGTTCTAATTCAAACTCGGGTAAAAGACAATCAATGAGCTTCTTATTCATCTCGAAGGCTTAAGGATCTATCGGTATAAAGTCACGTTCACATCTCTAGATACTTTGGTTGTCGGTGTCTCTCAGTGTCACTTGTCGGTTTAGCCCCGGTCCCGGTCTCAGTCTCAGTCCTGGCCCCGGTTGGGAGTCGGTAGCTGTTGCAGTTTGACCATACCGAAAAGGTGCAGTGATTACCAGCGACAGACAGACCAACAGACCGACCTACCGACGTTCACGACAGACAGACAGACAGACAGACCGTACCGAATGACGCTGCATTAGCGCAGAAATATTTAATTAATGGTAATTTATGTGCACGTAAATTGTGCAAAGTGCGACCGGAGTTTGGGGAAGTTTCAACGGCAAAACTGAGCCATCCGTTTGCCAAATCGTCGTCGTCGTCCAGTTCCGTCCACCTTTTCCCCCCCGTTGCGTTTCTAGTTAACGTTTCTCCTTTTTTTCTCTCTCTCTTTCTCAAAAATTCAAAGGTTAATAGGGTTTTGCACTGTGGAAGAGTGTCAATAATGCAATTGAGTGTCAAGTTGTGCTGGGCTGGCGGGGACAGGGATGGGGTGAAAGGGAATCGGAATCCGCCGAGTTAGTAGCAAACATGCAAAATTGTAAGTGGGCAATAAAGATTGCACACTTTGGGGCAATGAAAATGAAGTTACCAATGATTAAATGTTGTGTACCAAAGATAGTAAATGTAATAATTTGTAGACTCAAATGCTTTACGGTAGTCATAATTTGACTACTATTTCCATTTGGCAGACTAAGTTTAGTTGAAGCATTTTCAGCTCCAATTCGTTGCCTTTATTTTGTCTCTTACTTTAAGTTTTAGTTTAATGTTTTAATGGTAAAGTCAACTGGCTGTAGAGTCGATTAACCAATATCTCACTCTAGTTAATAGCTCTCGGAATCATTTTGTAGATGATTTCCTAGGTGATTCCAATAAATGGCAAACAATTAAAGAGAATCAAATTGGGGAAAATATATATCAAGACATATCATAAGCTCAATATATAATTCTTTAACTAGAAATACAAGT
This sequence comes from Drosophila tropicalis, assembly GCF_018151085.1. Classification (NCBI taxonomy): domain Eukaryota; kingdom Metazoa; phylum Arthropoda; class Insecta; order Diptera; family Drosophilidae; genus Drosophila; species Drosophila tropicalis. The sequence continues at coordinate 3,304,401 of NW_027172929.1, read as the reverse complement.
CGATGGCTTGACAAAAGTTTCTTTCACTCATTTAATATACAAAGCATGGGTTTATGGTCATATGGAAGAGAACATTAATGCGTAGGTTAAGAACACATCTCAGCACTTGAGTTTGATCATCTGGGGGGGGGCCCCATTCCAAATGCTTCACACACACACACACACACACACACACACACATATAGTGGAGAGTGTATATGGCACCTACACAAAAACACCCAGCAGTTGGTCAATCTGGCAAAAGCAATCCGCACACTCATACCAAATGCAAAGCCTAATCGAACACGTTTCATATGAAACTGTGCGGCGCTAAAGATTACATTTTAATCTCTATCTGGAACTCCCGTTGCCAGATCTCCCACTCCCTATATCTCGGCAGAGTTTCTCTCTCATTCTATCTCTGTCTTGGGCAACTAATCAATGCCTCGTACTTGATTTTAACTTGCTTGTAATTGGGCAACGATGGAAACGATGGAAACGATTGGAGCGACGACAGCGACGAGAGTTTGTCCGGGCGTTAAATGTCCGAAACACAAGACAAAAAATTCCTGCCGCGTACACGGCAATATTCTCATCCCGTCGTCCCCCTTCACCCCCATTCACCATTGAATCTCTCCCTCTTTCTTTTACTTAGTTGCAGTCTCAGCGGTGTGAAATTACCGTTTAATGAAAATGCTTTCCCCCAGTCAACCTACTGCCAAAAAAAAAAAAAAAAAAAAAATACGAAAAATTAAAAAAAGGAAAAGCCAAAACGAAAAACAGATACAACTAACTACAATTCGCGTAGGTAGTCGGAATATTTTTCTGCTGAAATGCTAGAAATTGCCACTGCTACACACACACTCGCAGACACTCACACACACTCACAGCACGTGACAAGGTGAAATAAAATGAGAAGCTATCAGCGGACCAGGGAACATAGCAAGCAGTTGTTGGCAATTGCTGCCGATGCCTCAGGAGGTTCTATACAAGTGGTCGAACTGTCCATCGGTCGCTTGCTCGGTCGATTGGCTGCTTGGGTGCTTGGTTGGTTGGTTGGTTGGATGGTTAGTTGGTCGTCCATGGAACATTCTGCAGTTACAGATACATGCCACGATACAACATCTTATTAGTTTTTACTGCTAGTCACCGCCACCCCACTGTTGCTCCTGTTGCCGTCTATTGATGGTGCTCCATCTCCAGCTTCTGCTCCTGCTCCTGCTCTCTCCAGCATTCAGTCAGTGGCCAGTAGCTGGATAAAGAAATTTGCATACCAGTCTGTAGAAATTCCCCAATACAAGGCTACTGTTGACATATCGCGTACATTCTTTACCGTCACATTGCAAAAACTTTGATTTGGGTTCTTTAATAGCGCGATCTTTCCAGAGCGTTAGAAAGGGAAGACAAGAAAATCTTTCTTTCGATTACCACTGCTAATGCTGCTGCTGCTGCTGCTGCTCCTGGGCATGCTCAAGCCACATCGATTTCAATATTTATACATCTATCGATTATATTGCATTTTCAATTTACCATTATCTTTTGTTTATTTAGAAAGTCATCTAGAAATGTGAGAGATAACTTAAAGACAAATTATGTTCAATTGAGCAACTGCTTCTTCTTTTCTTTGAGTTGGATAGAGCAAAGATAGTCCCATCTTAAGATATATGCTTAAAAACTAAACGACATCTAAAAAAAAAATTGAAATCTCAATTCTTTCTTTCATTTTTCTTACACTTTGTTGTCATTTTATTATGATTAATCGATCGAATGAGATATTTTAAGTAAATATTGGATACAAAATTGCCAACTCTACTCAGATCAGGGATTTTAAAGCCTGAAAGTATGCTCCAAATCTAAAGCAGGAGAGAATCCTTATGTCTCCAAAATATTCGTTTTAAAAATAATACTCCAACTTTCAGACATTCATAAGAAATTCCAAATTCAATCAAAACTTTAAGTATTAAAAAACGATTTGAAAACGAGAAACGAATTCTTTGGCAATTGGCTGAAAAGTTAATTGGTTTATATTTAGAAAGTGAACCTTGAATTAAACATTTGTTAGACAACTTTGCATTCAACTGATGAAGCTTATATAAAATTTGTTTTTAATTAAACACATTTTACTGGCTATGGACAGAAAACAAAACAAAACAAAATCCTTAGACGGACTTTGTGCGCATTTTGCACTTTATTTGATAATTTTATTACATAATCCAATTATTGTGATTTCAATGATTTCTACAATCAGTGTTACATATATCATCACCTTTGTATGTGAGTATGGAGGGGTAAGGGGAGGGGGTGGGTAAAATTTAATTAAAGCACCTCCGATTGTAATCCGCAAGTGTTTCGATCTATGTATATATTCATTCTATGTTGAATATCAACTAGACTCACATATGTATGTATGTCCCTCCCTTCGCTTACCTCGCATTATTCACTTACTTTTCTTGCTGTATGTGTGTGTATATGGCCAACTGAGTATTGTTGCTCAGAATAATAAGATGTGTGTGGCAGGATCACAAGTTGGCAGCAACAAAATCAAGCACAATTCAATCTAAGCTAAGCCTCCTGCTTATTGTTCGGAAACACCAAGCCCAAAATCAAAGGCAAGCCCCAAAACAGCATTTCAGTTTGCCTCCTTCTTATCGCATTCTATGTCCTTTGTGCTCGCTCTGACCCCACTTTAAATGAGCAATAATATAATCTGCATGTAATCATAATAGAGCAGGGAAATTATATGCATACAATGGATGCCTGGAACTCTATCTTAGTAAATGCTTTTCACTTGTTTACATTGCAGCTTAAAGGGACTTCCCCCATTCGCCCTTGCAGTCGCTTGTATTCAATTTTGCAATATGCGTAAATGTAATTAAAATATCCTTTTTGTAAAAGGCGCTGAAAACTCCAACCTCACCTGGTGGGTGGAAGAAGATTTTCCTGTGGCATTAGTCGACCGCACATGGTTAAATACAGCTCACACACACACACAGACAGACACACACAAAAAGAGTGAAAGCAGTAAGGGAAAACAGAGCGAGAGAGAGATAGAGTGAGATGGACGCATTACACGCTCTTTTGCATATTGTGCAATGAGGAGTAGCTCGAACAAGGGCCAAAGCCAGCCAGAGTGCAGAGCTCTGAAGGCGTAGCTCAAACAGGAATCTCAAAAGAGTTGCCTTTACTACCAGCTTTATGTTTGCTTATTTGTTCATTTGTTGCCTTCCCTTCGCTTGGTCCAGTCTTCTGACCTTTAGACGGGCCCAGTGTATATGTACCTCGCCCCTGTCCGACTGTTCTGTTTTGGGAATCCCTCTCTCCCACTCTCTTCTCTACCAGCAAGTGCAACAATCAAGGTGCACACAAACTGCTTACTGTCAAAAACACACGCAACGCAACGCAGCCAACCAAACAAACAAATAAACAAACAGCAGGCGAGAAATGTTGTGCGGGTGCTGCTGCACAGTGGTTTAACTAAAAACTCAAGTCCAAACATCGGGGTCACCAATTGCAGAACAAACTCAATGAAATGGATGGATATACGAGTAATTTTTGAGGACTAAACCGTATACATATATCCTATTGGATTGCTTGGCAGTTTCTATGGCCCACTGTAAAATGTGTGTAACGAAAAATGGGCTTTTTGGCCGACTTCTTGACAATGATAACAATGCGGCGTAGAGGCATGACAAGCTCCGAAGGTCCGAAGGCAAGTACTCCGTTGCAGCGCTTTAGTGTGTAATTTAATTGAACGGACATAACAGTAGTTGTGGGGTAGCTTTGCTACACTTTACTCCACGTTCAGTTCACGTTCAGTCCAGTTCGGTTCGGTTCAGTCCATTCCATTCACTTCGTTTCTGGAGACTAAAGAGGACTCTTTGCTTAATTGAAAGCAATTAAGTGGAAAATTGAAAACTTTGGCAGCCATAACGTTGACGTCTGACCAACCACACACACACACACACACACACACACACCTGGCATGTCCTCCCACGTAACGCCCATTCACGCATACAATTGCATATACAATGCATTTGCATTTGATAGAAGAGGCAGCTGGCTGGGCGGGGAGAGAGTCCAGTGTATGAGTATCTAGGGGAAGTCAGTAACAATGCAGTTGGCAAAATATAAAACAAAAAAAAAAAGAGCTGGAAACAAAAAATGTACAGTCACGTACGTACATACGGCGGCGCCGCCATTTTCTGATCTCTCTCTCTCTCTCCCCTCTTTTCGGGCTCTGCTACTGTCACTTTACATGCCACAACACACAATTGACAGCGCGGATATTTATGTAAATAATTTTTCATGTTGCCTGAGCTGCGGCAGCAAACAAAATACAAAAAATAAAGCGTTTCTGTTGACGTGTACCTCCCTGCTGACCCACCAAAAAAAAAAAAAAAAAAATAAACAAAAAAAAGGAAAAAATGTAAAAAGAAACAACAACAAAAAATTATTGAGGCGAACGCCCACCCACTGAGGCTAAAGGTTCGCCATTCATCTATATCTCGCCCCGCCGATGTATATGTGTGTATGTATGTATATCCCGGTCATTCTGTCTACTCATCCAGGCCGCAAAACAAAATTTTTAAATGCATATTGAATGTTGATAAATGGCCAAGCCAAAGGTCATTGCTCGAAATAAATCTGTTAAAGTTTTTATACACAACAAAGTTCGTAAAAGCCTTAACATTATCCTTTGATAGCTGTTAACTGACAACTTGCCACACCCACAACCAAACTCCAAACCCGTCGCCCAAACTCATTCTCCAAAACCGAACCAAAAATCAAATCATTTATTGCTTCTTAATACAGAAAATTGGCTTAAAAAATCTGCCATCAAATATATATTCAACATTTTCTCAACTAAAAGTGTTTAAAATTTAAAGGAAAAATGTTTCATAATCAATTGAAAACTATAAAAAGTAAATAATTGTGCCAAAGATCTGTTTTATATTTTGAAACCTTTTCAATTGAAATTCGTTATTGAAATTCTGTCCCAAAGTTCAATTTTTGCCTTGTGGTTAAAAATTCAAGGAAATTAATTTTAATTTGCCTACTTTTCCTCCTCCTTCTGCTTCCTCCGCCTTCGTAATCGTTCTCTCTCCACATTCTGCTCCTTTTTTTGTCCGCATTAATCGATGTGGGGGTGGAGCCTGCCAGTTTATAAAGCTTTACTAATTATAACACATTACAAATGCAATTAATACGAAAAGACAATTAAAAGTAATGTGCGTGTGCGTGTGTGTGTGTGTGTGTGTAAGAAAATCATTACAAATTTTCATAAAACATAAAGTTGTCAAGCATAAATATGCCCATTTCCGAACAGATTTTTCATCATGGGGGTAGAGATGGAAAAAAGCATGGCATCTTTTAGGCGCATCATCCCCAAAAAGATGCAACAAAAAAAATCCAGAAAAATGTCCTTGAATACTTTCAAATCAATTGCATTTCAGTTATTAAAAATCTATTGGAAATTCTACAAATTTTAAATTAATTAATTTATCTAACATATACATATAAATATATAGTCTTTCGATCCTAATGCATAGGCATAAGGCACCTCCCAGGTGAAAAGCAGCAAATATATTCCATGTGCGAGGATTTTTACGAACAAAAAAAATGATTTTCATGAAAATGTCATGGAGATTGCAAGGAGAGAGCACCTAGTCAGCAGGTGATATAATGGGCGATGTTTTTGGGGGGTGTGGTGAAAAAAAAAAAGAAGGAAAATTTGCCAAATTCTAAAACAGAAAACATGACTAAACGACAGAGAGAGATAGAGAGAGAGAGAGAGAGTGTGTGAGCGTGTGAGCGAGAGAGAAAGAGGGAGTCCAACATTGAAAAATTGGTAAAGGCCAACAAAATTGTTGCAGTTGCCAGTTGACTGAACTAATTTGTCGGAAATGACATTTTTCGCCCGGATGTGAGGGGTTATCTATGAGAATTTCACTATACCAGAGAAGGGGCGGGTCTCAGGAAAAGTGGGGGTGTGCCAGGTGGTCGGTGGCGAATATTTCAATGGCTTTTTGGGCGCGACACTTTTGCCAAATTGACGCCTGCTAATTTAATTAATTTTCCCACCTGTCCAAAATTGAAAGGTGCCACCCCTCACATCCACACCTTACCTCGCCCCTTTCCCCCTTCCCCATTACATTTTGTATAAGAGGAAAGGAACTACCCCCTCTCTTACCACCATCCCTCTTTTTAAGGGTAATACACGTAATTGAAAGATTCTTTGACCAAAAATGAGAAAAAAATATATATGTATAAGGAAAATTCTTTAAAAAAGAAAACTTACTTTTACCGCAATTATTTGGCACGTCTCCACTAATTAATTACGCCTTTTTGGCTCCACGTTCCACTGGCAAGTAGCGAATTTCAAAATGTCCACGTTTAATTAAATATGGCCCAGCTCCGGCTTCGGTCCAGTTCGTTCTTCTGTTCCGTTTCAAGCCGGTCTCCGGTTTGCTCCGCTCCGGTCCGGTACGGTCCGGTTCGATTCGGCTCTATAATTAATTTCGGCAACTACAATTTTGTTTAAAGCAAAGCGACAAAAAATTCAAACCAAATCAGAGGCCAACCAACATCTGTAGCCGAAAGGAGCAGCAGCAGGAGAAGACACTGCGGCAGTTGGTGGCCAGGGCATTAAAGTGTCAATATCCATTAGGCGGTCCTGATTGCTTAAGCTGCTTTACGCCAAAAAAAAGAAAAAGAAAGAAAGAATGAATGAAAGAAAGAAAGAAATGAAAGAAGAACAAAAATTGTTCTTTTCTTCTTTCTCTCGCTCAGGCTTTGTCTTGCCTGGCGACAACTCTGCCTTATTGAAGAAGGAGCAGAGCCCCTTTCAAACTTCACCCCCGCCCACCAAATGAATGAACAGCGACTTGTCGGTTAGGGTTAGGGGTTGGGGTCGGGGGTTTGGGGTTGAGAGACTATAGAGTAGAGAGTAGCTAGCAGCACAATGACTTGTTTGGGTTCATTGTTTCAAATAAGAAATGACGCGAATTGGTTGGTTAGGAAGCGAAAGGCATAATGGTTAGAAATGCAAATTAGTGCGGCCAGCGATAGCACCACAAGGAATGGATTGGATAAAGGAATAACCAGAGCAATCAGAGCGGACTTTAGCCATTTTACTCTGCCGAAACAAACAAAATGGACGAAGTTATTGCACCCTTTTGAATTAGCAGTCACTTTTAGAACAACCATTTAAAATCATCTTAGAAACTAACTACAAAGAGGATTCTCTCTCTCAGTTAACAAAGGACTTTTATTGAGAGCGTGTTCCAAGGATCTCTTTGCTGAATGGAGTTCGATATCTATCGAAATTAAACCTAGATATCATTGAATAATGACAAAAAAGGATAACTGGGGGATAGATTTGCTCCACTTGCTTAAAGGATATCTTCATATATGGAGACAGGACTTAACCCTATTGTTTGTTAAACTACATTATATTAAAGTCCTTTTTACATTTTAATTGCTATTAATAATTCATGAATCTATAATCCTAAACTAAGATTCATTGAACATTTCGAATCGACAAAGTTCAAAAACCCCAAAAAAGGCAAAGTATACAGAGGGAGAGAGAGAGAGAGAGAGGGAATAGATAAACCAAAATAATTTCAAGGGTAATTCCAAGTCAAAAAACAACAACAAACCCCAACATTGAACATTTTGAAATTAAATGAAGCATATTTTATTTGAACCAAAAAAAAAAAAAACGCCCTCAAAGGAAAGAAGTAATAAGAAATATATTAAAATTAAGGCGATATCCTTTTACTCCCTCTCTATCTTACCATCTCTTTCTAGAATACCCTATAAATTGTGTTGATATCTTTTGTTCTCTCCAATACCCTTTTCGCTTTTCTGTTTTGTACTTTTTTTTCTTCTTCTTCTTCTTTTTCTTTTCATTTAGTCTAAAGAAAATATGAGAAATTACACGTAGCTAATCTTTGTCATCTGCTGCTGGCCGTGGTTGAATCTAGATTACTTGGCTAAAAGTAAATGGCGGAAGGTTGTGGGGTTGGGAAGAGCTTTTTAACTTGACCAAAAGTGTGACGGTTGGGGTAGATGGGAAATGGGGTGCAACACAAGGGTTAAATGCTTCTAACAGAGACTTGGGCTTAATTAGTAATTACGCAAATTCGCGGTACGCTCTGTATATGCGGGTGTATGTGTGTGTATATGTGTGACTATGTGGGTATATGTAAGGGTGTGCGTGTGTTTGTGAAGTCGTCGTCATCGTCGTCGTCTCCGAGTCAGTCAGCCATTGGTGATTTATATTTAAGCGAAAACTTTTAACTTTAACCCAAATCCCTCTTGGCCGTGGCAATGTTATTGCTCCAGCTCCTGCTTCTGGCTGTTACCGCTCCTGCTGCTGCTGCTGCTATTATTGTTGTTTTTAGTGGCTACCAAAAAGAGGAGGAGAGGACATGATGGCAACCCTTCGAATTCTAAAGCTAAAGCACTTTCGGTCTGGCAGCGTGGGCTGTCGAAACTTGTGGTTCCTTTCAATTAACCTTTCATCTGTTTAACATGTATTATAAAATTAGACGCGGTCGCTAGGACCACAGCAACAGCAGCACCATTCGAGTGGGTGGCATGGGGCGGTGGGGCGTGGCAATGGATGGCCTAATGTATGCCTAACCGCAGACGCCAAGACATGACAACACTATTAAACATTATTTTATGTGCTCGGGGTTGAAAGATAAGAGCACGAATGCCTAATTGATGAATAGATAATGGTATCGAAACCTCAAAATGAAAGTTAACCGAATTGAAAAGCAATACTTTTTCCTTCTACTTCTTCTTCTTCTTGCTAACAAATCTCAAGGGAAATGTACCTATGTATATCGTCTTATCAAATGGCTTTAATCTCTCAATAGTTATATTTAAAACTTTAATGAAGTTGCCAAGTCATTATTATTACCTTAAAATCGAAGTGCTAAGAATTCAATTAATTCAATTGTTTAGTTAAAGATTGAAAAATAAATACAAATACTTTGTTGACTAACTTCTTTTCTATAAGTATTTCGAATTCAGGTTTATTATAGATTAATTGTGCTTATTCTCGCTCTAAATTTGCTCTTAAAGTTCTATGCTTTAAGTAAAGTAACGAACAACAATAAAGAAATTTAAATTGGCACACTAGCGCTCCTGTGCGGCTGATTTGAAGCGGTTATTGGTTCTAACATAAGCTAAATCTGACACATACATAACATAATTCAAGTTCTGAACCAAAGTAAATACCAGAGTTTTGTGGTAGAAAACTTTGCTAAATAAACACCCACAACTGTTTGGGTTTTTTCTTTATTATTTCTTACCTTCACATGCAACAGATTAAGAAAGGTAATTAAGTGATTGCTATAGATTTTTGGTAACTACTTTTCAATTGCATTGGTATATAGTGAAATTGAAAAATCTACTTGGAAAAAAAACCGAAATAGAAAAGGTGAAAATTCTGGCAACCCGGCTTCTGGCAACGCTGTCCACGTCATACAGAATGTAAACAGTTCATAGTTTAAGCTGACTTTCCTGGATTTAATTGTTTTACGCTTTGAACAACAACAAAACCAACAAAAAATGAAATTTGCGGATGTGTTGCGTCGCTTAGACGCCTATCCACGCACACTGGATGATTTTAGTGTTCGAACAGTGGGCGGTGCAGCTGGTAAGTTCAATAATCCAAGTCATAAAATTGTAACAAAACAAGATACCAAAGTCAAAACCGGCAATAACACTCTGTGTTTTTTTGATAGTAACAATCATAAGCACAAGCATCATAAGTCTTTTGATATTTCTGGAATTCCTTAATTATATGCGACCCACACTAAATGAGGAACTTTTTGTGGACACCACTCGAAATCATAAGCTGCGCATCAATCTCGATGTGACGTTACACAATTTGGCCTGTAATTATATATCGCTGGATGCCATGGACTCCTCGGGCGACACCCACCTGAGGGTGGATCATGACGTGTTTAAGCATCGATTGGATCTAAATGGAGAACCCCTAAAAGAGACTCCCATTAAGGAAATTGTGGCCGTTTCGCCGGCCAATAAAAATACCACCTGTGGTAGTTGCTACGGAGCTGAACACAATGCCACCCAGTAGGTTTCTCCTATTCTGATTGTTAGAACTCTCTAAATTATTTTTCTTCCTAGCTGTTGTAATACGTGCGAGGATGTTCTGGATGCCTATCATCTGAAAAAGTGGAGTGTCCAAGTGGATAAACTTGAACAATGTAAAGGCAAATATAAACGAACCGATGAGGATGCCTTTAAAGAGGGCTGCCGCATACAAGGACATTTGGAAGTCAATCGCGTAAGCAAACTTAGCATACAAATTACAAATACAAATTAATTGTATAATTTGTTAATTTTCCTCCCCCAGATGGCCGGCAGTTTTCATTTTGCCCCCGGTAAAAGTTTCTCCATACGCCAATTTCATATTCATGACTTTCAGTTTAGCAATGTGAAACTTTCCCATACCATAAATCATCTCTCCTTTGGCGAAAAAATTGAATTTGCCAAGACGCATCCTCTGGATGGATTGCGAGTGAATGTTGAAGGTAAGACACGCCCCCTTCTTTTAAATAGTATGTTCCTGCCGTCTGTCCGCAGTATAACTAGTAAACCAGCTGGGCTGGGCCGACTATTCCCTTTTTGTCCGGTATTAGCCTTGTTTTGGTTTTGTTGATAACATTCTCTATTTGCAATAACTTAAATTAATTATAAACACGATTTAAGGTTTAGTTTGTCACTAATATAATTCTCGTTTCCCCGACGCAGAAAAATGCCAATGTTTGGGAATTAAAGTTGGGGGTGTGGGGATTGTGGGTGGCAGGTTAAATGTGAAGCAGGGATAGCCCCCTTGATCAGAATCAACAACGTAGTCCCGTGCCAATGGCCATAAAGGTACCAAATGTGCCGCCACCTTGAAGCATTACTTTGCCCACATTGTTGATCAATTCGCGTCCACGTAATCCATATCTGCCAGATTTTCAAACAAAAAAAGAAAGAAACATTAAATGCCGGCTAAATTACATAACGAATCTTTGAGCTTGCATCACCAGCCCAGCGGACCGTGTTGCAGCTGCAAATGAAAGCTCATTATCAAATGCTCTCACCTAAGGGCTGAAAATCCTCCAAACAGAGCACCACTTGCCATGCCCACACAGAAGCCAATTGTGAAGCCAGTTTTCATCTTATCAAAGCATGTGGGTCCCTGCTGGGAGAAGGAGCTGGATGGCAGTGGCATTGCTCTATCTAAGTTTCGTTAGTGACTTTGGTTTTAAAATGCACAGCTGGGCTGAGTTTATGTTTTAGTAAATTAAAATAATCTTTTAGATATTTTTAATCCAGCGAAATCGGTATCTCTATATAATAGAGGAGAGGTTTGATTTCTATCGGCAACGAAATGACAAATATGAGAGGTGACAACAAGTGTTGCCAGATCGCGAGATTTGTGCGAATTTAGCCGGTTTTCCTTCTCTTACCAGGGCTGTAATTTTTAACCGTTTTTTGTTCTTACGCCTCCCATTTTTCAGAGTCCAAAAGTGAAATGTTTAATTATTATATTAAAATTGTGCCCACACTCTATGAACGGAACAGCGATGGCCAACCCATCTATACAAATCAATTTTCGGTTACCCGCTATCGCAAGGACTTGACCGATCGCGAACGCGGAATGCCTGGCATATTCTTTAGCTATGAATTGTCTCCTCTAATGGTCAAATATGCCGAAAGACACAAGTAAGGCGCCGAATATTTTTGAATTCAAATTGGAATTTTGATATTTTTAATGAGATATTTTTCTAATTCTAATTAGTTCCTTTGGTCACTTTGCAACCAATTGCTGTTCCATTATTGGTGGCGTCTTCACTGTGGCCGGCATTTTGGCTGTCCTGCTCAATAACTCGTGGGAGGCCATCCAGCGTAAACTGGAAGTTGGCAAATTGAGCTAACAAAGAAGAATCTCATTTCTTCACCAACTGCAATCTCTTTCTTATTCCAAAAAACATATACAAATCCGACTAATCTCTAAATAAAAGTGCTTACATTTTTATATAAGAAACATAAAGAGAAAGGAGAAACAATTTGTTAATCTACACTTTTTTGTCCCTTTTTAGGTAGTTCTCTTGCCTACTGAAAGGAAGCCAGAGGTATTGGAGAAATATTTAGCACTAGCCTCTGCGGCAGATCTCTCAGCTGCTTGGGGATTAACAATTTCCAGACCCTGCAGCGGTGTGAATGCCACACTGGAGGCTGTGCCGGAAATTTGACGTTTCACCGTGGTATTACCACCATAGACTTGTTGCTTCTGCAAATTCTTGTGCAGAGTTTTACTGATGCGCACTTTGGTCTTCTCATCCACTTGGGGTAGTCGTATGCGTCCAGTGCCAGTCTTACCAATGGTGCCACGAGAATAACCCAAATCACCTTGATATGCATCCTCTTCGATCTACCAAGAAAGAATATAATTAGCTATTAGGACTTCAAGAAATAAGTCGAGATAAACACTTACGTCACCAAAGTTCATGCGATTCGCCTGTTTACGGAATTCAGTTAAAGCATAACGTTCCTTCATTTTGCGTACACGTTTTCCACCACGTTTCTTCTTGCTGCCCTCAATGGGTTTGGGCAGAGGTTTAATAAACTTCACCGGCGGCGGTTCTTGCAGTTTGTCCAATTTCTTTTCGATATCCTCTTTGAATTTCAAACCAATTTCTCCATGTGCACTCTCATGACACGCATCAACACGAGCAGCTAACACGGATTTGGCAGCCACTAAACGTGCCGCCTTTCGCCTCAAATCTGGCGCTGTGTCTTGTACAATTTGTGAATAATAAACATAACCCGTGTGGGGTAACATTTGTGTTTGCGAGAAACCCGAAAGAACTTTCTTCTGGGCACCCAAAACTTGAACATTACAGGCTGGCATTTTGGATAGTTTGGTTAGACCGCCAGCTATGCCTAGCAATTTGGCTGCTGTCGAGGCTCCCACAATCATGGAGAGATTGGGAGCAATGAATGTCATACGACTCTCGACATATTCATAAATTTTCGACTTGAAATTATTCAGCTCGATGGCCATTTCGCAGGCTTCATCTATTTTGGCCTTCTCGGCAGGAGTTAACATTGTTCTAAAAAGGGAAAGCAAAACGTTTATTAACTTCTGGGATCATTTTAAAGTGATGGGCGGTTGTCGATACTCACCCCTGTGTAGTGGATGCTGTCACCGAGACAATCATAATGGTGGCCTGTGTCAATATGGCCTGCAACTTCTCATTACTCTTCACCTGGCCCAAGTCGTTGCCTAACTCTTTAACTGCCAACAGATACTCGATTTCGCCAACAATGAGAGAGTCCAATTCTGGAAATCTCTTCTGATACTTTTCCTTGGCAAATTTATGTACGGTCGATATCTCATTATCAATATCCACGGCAATAGCATTGGCATCTACGATGAGGCAATATTCTGGATCGGATTCGACGGTGCCCAGCATTTCGGTCGAGCTCCGCTGGCGACTGGCATATTGTTCAATCTGTTGCAGTGTGTACTGAAGACGCTCCGAATCACGCAGCTTGCATAGCTCCCGCACTGATTGCACAGCAATGACATCCACATCCATGTGGCTGGGAGCCGGCTTCAACAGCTTCTCGGCCAAGCCTTTGACATCTTCCTCAGGCATTTCCGCATCCTCCATTTCATCCAAGTCATCGTCATGATCCTCATCCTCCTCGAGGTCAGCTAAAAGTTCGTCTGCCAGAGACATATTCAAGACTTTGGCTTTAATTTAATTTATAAACAAGAAAAATCAAACGATTTGTTTTTTTTTTGTTTCCTCCGACTGCAAAAAACAGGGCTGGCGGAGTAAAATACATGTGTAAGGCTGCCAGATAGTTTACAGTCAAACGTTTAGCGATATCGGCTAAGGTTTAGAGGTAGCTTTTTTTTATTCGATATGTATGTTCTTTTCTTATTCAAAATTGGATTTTTAATATAATATTTATGGATATACTTTTAAAATTTATATTCTATTCCATTTCTTATCTAATAATTAAAAACATATTTTTACGATAGCATTTCAGCAGTTGACAGTTTGTTAAACAGTTGTTTAATTTAACATCTCTGTAGAAAAAAAACTGAAATTAGCACGTCTGTTACGGTTCTGTTATTTCGTTTAACATATCTGTTAAGTTGAATCTTAGAGCTAACATCTCTGTAAAGTGTCATGTTACGAAACTGTTACGCATCTCTGTTAAGCATCTCTGTAAAAAAAAAAAACTGTTAAATTAGCACCTCTGTTAAGGTTCTGTTACAGAACTATTTTATATAACATCTCTGTTAAGTTGAATGTTAGAGCTAACATCTCTGTAAAGTATCATGTTACGAAACTGTTACGCATCTCTGTTAAGCATTGTATATATGCAAGTAACATTATGTTAAGTGCTCATTAAGTCACAATCACGCGCCGCGATCGGTCGTGCAATTTTTTTTTTTTTTTTTTTGAGAAATCCGCGTGTCACTTAATATTCAAGCCAGCACTGATTTGTAAAATCTGGCATCACTGAATATCCGAAATTGCACGTTTGAAACAGCTGGTAACCTTCTTCATCTTGGCGCATTTTCTAGCGTCTTTAATTGACTAAAATAACAGAAACTCTGATATCTTGCCGCGAACATGTCGAAAAAGCTGAACACAAGTGCCGGCGGCACGTCCACAAACACCCTTTTCAATTATTTTAGTAAATCACCGGCGGTGGACAAAAAGAAACTTACACCCAGCATTAAGGCAGAAACCGAAAAAGAGAATCTACCGGTGCCTGCCAAGAGGAAACTAGGAGTTTCGGATGATGAAAATGAAAAGGAGAAAGAGAAGAAGGCCAAACGGAAACGCATAATTCAACCCGAGTCGGAGAGTGAAGAGGAAGACTTTGAAGAAACAAAATCAGAAGAAGATTTCTCAGATGATGGCTCCGAATATAATCCGGATGAAAGCAAAGGAAACAACGCAGCTTCAGCAAGTGACGAGAGCGACAGCAGTGGGGAAGATGAAAACGAAGATGATATGGAGGTGGACAGTGATGAGGATGCCGACGATTCTCCGATCAAGCCCAGGAAAAAGAATATTAACAATAATAATAATGAACCTGCAAGCAAACGGGTGAAGTTAGAAACGAAAGTTGCCACTGGCGGAACTTTCCAGGAGAAATTGAAGCAATTACAGAGTAATGCCAAAACAGATGCCGCCTACGATGAGATGATTGTGACCAGTACGACCAATTCCAATCTGGATGAGCCTGTTGTCTGGCCGCATCATAAGTTGGAATTTTTGCAACCAGACAAGATTAAGGATAAGGCTGGACGTCGACCAGATCATCCAGATTATGACAAAAGCACATTGCATGTACCCGAGAAATTCCTGAACTCCCTCTCGCCCGGTGTTCGTCAATGGTGGGTGCTCAAATCCGATAATTACGATTGCGTTCTGTTTTTCAAAGTGGGCAAGTTCTATGAGTTGTATCATTGGGATGCTGATGTGGGTGTTAATGAACTCGGTTTTACCTATATGAGAGGAGAATTTGCTCACTCCGGTTTCCCAGAGATTTCATTTGATAAAATGTCCACCATACTGGTAGACAGAGGGTACAAGGTGAGAGTCCTATTAAAATATTACAACAAATTCAACAAAATTTACCAAATTTTTGGGGTTTTGCTTTAGGTGGCCCGTGTGGAGCAGACCGAAACACCGGACATGATGACAGAACGCTGTAAACGGATAAAGGCCACGAAATTTGATAAGGTTGTTGCCCGCGAGATATGCCAAATCACTGATCGCGGTACCCAGGTGTTTGGCTCCCAATGCGCCATTGGACCGAATCATCAACCAAACTACATGTTGGCTCTGGTCGAACAAGATGCCGGGGCGACAAGTAAATTTGGCATTTGTTTCATTGATACATCAATGGGTGATTTTCATTTGGGTGAATTTGAAGATGATAAAAGCTGCTCCCGTCTATTAACGTTGCTCTCACATCACATGCCCGTTTTGGTAAGCTCAATCATCATTATAAATCAAAAAAAAAAATACTCTAGTGACCTCCTTTGCTTCAGTTAATCCATGAAAGATCCTCATTGAGTGGACGTACCCAACAAATTTTACGTACTGTCTTGTCGGGAATTCTAAAAGAGCAATTGCCTTGCTCTGGTTCGCAAGTATGCAACGCGGAGAAGACATTGAAACTCCTGGCTGAGGGCTATTATGCTCAGGGTGA
Organism: Drosophila tropicalis; assembly: GCF_018151085.1. Classification (NCBI taxonomy): domain Eukaryota; kingdom Metazoa; phylum Arthropoda; class Insecta; order Diptera; family Drosophilidae; genus Drosophila; species Drosophila tropicalis. Next base: position 3,288,141 of record NW_027172929.1, on the reverse strand, counting down.
TACTTGGCCGGTTACTTTACGTTCCATGCAGTCGGATTTGGATCATTTGGGTCTAACACCTTCGGATGAACATAAGTTAACGCTCAAGGCATTGGGTCAATGCATTTTCTACATACAAAAATGCAAGCTGGAACCCAAGGTAATGCCTATGGCTCGCTATCAGCTGTACAGACCGCCAGATGAGATAGCACCAGAGGTAAAAGCTTCACAGGCTTCACAAATTTTAAAGAGGCGCTCCCATATGGTTTTAGATGCCACAACACTAAGCAATCTGCGAATCGTGGGAGAAGAGCATTCTCTGCTAGCCACCCTGGATCATTGTTGCACGAAAATGGGCAAGCGTTTGCTTCACTATTGGCTCTGTGCACCTAGCTGTGAGGTGAATGTCATTGAGGAACGTCAAGTGGCCATTGGCGAGCTTAGACACATGTCCGAGCTGCAGGAAATGCGAGCTTTATTAGCCCCCATGCCAGATTTTGAGCGTCATTTGGCTCAGATTCATTTGTTTGGCACCAAACAAATCAAAGAATCCGAACATCCTGATTCCCGGGCCATACTCTTCGAGGAGAAACTATATAATAAGCAGAAATTGTTAAGTTTTATGGGGATATTGAAGGGTTTTGATGCCCTAACCAAGATACCATTGATGTTCCAGCAATGTGAGAGTTCGTTGCTGAAGAGAATTACCCAATTGCCAACCCATGTGAAAGGTGGCCTCTTTCCCGATCTTTCGTCTCAGTTGAAATACTTTGCCGAAGCCTTTGATCACGAGGCTGCAGCCAAATCGGGTGTGATTGCACCTCAACCAGGGAATGGATGCAGAATACGATGCTGTAATGGATCGTATTCATGCCATAGAGGATCGCTTAAAGTCTTATCTGGTGGAGCAGGAACGTCATTTTGGTTGCCGGTTGGCCTACTTTGGTGCAGACAAGAAACGCTACCAATTGGATGTACCTGAATCGTATGCCCACAAAGCTAATAAATCCTATACACTGGAAGGTCAACTGAAGGGTAAAAAGCGTCGTTATACCACAGCGGAGACGAAGATCTTACTCAAGGATATGCAGCAAGCGGAGGAGGCACGTAATGTTGTGCTCAAAGATCTGGCAAGAAGAGTATTCGAGAAATTCTCGAATCACTATGAGCAATGGAAACAATGCATCGATTGTGTGGCCATGTTGGATGTTTTGGCCTCTCTTGCCGAATATGCCAATCAACAGTTGGCCATTTGTGTGCCGCAGTTTGTTTCTGGTCAGGATCAGCCCTTTATACAGCTGGAAGAGGGCTATCATCCGTGTGTTAATGCTTCCACATACATACCAAACGGTCTGGAATTGGGCACAGAAAATGAGGCAGCCCTATCGCTGCTTACAGGACCCAATATGGGTGGTAAAAGTACTTTAATGCGACAAATGGGTCTTCTGGTTATTATGGCTCAAATTGTAAGTAAATAGTTCAGTCTAATGTAATATTATTTATTATCTCTTTATGACATTGCAGGGCTCGCACATACCGGCTGCAAGTTGCCGTCTCTCCCTGGTGGACAGAATTTTCACTCGCCTAGGTGCTCAAGATGATATTTTGGCTGGCCATAGTACCTTCTTGGTGGAACTGAATGAAACATCTCTCATTCTCAAGCACGCCACTTGCCATTCCTTGGTATTGCTCGATGAATTGGGACGTGGCACGGCCACTTATGATGGCACTGCCATAGCCGCATCGGTGGTCAATTTCTTGGCCCAACTCAAGTGCCGTACGCTCTTCTCGACGCACTATCATAATTTGATTGATTTCTTTCAAAACGATAAACGTATCACTTTGGGTCACATGGCCTGCATGGTGGAGAATGATTCCGATACACAGGATCCCACACAAGAGACGGTTACATTCCTATATAAATATACAGCTGGAGCTTGTCCCAAATCCTATGGATTCAATGCAGCCAAATTAGCTGGAATGCCCCAAGGCATTATTAAACGAGCCTATGCTGTAAGTAAACCATATCTAAGATCATTTCGAATGCCTTAGATTCTAATCTATTACAATTTGTTGTTGCAGCTATCCAAAAAAGTTGAGGCCATTGCCTTGCAGCGCAAGATTACGGCCAAACTGGTAACAGCAACTGCCATTACAAAGGACACTGATGTAAAGAAGAAGCAATTGCTTAATCTAAAGGATTTGTTAAAACAATTGAAATTGTGTCAGGTTTGATCTTAAATTGTTTTTGGATTCTTCATAAAATATATACAAACATTCAATGTCTATATTAAGCGATATAATTGTCCAAAATTAAACAATTTATCGAGTTATATAGCAAACAATGTGAAAAATTTATGAATTTCCTATAATATTTTCCGTATCAAACCTTCAAAAGTTTGTGTGAGGCTCCTCCAATACTCTTAGATCCGATCCATCGATTCCATGCCGAAAATTGTTTTAAAGATTTCAAAAGTATACGTTTGCTTTGTTAAGCCATCAGAAATTCAACTCAAGTATTTGTTGTTGCAGTGATTATGAATTAAATTACCAATTAATAAACTTTTTTTTTTATCTCTCCATTAAGTTTAATTCCCAAAGTGAATAAATATTTGGTAATCATTTATTCTTTGTACTTAAATGAAAAACAAGATTTGTTTTTTGTCATCTGTTTATAGTACGTTGCCATTGTTTATTTCTCTTTGATTTGTTTCTTTTTTTTTTAATATTTGTTGGTTTTTTTTTATCACAGTAAAAATTAAAAATTAAATAAGTTTCACAATCAAAATTACAAATACACACACATATTAGTAACATACATAAATGTGGATAATGTTATTCAAAAATACTTACAAATAAATATGACTAAAAACAAATGCTAAAATTAGATTTAAAGTACATAAATCAAAATAGGAATGTTCAGAGAGTTCTTCTGTTTATATATATGTAGACATATATAGATATATATATATATATAGCATAATGATCAGTTTTTAAATTGCATGTGCGAAGAATTGTATCTAAAATAATTACTATAGTTTCTATAGGCAGGAAAGGGGGTGGGGGGATGCTATAGACTGTAACTGAAAAATCTCTTACAAAAGATGCTTACAAAAACCGATATATAGCTGATGGCCTTTTGTCAATTAATAGTTAAGCTATATATCCATATATTGATATCCGACGAGCTCTATACGACTAAACGTTTAATATTGGACTTGCTTTTTGTATGCTAAACAACTATGTATATATATATAACTATGTATATACAGTTGCGAACTTAATAATAGCACCACTTGCTAAGGTAATGTGTTCAAAGGATTCCTAGGCTTATTTTAAGGTTCTAGGAACATGTGAATACGTTTTTGAACGTAAAATACTTTCTACTAATAGAAGCAGAAAAAAAAGTCTATCAAAATCCAACGTTTTCAAAGATTTTTACAAAAAACCTTGATATACTCAAAAAATACCCGAAACTAAAAATAGCACCACTTTTCAAATATTTACTCAAAATTAAAAAATAACAGAAAAAAACAAAATTTATTAACAAGTTATGATCAGATATTAAAAATAGTATTAAATAATAAACTTTATACTTTGTTGCATTGCCCTTATTGGCAATAACCGCAGCACATCGTCCTGGTATTGAGTCAACCAGGTCTTGACAGCATTTGACCGTTATTTTTGCCCAGGACTTCTGGATTACTTCCCAAAACTTCTCAATTTTTGTTGGTAATGAAACAGCAACTGCTTTTTTAATATCAGACCAAAGATTTTCAACGAGATTTTGGTCTGGTGACTGTCCCAGCCACTCAATTACATTCAGATAATTCGCTAAGCACCACTTCCTGGCTTTCTTACTGGTGTGCTTTGGGCTGATGTCCTGTTGAAAGGGTCATATTAGCTGTATTTTATCCTCAGCGTATAGTGGCAACACCGTCTACAAGAGATTTACATGAACTTGCTGATCCATAATCGATTTGTGGACTGATATGTAACCGACACCATAATAAGACTAACAGCCCCATACCAATGACACTGATTCTAGACTCTAGGGTGAATTTGGAGTTGAATTCCAGGTTCTGTGGACGCCAGAGGTATGGTCTATAGCCTTTTCTACGATATTTTACAATTTTATTTTCATCAGTCCATTGTACGTTCCTCCAGTTTCGGACAAGCCAGTTCTCATGATCTTTGACCAACTTAAGGCGATTGGCATTATGTCTAGCGTTCAAAAGTGGAGGCTTTCTTCGACTGGAATCTTTTGAATTGATCTTCCGGAGGTAGTTGCGAACAATTTGGACCCTAGTTTGGGGCTTAAAGTCCTTTTTAAGATCTGTTAGAGCCTTAAAAGAATCCTTATTGCTCTCTCGCATTAAGGGACCGACTTCTTGCTGCTTCAGTCTTGGCTTTCGTCTGCGAGTTGAAGGCTTCTGTTTCAAATAGATCGCTATTCGGATCACTCTGTTGGAAGTACCAACCAGTTTTCCATCTTCAAGACCCGATTTTTTCTCCAAAACCTGGTTTTGGATGACGTTTCGCTTTTTTCCCGGGGCAGTGTTTTCCCCGACCCATTATATCTAAAAGTCTCGGATATTTTGTAGTACTGTTGCCTTTAAAATCGACTTTGAACCAGGGACTGTTAAATATGTGTTTTTTGCTATGCAATTCTGCGAAATTTAACGGTATTTTGCAAAATACTGCAAGTGGTGCTATTTTTAGTTTCGGGTATTTTTTGAGTATATCAAGGTTTTTTGTAAAAATCTTTGAAAACGTTGGATTTTGATAGAATTTTTTTTATGCTTCCATTAGTAGAAAGTATTTTACGTTCAAAAACGTATTCACATGTTCCTAGAACCTTAAAATAAGCCTAGGGAATCCTTTGAATACATTACCTCAGCAAGTGGTGCTATTTTTAAGTTCGCAGCTGTATATGTATATCATTTGTATAAACTAAATTTGTTTTGTATTGTATATGTTACAACGATCGCTGCCTGCCCGGGGAGGGGGGGAGATCTTAAGTCTATATAGGCTAGTTTCTATTTTAAAGAAGCTTCTGTTTTTTACGAAAAAAAAAATTATATATTTTTTTCAATTTTTTTGGTTGCGTAGTGTTTAATAAGATTCCCCCGTTTGATTTCGCTGACTAACTTACTTGACTAACTACAAAAAATCCACACAGACAGACAGACAGACACACACACGCACTCACACACAGACACACACGCACACACGCACACATACATACATACATACATGAGAAATCTAATAACAAACACATCTATTGAAAAACTTTGATTATGTTATGCCAATGCCCACAATTTGTATCATCATAAGTGGATCTCAATCATCGCTGATCACATCTTTGCGTGCCTTGAAATTCCTCCACGATCCGGTCGTACAGACGCCCACACCACGCCACCAATCATTGAGATCGGTATACCAATGTGACTTACTCTTACTGAATTGCTCCTCATTGTGCAGGGTGCTGCATACACGGCACCAATAGTACGTATTGATGAACTCACCCGTACCCTTCCATTTAAAATATGAATTGTATAGCTCATCATCGCGATCGAGTATGTGCAGATATTCGGCCAACTCCTTGGGTGATTCGAATTCATCGACATGTATATAGGATCGTCGTGGTGCACTCACTTCATAGTCCTCGGGACGAGCGCCCATCACAATGGGTAAAACTTTGCGATTCAATGCATTCACAAAGAATTTCTCGGTTATATAATCCTTGCAATTGGAATTCTCAAATGCCAAATAGAATTTGTAATCATTATCGAGAATCTCGAAACATTTATCAGCATTACTGCGGGAACATTTGAAATTGCCGCAAGCTCCATAGATATCCACCTGGCAAAGAGATAGAAGAGATGAGAAAAATACATTAATTAAAATGTCCTTAAGAACCAAACAAATTTCCAAGTTCCATTTATTGGCAATTGCCACACAGCGTGGCGCCTCATAAAAGTCAATAGGAAAAAACCAGCAAGAGGCAATTTGGAAGTGCCTTTAGAATAATTAAGTTAAATATGTGTAGGTGCAGTTAGATGAAACAATATTCCAATCTTAATGGTCCTTCAAGGGGAAATAATGTGTTATTTACTCTCACCTCTATGTGCTTCTGGAGCTCATGTGCATATTGAAGTCTGCCATTGCGTGCTCCACAATTGGAGACAAACCAGGCAACCTTTTTTGTCTTATTGATGGCAAAGTTTTGATCCTGCTCCAATTGTTGGACCTTATTATCATAATATTGCCATTTCTCATATGGAGCCACTATGGTGCTATCTCGTCTAAAAGATATGAAAGGAAATGTTTATTCAAAACCAATCGATATTATGTAAAACCACCAACCATGTGGGAGGGGGAGGAAAATATAATCTCACCTATAGGTTGCCGTCCAATTGAGGGCATCTGGCACTTTGACATTTTGTGTATGATATGGACATTCCAGATAGTATAGCATACTGACCTGTTTCCGATTACTTGGCCTACGTATGCCTGTGGGTATATAATGATCTTTATATAATATCATATCCGCTGTGCTGGCTAAATCTCGATTTGCAGTCAGTTCGCATGTGTCGACGGGACACTTGGCTCTCAGGAAGACTTCACGGCCCTTCTTCACATTCCATGGGCCCAGACCATTATAGAGTAGAATCGTTTTCAGTTTGCCACTAGCCTTGATCTCTGGATAATTGTGCGGTACATACATCAATTGATTGACAATGCGATCACTATGTGGATCCTGATATGGAAATAGTTTTGGGGCATGCCGTTTGCGTGCCTTGCGAGTGCTATAAGTTTTTACCGGCTTCGGATAGTATTCACCATTCCGAAAGAACCAGGGTTTGGCTGTGGCTGCAATCCCGTTGTCGCGTCCATGACTAGGACCAATATCGGGATTCTCGAATTCTTCCACCTCAATTGGTTCCTCATTGGGTGGTGCCACAATGGCTGGTGATGCAGCATTAGTATCACCAGCAGCAGCAGCAAGTGCGGATGCTTGACCAGAGGTTGTTATAGTTGAATCCAAAGATCGATCTGCTTGTCCATCGGCAATTTCATTATCAAGTTCTTCCTCTTCTACAACAGCTGGCATTTGTGGGAGTTGTTGTTGCTGTTGTAGTTGCTGTTGTTGTTGTTGTTGCTGCTGCTGCTGCTGATTGACACCCAAAGTAGGTCGACTGGAATTTTTCGTTTTCCATATTTCATATTCCCTAAGTGATGCCGAGTTTAATCCCGATTAGTTTTTATCTATTTAATATACTTTATAACTTACTTGAGATTGAAACCAAAGATGAACAACAAAGCACAGATCAATGTAAAGTAGAAATATTTTTTTAACGATATTTTTGGACGTCGCATTATGATCTACCCTTGATGTATGTATGTGTGGGTGTGTGTGTGTGTGTGTGAGGGAGTGTGGTTGTGCGTATGCGTGCGTATAAATAGATAGTTTTGCCAGTTTCCTTATCTCTCTACTATAGTCTTAGGGGGCGTCTACTCTCTATTCCAGGTTCAGCTGGCTTCATCGGGCATTTTGGCTATTTCGAGCAAAATAGAAGAGAAAAATTTAGTTAATACATTTTACACTTCACCTTGTTTAATTAATTTTATTCGCATTTGCTGTGGCTATGATGTGTTCCAGCTCACTTTCAGAATTCATCTACTTTCAAGCACTTGCATTGACTCGGTGTTTTTTTTTTTATTCTTTTTTGGGGTTTTTGTTGTGCTCTACTCTTGTCTCTTAGCTTAGCTTATCTATCTAATATGACAATTCCTCAAACACAACAACCTCTAATGAGCGGACGAGAACAACTTTACCATAAGTGAGTGATAAAAATGTTGTTTTCTTACATAAAAACTAAAAAAATCTAAATATTTGCATTCGTTTCGAATGTCACGGTAATGTTTATAATGCAATTAAACTTAACGGCAACCGTTTCGAAAGTGCAACAATTAGTTATGCAAATTTTATAAAACAGTTTCATTTTGCAACCAAATGAAGTTCATTTTGGCGTAATATCTAAAGGGTCTCCCTCTTTGCAACTTTGATCGGGTAGATCATTCAAAAATTTGTGCATATCCCACCCATCATACGTATTAGGTAAAGTCATTGTATTAAGTATCCATTTATTATCTTGGACTAAATATTGAAACAGATGTGTGATCTTTAGCCCCACCTCAATGAGGTTTACTTAGCTTATATGTGTAGAAGTGTTGCCTTTAAGCTAAGTAAAACAACTGGGCGTATACGTAATAAATGGTAGACGCAGATACAGAGAGAGAGAAAAGTAAGGAGGGAGGGCAACGCGTGGACTATAGACAGAAAGTCAAAGCATAAAAAGGGCCTCTAATTATGAAGGAGCCAAAGTGTTGCAGCTTCATTAGATGCATAGACACAGAGGCTAATCCTCGGAAGCCAGAAGCTAAGCTTATTCTACACACACACACACACAGACACAGCACACACTTACAAGCATCTAACCAGCCATCTATCACTTGTCATTTCTGTTTCGCTCCCTTCCTATATAACACACACTGGGTGTGCGCTGCCTGCGGCTTAAGATTGGGATTGGTCGCCATTTTACTACCACTCATGGATGTATGTAAATAAACCATAAAGGGGGCAAAGAGGTGCAAGGAGGAAGATTGCCGCTTGTCCAGCAAATCCTTAGAGGCTTTCCCCTCTTTATTTGATGCACTTTTTGACGTTGACGTTTTGACATGCCCAACAACATGTTGGCGTTGGGAGCAAAAGGGAATGAAATATGTAGTTTTGTCTCATTCATTTTTTTTTTTTTTTTTTTTGCATAAAAGTGGAACAGACTCATAACAAGAAATTCAAATGAATATTTAGAGTGTCCCGGTTCTATTAGGGTGGCTTACCTCGTGTGTGTGTGTGGGTGTGTTGCTTTTATGACTGATTGACAAATAGAGCATATAATATTTATAATATTTGTGGAAAACCTTTCTGAAAAAGAAAAAAAAAACACTTCAACTTGCCTCGAAGGCGTCTCAAATCAAACTGAACCAAATACCACTCATTTTCCATTGCAATGTATTTCCATGACACATATTCTAGCTTATCCATTGAGTCGAAGGCACCTAGGGAATATGGATACGATTAGAATTAAACGTTTTGGGCTCTCTGTTGTTGCAAATGAGTCAGTTAATGTTGTATGTCCCAATGAATACTCGATAATTGTTGACCCACCATCAGGCGGATATGCCAAAAGAACCTATGTATCTTCTTTGAAGATATCAGCAAGAAGATAAGACATTGAAAGGTATTCATTTAAGAATTATTTGCTTAAGTTACCCATCAAAACTGCTTTTGTATTTGCATAACATTTTTCTTAGGAAGTACACTAAGAAAATGAATAAAGTCATCATATATTTAGACACACCTCAAAGTGCATTTTTAGTATGTTTAACTACTTTGGCTAACACTTTTCAGTTTGTCCGTTGAATGAAGAACTATATATCTTTATACATACATAAATGAATAACTGTATTGTAAGATACAATCACAATTTAATCAATTTAAAGACGTAAAATCCTTTAGTTATCTTAGAAGAGTCATGCTTTCAATGGCCTAAAAAGAAGCACACACATGCAAACATATGTATGTACATAACTATTACGACCAACGAGACTTTTAATTTCAGTGTGCAATTAATTAGAATTAGAAAGCTCTACATACATATGTATATTTTTAGCTTGAAGGCTTTAATAAGTATCGTTTTGACAGGCTAAAACGTTCACAACGTGCACATGTGGCCCGTTAAAGGAAGAAGGAGAGGAGGAGAACCATTTTATCCATTATCATTTACTTGTGCCTTTGCTCTTTTGTTTCTATATGCACACTCAAAGCTTTTGGCTTCTTTTTGGTTAATTTATATGTTTATACTTGGCCTTTTTGTCGAACCCACTTGATCTATGTGTTTGGTACGTCAATATATGTACATATGTATGTATGTACCTAAATATAGGAGGTCTAAGACTAGGCATTGGCAGAGAACGGAACCCTTCTCTGTGCTAACCCTTGGCCCAAAGACAGAGCGCCTCATCCTCCCCTGGCGTCGCCCTCTTTCGACAAGAAATCCAAACGAATCAAGCACACTTGACTTGCATGCATTGTTTTCATAAATATTCCATATATGTATGTACAATGTATGTAGTCTTTGTCAATTTGGTCTTGTTCTTGGATTTTTCCCATCATTTTATATTGTTTTTGTTGTCGTTGTTGTTGTCTTCACTTGTCACGTTCACGGTATACTTGACTTCCTTTCAGCGGCACTGTTAAGGAGGTTAGGTTCCTCTTCATTTTCTCCTTACACACATACATACATACAATGCATACATATATGTATGTATAGGTATATGCCGATGAAGAGGAGACTTGTGTGTGTTGGTAGTTAGTTAGTTGCTCTTTCCTCTCCCCATTGATTATGGTAGTTTGGATTTTATTTTTACTTAAACAAATTTCTCATATTTTTAGAGTTGCCACTGACTGGAATGGTGAGTGGAAAGGGATGGGGGTGGTGGGAGGGTATGAGGGTAAACAGCCGCCACCCCATTCCCATTTATCCATCCATATATCGAGATACGTGCGAGTCCCATCCCTTGGCAGTGGTTTTTACGCACGCAATGTCCTGTATGTCCTGTCTATGTGCTTGTGCCTTTTGCCCGTGTGCTCTCACGGGTATGTCTGTGTGTGTGTGTGTGTCTTTCCCCAACTTTTGTCTTAATCAATAAAACCAAAAAAAAAGGAGAAAAAAATTATAACTGTTGTTTGCTCATTGAAGTTGCAGTGGGCTAAATTTTACGCTTAACCCCTCCAAGCGAACGATTGAGAGAGGGTGTGGGAAGGCGCAGCTCAATTAACTAACTAACGGTTTCTTCCCCAATCGGGTTCAGTTCAATTGCAATCCTTTTTTACAACTTACACAATTTTCGTACGTTTTGTGGGTGCTGTTGTTGTTGTTGTTATTGTTGATGTTAATGTTGATCTTCTGCTCTTGCTTTTTACATTTCTCGAGAGTTTTCATTGTTAGTTTTCATGAATTTTGGCCATTTGTTATTACTTTTTTATGCACTATTTTCACCACATTTTTTGCCAATCATTTTAAATGCAAAATTTTTTACATATTTTTAATTTTTGGTCACTAAATTATTTCTCTCACGAACTATCCCTGCTCCTGTTCCTGCTTCTGCTGCTGCTGCTGCTGTTGTGTGCAACCTGATAACGTCCTTAGCCTTCTCATGTAACTTTTGCCACTGCGTTCCAAAATGAAATGGTAATTCTAACTTTTTTTTTGTTCCTTTTACTAGACAGCTGGGCACCAATAGGAGCGAGAGAGAAACATAGAGCGGTATAAGAGAGAGATAGCGCGAGAGAGAGAGAGAGAGAGACTATGTTGGTTATGCGAAAGGGGGAGAGACAGTGAGCTAGGGTTACTCCCTAATAGTAGGCTCTACTTTTGTGCTTGAATGTAATTTATACATATTTAATTCATTACAAATATTTAAACAATGCAAAATATTGGCGAAAAATTGTTGTTAGTTATTATATTCGGATTCTGTCTATGAGACTACTCGTTGGCACTGCGCAAATGCCGTGCTACACATTTGCTCTCACACCCTCTGTCTCTCAAGCTTACTCTCTTCATTGAGAGAAATAGCGAACAATTTGAATTGGACAGCTGTCACACCGCCCGCCAAGGCGCCGGCCTTATCAACGTCATAACGGGGCGGTTTTTATGCCATTTCTTGATAGCAGGCAGGGTTTGTATCTACATGGACGACATCGGCCAGGATGAAAAAGTTGCGACGCCTATAGAGGGGGAAAATTCATTAACATCTTTACCAATTCCCATTACAATATCGGCCCATATATTGTCCAACTACCAACTACAGTTAACCATTTGTGTATGTAGATAGAAGATATCTATCGTTTTTGTGTATATATTTTATGCTTCTTCAAATTAAATCCAACTACATATAAAGAAATGATCAGATTTATCCTTGCATTGTCAATGAACAAAAATATGGGGTTTGTGTCTTGGCTAAAGCATTTTAGACTCATGTTTTCATTGTTTTGGAGGATTTCGATTTCCTAAATAAATATTTAAACACAATTGTTTTTTTCTATTTACTTAAATAAGTTGTTCCATTTATTTTTGTTCATTTTCTTTTCTCGTTATAAAGGCCTTAAATGTTGCTCAAATTTACTTTGTTTTAGTTTTTTTGATGTATGTATGTCATGTCCCTGTGCATTCAATTATTGTAGATGCTTATAAAACTAAACCTGTTGAATATATGTACGTATATATACTGTATTCGTTTTAAATATTCTTACAATTATAGACATAGATTAAAAGTTTAGCATAGTTTTCTGGACATACCAACAATGTGATCAACTAATCCGTTTCGTTTTGAAAAACACAAAAAAAATATATATCTATGTAATGGTTAAGCCTAGACTAATCATATATATACTATGCGTATGATGCATATACTATATGTGAGAAGGGGCGGGGGGCGGTTGATCGGCCATCATATTCAGGCCGAACTGAAGGTCTCGTACACATTGGCGCCCAAAGTTTTGCACTTCTCGGCCACCACATAGAAGCTAAGCAATTGCGTGGGCAAATTATGAGGTCTCGCCTTGCTATCGTAACCCTTTGAGGTGAGGCCACTTATGATTGGGATTAGCTTGGCCAATGCCATTAGAACAGTATTGATGTTTAGTAGATTATTATTCTCAGCTGTCGGCGATCCCTGTTGGTTGGGATTGGTATTCGGAACTGAATTGCTTTTGCTGCTTGAACTTTGATTGAATTTCAATGTTTGCTCCGCTTGTGCCGAGCTGGGTTGCTGTTTGACTTCACCAGGTGCCAGATGTTGCAGAGTTTCACCCATTGACTCGGCAATGGCATCGCAGGCCAACACGAATCCTCGGCTTACATTGTGTGAGCAGACAGCCATGGCATCCTCACTTTCAAGTAGATCGAGCGTTTCATTATACATTTGCTGCAGTAAAGGTGAGAAATTGGAATGCGTTGTGGGCAGAAGATACTTGCTCAATCTGGAATTTGGATCACGTCGCGTATCAGCATTAATGGCCATTTGTAGTGACCAAAAGATTTGCTCTAAATCGTTAAGAGTGAGTTGCCGGGTTAATGGCATCGATTTAATGACCACCAGCACTTGGCTGCGTATATAACGAACCAGCTCCCGCAATCCATCTTCTGCTATAAAGTGTCTTATAAGGGATAGATATTGCTGCTTTAGTTCATCCGTTATTTGCTCTTCCCCAGTCATGATGTCACGATAGATGTAGCCACCAAGTAAATTTAGTTGGACCCGCAATGCTATAACGAGCATGGAGGAGGCATACACAAACGTGGCCAGACGGGTGAATGAGATTATCTTAATTTTCTCCCACAATTCCACCTTGTTTTTGGGATTCTGACGCAGTTGCTCCAGCAATTCAACAGTGCTGCACTCTTTCAGCACCGCTTGGCACATCTCCTCGCCCATGCCGAGTATAACCTGATTGCACGTCCTTTCCGTCGACTCGAAATGATGCATTCGACGTGTGCGCTCAAAGAATTCCCTCGCCTGACGCTCCTGATATTCCACCAGCTTACGTTGGGCATAGCGAGCCGCAAAGAAGGAACCACCCACCAGCAAGCCTGTAACCACAAACTTGCGGCGATGGCGTGACAGAAAGTCCTGTAGGCGCGATAGCATGATGCGGTCGAAAAATTTAAAGTTCACCAAAAAATTCGTCGTCGCTGTCCGTGAGAAATGTGCCAACTGCTGCTACCTGCCTGTCGACTTTGATTTGGTCTCTGCTACTGTATGTTCCTCACCTCGCCGACTGCAACAATTAATAAATATTTAATGTGCAAAGTTCATTTGTATGAGTGTTGGAGTCCACTTTTGGGCTCCTCCCACCACCTCTCCTCGCCTCAAGAGATTAGATTAGCAATGCTTACAAAATTCTGCGTATCGCAACCAGATTCTTTCTCTTTTCTTTTCGGTTCTCGTGTGGTAATTTCACTGTCGTTAAGCTAAAGCCTTTAAGCCGTCTATAATTGTAACCGTAGCTGCATTTGCACGGATTTTGTTTTGGAATGTATGTATATATGGTGATGAATGTATGTTGTTGTTTTTCCAAGTGTTTTGTTGTTGCCTTTGGACTTGTTAGGACCGCATACTTTGCTTCAAATTTGACTAAAAATCCCAAAGAAAAAAAACCGACTAAGAAATACCAAACGAAAAAATACCAAACAATTTTCAAATTTGTAGTTTTAGTTTAAAAATGTTCAATTAAAGTATGAATAAATATTCTAAGTTAAATTGCATTTCAACTTTTAATGTTTAATATTTTAAATTAACGTGGATTATGCCACTAGAGATCAGCGGTTAATCGTTATTACTGACTATTAAAGTTAGTCATAAATAAATAATTAAATAAGGTTATAAGCTATTGTTTAGAGTGATTTGAAAAGAGCGGCGGTGGAGTGAAGTGGATAAATCACTGTTATTCTGTATATGTATGTATATAAATAAATCTGACAGTCACAGATGCTTTTTTAAAAAAGTCAGTCTCCAACCCTTGTAGCAGCAGCTGCTGCTATAGTTGTATTATGTCGTCCGAACGTAAACTAGTTGTTGTCTCCGGTTTTGGACCATTTATAGGCCATGAAGCGATCAATGCCAGCTGGGAGGCAGTTAAACTATTGCCCGATCAAATAAACCGCAATGGAGAGGATTTTGAATTGGCGAAGCAGCTGGTGAGCGTTGAATATGGCGCGGTGGACAAGGCTGTGGATGAAATTTGGGCGCGCAAACCTGATGTAAAGTATACAAATTTAAGTGTACCTTAATTGGATGTCAATTGATCACATCTACATGACGTCATCTCTCGTCTTTTAGTTGGTTATTCATGTTGGCGTTTCGGGAATTGCGAAATGCGTCTATTTGGAGAAATTAGCCTACAATCATCAATTCAAGCGACCAGATAATACGGGGGAGTATTTAAAAAATGGCACTTGCGTGCTCCAGCATAATGGTAAAGCAAATGTTTTGCGTTGTGGCCTAAATGTTGATAAGATTGTGGAGGCTGTAAATGTCAATTGTGTGGAATGTGTAGCGACTGGCCATGAGAATGATTTGAATAAGCAACTGCCTGGCGCCACAAAGGCTTCGAAAAATGTGGGCAGCTTCCTTTGTGGGTATATCTATCTGAAATCTTTGGATGTAAACGCACAAAGAAGTTTGTTTGTTCATGTACCGCCAATTGATAAGCCTTTTAGCAGTGCCCAAACTGCGGATATACTCTACAAGATAATAGAACAATGCATTGAACAAATTTCTCAATGCTGATGCCTGACTTACTCGCAAAGCGAACGCATTTAAAAACACCAAATATGTATTTTTATTAACATGTTAACTAATGGATAGTAAGTGATGTATTTTAATTAAAATAAATGAGGGATCTCTTACTATTAATTTTCAAATTGGAGATCCCATAAAATTAAATGTTGTATACATATATACATTTATGTATGTACATATACATATGTATGTATAAAAAAGTGAAGAATTTTTCGGTACATTGCTCTTGAAATTTAAATTTATAAACCATATGTTGTCTCCTATTTGATTAACACCACGCACAAGATGTGGCAGCAGTGTTTGCTTTTTAAAATAAACAATGGAAATAATACATCTGGAAGTGTGTGTGCATAAAGAAAACAATTTAACAAAACAAATACAAAGTGAAAGAGAAAGTTCTTTTCACTGTCAGCTATTTTATTGTTTATCATATTTCCTCATTAATGCTGAGGTTTCTTCAAATAGTTAGAATAATTTCAACTTCCCTAAGAAATCCAAATTTCTTAGAAACTAACAATAAGCTAAATCTACATTTGTTTACCAAATCAAAAATTATGTGTTTATATTGTTTTTTGGTATTTTCGAAGATTTTTGCAAATATTAAAAAAAAACATGGCCACACTGGCTTATTGGAGAATATTGTTTAAAGTAGTTGTGTTTCAGCCCTAACAAGAAATTTTAGAGCTGAGAAACCATCGATAGCTTATCGATGGTTTTGTAAAACAATTTTATTTTAAATATTTTCTAATTATAATAACAAATTAAACAATTTTTTTGAATTAAAGAAACAGAACTATTCATGTCGTGAAAATATTTCAGTAATTTTTTTAGAATCAAATATTTAGTTTATCGATGGTTTAAAAAACATCGATATAAGCGGTATAGCCATCGCTGGTCTTCCATCTCCAGAAAGAATCAAAGAACCAAGTTAAAGAAAACAAGAAAAAAGCAAAAAAAAATTCATTTCGATTTTAACTGGCGGCGAAAGCAGAACAGAACGCAGTAGATTAAATTCGCAATTAACTTTTTTTTGTTGTGTGTGTGTCTACTTGGGGATATACACCTACATAAATTAAGAAAAGGCATATAAGCATTTAGAATAAAGAAAGTGCTGCCCCCGCGCAATGAAATTCCTAATCTGTGCTCTACTCTTCGCAGCGTCCTACGTGGCGCTTGCCTCTGAGGTGAAAGTTGAAGAAGGTGTCCTGGTGGCAACAGTAGACAACTTCAAACAAGTGATTGCTGACAACGAATTTGTGCTGGTTGAATTCTGTAAGTATTGTTTAAATAGCAATTTCAAAATTTAAAACACCTAAAACAAGTCGAAATGCCGCCAATGCATCGCCATACCGGTTCAAAGCATTCCTAAAGCGGGGGGATGATTCATAAGATTTTAGATGGCGACGTGGTCTTTTCTGAGTCGCATAGGCGGCAGAAGCGTCTAAAAAGACAGAGAGAAAAAAATATGTCGGCGTGGCAAGTTGTTGTTGTCGTCGCTGTCGCTTGCTTGCTGGACGACGGCGTAGGAACGGATTGAATTGATGTAGTGATACAGTTTTAGGTGTAGGGGGAATGTAGAGATGAGAGGCCAGTTCTCTTTGAGAGAAAATTTATTAGTTTTTCTTCTTTTTTTTTTTTTTGTTAGTTTGTCTGTGTGTGAGAGTTTTTTTTTTTTTTATCGTGAGACCATTTTGCCGCTCTCAGTGAGAGTTTGCGCTCCCTCTCGCTCTCACGTTCTTTATTAGCCCCAATGCTTGACATCTCTTTTCGTTACACACTTTCTTACCAACCAGCAGAGTGCGCACCTGTGACGAAAGTCTGAGCGAGAAAGCAAATCACATACAAGTACAAATTCTGTGTTTTTTTGTTCTTAGAAAGTGTGTTTCTTTTGTTTTTTTTTTTTAAATGTCAAAAGCCAAACCATAATCTCTATTCCCCCACCCCCCTACTGATTGCCACGCTACGGCTTCTATCACAGCTTCTGTTTTAAGATAAGGAGCTCGCCGGCGAGCAACAATTTTGATTTTATTTTCTATTTCCATATTTTTGCCCACTTTTTTTTATCAATTCTGGGGCGTGGCCACATCATCACAGCAGCAGGCAGTAGCGTACATCCGTTTCCATCCATCCATCCATTTCTAGTTGCAAAACTGGCCAAGCAACTTATTCTCTTCTTTCCTGAAATCTGGGTTAACTAAACAACTTTTTTTTTTTTTTTGTTCTGCTCCCCCTTCTATTCTTTCCTTTCTTTTGTTCTAATCGAGATTTTTTGTATTTAGTTATTTCGTTATTTTTTTCCTTTTTTGCTTTCTATTCTTAAATTCTTTTTGCCCTTTTATTTTTTTCTACGTCGGCGCAACGGCGGGCGGCCACGCAAATGAAAAGTTCATTCAACTCTTTTATTGTTGTTGTTGATCTCTCTGTCGCTGCGCATGCTTAACGGTACTTTGGCGGTTGAAGTTGCGGGGTAAAAAATAGTTATGTATAAATAATTGTTTTTTTTTTGTTAATAGGGCTGTCATGGTAAACCAAATTTTTAATGTCATTGATAATTTAGAATAATTTCAACAGGAAATTATTAATTTGTAAACAAAAAAAAAAAAACAATTAATACCAAAGTCACAAAATTATAGACCAATTAATATGTTAGTGTTTAAACCCTAGAAATTAGGTATAAAAATTATTTTAAACATAGATAAACAACATTTAGGACAGTAGAAAAAAAAATCGCATCTATCCCTCACATTAAAATACTAGTATAGAGCTAAATGTCAGAGGTAAATATGGATTTTTTACGGTTCCGTAAAACTTAAAAACAATCAATCAAATTTTATCTACCTCTAATTGCATTCAACGTAAACCTGTATATTGTTTAAGCAACTGTTTAAATGACAAACTGTTGACGAAGTTATGGGTGGAAAGACAGAAAGAGAAAGAGTAAAGAATAAAAGGCAATACCAACAGACTTATTTACTTAATTTTTTGTTTAATTAATAGTTTTGATTCAATTTTAGTTTACATTACTTTGATATGTACATATACACGTTAAACTTGTTGTTATGGGAAATGTTGATTAAAGTCACATATTGAAATGAATATTGTGAAACCATTATCTATCGTGGTCAAGAACTACTTGAGATTTATGAGTTGATATGAAAAAAAGTACCCCGCTGGAGAGAGGAATAGAGATAAAGGGAGAAGAAAAAGCTAAATTAACTCTTTTGCCATCTTAAATTGTATGAAATGAAGTGGAGCATATGCTAAATATGGCGATGGGTCTCCCTTTCATTATTTTGCCATGCCAGCAATTTCTTTCATTCCCATAATTTGCACCTTTTATTTAAAATTTGTGACAACGTCAGCTAATATTGATAATTCGCATTGCTTAAGAGATATACACACACACACACTCACACAAATCTTATCTGAAAGCAATGCCAAGGCGACGCATGGTCAAAGAAGAATAATAAGAGGCCACGTCAGCTTAGAAGCATCTAAAGATGATTACTCCAACAAAGTGACGACCCCAGCGATAAGAAGATGCGCTCTACTCTGTTCTAGCATCGTTTGTTTTATTATTGTTGTTGTATATTGTTTTTGTCGCATTATGTCATCTCCGCGCGGATGCGTGTTAAATTGCTGCAACCGGCGTCCGAACGAATTGAATGAGCGAGAATTCAACACGTGGCATTTGCATAATGTCCAACAGATGGTGTCCCATAACGACAAATGTTGAATGGAGATGATGATGATGATGATTATGGTGAGAGTGTAACCTCCTGCTCCACTTGGCATGGCAAATCTAGCGCAAATAATTGTACTTAGGTGTGGGTTGTGACGGGTGGGGGAGTGCTACAAGAGCTTTATAAATTTAATTAGTAGAACAGAAAATAACAAACATTAATGAAATATTTTATGGAAAACAAAATCTAACTTATTTAGTTCTTTGATTTCTTAGAATTTCCAAATATGAAAGTTGGAAAAATAATAAGATGGCGGCGGCGACAATACTGAATTTTAGACATTTCGATAATCATGTGCAAATTATTTAATAATTTTAGATGCCCCATGGTGCGGACACTGCAAGGCTCTGGCTCCCGAATATGCCAAGGCTGCCCAACAGCTCGCCGAGAAGGAATCCCCCATTAAGCTGGCCAAGGTCGATGCTACCGTTGAGGGTGAACTTGCCGAGCAGTATCAAGTGCGTGGCTATCCCACATTGAAATTCTTCCGCAGTGGTTCCCCCGTGGAGTACAGTGGTGGACGTCAAGCTGCCGATATTATTGCTTGGGTTACCAAGAAGACTGGTCCCCCAGCCAAGGATCTGACAAGTGTGGCCGAGGCTGAACAGTTCCTGAAGGATAATGAGATTGCCATCATTGGATTCTTCAAGGATACTGAATCGGAGGAGGCCAAGACCTTCACCAAGGCTGCCAATGCTCTGGATTCGTTTGTCTTCGGTGTCAGCAGCAATGCTGATGTGTTGGCCAAATACGAGGCTAAGGACAATGCTGTGATCTTGTTCAAACCTTTCGATGATAAGAAATCGGTGTTCGAGGGCGAACTTACTGAGGAGAATGTGAAGAAATTTGCGCAAGTGCAATCACTGCCTTTAATTGTTGACTTTAACCATGAGTCGGCTGCCAAGATCTTTGGTGGTTCCATTAAATCTCATTTGCTGTTCTTCGTCTCCAAGGAGGCTGGACACATTGAGACTCACGTTGATCCTTTGAAGGAGATTGCCAAGAAATACCGCGATGATATTCTATTTGTGACCATCTCTTCCGATGAGGAGGACCATACACGCATCTTTGAGTTCTTCGGCATGAACAAGGAGGAAGTGCCCACCATTCGTCTGATCAAACTGGAAGAAGATATGGCCAAGTACAAGCCTGAATCAAACGATCTCTCTGTGGAGACCATTGAGGCCTTCCTGAAGAAATTCCTTGATGGCAACCTGAAACAGCATCTGCTATCTCAGGACTTGCCCGAGGATTGGGATAAGCAACCCGTCAAGGTTCTCGTCTCCAGCAACTTCGAGAGTGTCGCTCTGGATAAGAGCAAATCGGTGCTGGTTGAATTCTATGCCCCATGGTGCGGCCATTGCAAACAGTTGGCTCCCATCTATGACCAACTTGCCGAGAAGTACAAGGATAATGAAGATATTGTCATTGCCAAAATGGACTCCACTGCCAACGAGCTGGAGAGCATTAAGATCTCCTCATTCCCAACCATCAAATACTTCCGTAAGGACGACAACAAAGTCATCGACTACAGTTTGGACAGGACTTTGGATGATTTCGTCAAGTTCCTCGATGCCAATGGCGAGGTTGCCGATGCCCCAGAAGCTGCGGAGGAAAGCGAAGAGGAGACGGAGGAGGAGGCGCCCAAGAAGGACGAGTTGTAAATCCAACCAACAACAAACAACTTAAACTTGAAAAATCCAACAACAAAATCAGCAACAACAAAACATAGCAACACACACGTACATTCTGTAGTTTATTTTTAAAGAAATTATTATTTTTTTCGTTTGGTGGCCAGAATCTCCTCTTCCAATCCAGTGAGGGCAGCTGGCCGCCCTACTACTCCAAATCGAACCTTCTCCAAAAATAAGAAAAACAAAAAAAAGCAAATAACTTTTCAACGCTCTCTAAAAACATTTGATTTGTGATTGCGTTTATATTTATATTGATGAAATGAAACAAACAAAAACGAAAGCTAAACTTTTTTAATATGTAATTCTTTAAGTTTTCTATTTTTGGAATTTTTAGAATCATTGAAAGAACTGATTAAGAACTTAACAAAAATATAAATAAAGTTGGTACACAACATTAAAAACAAACAAATTGTCCATGAAATTCAATTAATTACAAAAGCTTACATAAATGCAAAGACATACAAATATAAACTACAGAATATGGTTTATACTATATACATATGTGCATGTATGTTTGGGTGTGATTTTGTATTTTAAATAGTCAAATTGAAAGCAATTAATCTTTGAGTGGATTAAATTATTTTGACTCTATTTTAAGTGGTTCATCGGAATGAAGTTACAAAGATATATAATATATGTATATATTGATCTACTATATAACATATACGTTAGTATCTTGGCATAAACTTGCAAATCCGTATATATGTACGTATTTAAACAAATAAATGTTTGTTTATTTAGTATATGTATGTATTTTAAATCTGTAAACTGTAACAGTGACACGAAGTGTGATTCGATGTTATGCACATCTCTAGCCTAACAAATTTGAGCTTTCCAACACTGAAATCGCTTACACGTTGAGATAACAAATGCCTTAAAACGGACACATTTATAAATTGTAATGACGAATTTAATAAATTATCACTTAGGTTTCTTCTGTGTTGGCGCGCCATTAAAAGCGTATAAGCAGTTTCTTCGACGCCGTTAAAATACATTTAGTTAGTGATTTTTATAATGAAAGTGCATCCTTTGTATTATGATTTGGATCCCGATCAACCACATTGCAAACAGGCTGACGCATAAACCTTAACGCGCTTTTCTCTTGCTCTTACACAAAAAAAAAAATGAAAATATAAGAAAAAAAATCGGATTTCGTAGTGTATAAACAATTTCTATATTGCAATCTAGAAGAAGGGAAAGGAAAAAACAAATAAAATAATATGTTTCGAACGCAAACAAATGTGTTGCGCATTAGTGTTGGGACTAGCTAAATTTAAAGCCTAAAATAGGAGAAGAAATCCAAGTAAGTAGTCCGTTATGTCGCAGTGAAAGTCCCGTATTATTATTATTGTTAGACGTGTGTGCATTACCTTTCACTGTCTTCTTCTCTCCAGAATAATGATCTCTGAATGTGACACCGATACGGCCAGCATGGTGGCCCAAGTGGACGATGACTCTGAACTTGAATCCGAATTTGTGGAATTAAATGAGAAACTGCGAAGGATCACTTTCGATGTGATAGCATCACTGAACGATGATGGCTTCCAGGAGCGTATGCGACGATTGCTAATGCAATATGAGCAGTAAGTACACACGCAAATATATGTACATGTGTATATCAAGCAATGTCTTTGCCAATGTCTTATCTTCTGCAGATCCGTTCGCATCTCATTTGAGATTTCCAAGCAATGCCCGCAGAGAAGCCGCAAGCTGGCCAGAATGTTAAGCGGACAGACTGAGATTATACACTCAATTAGTCGGTGCATGCATCAGGATCGAATCTATTGCCATCGTATGTCCAATATTGTGGCCTACTATATATCCAGTGAACTGTGTGCCGCCCAATCACAAGTAGAGCGTGAGGAATCGATTATAGATCGCATAAATCTCGCATTGAAATCATATGTGCCTAAGAGCAAGGAGCATCTGTTAAGGACTTTTGTGGCCATTCCCTCGCTTTTCAATCGGGTTAAAATAATGACAACATTATACAGGTATAGTAGACAAAAGATTTGGCAAGAGTTTACACACTTAAACGGTTTTCTCTCTTTTTAGCCATCTATTTCCCCAATGGACCAGACCACTGGCCACCAACTCTAATGTGATTATTCAAGCGGAACTGCCAGATAAGCTTTATATTGAATATATTGTCATATTCTACTATTGGCAATGTCTAGAGCGTAACGAAGGCAAACGTGAGGAGATTATGGACTTTGCTGAGAAATTTATGCGGCCAGCAAAAACATTGATTCTAAATTCAATGTATGCCAAATATTTGCCCCGGTACACAGAGAGAAGGACGGCTACTCGATGTATATTAATGTATTTGAGGAAGATTACCTGCACCCATTTGCATATGGCCAGCAAGAGGGACAATCGCATGCAGCAGGACAATGAAGTGGTTAGTAAGAGATTTTAACTTTATGCAGTTGATTTATTAAAAACACTATATACCATGATGTCTTAGTAAAAGGTCTGATTGGGCGCATTTAAGACGCAGTTAGTCGCCTCTTTAGTGCCTGGATATGACTACAAAAATTAAACTGAGTTGCCCAAAATGAATGAGAATTTTGCTGTCCTCCTTGATACCGCTTTATTAACGACTTGATTCTTTTGCAGATTCTCTGTTCGGACGATGAGGATGATAGTCTAGTGCCATACTTCAACTCAACGGCACAAAGTGCCACCGTAACTCCGCCCGCATTTTTACAACAGATCATTCAGAAATGTCGTCAAATGGAACCCTGCAAGCGAGCCACTCTTCTGTTCAAGGGTATTGATAGCTCTATGGAAATTGTAGATATTTCGGATTCCGACGATGATGATGTGGAAATGTTTGAGGTGGATTTCAATGTCCCTACCCATGTGGATGCTGCGACTGGAACAGGAGGAGGAGTAGGAGGAACAGCTGTCACATCAATAGAGGATGACTATGTGCCTATTACTCGTATCTACCCCAGCAATTTGCGTACATATCAACGGGCCACTAGCGGAGCACCGCCTGCGGTTCCAGCGTCTTCGCCATCTCCTGCCACACACTATACACTGCCCCGCATAGTTAATATATATAGTTGTCGAGAAGATAGTCTGCATATGGTAACAACAACGACCAACTCCACAACAGCTCCACTTGTTCCCCATCTCATAGATCAAAGTGTACAAACGGTTGTGGAAGAGGACGAGGAGGAGCCTCTGCAAGAGCCGGCAGAGGAGGAAGGAGAAATGCTGCAGACTGAAATGGATTTAGAACCCAATGACATATCCACTTCTATAATCTATACGGATAATTCTGCGCCAACCACACCAACAACCACGCAGCAGCAGCAACACCTACTCTATGCGACCCAAACGCCATTGTCTTCGAGCACTCCAAGCAGTAGCATTAGAAGCGGTAGGAATGGTTCATCTAGTCACAAACAGGTCACATTTAGTACTCAACATACGGAAGCCATAATTACCAATAATAATAATAATCACTCATTCATCCTCACCTCAAAGAAAAAGAAGCCTGCAATCAAAAAATACTCTTCTCCTGCCTCATCGACCGAACGTCTGAAATGGCAAGCATGTAAAGGTAATAAACATTCTTCTTACTTTGGTGAAGGGAATATACTAATATCGTCGTTGCTATACCCTATCTATATAGATCACTTGTTGGCTGGTGACCGAATGTTTGCCAAAGTTTTACCTACTCCACCCGCCTCTATACATAGTTCAGTTGCCAGTCCGCATTTTCAACGCAGTCGTAGATCCACCGATACAATTAGTTCCATTGACGATGACAAATTGGAAGCCACCGTGCGGTCATATTCATTCAAACGTCGTGAGTTCTCTAAAGTGGGCAAGGAGGATGTGCGCTTCTATAATGAATTACTTAGCCGGCAACGGCAGGAGATGCGACAACGTCGCGAGGATAATGGTCAAAATCGCTATAATCGCTATTTGAGACTCGAGGCCATACAGAAAGCGAAGCATTATCGAGCTCAAATTAAACAAAGACTCCACGAAATCAAGCAATTGGAGCAATATGTGGAAGTCATTAGGAATTACAATGAAAGGGAATGCGTTCGACCTGTGTGTGTAAGACTGAAACGATGTAAACTGAAGAAGACAACGAAGACGACTCCACTGCCAATGTCAGAGTGTGTTACAATGATGGCTAATAATATCGAGCAACTAATGGACGACTGCCAGCAACAGCAACAGGAGCAGCAAGATCAGCAGCATCAGCTACCTGTGCGCTTGGAACATCCCGAGCAGCTGCAAAAAATAAATGCCTATCAGAGGCGACGACTGAAAACGACTTCCGGATTCGAGTTTGCCGACAATTATGTTAAAACGAAATTGGATTTAAGGAAGCGTTGCAAATCAATCTGTGCAATAAGTATGCCCACAAGGCAACAGCCAAAGAGACGATGCAAAAGTTTTTGCCTACTAGGTACCTATTGATGATCTGGGCTGGGTTTTTAACCTGAATCTATGGTCCAGTGAGTGTTTCACATCACATCCGCAAAAGGGTTGGTTACCACCCTTTTCCCCCATATTGTGTTTTGGCTGTGCTGTTTGCCATTTTCAATCAATTCACCGCCAATCCCCGCCACCTGGAAAGATGCATCAAAGTAATCATCAGTTTTTGAGAAATGCCTGCGATTTTAGAATCTCTGAAATTTACTTTAAAAACAAATATTGAGATTTCTACGTACACACATATATTATGTACATATATATGTATTCACATATAATTCTTGTTATGAATTTCTTCATTTTGTTTTTTTGATCTTTTATTACGTATCTATGGATAAGCATAACAGATATATGACCAAGGATGCTGGTAGGCCAATTAGAAAACTTTCTTTGTGTGCGATCTATTCTCCCTCTCTCCCTCTTACATGTTAGGTCGCAGTATTGTGTTGGAGCGGCAGGAGCGCATCTCAATAGAAGGTAACAGTCACATGTTGATCAAGAACACGCAAACCCAAGTGCGAGAACTTTATCGCCGCGATAACCGTGATTCAGGACATTCACTTGAACCCAAGAAGTCATCGTCTCTAAGTGATACCAGAATAATGGCGACACGCGTTCAAGTAGATTCATTAAATAAGCAAATTGAGAATGAAATTGGTCGATTGAAATACTTTCGTGATTATTTCCTCCGTCCGGAGGAAGCAAAAGCCGCTGCCGCTGCCGCCGGCGGCCCCAACACCACTATCGCGTCCTTCCAGCAGCAGAGGCAACAGATTAATCAAACTCGCAGGCAAAATTTAAACGTCACACTCAATAATAATAATAATACGACCATCGATGAAGCCCAGATCCAGGATACAAATTTGACATTGTCGTTGAAAAGTCCTGGCGCAACGCCACGACCAGAGGTAACATCGAGACCACGTTTCCGTACATTGGGTGTGAAGCGGTTGTCGAAGCAGGAAAAAGAAATGATGGACAACATGGAAACAACGGATGCGGAGGTTGATTCAGATGAAGTCAGTCGGGAGCGGATTAGTGGTGGCTGCACCTTTGATCACTGTTCGGTCTATCAACATGATTATGCTCAATCAGGGATAAGTCCACATCTAGTGCTTCCTGTTTCTTCACCTTTAACTTCACCTTCACATTATCACGGGACAAATAGATGCTGCTGTTGCGTGTGCCAGCAGGGAGTGACAGCAGGCAGCAGTTCTCCCGTATCGTTTCAATATTCCACGCGTGGATCGCCCTATCCGCACCAATCGTCACTGGTACCAGCATCTGCACCAGTAGCAGCTCCTCAGCATTATCCGAATGTCCAACCCTATTGTATGTATTCATCACCTCATCCGAATTATTCGAGGCGGGTAACTGATTTGAATACCGAAGACTTCTGTCGGCATTGGTGTAGAAATATTCTAGACTCAAGATCAGAATCCCATGATAGAAGTTCCAGGACTACCACAACCAGGGGCTCGACCAGGGCCACAACTCCACGATCGCGCAGTGTCAGTAGAAGTCCTCACACAGGAAAATTCGACTATCACCTAAAAAACAAATTGAAAGAGGCTGGCGTTAGTGATTCCTCCTCTCTGGTTCACTATAAAGTACAAGATTATGAGAAGATAACCAAGGTAACCCTACGCAAACAGTCACCAGCGGTGCATCATAGAATGACCAAAAGATCTGACAATGAGCAGATGCTTATTAAAGACTATGTGCCAGCAAAGACACATGCGGATGGTAAGGATCCGGCAACCAATAAGAGTAAATCCGGCACGTACAATAAATACTTGAACGTGTACGAGAAAGACCACCATAGATCGTTGGAAAGTAGTTCACCGCTAGATAGTCCTAATGTTGAGTCGACTCCTACATATACGAAAATTCAAGAAAGGAGTCCCACGCCCACAATTCGTACATATGGCCCAACCAAAGGTCAGCCCCCAACACAATCTAAAGAAAGTAGATCTAGTCGAGACTCGTCGAATTCCTCGAAGCTGCCACTAAGTACAAGAAGACCAGCTTACCAGTCACATCAAAGTGGCTACAAAGGTCCTGCGAAAATGGATGATACAACTTTAGACTCTGCCCAACGGACCAAGAATGTTTCACCTTCTATTCCCAGTGCCCCAAAACAGGAGTATCGACAATCGATTGATAAAACTTCTAAAGTTCAATCAGAATCGGAGTCTACCCAACGAACCAAAGGGATTCCCTCTCCTTATGCCCCAAAACAGGAACATCGACAATCAATTGATAAAACTTCTAAAGTTCAATCAGAATCGGAATCTACCCAACGAGCTAAGAGGCTTCCATCCCCTACAGGAAGACAGGAGTATCGACAATCAATTGATAAAACTTCCAGACTTCAATCAGAATCGGACTCTGCCCAACGAACTAAGAGGCTTCCAACCCCTACAGGAAGACAGGAGTATCGACAATCAATTGATAAAACTTCTAAAGTTCAATCAGAATCGGAATCTACCCAACGGACTAAGAGGCTTCCATCCCCTACAGGAAGACAGGAGTATCGACAATCGATTGATAAAACTTCTAAAGTTCAATCAGAATCGGAATCTGCCCAACGAACTAAGAGGCTTCCATCCCCTACAGGAAGACAGGAGTATCGACAATCGATTGATAAAACTTCTAAAGTTCAATCAGAATCGGAGTCTACCCAACGGACTAAGAGGCTTCCATCTCCTACAGGAAGACAGGAGTATCGACAATCGATTGATAAAACTTCTAAAGTTCAATCAGAATCAGAGTCTACCCAACGGACTAAGAGGCCTCCATCTCCTACAGGAAGACAGGAGTATCGACAATCGATTGATAAAACTTCTAAAGTTCAATCAGAATCGGAATCTGCCCAACGAACTAAGAGGCTTCCATCCCCTACAGGAAGACAGGAGTATCGACAATCGATTGATAAAACTTCTAAAGTTCAATCAGAATCGGAGTCTACCCAACGAACCAAAGGGATTCCCTCTCCTTCTGCGCCAAAACAGAAATA
Source organism: Drosophila tropicalis (assembly GCF_018151085.1). NCBI lineage: Eukaryota > Metazoa > Arthropoda > Insecta > Diptera > Drosophilidae > Drosophila > Drosophila tropicalis. The sequence goes on along the minus strand of NW_027172929.1, from coordinate 3,259,810 downwards.
TCGACAATCAATTGATAAAACTTATAATGCTCATTCGGAATCAGACTCTTCCCAAAGAATTAAACGGGTTCCATCTCCTACTCCTAGTGCCGCACATCAGGAATATCGATCATCAATTGATAAGGTTCATGGCCTTAATCCACAGGATTTGGCAGGTCAAAGATCAAGAAACGAAGTGGTGCCAAAAGAACATCCTTCAGATCAACGGCTTCAAGACGATCAAAATAATGGAAAAAAGGAGAAAGATACCATGGAACCAAAGACAAAAACAGATCAGAAAGAAATACGATCGCTGGATAAGGAAATGGAGGAATCAACAAAATTGATCGAGAATCAGCCAAATGCAGCTTCCACATCTGCTGGCTATAAATCTCGCATAAAAGAAACTTCGCCTAATGCATTAATTGATCAACACGACAATCAGCCTAGTCAAAGGTCAAGAGACAATACATCCAATGAGTCAATGAGGAAAGGGACATCTCCTTCCCGACCAGATTATTCTCAGAACAAACGGGATTCCTATGATAATAGTCGTGAAATGCAGCCGCCAGTTTTCGAACGTTCTCGAGATAAGGACTCTGATTCGGGCTTTGGGCGATTTTCCGATTCTGGAAATCAACCGCAAACGAACTACAATCGCCAGCCGACGGCGCAAATCAAGACCGATCCTAGCGATGGACGTTGGGGCATTGATGGAGGACACCGTCTTTCGCTCGCATCAAAGCAGATTAGTGGGATACCCCAAAAAAGAATGAATTTGGCGGAGGGAGAAGTTGCGAGTACCACATCGATATGCCGTACCTGGTCCCAACGTAAGGTATCTATTAAAAGTCCTGAACAAGAGGGTGGCCCCTACCTGAGAAGGGAAACTCAGCGATACAACAAGGAGTGCGTCCGTTATATAACAACGGACATTGGTCCAGATGCGAAGATATCACAAGCTAGTATCAAAAGTCGTGAATTCTCCTTCTCAACACAAGGAACACAGACATTGAATAAAAAACCATCAATGTCGGATTTAGATTCACCTTATGCTCATCAGGATGGTCGCCTGTCCGGAACAATAACACCAACAATCCCGAAAAAGCTAGAAGAGAGACTCACACAAACCGAAATTCTCAGTCTTGAAGAGAGGCCCACTCAGACGGAATTGCCGGAGGCCAACAGAGAGGAGAGACGTACACAAACAGAACCAAATGAAAGACACGAAAGGCTTACACAGACCGATCTACTGACAAGGGACAGACACGAGAGACTTACTCAAACGGAGCTACAGGAAATCCCACAGAATGAGGCAAAAGATCAGACAACTAAAGGTCACTTGAAAGAGGTTTCCTCTTCCCCTAAGAATGTTTCGGGCGATAAGTTTGGTTATTCTGGTAGTACACCGCAAAAGCGAAATCTACAATCATCTGCATCTCCTCGTCAAAGTAAACAAATCGAAGAGGCACAAATCTATCAACCACCCAGAGCCCAGCAGACAAAGGATTCAAACGCTTCAAATCGACAACAGGCTAAGCCAGAGCAATCTCCTCTGCAGAGTCCACAACGAAGAGCGTCAATTTCCTACTATAATAAGAATGGACCAGCATCATCGACCAAGGGACAAAAGCCACTGCCCACTGCATCTACCCAAAACCAGCACCCATCTTTCAGAAATTCGTCACAATATGGAGAAGAACGAGCTGGCTACTCCCAGGCGGACTATCAAGCAAAGTCGAGGCACTTGGCAAATCATGGTGTGCATCAAGTGCCCACCCAGCATGATCTGACCAGTAAACAACCAAGAGCAGTAACTCAATCACAACTGGAAAGAAGTCGTAATGGTTTCGGTGCATATATTGCAGATCCTAAAGAAATCATATGCCAACAGTATGATGAAGATTTACAAAGTGGTGAAATTACATATAAACAGGCAGTTCCAGGGTCCAACAGATATCCCAATGATCAAAATTCTTCGAATCGAAGTAGATGCGATCAATTAAACTACGCCCGTCAGTCTAGGGAATCACCAGCCAATCCAATGCAAAGATCTAAGCCGCAATCGTATGTCAACTCGTATGAATGGTGCGGCGGGGCAACCTATGAGAAGCACGCGAATACCGAACGATGCACCACCTTCAGTCGCAGTGCTATGCAACGCTCAATCGATAGTAACGAGGGCATTCTCCCATCGGAGACAGGCGAGCCATGTTATAGCTACATTGATGATGATGATAACTACAATGAACGACAGCAAATGGGTCCCACATCTCAAGCGCCTTCGTCATCGTGTTACCAACAGCAGCCCCAGCAGGCATATAATCCACAGGAGGAGGATATATATTCGCAATATCACAAGCCTAATTCTGATCAGGATAACGTTATACCCATGCCCATTTCAGCATATACACGGCACAGTAGACATCATCAACATCAGGATGTGGCTGATCTGAGACGAGCCCAAGGAATGCCAAGGGATTCTTGTTTAAATACCAACAAATGTGTCGCCGATAAACGTTCACGGACTGTTAAGTTTAACGATCAAAATGACCAGATTTGCCCCGTAGAGAGACAGCGCAGCTCAATAGATTGGGAGAAAGCATATCAAAGTGGTTTACTCTTGGATAAAATGCATGTGGCCCAGTTAAATGAACCACCGGCTGACGATGAAGACGTCAGTGAAACGTGCCGTGAGTTAGCCAAACATTTTTATTATTTATCAGTCCCAAAAACAGGTCATACGCCCCTTGTTTCATAGGCTCAAGCAGCTCAAACAATACAGATGTCACTTGCGTCGATTCCACTTGCGAGGATGAATATGTCACATGTGATGAGGAACTGTCCGATGATTTTTTAAAAAATTTACCACCCTTTCAAGGCTGTCCCTGTATGCTACAGACCTATATTAATTTGGCTTCAATTCGCTCGGATAACACTTGTTTTACAACCCATTAGACGCTCTCACTATACTTCTCTCTAACTTTCGCTAAAAAATTAAAATTGTACGCGCTGTTTTTAAGATTTGATCAGGATTTGTGTATAACTAGATAAATACATACAATAAATTTGAGATAAACATGTAAAAATGTAGCACAAAAAAAGTGAAACACACAGAAAGAACAGAGATTGAAAAAAAAAACATAAGACAAAATTACAACGTTTTCGATGGCATTCTAGGACTTATTTCCCTTGTACGTGCTTGACGAAAACGATCTTCAGTTAAATTTTGACGCAACTCCCGGGCTTGCTCCTCATACTGATTGGCCAAAAGTTCCTGCTGACTGCAACGTGCCCGCTCCACCTGAAGTTCTTTCTGCAAATGTAGAAAACAAGAAATAAGGAAAATTGAAAAGAAGTTATACGATTTATGGCCTACGCCTACCAGTGTCGTTTGATGCAGTTGCCGAAGACGCTCCATTTCATTCTTTGCCTTCACTTCGGCATCTTCCTGACGTTGCTGATCATTGCGCAGACGTTCCATCATTTCATCCGTCGTCTCAGTGGTAACCTGATTAACCGCAGCACTCTGCTGGAGTTCCCAACGGAGTTTATCGCATTCCTTTGTCAGCTGTGAATTGGTTTTCGTTTGCAACACTTTTACTACTTACAAGTATGTTTAGAAAGGAAACTTTTGTTTTTTTTTTCTTTCGTTAGTTAGTTAGTTAGACTACACAAGAGATCTAAGTTAATTTACACTTTCACAGCAGCTACTACATACGTAGGAGAGACTAACAGGCTGACAACTACGAGGAGCTTTTGAAGCTCACCTTTTTGCGTATTTCTTGGACATCATTTAATTCGGCATTAAGTTTCGCCTTCTCCACATCCAGTTTATCACATAGTTCTTTGCGAGCATCAAGATCAACTTTTTGTATTCTTAAATCATCGTGGGCGTTCTCCAATTCTTGCTCCAAACGACGTACCGTTGCTCGAGCAGCTGTCAATTTGACTTCCGCCTCTTCCCGTGCACACTGGCAGCAATGTAGCTTATCGTTGAGAGTCCGGACTTCGCATTCCAGTTCACAGATTTGTTGTCTTTCGAAAAAGATAAATGCAATTCATCAAATTATGCAAGCTGTCAGATTGATATGTTAACTTACCTAAATTCGGTTGCTTCGAATTCAAGATTTTGCTTACTGCCCGCAAGGGCTACCTGAACGTGTGAGAGACTCTTATAATGGTCCAAGAGATCCTCACGTTCCTTATCCTTTAAGAGAGAGTACACCTAGATTCGAGGTTGTTCGGAATACGCATGCACTTAATGGCTAAACTATTGACTAAATGTCTAGGCTTACCTTTTGCATAAGTATTTCTTCGGCCTTCTTCACTTCCTGCACATATTTGCGTAGCTGTTCTTTCATATAGGCCACCTGATCATCCGAATCCTTGAGTTTTTGAATTAACTTCTTAACCTCCACCTGAGCATCGCTTAATTTGTCCGACAGACGACTGAAGATCGTGATGATGATGATGAACAAAAGTTAATGGAAATTAAAATACTAAAAGTAACGATCAGAGAGCAGGCAACTTATGCAAGCGCGGAAGTAGTTCTATGACCACCAACCAACATATGTCTTAATGTCTTTTTTTTTGTTTCTGTTTCTCTGTTTCGTTGTTGTTTTCTTACCCATTCTCTGCGATGGCTTCATCACGGCTCGTTTTGATTGCCATCAATTGTTGACGCAGGGTTTTGCTTTCGGTGCAAGTCTCATTCAATTCTGAATCACGTTGACGACTTCGGGTGGTCACTTTGCTGGATGGATGAAAGAGAAAATCCAAAAAGGAAATGAAACTTCAAACAAGAACCAGCTACCTATGTATCTCTGTTTGTCCTCTTTCTCACTCTCTCTCTCTCTCTCTCTCTGGTATGACCAGAAGAATTACGCATGGCAGGCACGTCTTAGATTTGCTGCTGCTGCTGGCAAGCTCAAGAACGAATAGCCGTCGCCTCTCATAACAAAAGCCAACTCAAAGTCGTCAGTTTGTTTGTTGTCAGTCATTAAGGCTAAACAAAGTTCAAATACCCCCTCTCATACACGGACACCTCGCAGAACTTTAAAGGCTAAAGTCAAACGGAATGACTGACATTTGGTTGCCCGTTTTTGATGGTTAACACATTTACCAGACCCAAAAACCTTGGCGATCGTTGACTTGGGAACACACTATACATAAACGAACTTCAGCTCTTTGATTTCAATAATAAATTCCATAATTTCCTAAAACTAAAGTTGAAAACTGATTTAACTGTTCAACTAAGCCATCTTAATCTACTGCTTAATCATAGTCTTCAAAAAATTTAAGTATTATTTCTGGCAAAGAATTGACTTTGTATTTTTTAAGGGTATCAAAGCAAACTTCATGGCACACAAAAAAGAAAAAAAACTCACAGCTAGCAGCAGCACCAACACACGAAGAGCATGTCTGGGGCTAAGAGCGCGAGTCCAAGCCCGGTTTAGTTTGGCCATTGGGCTCAGATGTCTGTTACCTGTCTAAGCGAACGGTCGGCCGCTCGATCGGTTTCTCGATACCGCCGCCGCCTCCGATCTATCCCCTGCCGCACAGCCACAGCCACAGGCACACATAAACACACACAGAGATAGAGAAGAATTGCGGGCGGACTTGAAAATCAAAACAAATCACAATCAAATATCCAAGAGACGCGTGTGATTTTATAGTGATTCGCGCAATTCGTATTAATTTGGGGAAATAACCAAACCAAGCGAATAATAAAGAGGCAAGAGGAGAGAGATAACTGCAAAAAGGTGCGCTTACCACAAAGGTGGGAAATAAGTGTTCTTACTTTTGTGCCAGAGATCAAGCTAGGAGAATAAAAGTAAAACTAACAACTAAAAAAGAAGATGGAGATGAAAGATGAAGTTGGGAGCAGAAGAAGGAAAGGAAAACCAGTCTGTTGGTTACGACAAAAAGAAACAAAAAAGACTGAAGACCACGCAACTTTTGTATGTGGTTTGCAGGGAGGGAGGCAGGTTGAAGGGGAGCTAGGCTAATGCATTATTTATAGACCCAGTCCCAGCAGTCCCAGTTTTAGGCCAGGCCTACCGCAACAAAGTGTCGGAAAAACTGGGGAACTAGTGCAAGTTTTTCCAACAGCTAACCGCGCTTGGTTGCGCGGCCGGTCGGCTGGGGTCTGTTGCTCTTACAGGTTTCGTCACTTCTTACATAAAGTCAAGCCATTGAGTTCGATTATGCAGCCGCCAGTCAGTCAGTCAGTCAGCCAGTTAGCCAGTCAGTTAGTTCAGCAGCCACAGAAGATTTCTGGTGGTGGTCAATGCGCTTAAAGAAGTCAAGATAAATGGGTATTTGGGTCATGGTTAACAGCGCACGAATCGTTTACTGGTTTTTGGGGTTTTGTTTTTTAGTCGCCAAAATGAGAAAAGTAAGAAAACAAAAACAAAAACAATCGAAAAACCAAAAATCCGAAACACTAACAGGTTGGCTAATTTAAATTGGACCCGCCACCGCAGCCGCAGCCGCTTTAAGCGCTAGCCAAGGGCTATATCATAAATATATATAAATATCATCTCGCACAATAGAAAAATCATCAATCATTCAAAATAATGAGACGACAGCGGGCAGAGAGACCTCCCCTGGAGGGCGAAATGATAGTGAAAGCCAAGCAAGCAATGCACACAATTGCTTTGCCATTTTCATTTTCATCGTTATCATCTCATCATAGTCGTCGTCGTTGTGGTCTTTTGTTGTCCATTTTCATTTACATTCCATTTCCAGGCAATGCGAATGAGGCGACGGAAGTTGCTTATCTGTTGGGCGGCCCTGCAGGCGGGCTCTGCGATTTTGACCTGCCTGTTGTTGTTACTGCTGCCCAGCCGGAATGAGGTCTCGGCGGGCATTGTGCCGCCACCATGGAGTGATCCCGCCAAAAATCCATGTGCCAGCATGGCTGGCGGTTGGCAGTTGTTGTATTGGGCACCCTTAAAGAAGTGTTTCAAGATCTTTACATTGGGCTATCCGTGTCCGAATACCATGGAACTGAGTCCCACACCGGTGAGTGCGAAACGCAAAGATGTTCCAGCTGCCGAATGCAGATGTCCACCAGGAAGCGCCTTGAGCGCCCTAACAGACAATGTGTGCCATCAGCTTTATCAGCGCGGGCCATGCGAAATGAAGGAGTACTTTAAGCCACTGCCGGATCAGGACAAAAGGTAGTACAAGCATCACGAAAAATCGAAATGAAATAGGAATCTAATCGACTATGAATCCAGATCCGGTAATCGTTGGGGCTCCTGCACAGCAACCCTGCACTGTGACGAGGGCATGTTATATTGGCCCAGGGACAACAAGTGCTATGCCCAGTATAGCAAGGGTCCTTGCAATCGGGGTAAACTGTTAACCCTAAATGCGGATGGATTGGCCGAATGTCGCTGCGAGAATTCCGGTGAATTGGCCACTTATTACTATCCAGCGGAGGACTCTTGCTATGAGCATTATACCAAAGGACCTTGCTCGACGCCGGGTCACATTTTTCTGCCTGGCGGCCGCTGTGACTGTCAGCGCCACTTGCCGCATTACTATGCATCTCAACAGATGTGCTTTGAGCTGGGTAGGAATAGAATGCACCATTAATTGAGCCTGTACCAAAAGCTGTTTCTCTTTTAGACACGCCCGGGCCCTGTCCACCTGGCCACATCTTTCGCATACCCGACGAGTCGGTCCAGGAGACGGCTGCAACCACACTGCAACTACTGCCCAGGGCCAAGTGTGTGTGCAAGGAGGGCTATGTCCCTTGGACAGACGGCATCTGCTATCGGCTCTATACACGCGGCCCTTGTTCAGCCAATGAATTCCTGGTCAATGGCACATCATGTGTACAAAATTCCTGTGGGAAGAACCGCTTATACTTCCCAGCGGAGGACTCATGTTATAGGATTGGCTCCCAAGGGCCGTGTTCGCTGCATCAGGTGGTGATCTTTGATTTCACAGCCCGACCATCGTTGGACGGCATATCCTACAATGGCATGTGTGGCTGTTCGGGCGTCCTAACCAATCTCGACCAGCAATGCTCTTCAAGTGGGCACGGCGGCGGTCAGGACCTGAACATATGCGAATCGACACCGGGAATGGTTGACATAAACGGCCAGTGCTATAAGCTATACACACGCGGACCATGCGGTGCTGGCCAATGGTTGGAGCCACTTAAGTCTCAGGGGAAATACAAAAACGATGGTACCTCAACGATTCTGGCCTATGCCACCAAAGCCAAATGCGTTTGCCGACCAGGATATACGCCTACCAATAGCAACGAGTCATCGGATACCACCAGCACAACCAACGGCAACAGGCACAGCAGCAATTGCAGTGCACCAAGCGTCAGTTTGGCGAGGTATTTAACTATCGAGCGACACAACTCGAAATTCCTCAATGAATTAAATTTTAGTCCCCTAATACCGCTGAACGGGTGAATATTTTACTATCCTGTATCTCCTCCTCGCATGAGCCTAAACCAACCAACCAACCAACTATTATTATTTCTTCTGTTCTATATCCAAAGCATGCTTCCACCTACTACATCTCTCTACTGTGTGTCTGTGTGTGTGCGTTCGTGTGTGTGTGTGTGTACTATAAATAATTGTTTTGTTCTCTGTTTTTAGGTGGTTTTTAGAAATATTTGGTTAACTTGGATTGAAAGAGATCAATTGTGCCATGAATGTATTACATCAATAAAAAAAAAAAAATCAAAAGAAATGTAAATCTAGGATAAACAAATAATGAAAATTATGTACTTACAGAAGTTTCTCCTCCAGCTCTTGCAGTTTCTTCTCCAGAGTTAGCTTCTTATCCCTGCAATCCTTGAGGTCATATTCTAGTTTGTAGGATCGCTCGGTTTTGGCATCCAATTGGATCTACACAGAGAGAAACGCAAAGTAGAGATAAAGATCTCAGAAAACTTTGATGAAAGGACATTTATATCTACCAGAAGCGTATCCTTCTCGTGCTCCAGTGAGATGAACGTCTTACGCAATGCTCCCAGTTCGCTACGCAATTGGGTCAATTCATTTAGATTCGTTTCTCGACTTGAGTCCAGGGAACTGGCCCGCACATCTGCCGTTTGTCGCTGACGTTCGGCTATAATTAATTTGCTGTGGTAATCAGCTATGAGACGTTCATTTTGCTCGTTTATCAAACTATAAATGAAGATGACAACTTCAGTTAATAAGTGTGGACAGGAGAGAGGGATTCCGTTTGGACGACTCACCTGATTTGGGCGTTTTCAGTTTTTGCTTGCTGCAATTCATTTTGCAAGGATACCACACGTTGCTTTAATTCGGCAATGTCCTCTCTAAGAAGAACTATATTGGTTTCCGTTGGCACACGGGCTGAATTCAAATCCCGATTATCCCTTTCCAGGCGGCGCAAACGATCCTGCAGCTCTTCATTGCGCTGGCGCAAGGATTGCAATTCCTCGGCATGCAGTTGGACCGAACACAATTGCTTCTCCCTTAATGTGTCCCGTTCGCAGCGCACACGCTCCAACTCCGAGCGGACACAATCACGTTCGCGTTCTATTCTTCCAATGGTGGCCTGGACGCAATCACTGCGACTGCTATTGCCATTCGACGAGCTACGCCCAGTCAGTGATTGTGTCGCAATCGGTGGAATTGTCTCATATTGCTGACTCTTTTGTGGGGAAATTTGTAGCTTGCCTGAAAAGATTTCGGCACGCAATGCTTTAAGTTCCTCATCCTTCGACTTGATTTGTGCATGCAAAAAGGCCAATTCCGTATCCGAACCAGACTTGCTCATCAGGCGAAGATATTCCTTCTGGAAGAAATCTCGTTCGGACTTGAGCCGAATTTTCTCCTCATCAATGTTAAGTATAACATGTTGATTCTGATCGCGGAGTTCCTTTTGCAGGGCTGTTATCTTGGCATGCATTTTATGGAGTTTCTTCTTCTGCTTGTCATTCAGGGCGTCCAGTTCCTCTTCACGGCGCGTGAGGAGATTGAACCGTTCATTTAGATTGCGTTTATCATTCTGAAGAGTAGCACCGCCCGCAAGTCGCTCTCCCGATGCAGATTGTTTCAATTCTAATTGCAATTGCCTTAGCTGCAATTCTTTAGCTTCTATTTCTGAATTGGCTTGACGCTCTACTTGTAGGGCAGTTTCTTTTAGCTCCTCCATTTGTTTTTGCAGTCGTAGCTTCTCCTCCTCTGTACTTACGGCCCGTTTCATGGCATCATGCATTTTGTCACGACATTCCTGGACCTGTATCATTAATTCAGTCTTTTCTCTTTGCAATAGATCAATATCTTGGGACAGTGCTCCCACATCCTTGTAGCAGCAATCTTTGGCCAAAGCAGCGGGAGGACGTCCGCCAGAGAGCATATCATTCAGTCGACGTATTTCTCGATTTCTTGATTCCACCTTCCGCTTATAGAACTCCAACTGTTCGCCAGCTGCTGTTAGATCGTTTTGAAGCTTATCAATCTCTTCTTGTCCGCTTGTCTGGGTCACAGTGATCCCGCCATCCTTGCTGGTGGTTGTAGTCTTTTGAAAGATGCCAGCATTGCATTTAGTGCACTTTAGGCTTTCCCTAGGCGTCGATCCCAGAACAGTGGGCAAAACGTTGCCAGAGCGCACAGTGCTGATGAAGGGTTTCTTGCCTGCTGAAATACATATGAATATGGGCGATGGATTATAAAGACCTTTAACTGACCTTGGCGTGGGGCTGGTCCTTGGTTTCGCTTAACACCAACCGATGTAACCATCTGCTTAGACAACATCGCATCCAATTGATTCTGCATTTCCACATTGTGGCACTGTAAGTGCTCCCTATCCGTCTGTAGGTTTCTAATTCGTCGTTCGGCCTCTAAAGGAGTAAATAAGTGTTAAATATCATCAACGGATTCACTTTTTTTAATGGCGCATACCACATATTCGCAGTTCGTAATCCTCTCGCTCCTTTATGAACTGCAAGTGAAGTTGATTGCATTCTGCTAGCAATCGTGAGTTGTCGCATTTGTAGGGTTCAATGCCCAGCTCCCAACAGGTCTTCTCCTAAGGACATAAACCCAAACACAAAAAGTCGCTTAGCAACCACTTTGACCTGATTCAGCAGCATAGAACACAACAAAATCCTTACCTCAAGGAGACTGGCAACTTGCTTTTTTGTATCCCTTAGGCATTCTGTGGTCTTAATTAAATCTCCAAATATAGCTTGAACCAAAGGAATTGCTAGAACAGGTAACGTCTGGTTAAATCCCATAACATCCAGTTTGGCCCGCAATTCTTTGAAATCTCCATCGTTAATGTTCATTGTCGAGTCTTAAAAACTAATTATTTTCAAAAAAATCTGCCCTGAAGTTCCCGCTTGTGCCGAGTGGTAGTGATGGCAACAACAACAACGATATTTTGTTATCGATATATTTATGGTGTTAGCATTTCAAAGAATCGATTTTTAGCTTACCACTATTTAGTACAAGAAATTACTGGGACCTGGAGACAAGCTTAATTTGAAAAATTCTAAAAAAAAAAAAACATATTTTCCATCATGTAATTGTGTGTAAAAGTGTTGCTTACCATTTTAAACTACGCTAAATGGTGGTTTCAGATGAAAATTGGCAGCTTGAAAAAAATTTGTTAAACGCGCGCAGATTGCGGGAATAAATCACCGAAAATTATTTTCCCGCCAATATTGCTTTAGGACGAAAAAACTGTTTTCTCAGCTAGCTGAGATCTCCTGGACTTGTCGATGGATGGAAGTTAGCAATCTGGTAAAAGGACGTCACAATATGCCTTGAAATTGGCGCGTTATTAAAAAGTAAGTTATCACAATTTCTATTTTTCTGTTAATATATTTTTTTTAGAATAATCTTAACCGCCTGCTGTGTACATATTTTTGTTCGCCTGATATTTGATTTTTGCTCCTGTTACCGATTTCGTCAAAAAAGTACATCACCCCAAATGTATGTAACATGGACATAATTCTTCAATGCAAATTAAAAGATCGCATTCCAATCAGAAAAGTAAGACAGTGTAAAAATGTGTAAATTGGGTTACTTAAACTTTAATTTAGAATTCAACTTGTTGGTAAGCAGTTATTGGATGAAAGTTGGCCCCAAAGTCGCATTAGCTTGTCGAGAGCCCAGAGGTCTTTTGCTCCTACTATTGTCTTTATCTTTGTCCATATCGTCCTTATCCCTGTCATTTTTCTTGTCATAGCTATCGGCATTTTCCTTATCGTCTTTTTTCTTGTCCTTCTCGTCCGGACTGGTATCTTTTTTTTGAGGCTCCTCCTTAGCCGATTCCTCCGTTACCAAGGATTCGCTAGAGTCGGTGAACTCGGTTTGGGCATTGAAGTCTTTTCTCTCGCCGCCAGGTTGATATTCATTTGGATTCACCGATTTGGGCTGATCGTCACGTGGTGATGGATAATTCTGGATTAATTCGGCAGCTAGCTCCCTAGCCAGAGGTTCTGTTGCCGCTGCCAGGCAACGACGCGACATAATATCCAATTCTCCGCCATTGGGGTCGATGACAGTGCCCCCCAGCTTCAGTTACCAGAAGAATGCCAGCGACCATGTCCCAGATGTGCAAGCCAAAATAGTAGAAACCATCGGCGACCCCGGAAGCAATCATGGCCAGGCCCATTGCCGACGACCCAATCGAACGCATGCTATCAAAGATTGACATAAATCCTAAGAATGCAGAGGGAGATGGATAGGGGTGTTTGTAAACTTACGCATGGGTCTTCTTCAGCAGCTTCCTGGCGTTGTCCATTACAACCCCATTTCGGGTATCGTTCATGCCCGAGGAGTATTCCTGCAATATCATGGCATGCTCCAATTTCATCTGCCCGCTGGTCACAATCGGATCGCCATTCAGATGGGCCCCCATCCCACGACGGGCACTGTAACAGTCCTTCATCGGTGGATTATACACAATGCCAAATTCAGTCTCCTTGTCAACCACAAAAGCCACCGAAATGCAATAGTAAGGAAAATGATGAACAAAATTCATTGTGCCATCGATGGGATCAATTATCCAGGTTGGGGCATTTGTCAACTCGACTTGGCCTGTTTCCGTTTGCGACACTGCCTCCTCGCAAATGAATCTAGACACAAGAGCACGACAAACTCTTAGCCAAGCGCTTGGCCAATACCACCAAAGTGTATGGAGTTCAACTTACTTGTGATCCGGATATCGCTTCATTATCGCCGCCATTATCATATTCTCCACAACATTGTCGGTGTGCGTAAGCAAATCGTGCTCGTGCTGCTTGATGGTGTATTCCAATCTCTGTTTATTTGCCTCCAGAGTTAGGGCACCAGCTTGCTTTACCGTCCGGATGGCCAGTTCGAAGCAATCATCCAAATCGAGGTGCATGGTCTGAGTGGTTTGCATTTCCGTGCGCGGGGTATCCCGCAAATCGCTGCCATCGGTCTCCAGATCGGAATAGAGCACACCCGTGGTGTCGGGTGCTGTGTTCGTTGTCTTACAGGCAAAATCCTTGGACGGATCGAATGTGACATCGGTGTTTATGAGTTTACTACAACAACTCTCGGGTGGATTTTCGATCGGTTTCGTTTGGTCATTTTCGACTGGTCGGTCAATAGGAGTGGAACTGGCGACAGCTGGCGGCGTTTCCCCTCGAGGTGGTGTGTACATTGTTGGCGGTGGCATGGGCACATCCTGCGGTCGGGCTGATGGCGGGGGCCCACCTTCATGCGCGCCGAAAGAGGTTGGTCTAGGTGAAGTCGGGCGTGGTGTAGCAGTAGTTGAATTAGTCGGCGGGGAGCCACGTTGCACGTTTCCATACAAGGCATGTGTCGAGGTCGGTCTCGAGGTTGCCGCCAAAGTGGGCGGCGTATGTGGTACAGATGGTGGTGCAGGTGTTCGGTGGATTGCCATTTCACTGTTCCCTTTGGATTTTAGTTGATTATGCCGTATTCCCTCCACCCGCGGATCCTGCTGATTGGCCTTATGGTCCTCTAAACCATAATTAATAGCTGCATTTGCCGGCAATTGATCATCCGCTGTTGCTTTCGCATCTCTCTGTGATGGTATGGTCACTGGCTGCTTTTTTGCATCCGAGGATCGCCTCGAACCTTGTGACGCTCGACGCTCTGCCTGATTCTGCTCGGACAGCCTCAGGGCATTAACTCGCGGATCTTGAGCATTGGCCATGCGACCCTCCAGTCCATAGTCAGTGGCTGCATTTGAGAGGTCCCTGATAGTAATAGACTCTTCTGTCTGGTTGGGTTCTGGACGCGTTTTCTTTGCCTTATCCGCCTTATCCTTGTCGCTATCATCGCTCTTCCTGTTTTCCGCCATTATGAAGCCCTCCTACTACCAATAACTGCCACCAGTAACAATGTCAAACAATGAAAAAAAGGTGAAAACAACAAATTTTGCCTGTTCAGAGCTAGTAAACTAGCTACACCCAAATGTCATCCTCCCCATCCCCCTAGCTCGGTGGCTAACGATAACAAATGCCAGGCCTATGCGATATATCTGTAATCCATTTTTGTCGGGGGGTGGCAAAGTTACCTATTAATTTGCCAGAGGTTAGCAAAAACAAAAATCAACAAATCAACTTGCAAAAAAGGAAGACAAAAAAAGCAACCCATGGAAACAATAAACTTTATTTTTCATACACACACATATCTCGATAAATATATATGTATATAGATATATATATATATAGAATTTCATTTAACCATTTTCCAAACTCTGTAAAACTAACAACTTTCTCTTTATACATTCACCATGTCCCCCAAAAAACACGACGTCCGAGATTTTGAAATCAAATTATGATATCGCATATCAAATTATTTGAAACATTTTTATGGATATCATATAATTGAAATCAAGAATCCTTCACTCTGTCACTGGGCCATCGAGACCTGATATTTTCTTTTCACATATGTATATATATATATAGAGGATCATATATATATATATATAACAAGTATAATACGAGCTCTAACAATAATTAAATATTGTATATATACTATATAGGTAGATATACATGCAGGATATACATATGTACCTAGCAGGATCTAGCAAAATCAAACATTAAGCTATAAATTTTCATCTTAGGCAAACTTACAACTTAATGATAAATTCTGCATACACTAAGTTTTCTCTATATAGTTTTTGTTTATCTGTTTTTTTGTTTTTTGTTATTTGTTTCTGTTGCAGCAGTAACTTCAATGATATGTTTTCGTTGCGGCAAGTCTTCTGACCATATAACATATATATATATTGTATATATTATGTCTAGTATAAATCGTATATAGGAATGATATTTGTTTTTTGTTTTCTTCTTTTGTTAGCAACATTGATATGTATCGTTTTCTTTCAATCTTACAGGCTAAAAACAAAAAAAAAAAATGATAACAAAATTGTTGTACCATTTCGCGCGATCCTTATATATTGGATTGGAGGAGTGTCTGGCTGTCTCTCTTTGGCTAAAAGTTTATCCACATCAGGTAACATAAATTAGATAAGAAATTCGAACATACATAGAAACTAATAAATCAATATATGCTCTGTGTGTGTGTGCTTGTGTGTGTCTGTGTGTTTTTAAGTAATATTTTGTTACTATTTTGTTTACTGGAATCATGTGTTTATATATTTCATTTAGATATATATAAAAATTCTACTAAAATTACATACATAATCAACAATATAAATTTATAATTAAATTTGTTTTTATCACAACGAATTATAGCAAAAACTTAAATTCTAAAAACAAATAATCTACACATACAACGAAAATAAATCAAATTCATGACGACGTGCTCAAAATTATTAGTTATCTACTTACTATACAGTGGGATATAGTTACAAATACATATAGCCAATTCCACAAAAAAAAAAAAAGAAAAAAAAAGACACTATTTAAAGACAAAGAAAAACACAAAAGAAATATCAAAAGTACAAAAAAAAAAAAAAAAAAAACATCAACAAGAAGTTATTAAGTTTCCTGTCATGGATTTACTTACGCACTTGGTTTTAAAGAGACTTAATAACTAAATTGTTGTATCAAGTAGTAAGTAGTAAGTAAATAAGTAAGGTTTTGGGGGGGAGATTTACATGTTGTTTGTTTAGCCAAAAAATGCATAGAAATAATGGCAAAATCGTGGCGCATAGATTGTGTGTGGGATGCCATCTACTTGGCCTCAATGGGACGATTGGCGAACAACTGTTCGACAATTTGCTCATCCGCCAGGGTCGAGGTGTCGCCCACATTGCGATCGTTGACGGCTATTTTACGCAGCACACGACGCATAATTTTACCAGAGCGTGTCTTGGGCAAACCGGGAGCATTTTGTATAACATCTGGCATGGCAAATGGTCCGATACGTTCACGTACCATTTTCTTGAGGTCCGCTATTAGTTTCTGATCGAACTTCTCGTTCTCATTGGGCGTAATGAAGCAATAGAGGCATTCCCCTTTAACCGGATGCGGGCGGGAGACCACAGCCGATTCGGCGACACGGGGATGTTCGGTTAGAACCGATTCGACCTCGGCTGTTGACATCAGATGACCAGAAACATTTAACATATCATCGACACGTCCAGTGATCCACAAATAGCCATCCGCATCGCGACGAGCCCCATCACCGGTGCAATAGTAGCCAGGGAATTTGGAGAAGTAGGTGTCCTCGAAGCGTTCATGATTGTTGTACAGAGTGCGCATCATGCCGGGCCAGGGTTGTGAGAAAACCAAATAGCCCTCTCCTTCGCCCTTAATCTCAATGCCGCATTCATCAAGCAGAATAGGCTTGACGCCAAAGAATGGGAACGACTGTGAAGACAAGTTGAAACATTAATTCAGCACACTGTCGAAGAATAACCATCATCACTTACAGCCGATCCTGGTTTCATCGGTGTGGCACCGGGCAGTGGAGTTATGACATGACCACCGGTTTCGGTTTGCCAAAACGTATCGACTATGGAGCACTGCTCTTTACCAATATAGCGATAGTACCAGAGCCAAGCCTCTGGATTGATGGGCTCACCAACGCTGCCAAGGACTCTACGTAAGGACATTGAATATATTTATGGATAGTTAGTTTTGCTGTAGAACCCATTATGAGGGAGGAAACTTACTTAAGACCACTTAAATTATGCTTCAGCACGGGTCCTTCGCCAAACTTCATCAAGGCCCGAATGGCCGTTGGAGCCGTATAGAACTGAGTGACCTTGTATTTGTCAATGACGCTCCAGTAGCGATCATTACCAGGAAAGAATGGAGTCCCCTCGAACTGGAAAATTGCAATGTGAAGAAAAAACAAAGCACTTTACTAAGGCCGCACACATCGACAATCTAATCGCAAATCAATCTGAATCATGTACTCACAATAACCGAAGTGGCACCATTTGCCAATGGGCCATACACCACATACGTATGCCCGGTAATCCAGCCCACATCGGCTGTACACCAATAGATATCCCCAGGCTTGTAATCGAAGACAATCTTGAATGTGGTCGCCGCATACAGTAGATAGCCCGCTGTTGTATGAAGGACACCCTTGGGTTTGCCAGTCGAACCACTCGTATAGAGCATGAATAGTGGATCTTCGGCATCCATCCATTCGGGATAGCAGGCTGGCTCTTTGTCCTCCATTTCCTCATGCCACCAATAGTCGCGATCGTCGGTCCAGGGTATCTCTTCCTCCACATGATCCGGTTGGCAGGGTGTAACCCGCTTCAAATGCGACACCACAATGCATTTCTCCACCGAATGGCCCATCTCCTCGGCCTTCTCCAGGGCCGTATCGCAGAGTGCCTTCAGATAGAGCGGCTTCTCGCCACGCCAAGCCCCATCGGCGGTGATCAATAGCTTGGCCTTGCAATCGACCAGACGCTCGGCGAGCGAATCGGGCGAGAAACCAGCAAAGACAATGGAATGTACGGCACCAATACGGGCACAGGCCAACATGGCAATGGGCAACTCCAATATCATGGGCATGTATATCGAAACGCGGTCACCCTTCTTAATGCCATGATCTTTCAAGACATTGGCAAAGCGGCAGACCTCCTCCAACAGTTTGCGGTAGGTAAGACCGCGCGAATAGTCATCGGGGTGGTTGCCCTCCCTGTGGAAACAGACGACAACAACAAAGCGACACGACAAGAATGAAAACCCACGAGGAAGCAATACTTATGTATATAGTATATGTATGTACATATGTAGGTATGCTATATACATAGTACAGACATAAGTGTAGGCAGTAGGTTATATTATTGCCTACCGAGCACTCTCTGATTCTGGCAATTCGCCCAATTCCTCAATCAAATACCTCCCCCCATCCCCACTTAAGCTCTCAATTATATCATTTACAGCAATTTGAGGTTTCCTAATTGCAACTTAATTCGATTGGGCATAATTTTTCAAAGCCACTCTCTTTGTTTTTGTTCTTGTTTTTGTTTCTTACAATTAGCAACATTAAAGTCTATAGTAGAACCCAAGCTTATGTATATTCTTGATGTGTGGGGGCCATTTACCCAGACACCCAGCTGCACCTGTCACTCTCTACAGTTGTCGACAAAATTATGCTGCCTACGAAGTTCTTAATTGGAAAGTTTCTTCCTTCTGCCCCTCTCCCCGCGCCCTACCAAACTTGATCAATAATTATAAAGGAATCGCAAATGTTTTTTCTTTTCTCAGATAAGTAGAATCTTAATCAATTTGCTAGCGGAAACGTAGATAATTTCTGAGTAAAACAGACAAACCATATACTTAGATAAAGAAATTAGAATTAAATGTGATATAGAGAGTAGTGCATATTAAACGATAAGCAATGACAATTAAAAAGCGAAGGAAAAAAACCCCCCAAAAACAATTTTCAAGTGATTAGAGAGAAATTGAAAAGTGTTAATCTCCGGTGTTCAATAACTTGTTAATCTCACTGTGTGGACTTTTAGTTGTAGTAAAACCCAAATACATTAAATTTAACAATTAAATGTAAGACTAAACAAAAGCTTTTAGCAACAGTTTCTCGCTACAAACAAAAGCAAATACATATGTACATACATACAGAAAAAATAAGATCACCAAAAAGTCGTGACTGAACCAAGTTGTAGCGGATATATCTATGTAAATTGGAACACCAACTCAGGTTGAAGGCCAAGAATCTAAAAGAGAGCGAGAGAAAGCAATTGGCTTAAAAGGTAAACAAGGTTCTATGACCAACAGCCAACCGATCGACTGACCGCCCACCTGTCTAGACCCGAATTTACCCTTGTATATGTGCACTTCAAATGACTCAAAAGAAACAGAAACAACAAAAACTATACAATACAAAGGAGTATAAATCATAGATCGCCAAATGACCAAGCAATCTAAATAGAATATACATATATAGTACACATACTAGGCCAGCAATAACCGATAAGAATTAGCCGGTCCCGGTCGGTCGTAAAGCGTTTCGGTTGGCATCGGTTTTTTAGATTTGTTTCACGGGGGCGTATGGCGAAAGGGAAGAAAGCAGGAAGAATACAACAAATAATATATTGTGACGTATTCCTTGGGTTATTTTTGGTTAAAGTGAACAAAGTTCAATTCACATGTACATACAGACATACATACATAGACTGGTTGATTGGTTGGCTAACATTTGAGCATTTGTTGAAATTATATTAACATTTCGGCGTAATACTTGTATGGCAAATTAGTAAGATGATAAAAATAAATAAAACACGCATCAACCAGCCATCGATGAAATACATAAATCAACTTTCCCTTGAAATTTCCTGAACATTGTGTTTGGCTGAGTGTGTGTAACATTAGTGCTTTTCAAACTGTAAGACCATCCGCTGTTAATCGCTTCTCTTCAAGGGCAAGGCAGCGCAACAGTTTAACAGCTGATGTTGTTGTTGTTGTCTAACTGTGTACAGTTTCAATAGCACTGTGGCGCCTTATCATCACAATTGGGAATATATTTTTTGGTATGTGCGTGACTAATTATGTTTTTTTTTTTGTTTTGGCGAGAATAACCGCCAGGGAAATGTGGCGCGACACATTTATGTAGGTATTTAATTCCATTCCTCTCAAGTATGTGAGTTTTCAATTGGGAAGTACTCACTTACTAGCCAATCTAACTTTAAGTGTAATCTCGCCGACAAATCGGTAGACAAGAAATTTTCCATGCATCGGCAAGACGCGTGGCCATGGCAATGGAAACGAAGCAAAGAGTGGAAGAAAAACCTTATCAAAAATCACAAAATATTCTTATAAACATACATATGTATGTATGTATGTACATACATATGTATGCTGCTGGCTAGCTAGTGGCTAACTAACGGCCTCTCATGCACGCGTCTGTGTTATTTTTATTATCTAAACATTAACAGCTGTTAAATTCGCGTGTCTAAATGAAATTGGAATCGAATGTTTTTGGTTTGTTGCCGACGACGCCGGGGCTAACTGTAGGTGCCCTACAGTTTGAAAGACATTATCGTATGATCAAACAGCTGATGCTGTTGCGGCTGGAATTTTATGTTAATTTCATCTTACATAATATAACGTTTTGGGGCCGAAAGATAATATACATAAACTTCAAGCGAGAAATGGAAGGGAATTGTCTAAACTCGAATGTGCTTAGTAAAAATACCCACTTAAGATAAGATTTATAAATATATATAAGTTTTCTGTAAAATGATTGTACTAACATTAATCATTTAGAATGATTCCCCCATGACTAAGAGTATCTCTATTTATGTACATACATACATAAATATTTTGCACTGTGCAAACTATTTCGATAAATGGATATACCCGTTTTTGTTTTCTGTTTGCAAAAGGGTGTTCTTTATATTAGAATTACAGGTGTTTACAGATCTATCTGGCTCTATCTCTCATTAGCAGTCATTCCTCTCTGCCACATGGAATTTGAGTGACCGGAGAGAGTGTGGGGATGAATCAGACGAACCAAATCGTTCGATCGCGTGATTTATAGAGTGCTTTCCAAACTGTGATTACCATGTTCAATTACTCGGAAGGAGTATTTGAAAGTTTACACAAAATCGATCAACATTTCTTGATCTGGGTGCAATTCTTTGGCCCAGACTGACTGACACACTTTTCAATAATGAATATCAAGAAATATTTTCTCATTGTATTTATTGTTCGCCATCGATTTGAATAAACAATTTTGCGCGCCGACGACTTTGCTGCCTTGTCAAAAGCGCTTACATAATATAATGGAGGCGCTCTCCAAACGTTTTTGTGTATATAATTTGATTTAATTTCATTTCATTTTGGAAACGAATCCGAAATCAAAACGAAACGATACGTCAATGGATTGCGTTCAGGCCAAAATTCAATATATGTACATATTATCTCAGTCTAAGTGAAACGTTTTGCCTTAAAAAGGGGCATTAATTATTACTCATTACCTGCAAATTGGGCTTACCACTCATAGCACACACGCACACCCACCCACACGCACACACACACACACACTTAATCAGGAAGATAGTATAGAGAACAGAACAGAAAACTATTCTATTCTATGGTTATTTTATCTTATCAGCAATTTAGAAAGCGAGGACGACAGTGAAGCAGATTGTGCACATTTTTGCTTTTTTCTTTCTTTATTTTTCCGATAGCCCTCTTTCTAATACCCTCCCACCTTAACTCCCTCCCCTCCGCTCAGTCAACATTCAATAGTTCAGTGTTAGTTGGTTTGGGGGAGGGGGGGGCGGCTTTTGAAACTCTCTTTCTAATGACCTTCCCGTTTACCTGACTTTCATTTGCATTTCACTTACACACACGCGCCTTGAACAACAACAACAGCAGCAACAGCAACAGCAATAACAAGACAATTTTACGTCCGTGATAACCTCAGATAACCGCATTAATATGGTATTAACATTTGTTTAACAGCCCCAACAGATGATGATGATGCCCCAATGAACGATGATGCTGATGCTGATGATGAGATGGTAATGATTTTGAACTTTGACTTTTGGGTTTTGGGAAAACAAAAATATTGATTTTAATTACGTTGTGAGTGGCCCTTTGCAAGTGCCACCCAAAGTGCAACAAATATAAACACAATTCTGATGAATACATATTACTTAATATTTGCTTTTACATTGTTATTATTTGTTGCCAACTCCCACCTAGTTATTTGCATTTCAAGTATTTGCTGTTGAATTGAATGTATTTATTTGCAAATCAATAATCACACAACAAAAAGAAACAAAGACACACTTTAAAGGAAATTGATTTAGTTTTTTCGACCAGGTCAGAGTCAATACAAAAACACTCATGGAAAAAGGGGGCCACAATTTGGGGACGCCCCTGAAGTATTTAAAGCTTGACCCTGACATTGACCTAGCCGAAGCAACGGCAGACATATGATATATACAAACTTATACATACATATATGTATGTATGTATATATGTTCATATGTGTAAATAAAACCCGACAGAATGAATGCTAGTTAAAACTGTTGACAACAATTAACTTCTACTGTTAATTCAACTGTCATCATCATATTGAAATGCGCGCCTAAATGTGTTAAATTATCTTTTAACAATTAGAGCAAACAATAATGGCTTTGCATGTTGTAAACTTGCAATTTACTTTGACCTTAAAGCAACCCTCTTCTGCTCACCACCCCCTTTTTTAAGGACCATTGAAAGAACATCTGTTTTTTCCTTTCGGTGGCTGCGCAGAAAAACATTCCTTGCTAACCTACCTACCTACAAACATCCACGTACCTAAAAGGACCTACGTCACGACAGTTTCATAACCACCAACAAGAAGAAAGAAAAATCGATAGTGTTATCCTTCTTTTGGTTTCACACAACCGAAGCTCAGTTTGCCCTTTTGAGGAGAGTTATTGTTTAGTTGTTTGTACTCACCAGTAATAGGCTATTTGATCGCCCAATCCGTTACGGACATTGCGATCTAACAGATTATAGCAGATATTGGTGGAGGCTCCTGCCATCCATTTAATTGAAATGGGTCCTTTGGAAATATTGAAATTATATTGCAAAAATTTCTCTGGATCAGCTGGTGTTTCCCAATGGAATTGTTTGGCCACACGTGACCAAAATTCCGAAGGATTATCCAATGACTCCTGATAGAATTTCTTGTATTCATCGAAACTGGATATGTAAGCCTTTTGACTAATGGCTGGATTTGGTTCGTATATTGATTTTTCTGCTGGCATTTTGATGTGTTTCTCTGTTTTTAATATGTATATTTGTATATCCTGGTCTGATTTCCTCCTTCTTCCTTCTTGTAAGGCAATTATCCCTTTTTGTTTGTATGGTGCACTTGCGGTGTGTGTGTGTGTGTGTGTCTCTTGTGTTGTTGTCTATGTTTATTTTGAGTAAGTGTTAAGGTTTTTGTGTGTGTTTTGGTTTCTCGAGCAGCACGCTGTGTTTTTAGTGTGTACCGCACGGAATGAGTTCAATTTGAGCACTGTCAGTTTGAAACGAGCACTGCCAAGCTTTTCGCATTCGTTTCGTAGAGCTTTTTTGGCGAACGACTAACGGCTACGAACCAAGCACTGTGGTCTGTTTACCTGGAAACAAACAGATGGAAATTCAAAATATGAACGTATTATCAGATTGTTCTCTCCCTCTCACTCTCTCACACTATCTGTTATAAAGGAATATATTTTCGAAACTTTAGAGTTTCGCGGTTTCGAAACCAAATAGGCTTTCGGATGGCCATGTGACATTATCTTTTAGCATCATCGCATGGTTCGACAGACGTCCGCTGACATCAACATCGACATGGACTTGGACGATTTCATCCTTATCACAATCACGGCATAAAATTTCCAGAGAGGTAGGTGTGTGCCCCGTCGTCTGTAGATTTCTTCGTTAATCAGGTGATGCCCGGGTCCGACTCCGACTCATATTGCTGATTGAACATGAACATGGATTCGGCGTGTGCCGTCCATATGTACATATGTATGTACATATGCCAAATGTATCAGCCTATAACAATCGTCTCGACAACAAAAATTCTGATTGTGTCAAGTGTGCGAGCAAAATGGCAATGAGAGGAAATTTCAGGGTTCTAGTTAAGTTCCGTATCGTCTGGATTTTTTTCGGTGTTTTTTTTTTTGTTTTGTTTTTGTTTTTGGTGCTTTTATCAATATCCGCGATTCAAATCGTAGGCAATATAATAATAACTAGAGGGCCCGACAATAATTCGGCTATCCCGAATTTTTCATACACTCCCCAGAGAAAGTTCATAAGTTCTAAGATTTTGCATCGAAGTTAGTCCTTGGAGTTTGGCTTCATAAAAACCATCTTAGTAATGGAGAAAATCAATTTTACTTTATTTCATTTGGCTGTTTCATGAAATGCTTTCAAAATAGTTTCAAAAACCCTTTTTTAGATGTTAGATGACAATTTGTTTTGAAATAACAAAAAGCCATTTGAAAATCGTTCAAAAGTAAAATGGATTTAATGGATTGTTTCTGAACTTGGCCAATTACTTGCAGAATTCAATAAAAATAATTCATATTTTTATAGCAATTTTTTACTAACAATAAAATTTGAAAACAAAATATTTGTAAATACAAACTCAATTTCTGTAAATTTTAAGTGTGTGTTAAAAAAAAAAAACATAGGAATTACAAAAAATATATATTAAAACCAGTTTTAAAACATTTTTCTATGAAAATTTCAGACAACAAATAAAGTACTTGAAAATTGTATAAAAAGCGAAAAGTAAAGGAAAAGCAGGAGTTTAGAAAACATTTTAACCCCTTTTTTTAAATTTTTTGATTGATAATTCCAATACAATTAATATAATATACATATGCATGGTTTTAATTAGTTGTAGAGATATGGCCAAATATTGAGATTTCGCTTAAGACAATGAAGTTATTAGTTAATAAATCCATTCTAACTTAGTTTAGACAATCTAAAAAACACTTTAGTTCAGACAAATATAGAATGAACGATATTAATCTTAAAACTTGTTTCAAAAATTTACATAATACACTTATATCTGGAGTTTTTGTCGACATATAACACATTATCAACTATAAGCCATGTATTCTATCAAATTTTTGATTTCATTGTTTTTAACAATGGCCCGCAGTTTAAAGTTGGTCGGTAAAGTTAACATTTTATATACATAGATCTCTGAATTATGCGAGTGACTAGATCTTAATGAAATTACCTTAAAGATATGCAAAACAAGTTACAACAAATTATATACATACATTGTTTCTTATTTTATTTATTTGCTTTTAGTTAATATTTATGCATAGATTGAGAGAGTTTTTTATACCTCATTCAAAACGAGTAAAAGAGACGCAAGAAACACACTCTCTCTTTCACCTTCAAGTCACATTCACTCAATTCAGCAAGTAGCAATTAAAGTAACAAAAAATAGCTCAAGTTACACAAGTTTTTAATAGTTCTTGATATTTAGAACAACTTAATTTTTGGTACAATTTCAATCTGTCACATTTGACAGTTGTCGGTCAATTGACATTGACAAGAGATTGACACTTCAACTTGACAATTGGAGCAGAGAAAGATGACAGTTCATAAGTCATTTTCCATATCGATTTTGTGTTTTCACATAATTCATTATATCAGATGTTCCCAAATTGGTGTTTTAGCTGATTTTCAAAGCTCACATTGCAACGTTGTCTTGGGACAACGGTGCCAGAAGACTCCTAACGAGTCTTGGAGAGTCGTTTGGAAGCTTGAAGGCTTTATAAACTTTAGCTGGTTTTAATGTTTCCAATATTTACATACGTATGTAGCCTGAATTCTTTGGTCGTGAACTTCAATAAAAAAAATGAATAAAAATACGAACCCGGATAGCTAGAATCAATAGATGTACAAATTTCGTTATTTGGCAATTGAGTCGGGTTAAACTTGATTGATTTAGCTGTAATCTAAGAGCATGACTTCTCTCTTGCTGTCGTTCTCTTAAATTCTTATCTCTTATCAGTAAGGCAGTTTCCATGGGGGGATCTGTCGCTAGACAGGCAACCCGCAGGTCATCATTCCCAGCAACGTAGATTGTTATTTTTGGGCTTTATAGTTTATTTTTGCTTCTTAAATGCAACAACAATGTGGAGGATCGTGGTGTGGTGTATGAGTTCAATGATAATTGTGGTGGGATGAGTTTGAGAGATAACAAATGTGTGGAAATCTTTTAATGGCGGTTTCCATTTGCCATTTTCTTGTTTTGGCTTTTAATTTCCACTTTATTCTTCTCTAATGATCGGCACTGGAGCTTAGGAAGGTCTTGTATTGTTCTTCAGTCATAAGTTTCTCGTACTCTTGAGGATCCTTTAGCGAGACTTTAAAAAGCCAGCCTAAAAAAAAGAGATATGTTAAGAATTAGAATGGGATCAATCGAGCATAAGCCATGGACATACCCTTATCGTAGCAGCTTGTGTTAACCAGAGCTGGCGTATCCTCCACATGAGCATTCTTTTCTGTTACCTTGCCACTTACAGGTGAATACACCTCACTGGCTGCCTTCACACTTTCAAGAGCTCCGCATTCGTCGTCTTGTTTGAGCTCTGTTCCGGGTTCGGGAAGTTGGGCAAAGACTACATCACCCAAAGCCTCTTGGGCATAACTGGAAATGCCCACGATGGCCTTGTTGGCATCCAGAAGTTCCACCCATTCGTGTTTGTCTGTATAACGACGCTCTGCAGGAGTGAATAAGAGATTGTTACACAGTTTAAGATACATTTGCCAATCGCTCCAAAACTGTATGCAACTGTTGCATAAACTGTCTATTTACCTTTATCCAACATATTGGTAATATGAAAACTACGCCATTGACCTATGGCAAGGGGCGTGGCAGAGGCCCGCATGTGTCGCGCAGCAACCTGAGCACCGAAACGTGCGAATTTCTTAATAAAAACCATAGTACTTGTATATTATAGAAATAGCCGCTGCCGCTGCCTCTGCTCCCTTGGGCTTGTGATTCAAAAGTGATGAAAATAAAATAGTTAAGCGCTTACGTTAAACGCTCGGCTATTCTGTATTCAGTATTCAGTACTGGGAGGCAGTGACGGCCAGGCTTATCAATATTTTTTGATATTTTTATATTGAACTTTTTGTTTTTGGTTGACCCCAAGGAGGCGGGCAGAAGCAAAGTACAACAACAAATTAGAGCCGGAGAAATATCGATGTTACCGTCGATGTTATCGATTTCTTTTGCTATCAAACATCGATGTTTTTACATTGGACCAAATATTAGCAAATAAGCACATTAATTAGGACTAAAGTATAATTTTGCATCTCGATTTGCTTAATTAAATTTTTAATTAATGGCATACTTTTGGGCTTTTTCTTCTTTTAAAATATTTTGGTAAACTTTGTTTTATATAAATATGAGAATTTCCTATTTTATTAGAGATGGAAAAGATTTCAGTATTATTTTAAACTTGATTTTAATGTGTCAGGATCGTAAATGCTACGAATTATCTTTTTCAAAAATATCGACGTTCTGTAAACGGCGACGTTACTGAACATCAATTAAATCTATAGCATATTTTTAAGTTTTTATATCTTTGAACACTTTTCGGTTTGACGCTACAAACCCATCAAACTCCCATTATTTTATCCGAAAAGAAAACGCAAAAGATAAAATTATAAATATCATAGATAAAAATGAAATAAAATTACGTAATTTGTGTGACATTGTGTGTTTCTACTGATTAAACTGTGGATAATGTTAGGACAGCTGGAGAACATATTTGTAAGGGTATACAAAGGTCAGATCGGCGCATTGGTTTTTTAATTTTCTCTTAACCAGCTAGCGTTGCCACCGCGCTATCGTGAATACACCACTCACTGTGATTGGCTGACAAAGTGCTGCGCTACGCGGACGAACGGAAAATCACCCTACGCTGTACAAATGAGCACTTGAGCACTTTATTTGAAAAATTTGGGGTAAATAATTCAGTTTTCAGTGAACCTTTAACGTATTTGATGTGAAGCATTATTATTTAACTTTAAATTTATAAATTTAAAAAATTCTCTAACGTTTTTCAAGTGATAATTTTTGTATGATTTATGCTTGATGTTTATTAAATACCGCATACAAGAGTCAATACAGCCGTTCTCAAAGCATCACTGGTCTGGTTTTTAGTAAAACATTTTGTTTTTGGCATTCAGAGTTGGCGCGTGCAACAGCACACAGAGTGCGCAAAGAAAGTGTAAAAAAGTGAAAACATTTTCAAATTATTTAAATACTATATTTGCAAAAATTAATAATTTGCCACAAAAGCTGAACTTCTTTTGTACATGAAGGTGTGTGTTGTTGTGGAACAGGTTAAAAATCGTAGATCGGTCAACACCGATCGATTAGTAGGATTAAAGTGCAGATACAATGAATACTACTTTTTTAACGGCCACAATTATAACAATATAATTCCGATATATCTGAGTCGATTACAAACTATGAGGATATGGATAGTTGAGAAAAATCGTCAATAAAATACCAATTATTACTAATCAGTTGCAGTGTGCGTTTGCATTTTAATTAACATATCTTTCGAAAATTTTTTGTGTTTCCCAGCGATAAGACATTTTGTATGCGGAAAATAGAACGTGGCTCAATAGCTACAATAATTATGTATTTCCAATCAGCTTCAATAAATATATAAAGAAAATGTATATATTTTTGTTCAATGTTCATGGTTTTTTTTCGCGCCGGTTTGCTGTGTTTTGTCTTCTATTTATTTTTGGTGTATTTTAGCTATTTTGCTTTGTGCTACTCATTCCGGCCTGCCTGCTGGCTGGTAGGTAGCTGCTGCTACACCATTACAAAATACCAAGTTTAGATAAACCTACCACACTGCGATTGTATTGCAGGCCAGAGTTGCCATATAGTTCATTTTTCTGTACTGTACTTTTTTCAGTCGTTTGCTCAAGCAGTTTCATTTTTTTTTTTTTTTTTTGTATTATTGTTTTTGTAGTAACGAACTAAATATAACAAATTTAAACAAAATTTTCAATGCATTCAAAAAAAGCTTAAGCGTCGGGTTAATGTATAATGTTGGCACAGGAGATTGCACCCACGGAAATTGGTAAACACGCAAATATTATTCGAGGTGAGTGTGAGTTTTCGCAAGAGAATTTGCAATTTGAACACCGCTCATGCCGCTGTTTAAAAATTCTCTCTCTCCCCGCATGTTAATCCTTGTTTCAAAACAAAATGTAGTCGCTCAAGAGGAATTGGCCAACATGGATGTACTCGTCTGTGGACGTTGCCTGAGAGCCTACAATTTTGTCGAGGAATTCCAAGCTCATAAGGAAGATGCGTGCGAAAAGGAGAACGCTAATCTTAAAGAATCTCTGGATACAAAACCAACAATTTGGGCATTCACCTTGTGGAAGGCCACACAACTTCATCAGCGTAAAGAAACTGCCAACTCGAATTCGTGGGCTCTATACCAGCATTGGGTGAAGCTCGAAGATAGTGTACGAGAACCGTGGATTGTGGCCGGAAAAACAATACAATCATTTGGAAAAATCGGACATGGACAATTGCAGGATATGCCAGTGCGCATTACAAAAACTGTTGTCAATCCCAGCAATAGCAACAATACTTCTAATAGCACCAATAATTCCAGTGGCAGCAGTAATAATTCATCTTCCAGACGTAAGTGTAACTATTATTAGATAGTATATATTTGATATCTTGCCAGGCAGATAGGCATTTGCAATATCAAGGTTTATTTCTAGGGATATTGTGATTAGTTTCTAAACTGTTACTCTAGTTATTTTTGTCAATTTTGTCATTTAAAGATAATAGAAAATAGGATTGCCTTTTCAATTTCGTTTTTATGATTCCTATGACAATTTCTAATGAAAATTCAATTTATATATTGCAGGATCATCTGCCGGAAAATTGCCTACATTAGCGAATCAACTAAAGGACACAGAAAATGAATGGCCAACAAAAACCAATAAGCAAGGAACACTTGCACCATTGCCTACAATTTCTACCTCCACACCGAAGGTTAACAATAACAATCGCATAGCCACACGCGTTGATACCAAAAACCGAACAATGCACCGAGGAGGCGGTTGAGAAAATTGTGGCCAAGCGTTTTAATCCACGCCGTAAGACTCATGAGTATTTAGTTAAATGGGTAGATCGATCACATCATGAAAACACTTGGGAAGCAATGGCCAATTTGGATCGTGTACCATATTTTCTACAAATGTTTGAAAAGCAATTGGCCCGACAGAAATTGACTAGAGAGAAGGGTTTGGACGCCATGAAAAGACTACAGCCACAATCCAAGACATCAGAGGCCTCCACGACTACAGCAGCATTGAACACTAGCAGTAGTCCCGGAGCAGTTTCACCACCATCACGTCCATCACGCACCTCGAAAACAAAGGCCATGGATGCCTTCAAGCAATGGGTTAACGAGAGTGGTGCCAATGAAGAGGGTTCCACCTCACCATCACCATCGTCAGCCAACGATGATGATGAGGACATAGCCGCATCTCCAACGCCGGGAGCTGGTGTTAAACGAAAACTCAATCATAGTGGCGGTTCAGTTTTAGATGGAAGTAGCATAGAGTTAGGAGATTTGGAGGAAGACTTAATACCTTCTCATACGGTTAAGCGTTTAAAAAATGGCGGTAGCTCTGTCCAGCTAAATAAACCAAGGGAGAAACCACATGAGAAATCGGCACAGGTTGCCAAAATTAATGGCAATTCATCAGCCTTTGTAGCTGGTGGAAGTCCTGCAGGAGCAGCCAATAATGAACATAAAATGGGAGAGATTATCTATACAGAAGATAGTACCAGTTCAGGCATGTTTCGTAAACCCGAAATGCCCAATACCTTGCAAATGGTAAGTGCTAAAAAAAGGGACCTTTGTTTTTATTCTAAACTTTAATACTTGCCTCACGATTAACTAAGCATAATGTTGAGTTCATACATTCCTTCTTCTTTGCATTTGTTGTAACTTTTACCATCTCATTTCGTTTTAGAAAAAAGATCGAGTGGAAGGGCCTGTACGTGTACTCGCACGCTCGGAAATTGCGGGCAATACGCGCGGTGTCTTTCGCATAGCAGGAGAACTACAACAGCCACAGCAGCAGCAGCAGACGGTGCAACATCAGAAGCAACAACAGGCCGAGGTATCACCAACAAAGATTAGTCCTGTGGGTAGTGCCAAACGCTTTGCCGTTTCAAGAGCTGTTGGTTCGGGTTCCGGATCCGGCTCCAATTCGCCCATTACTGTCGGTCAACGTCAGCAGGTATTGCGGACACCTGGCCAGCAAGCAGCCGCCATCCAGCGTCGTCCTAATCAACAGGCGCAACAACCACTGAGACAGCAGCAGCAACAACAACAAACACAATTAGCAGCTAGAGGCAAACCTCCACCCAAGATAATAGCACGAGCCGGTGCTGGAACAGTTGGAACACCTCAGCAGCAGCAACAACAGCAGCGTCAGGTTGGAAATGTTGGCAACCGATTGGTTACACCTGAACAGAAAATATTACAACTCTCGAAATCGGGCGACTTGAAGGTTACCCGCAAAGTTGTTAGTCGCGAAGATTTGCTCACTCCGCGCGCTAATCAAGTGCGCCAACAACAGCGACCACAAACAGTCCAGCAAAAGCTGGCAGTATCGTCCCAACAACAACCTCTCAGAGGTGGAGGAGGGGGACTTTTAACTCCAAAATTGCCCACCGTAGCCCGCCCTGCCGTGACCAAACCGACACAAGCCAGCATT
Source organism: Drosophila tropicalis (assembly GCF_018151085.1). Classification (NCBI taxonomy): domain Eukaryota; kingdom Metazoa; phylum Arthropoda; class Insecta; order Diptera; family Drosophilidae; genus Drosophila; species Drosophila tropicalis. The sequence goes on along the minus strand of NW_027172929.1, from coordinate 3,228,111 downwards.
CAGCTTCACGTACCGAAGGTAGAAGACGAGGAAGAGGAGATACAACAACATCAGGCCCAGCTGTGTCCCATAACTGGAAAATTGATTGGCCAAGAGGAATCACAGCTGAAAATGGAGCAAGAGCAGCAACAGGAACAGCAACGCGAACAGCTGGAGGCAGCGGCGCAGGCTCTGCTCGGCAATGATCAGCAAGTTCTAACCAATGAGGATGGCTCGGCATTGTTGGTGCGTGGCGAAGATGGTACTGTCTATCAGGTGGCTGGTAAAAATGCCGAGGGTCAGACAATTCTGGTGACCCAGGGCCCAGATGGAGAGCAGCAATTTGCCTATGTGGCTGCCGCTGAGGGTGATGAACAAGATGTCATATCACTTGATCATGCTGTCGCTGAGGCCGTACAGGGTGCAGCCGGCGGCACCGAGGCTCAAACTGCCGATGGTGAACAGATTCTTGTATCCATGACCGAAGATGAGCTGGCTCAACATCAGGCTGCTTTGCTGCAGCAGCAACAGCAAACGGAAATTGCAGGAGGAGTGAGTGGGGGAACTCCAGCCACAGCTCAGATACATATAACCACCTCCGATAGCGATGGCACTGAGGCACAAATACCAGCCGAAGTTGTTCAAGCAGATTTACCCTCGCCTGGTTAGTATTTGTATGATCTCTTAATCTTTTGGCAAATTTTCTAACAATTACGGATGCTTTTTTCAGGTGGCACACGACGCGTCGTCTTATTGCTGCAGGATGGCACCTTTATGATGACTGAAATGCATGAAGATCAATTTAAGACGCTGAACATCCCGACGTAAATCAATTTGAAATTAGACCCCCCTCCTCCTCCAACGCACCACACACATAAACCCTTACTACACCACCACCAACACGCCCCTCCTAGTACATCCTAGATTTAATCTTAGTCGACTGATGATTGATTATTATCAGTGATCATCATTATCATCATCACCATCAAATTCCTTGATGTTGTTGTTATCCATGCAAACGTGCAGCGACAGCAGTGCCTTCTCTTTCTTTTCCATGGCTAAATTCTCTATATAAAGAAAAGATCTCCGCACATATTGTCGCTGTTTTCCGCATCCAGCATCAACACATCGGTTGAAAAGCAAAGAGATAACGCAAGAAGAAAGAAAAAATCGTAAGAAAAAAACCAAAAAAAAAAAAAAGATGAGAAGGAAAACAATGAAGAACCCTTCCCATTCTAAGTCTATTTTTATGGTCGGGGTCGCATGATCATTATCAAACTTCTGGTACAGCGGCTTCCACTTTGCATATACATATATAAATATATATACATAATAATACATTATTTACCTACCATAATAATAATAATGATAATACAATTGTAATTTGGACTACAAAATGTATTAATTTATAATAATTAATTTACGTAACTCTTAAAATGCGTTGTGTAATTCTCTTAGTAAAATGCAATTGCTTTTTGCATTTCGAGTAGGAACAATTAAAAGCGCAAAACAAAAAAAAAAAAAAAAAACAAAACAAAAACCAGAACAAAACTCAATTTGAATCGGAAATATCATCATAAAACCATTAAACTCTCGCCACACAATACCGATAATATTTATAATTAATTGTGTACTTGAACGATGTTTAAACATAAAAACTCTGACATTAAAATTCATTGCAAACATTTTGTTTTTTTTTTTTTTTTAATGAAATCATTTCCCGATAAACAAAAGAAAACAAAAAGTTAAACATAAAACAAATGAAAATACAGCGAAAATACATAAACGTACATAGTGGAAAAATATGCAATGTGTTTTTTAATTAACAAATGTAAACCTTTAGTTAAGTTAAGTTTTTTTTTTTTTTTTTAATTTTTTGTCTCGCTGTTGTTTAAGACAGACAGAGTCTTTAAAGTAAAGTTTATAGTTTTTTAATGTTTATATGAAAAATGTTTAAGCTAATAGTATGACAATCTTTTTTTATATTTTTTTTCTGAAATATGTGCATATGGATTATTTGCAGCAAACTAACATTTTGTTTTTTGTTTTTTTTTTTTTTTTTTTACCATCTATTGTGAGTTTAGCAACTTAAAAAAATTACACATCGTCAAATTTAAAACATTTGACCCTTGTCAATGCAGTAAATTTTCCATTAGAGTAATTTAAAACGTGAAAATAGACAAACAAAAAAAAAAATAGAAGTCTCGCTTTTTATACTTGAAAAAACAACTTTTATTTATTTTCTAAGAGAAATAATAATATTTGTTATTTCTATTCTGTTTTTCCAAATTTCGCTATGAAGAAACCAACAGTATCCAAATTCTGGCCAGGACCAAAACGTTGCAATAACTTGGCTTGCTCTGGATCAAAGTTCGGAAGTGACAAACCCGAATGTCCCAATCTGGGTATGGCATCGAGCAAATGAATTTGCGGAAACTTTTTCAAGGCCCATTCAACAATTTCCTCACATTCGGCTTCGGTAACAGTGCAAGTGCTGTAAACTAAAGTACCGCCAGGTCTTAACAGATGCACAGCTTGTCCAAAGAGACGACGCTGTATATTCGGATAGGATTTAAGATCTTTCGCTGTTTTGAGTTGATTGCCACATGATAGCTGCGGACGATTACCTATCCCACTGCAGGGAGCGTCCAAAAGAATGCGGTCAAAGCTGGCAGAAGAAAAGGGTGGATCATTATGCTGATCATTATGCTCCGCCAAAGCTTTGGTTGAGTCGAAAACGTGGCTTTGTATACATTTATAATGACCTATACGAGACTGCATAGCTTTGACACGACTCTTGGAGTTGTCCAGAGCCACCAGGAGTCCTTGATCCTGCATTAGTTCGGCTATATGTGAGGTTTTGTTTCCCGGTGCCGCACACATGTCCAGAACACGGTCACCGGGCTGAGGATTCAGAACACGCACGCATACCATAGATGGAAGATTTTGTAGTAAACCATAGGCATCGCTCAGATCGCCCAAAGTGGGAACTCCACTCACAGTTGCTTGCATTTCAATAGCTACGCCGCTAGGAGAGTCCTTTTGATTATTGTACAACTGGTAGCGCTGCATTTGGACTTTACCGATGCCTATGAAAATCTTTTCAGGGCTCTCGTAACGTGTTGCTGTACCTCGCTTGCAATTGCCTTCAACGTCAGCATAGACATCCACACATTCATAAAGTTGAGTTCCAGTTTCCATGGCCAAAACTCCAGGAGCATAAATATGGGAACCGCGTAACAAAGCAGCCCCACAACTAGTATCCACAATAATCTCACGGCGAGTCGTAGAGGGTTGGCATATATCAGCCGTGTTTTCAGAACTTTGATTTTTAAGGGGATTTATGCAGACCATTTCGGGTATATCCGGTATGCGAAAAACAGTAGGCGCTCGCTGGCCATAGCGATCTACAAGGGTCTGCTCAATCTTATGTAAGTAATCCTTTGGATCAATGGTCAAAGTGTTAACCCGATACGTTGTCAAACTAGGCGCCTGACATAGCCACTCCAAAAGTTCCGGCAGAGCGGAAACCTATAAAATATAATCTGTTTAAATTGAATTTTTAATTTATTGCGAGAGTTGTCCTGCAACTAAACACTGAATAACGGTTTTCTATACTTACATTTATTTTGAGAAGTTCCTTTTCCAACTGTGGTTTTCGCAGAAAAGGAGTTTTCGGATAAAACATTTCTTCCACCAGTTTAATAAATAAATCTCTTTACTAATTATTTATTCGCTGTTACTGCTGCAAACAATTGTTAAAAAGGTAAGTTTTAGATTCAACCAATTTTTTGAATTTTTTAGTATTTAAATAGATTAGTTTATTTGAAGTATTTGTGTACTTGCACAATGAAAGCTATTTTAAAAATGTCGCCGATAAATAGGGTCTTTGGTGTCTATCGATAATCGATAAATGATGTCTAGTCGTCAAAAGTGACCATCTCTGAAAAAAAAAACCTACAACTCAACATACCGGCCTCGTTCTCTCTCTCTCTCGACGTGGCAGCGGTGAGTTTTTGTCTGTGTCGGTAATTTGGTGAGTTTGCAGTTTTTTCAACGTCAAGCACGGCCAGTTTTAATTCGCTCTGTGAATTTCCGACGTTTCCAGGCAGATATATTTTTTTTAAAATTTCTATTTAAAGTTGTGTGCATTCGGAATTAGTTGGTTCGTATATTCGTCTACACTCGTAGTACTAAGTGGTTTATTGCTATTTTGTCGTATTTAGAAAAACATTTTAACAATGGTAAAAGCAAAGAAGAAACTATGTTTTTTATGTGTGTATGTGTGTGTGTAGGGAAATACAACACGACGGTTGCGTGACTTTGGTCTTGGAGAATTAGGGATGAAAGCGATTGCAGTATATGTTTGTGTGTGTGTGCGTGGGCTTTAGTTGGAAATCTTTTTACTTTACAAGTTCATCAATAAATGGCGTAAAATCATTTTATTATATGATATGAGTATTGTTAAGATCTTAAATTTATTGGCGGATTGGAACTTTCAGCTGAAAATTAAGCACAGCCGCTTATCTGTCGATTGTAACACATAATGTATCCATAAATTATCGAAATAAGTATGGCCAAAGTTCAAAAGAATTTACGGTCACACTGTCACTGATTTCGTGTGTGGTGTGTTTTGTTGATCAGCGGAAAGAAAGTTAAAAGGAAAATTAACTAAGAATCCAACACAGAAATCGCATCCTAAACGGTAAAGTTAAAAGTGTAAAGTGGCATACATAAGAATTTTGAGCATCAAAGTGTTAAACAATTATAAAATCCCATTCATACTAGACAAAACAAGAGAAAGCCGCATTCGGGGACGGCATTCGTAGCAAGTCGAAAAGAAAGAAGAAAAACGCCATACGTCGCCGTCATCATTTCTTGGTACTCTCTTGCACACACACACACACACACACATCTATATACAAGTACACGCACACTAGTTCTACGAAGAAATTTTTTAAGGCTTTTTTTTTATAAATGATATAAAAACTAGACATTTTGTCGTCTAGAAAGTAGAAAGAGTAATACCAGTACCAGAGGCATATTAAAATATTGTTTCCATTTTTTTTTTACTTTTCGATTATTCATCATTTTAACAAAACGCACACACACATTCAAAGCATGTCTGTGTGTGTGTAAGTGAGTGAGTGAGTGAATGCGAAGTCTAGGCAGAGGGAGGGGAAAAAAAGTTGCTACGTGTAGTTTTTGTCTTTTTCCATAAGTTTCATTGAATTTTCTTGCATTGAACATTTGCTCAAGGAAACCCTAATATAATATGAAAATAAAAAATGAGTGCTTCTTTAATGTAGATGTCCATTTTTTCCTCTGTGCTGCGCATTTTGATTCGTTGGCAACGCCATGACAGATGAGTTCTGTGTTGGCTAAGGAGAAGGAGGAGGTGTGCAGAAGGTAGGGTATTGGTGGGAGGGGCTCCAGAGAGAGAGAAAGAAAAGCAACGGAGGCGGTCGCGGCTACTTCCACATAGTAGTAGTTCTTCAATTTAACAATTTTTTAATTGAATTTTCAACACAAAAAGTAGCGCGCTCTGGTCATCATTGTCCTCCTCAGAGATCCCAATGTGCCTGCCTTCTGCTGACTCATCATACAACAACAACAATTCACTTAAAGTTCATGTAAAATTTGCCTTGTTTTATTTAATAATTTACGCGCTTTTATGGTTTATGTGTGGTGTTCTTAAATGAGAGGCGGGCGGAGTCGTCGTCTCCATCATTGTCGTCGTTGTCGTCGTCGTCAGCGAAAAAAAATCAATATCTTATCAGTTAGTAGCCAGCAAGCCCACCCAGCGCCGCGCTTCGTTGTCGTCGTCCATTAACAAAGCTTGCCAAATGAAGTCCAAAACTGAAGGCGGCGAACGCGTTTGTTAAAATTTTTTAATTATGTAAAAAGAAAAACAAAGAAAGGGTATTTTCAATTCAATTCGCTTGTCTATTGGTAATAATTTCATAATTTTGCAACTCAGTTTATTCAGCTCAGGTGAACAGGGGAAGATAGAGAGAGTCGGATTAACACGTCAGAGCTTGAAATCTCAGTAGTCAACACGAGAGCTCATCAGTTCAGTCAAGTCAGTTAGCATTTGCCACAATTGTCATACAGTTGTTGTTTTTGTTTATTTGTCTCGAATTCCTGTGATTCCTGGAGCACAAAAAACAGCTGTTTCGTATTGTGCGCCATATGTCAATAAGACAAGTCGACTAATTGCATTAAATTTCATTCTGTATTTATCATCACTTTTATTATTATTATTCTCTTGTAGATTCTCCTCCTAGTTGCGAGCCGCACACACACAGCTGCAACAGAAATCACAAAAAATAAAATAATTTAAATAAACAAGCACCCAACAGAGAGAGAAAGAAACAGCAGAAAAAACGTCTTCAACTTTAGTTGTGCACAACAATTCACTTCGTTCGTTCCGCCTCCTAAACGCCGCTTAGCCATGGGAAATGTATTTGCAAATTTGTTTAAAGGCCTCTTTGGTAAAAAGGAAATGAGAATATTGATGGTCGGTTTGGATGCCGCTGGTAAAACCACAATTCTGTACAAACTCAAATTAGGCGAAATTGTTACAACGATACCTACCATTGGTAAGTGAGACTAATGTGACGATCTTCTGTCCATTTTATTTATCTATTTCAATCTCTTTCTTTAACTCCTTTTCACAGGTTTCAATGTGGAGACTGTAGAATACAAGAATATTAGCTTTACAGTGTGGGATGTGGGCGGTCAAGACAAAATTCGTCCTTTGTGGAGGCACTATTTCCAAAACACGCAAGTACGTAACGACAACAGTCATATTGAACACAACGTTAAACCCAAACATGATGTTAACAACTTGTTATGATCTCTGTGATTATTCAAAGTTCATTTGTTTCAAGACGGGACTGATCTACTTGCAACTTCTGCTTCAAAATCTTTCTATCCATTCAAACTTTTGTTCTCAAATAGTGTGTGTTCTTTCCTTTTACTATTCTTACAGGGTCTTATCTTCGTTGTCGATAGCAATGATAGAGAACGTATCGGCGAGGCGAGAGAGGAATTAATGCGCATGCTGGCTGAGGATGAGCTTAGAGATGCTGTCTTACTAATCTTTGCCAACAAACAGGTATGATTAATAGTTAATATAAAATTACTTTGTTTACGAAATCGTCATAAATTTGAAGCGAAAGTGGAAAAAGCATTTTCTTTCCACATATGCATATCATTATTAGGGCTTGCAATCAAATTTAAATTACTTATTTAAAGCATTCATATTTTAGATTTTATTTGAGACGGAAGTAACTTTGACTATTGTTGATCATGGGGGGGATGAGGTCATTTAGTCAAACTAGTTTCTGAATAGTCTTTAAATATAATATAGCTATTTCAAAATCAGAGATTTTTTTATGGAAAGCGTCATAAAAGAGTGTACGTGTTCTTTAAATATTTTTAATTTTATCGCAACGTTAAACAAAAAAAACTTAGTAGTACCCTGATTGATTCACTTTCTTAAGCGAATGGACAGTGTATTGAACTTTTTACTCATGGTCTGAGTAAATGAATCACTCTGATGGGGAGGATTGTTATGATGAATCAGAGTTACGTGAATAGCGATTGAAAAAGTTTTAAGATGGTAATCCAAACGAAAATGATAGTTAGACAAGAAAGTGAAACTAAAAACGATTTTTACGAGATTTATCTATACTAAAAATAAAGAGAAGTAGGTAACTTAACTTGTTAATTAGTCAAGGTAATTTTATATGCATACCAGATTAAATTGAAAGCAATGAACTATTCCAAACAAAAAAAAAATATATTAAAAGGAAGTATTTGCAACAATAATCTATACATATTGTATGTAGGTTTGTTCGCTTCAAGTAGATGAATCATGCGATTGCGATTGCAGATAAAAGCACGTGTTATTAACCGGTTGATAAGTTCGTCGTCAATATGAAAGAGATTGCATTCGCATTCCGTGTGGGAGCGTTAGATGAACATATCTTACTTTTCTTAGTTTTTGCCAATTTTCATTCATGTCTTCTTTCTTGCTCTTTTCCAGGATCTGCCAAATGCGATGAATGCGGCTGAAATTACCGACAAGTTGGGCTTGCACTCACTAAGAAACCGCAATTGGTACATTCAGGCGACGTGTGCAACAAGCGGCGATGGTCTTTATGAGGGTCTGGACTGGTTGTCCAATCAGCTAAAGAATGCTAATCGCTAAATCCGAGCAACTAAGCAACCAACCAACAAAAAAAAAAAAAAAAATCAACAACAACACACACATATAACACACTATCACCCCCTGCCCAAAACAAAAAGAAAAAACAACAACAACACAAAAACCGCATAATTCAAATCACCAAAACTTTGATTTTAATCAAAGTCAAAAAAGCAAGCAGCGCATACACCGGGCGTGTCTACCAACAGAAAGAAACAACAACAATGGGAACCCTAGGAGCAGTAACTAGAAAGGGATAGAAAGACAGACAGCGGGATAGCGAGAAATAAAGAATCGTGAGTGGGTGAGAGAGAGAGAGAGTGAATAAAAGGAAGAGAAAAGAGAGTGTGATGAGAAGAGAAAACCGGCAACAACAACAAAAAGAGCAGAGATCTTCGCTTAATTTTTAAGGGCTTCTGTGCATTTCCAAAAAGATAAAAAACAAAAAAAGAAACAAAAATGATAAAAGAAAATAATTAGAAGAAAAAGTCCGAAATTTTTGAATTACATTTCAACAAGCAGCGCATATATATATATATATAAAAACAAAAACGAAAGCTATGTTTTAATTTTAATTTATATACACGGCTATATTCGAAAATTCAAAAAATGCAGCAACAGGCAAACAAACAAAAAGGCTAAATTCAAAAATAAAATAATAAACAACATCCATCAATAACAACAACAAGAAAAAAAAGAAGCAAAATACAACAACATACACCCTACACCAACAACAACAAAAAGAGAAGAGAAGAAAATAAGAAAAGAAAAACCAGCAGAAACGCAAAAACAAAGTATATATGGTATAAAATTGTCTTAAGTTAAGTTTTTGCCCTAGCCCTCATCAGAATATATATTTCTTTTTAATTTTATATAAATATAAAAGTAATAATAATGCGAAAACAAAACAGAAATGTAATTGTAATTGCTCTTTAAATCAACAACAACAACAAAACAAAAATACAACTTCTAAACCATTTTAATTTTTCAAACAATATTTTCATTTTGTGTCTCGATAAACACACACGTATATATATTAAAAACCTATATTAAAACGGAACGTACTATTTAAAAAAAAAAAAAAAAAAAAAAAAAAAAAACAAAACGTAATTCTAAATAAAAATTTAATAAAATATAAAAAAAAAACCGAGAAAACGTAAGCAAAAGAAAAAATATCAGTAACATCAAGATGAAAAAACACCTATCATCGTTAGAGATAGAAAGGTAAAATTTACCATCTAAAACTCCAAGAGCAGCAATTTATTTCCATTTTGTATCTCCCAATTGAGGGATTTCTATTTTCTCAATCGATATATCATATTTCTGCTTTTAACATTTACATTTAAATGTATCAATGATGTTGAATCGGAATATTGGTATAGCTAAAGAATTGTGTATTTATGAAAATAATCTATATTTATTCTTATTCCTCCAATAATCTGAGTGCTTTAGAATTTTTTAGGCCAAACTTTCTAAAAATCCTTTATATCTATCTAATTAAACTTGCATTCCACTAAAGTAGGTTTTGAAGTAATTTATCGATTATTTTATTCCTTTTTGAGTTGTTAAATCTTATTGAATAGTTTTGGAATAATTTCCGAATTGATATTTTAACTTTCAAATGGGGTTAATTTTGATTATAAAATATTTGGATCGGCATATATCGTCTGTTGTTAAGATCTGCTATCTATTAAACGATTTTTATCCATGAGTACACAATTCTATAGAAGAAGGACACTTAGTCCCTTATTTAGAACAGCATTAATGCATAGATATCGGATGACTGTATAGAATAGTAGAACAAGGTTTTTTTTTCCTTTTTTTATAATTAATTTCCGTTACAGCGGTGGCGCCACATTGTGTTAGAGGTCGCCACAGTGTGTTGACAAGCGGTGTGTGCAATTTGTCGATTTCTCAACACTGGCGACCCAATTGCCGCTATAAAAAATTGTCTAACACTAACTCTAGTTGATTGTATGAAGAAAAAAAAAATTAGTTAATTTAATTAAAACTTAAAATGTCATCAAAACAGAATGCCAAAAAATCTAAATGGTCACTTGACTTCAATGGAAGGTAAGTCCGAGTAATGGCTTCAAGTTAGTTTGCATCATTTTTATGTTATTATCCGTATATAAATATATTTGCAGTAAAAATGCGGAACTATCGTCAGTGTCGCCCCCCAGGGTACAATCCCACTGCCCTGGTCAATCAAAATGAGGTGGTGCGTGATCAACGTTTAGTAATCAAGAAATCCTGGGATCTGGCCTTGGGACCATTGAAGAATGTGAGTTCGATTTTACATACATACATATTTCCTGGTGGATAAACATTGCTTATTTCTCACATTGCAACTGCTTACAGATACCAATGAATCTATTTATTATGTACATGTCCGGAAATTCCATATCCATATTCCCCATTATGATGGTGGGCATGATGCTTATACGTCCAATCAAGGCGGTGTTCACTACCCAAGTCACCTCGAAAATGGCAGAAGGCGCCCAAGGTACGGGCCAGCGTATTATCTATATTCTTGGAAATTTGGCAAATGTTGCTCTGGCCTTATACAAATGTCATAGTATGGGTCTGTTACCCACTCATGCCTCCGATTGGCTGGCATTTGTTCAACCCCAGACGCGGCTGGAGTATTATGGTGGGGGGATTTCATTTATATAGAAATTATTTTAAAGATAAATTAAACTTTGCTTTATTGCATGAGTACGAGCGAAAGAAAACATTTTGTATAGTTTGAGTTTTGTGTGTTTTGTATAATTAACTAATTAAGTGTGTGGCTGTTGTCAATCATCCAAAATCTTCTTGGCCTCCTTTTTGATGTCGCTCACCAATTGCTCAGCCGGCGATCTGAAAATCCACAGATCGAGAGATACATAGGTAAGTAGTAAGAATGATTACATTAGAAGAAAAACTGTTTATGCTAACTTGTAATGAGTCTCGAAACACATCTAAATTTATTTTTTAGAAAAACAATTGAAATTTTTTGTGTAATCTGATCTGAGAAATACATGTATGCAGTTGTATTGAACGCTGATGTGAACCTAGAGACCCATTCTATACACATCTATGTATTTTTATAGTTAGGATAGTTCTTTGATGAATCAACGATCAAGCTTGTGAACAGTTTATTGTTTTCAATTTCAAATCGGACTTTGTGGAGAACTTTAGGATGCGTTTCGCTAAAACTGTATCAGTTTGTTAGTGGGTAATTATGTACGATATTATGTACAAATGGCTATTATCATGTATGCTTTTGGAGGCAGCAATTACTTTTTTCTTGTTATCATCAACCAACTCGCGCAGCTTCTGATTTAGACGCTCGACCAACTTTTGCGGATCATCAACACGCGGCACCTGTGAGTATTGTGATTCCATTATTATTTTAGCCATTTTCAATGTTTCATAATTGAACTTACCTCATAGTTTTGCGATATGTAGATGCCCGTATAAATGCCGGCACCGAAAGTCAACTGCAAAAGAAAGGAAACAAGGTAAGATCAATTAGAATGTGCAAACCAAAAATAGTTGCTGCCTATAATTTGAATTTTGGATTAAACTGCTGACCAAAGAGAAGCATAGTGTCCGCTTTGTTGTCCAGAATGGCTTTTTTGGGCATAGTGGGATCTCTTGTATATGTGGCTGACAGCAACTGCCCCCCGGCTCCGCCTCCTCCTGCACAAGTTCCCAATCCCCGATGATGCCTCATCAGTTGTATACCCAATCCAACAACTTTCATTTTAAATTTAGTAAATCTTAAAAGTATTTATCTGTATGACAATATGAGCAAAGCATTTCTACAATATTTATATCTATATGTTTGTATACATATCAGATGAAGATGTACTGATTAGGATGTATTTGTAGGATATCAACTGGATGAGCAATTGCTAGAAATTCAAACTATGTATCTACCAATTTGAGCCATTTTAGCTAAGGTACAAAGGTCATTTTACCAATTATTAATTGTTTACTAGCATACATTTCTAAAAAGTTTTACGAGTTTGATGAAATTTATCATCATTTCTATGCAATTGCATGACTAATATGAGAGAAAGTAAGCTGAAATAAACAGTTTTGTTATAGGTTCTTGTTTCTTTGATGCAAGATAAGGTCTATACTATATAGCTCACTTATCATAGCTTCTGTATATTAGTTGAAACCTTTATTTTTGTGAGTGGGTTAACTAGTTAACCGATTTGTTTTCACTGGCCACAGCTTATATAACGAGTTTTATCCCTAAAAACTAAGCAAGTTGTTTGCATAGGACATGCACTTTAATCTGGAAATCTGTTGGCAACACATACTATGTATATAACCATTTACATTTTCGACGGCTTAAGTAAACTTGTTCTTTTTCTCAGAAGCAGTTTGTGTCACAAGAACAATGGACAAACACAAGAACATATGAATATGAATTCATACCTCTAAATAGACACAAAGCAGCTGCTTTCCCCAGCTTTCGATTGTGACATTGTGTATATGTATGCGTGTTTGTATGTATGGTTTTTGTGTGCTTGTATTTTTATGTCAATTTTTCTTTTGTTTATCAGAAATGTCGTTTAGAAAATACTTACCAAAAATTTTAACATTGTTGTATAGCTAAAACCACCAATTCCACTTCCAACTGCTCTGTCGCTGCCCGCCAGTGTGGTATATTATTTTTTTCTTATTAAGAAAGAAGAAGAGGCTACGTCAGCGACAGAGAGAGAAAGAGAGAAAGAGAGAGAGCGCCTGGAAGGTCAATATAAAAACAGCTGATAGGCACACAAAATTCTCTTTTGACCAAAAATAAATTATCTAATCGCAAATGAACAGTTGTCTTGTTTAACGCTGATTTTACTAATTATTCACACACACGCACGGGGATGTTGTTAAAATTTATATATTATTTCTAAAATATAAGTAGATAGTTTCTATCTACTACGTAACAGGCCGAAAGAAAAACTGATTTAATTTAAAGAGCTGAAAGCAAAATGTGAAAGTCCAAAAATAAAACACGTTTTGTTGTTGTTGTTTTGTCGCTGTGTCGTCGCATTACTTAATTTGCATTTAATCAAAAAAAAAAAAAAAATATATATTCAAATTTGCCGCGCTCTTGGTAGGTCCGTGGTCAGCTGTTTACTGCCGCATTGTCCAACACTGGCAACAAACGAGCCTTTTAAGCTATAATTGCCGGCCGAGTTTTCAGGTAGACAAACAACACCAAACAGAGAAATAAAATTCCCAATGCTGGAATCACAACTGTGTTGATTTTACTCTGTATCGACAAATTATCCAATTTGCGTTCTTTTTTCTGCTTGCGAGTCTCTTTGACTTTACCCTTCAGTTGACGCATTTTCTGTAAATGTAATTTTGGTATCAATTAACAATATACATATGTATATTTTTATGATAAGAAATACTCACGCCCGCAAAAAATGAACTGTACACTTGGCTTGGTGACGTGTAGCTGAGCTTGGGCGTGTAGAACAACAAACGAAAAAAAACACAGAAGCAAGAACACACACAAACAGGTCCAACAGGTAGTCAGTGAAAACTGACTAACTGCTTGATTAGTGTTGTCAAGCGTTAAACAGAAAGTGCTGCCCATTTGAATGTAAATGGAATTGGTGGCGCCTGTTTGAAATACTAATTTTTCCTTGTGACACACAAACAAAATTTATTTAACCATTTTGCCAGCCAGCACATTTTATTTTTCTATTATTTCAATTTTTAAGTAACAGTTTGTCACCGATTAATGCCAAATGGTTACACATTTGCTGCCTACACGCTGTGCTTCTGTTGCAACCTGCCTAATCGGGCGACTATATCATATATCTCACCTATGAACTTTAGGGCCAATATGCCAGGAAAATGTTTATATACACTTACCTTAGTGAATGTTATACAAGTTTTTAACTGCTTTTAGTGACTATATTAAAAATTCTTTAAAGGATATTTTAAATCCATAGTCCATAGTTGCAATGAAATTTATGATACCTATTTGTATTTAAACTTTTGGCTTTAGACCAAATTCGTTTTATAAATACATCAGAGTATATATTTGCCTGCTTCAAAATGCTTCAATCTGTTGGTATTCTTATTTGCCTGCTGGTTCGGCACACACACAACCACGCACACTCGGTCACAATTGGAATCGCAGTCACATTCTCGGACTGCTTTGTAACTGGATACCTGAAGGAGGCAAACGAAAAAAAAAATAAATTTAAGTTTTATGTTGACTTTGGTTTCCATGGTTCCATAACCTACATTATACATATATATTTACTATATACATATATATGTATTTTCCTTTAATTTATTCGAACCGGTTTGCTAAGCTGCGGGCTTGCAACCAGAGAACTGCTGGCACCTTCACCTCTAAATGCGATTTCTAAAATGTTTTGAGCAAGTCCAAATGCTCTTACAGTTCACCAGATGAAGCAATAATAATGCAACAGCAAGAAAGCCAAAAGCCACCTTGCCCCATAGTCCATAGTTGGCAATGGCTCTGCTCATACAAGTAGCTAAGTTTGTGCATGGATAATGAGGGGTATCCCCTCCCCCGACCACCACCCATTCGTAGAATATGGACTCAAATCAATTCTGATCCCGAGATTCAAGCTAACAGGCAATTTCCTAAATCCATGCCATAAATGGTAAGTTAAATCTTTTTTTTTTTTTTGGTTTTTGGCCACGGATTACGGATTGGCAACTATTTAGTCGATCCAAAGCTGACAACATGGCCAAAGCAGATCATGGGATGACAGATCGCCTTACACATTGGTTAACAAACTAATCAAAATAATAATAATGACTTACTTAACTCGGCAAAGACAATTAATTGAAATAATTAAATTATATATACTTAAAACAAATTGATGATTAATTTAAAACAACACCAATTTGTTATGCATTATGGGTTCCAATGTGCAAGGCGATTTAAATTGTTTCTTTGAGTTGTTGTTTTTGGCCTGATTGTGCTACCAAGTTAAAATGATTCTTTCAACTTGTTCGTTAGCCTGTTGGAGCCCCCAAGCAAGGTGTTGTTGATTGGATTCGCTTTCCGACTTCGGTCTGTCTCTCTCTCTCTGTCTTTCCATCTGCATTTAACTAAACTCCTTATTGTGATTTTCAAGTCGTAAAAAGATGGATTAGCAAGTTGGGATTTATGTCTTGTTACGGTCATAATAGATTATCTTTGCTCAATCATTGTTACTGGTTACTTGGACATTTTGGTCAAGCATCAAGACATGGTGATGTCTTACCTCTCCATCCTCTACACCAATCCCCTCCCATCCTATCCCGACACCCAAACAACTTGAATTATTCGCATGCTACAATGTTTCGACAAATGCTCGTTAGCTTTGAGGCATCTGTCTGGTTGCATGTCGGAAGCTAGAAGCAATGTTCAGTAGATGATGATTGCCATGTTGATGTCTGATACTGATGCTGATGCGGATGCTTGATGCTCGTTGCTGATGGGGGCTTTAATCATACGCCTTTCCCCTTCCCCCTTCCCAAAGATCGAAACGAAAATACCTTTCCCCTTTCCCCTTTGCCAAATGTTGCAATTAAGCTATCCTGAAGTTTGTGACAAATTAAAATCCAACTAAGAACTACAAAGATGGTAAACGACTTTAATTTCGTTGGCTCAGAAGATGCATTTTCGGTAGAGGATAACTGACTGGTAAGTCGATACTTTCATTAGTATTATAGGCCAATCAGTTAAGGATCATTTCTTCTTTGATTTTCCTTCATGTAACCTATCCTTCACATTGGCTGTGCCAGGAGTTGAGTTCTGCGAGGGCTTACTGTATGTAGGACATATTATTTGCCACTGTAACTCTTCAGGCAACAACTTTGCCATGGATTGTAGACCTGTCTGGCATGCTGTGTACTTACGCAGATCGAGTATTTTTTAGTTTTTGGCATAGAAGAAGGCAAAGAAGGCGTGCCAAAAAAAAATAATTCAAAACAAACTTGATCTGCTAGACATGCTAGACGAGTGTACACACACTCCATTCATTGGAAAGGGGGGTGAGGGACAAGGGCGTGTAAGGAGAAAGATTTGTGGTTTCTAGAAATGTCTCTTCCTTGGCAAATCTACTTTTTCATATCTCTCTCCTCTCTCTTTCTCTTTTTATCTGTGGTCAATAAAATTTGGTTAATTGGTTAATATTTAAGTAGAGCATATTTTCTGATTATACATACAAATATATATATATATATATATATATGTATGTAGATATATATTTATTAACAACAAGAGAAAGTAATGTCTAAGTTAGAAATGGAAAGAAAATCATTAACAATTACCTTGAACAAACAAGGCTTTAATAGAGAGAGAGAGTTAGTGAGTCCCGATAAAACCCTTAAAAATATATTAGGATCGATTTGAGGCATCTAACCAAAATAGGCAGCATAATAGGGATATCTGGCAATATAGGGACTCGTCTGTAATGGAACAGGTGCTGCTTGTATTCTGGCGAACGCCGTTGGCTGTATAAAGCCTCCAAGTTGGGCGGGATAATAGGCAATAGTCGGCTGAACAATGGCCGAAGGTGGAGCAGATGGGGCTGGTTGGGTTGCCTTGTTGTTAACGGGCACTTGTTCGACGGCATCATCAATATCTTCTTGAGCCTCGCTATTTGCCACAAGTCTTGCTGGCTTTGGCTGGGCAGGAACAGGAGCAGGCGCCGGAGCAGGCACAGCAGCTGGAGGTCCATAACTTCTAGACGGCTGTGCGACCAAAGGCAGTTGCCGGAGTGGCTTGCCAGCTCCTGCGGCTGGATAAAATGGTCGCTGTCGCTGCTGTTGCTGTTGTTGGCCCACAGTCGAGTGAGCCAGGGCGAGCACAGATATCAAAAGCGCAACCACCACAATGTTAAGCTCCATATTGCTGACTATTTCGATCGTTGACTGTGAGAAGTAAATTTATATAAAAATATACGATTAGCCAGCAACAAACTATTTAAGATGCCAAAGGCATAGCCAGAGGCACACGACCTCCCTTCCAAAGCCAAAACGCAGCCGAACATCAATTGGAATGGCCAATGCGACTCAGAGATACCTTGCATACTGTGGCGAGGGGTGGCTGACATAGCAAATCCACCCTCTGCAACGGAAGATGACCCAAACTAAAGGTCGTGCTTCAATGGCAACTCTCTTGCTTAAAGCTCCTAACAAGATAATCCCAGAAACTGGTGTTCAAATTAGACAGACAGATAGAGTCTGCCATGTCTGCCATGTACCTTAATGTCTAGAGGGTATACATTAGATACTCAAAACAAAAATCGACATTGACCCCAAAAGTGGGAGTAAGGTAAAGCAGTGTAAAATTAAATTGTGAACTGCATTTCTATGCACCAATTTTATATATGTATGTATATGCGGACATCAATATGCAGTCAATGTTCTAACATTTTTCCAATTTTTTTGTTGCTGTTGGTCGGCAATCAATAGATTTGAAAACAACATACGACAAGAAATGGCTGTAAATTGTAATTTGGTCACGTTCAAATGTTAACAATACAAATTAACCCATCTGACCATATGCTAATTTGATGACACTATATCACGAAAAATGGATAATTTATGTGTATCAATAATAATATTACTACGAGGGAGGGTCAAATGCTAATCTATTGAAGCCCCACACGAAAGAAAAATCTCATTCTAAGTTGAAAATTATAAACTTATTGTTCCCAAAAGTATGCTATACATAAATAACTTACTAACTACAGTAGAGTCTCGTTTCTCGAGCAAGGATTCGCCATTGGATATGAGACTCCTTTTCGAGTTTCTACTATTACTATCAGCGAATTGCCATAAAATTAATAAGAAATTAATACAAAATGTACAATTATCTGTATTTATTGCATACCGCAAGGAGCTTAAGATTCAATGTGTTATTTTAATTGATACTAAATTTAATTGATACGAACATTTCGCTAATAGATTTTATTAGAATCATAAACATAATAGGCCTTAAAGTGTTTGAACATTAATTTTTTTCTTACCAATTTCACCGCCCACTTTTTTTTTACACTTTTAGCCAACGACTAGATTTAGCTGACGGGGCGGAGATAAAAACTTGAGCATCGCCAGCTATCTGGCTTCTGTCTCTCTTCTTTTCTTTCGCTTTCTGTGTGTGTGCATTCCCCATGTCATCTGAAATAGCTTTTTTTTATTTTTTATTGCCTCTTAAATGGTAATTTGTACACACTTTAATTGATTTTAATTTGCAAGTCATGGAGCGTATTAACTAGCAAAGGAATGTTAGATATGCCTATTAGCCATATATCCATAGAAAGATGTATGTGTGTGTGTGTGGCTCATCGGTAGATTGACAGGCGTTTCAATCGTTATACTCTTCGGCTGTCTAACTCATTCATTGATCTGCTCATCATTTCTAGCCGTCTACCTCGAATGCAAGTCTTTGCAGTTAATGAAGTGCCTTTTTATGGCTACTGTAAATATTTTAAGTGCAGTCTGCCTAATTGTTATGCATTTGCCATTAAACATCATCTAAATATTTGGTGATAAATCTTAATGATTGTGATACATTGAAGTCGCTTAAAAGTTCCAAATCTTTGACAACATTTCATCGACGAGGCTGAAGAAATGCCTTAAAGGGTCAATAGGCACCAAATACCAGGCTAATGAGCTTGACCACTTAATTACTGTGCAAAAGGTGCAAATTCTGCAATTCATGGAGACACGCTTAAAATAATCACAGTCAAGACCATGTCTGAATAAATAAAGCAGTTACCATTGGCCAATTTATCAGCGTCATCAACATGATTGTCCAGTTATATCCTGAAATGTTGTTCATCAAGTAAACTCGACGCTCTGGTAATTAGCCTCTGGGTTGTCATTTACCAACGTTTTCTGTAAGCTTACTCATTTTCATTTGAGCCTTTGATCATAGTTGGATGCCTTGCCTCAATTGATTTGATTAAAGATTAATGCGGATCACTTTGCTAATTAGTCAAAAGGCTTCTTATTGATAAATGCAAATCATTTGTCATGATTTACATACATACATATATAAAAGACAAGATAAAACCGTTACTTATTAGTACATACTTAACATTCTTGACTAATGTTAATTGACCTTTTGAATGTTGTGAAACTG
This sequence comes from Drosophila tropicalis, assembly GCF_018151085.1. Taxonomy (NCBI): domain Eukaryota; kingdom Metazoa; phylum Arthropoda; class Insecta; order Diptera; family Drosophilidae; genus Drosophila; species Drosophila tropicalis. The sequence goes on along the minus strand of NW_027172929.1, from coordinate 3,208,783 downwards.
TTAGATTTTTGGAATTAAAATTTCAATATGGGGTTGACATTTAGCTTCTTTGTTTATTATTTTCATGCAGTGTTGGCAAATGCGCAACAGGATTCCGCTATCGAAGCTTGATTTAATTGATCTGGCAGCCCTCCATCAGTGTTCTTTCAACGGTGTCTGCTTTTGTTGGCCTATTCTTTTATAAATTTTCAATTCGCCTACTATAAATAGATGAAGAACGTTTATTTGATACCATAAATATTGAATTCGGTTTGTGCTTCAACAATAAGCCCCTGTGAGAGAAAAAGAGAACGAAATAATTACATACATATGTATGTATGTTTATTTGTACATAAGTATGTACGTACATATTACACTTACATATGCGCACACAGACACACATGTACATACAATACACAAGTGATCATAACTAAGCTCGTGCCATCTTTTGTTATTATTAATTCTTGTTTTTTTGTGCGAAAGTGTTAGCTGCTAAAAAATGCAAGTGCAAGTTAATGTTCGTGCGGCCTTCAGTGAAAGGAAAATGGCTAAGAAATCTTCTATTTTGAAAAGGAAAAGCTAAGGTATGTTTATTTTTTGTTCACTATCTTTTATTCGGTTATAATCATTCATTTAAATTGACTTTACTGGTGTCCTTTGACGCTGGAATCGAGTTTAGTTTTCATACATATACATACATATACATAAATATTCTGCTTGTAGTTAGAGTTGCTGTTTAAGCTTTTTCTCACCATATTTAGCTGTATTCAAAAAGTGATAGCTAAATAATGAACATCGCGGAAAGCGGAGTTTTGGCTTTATTGGCTCAAATTGAGCTCATTAAGCGTTTTTCGTTACCGATTAGCTTTGATTCGAATTTCGAAATATACTCGGATCGAGTTTGTTTTGGAGTTTTTGTTATCTTCTGGTTTTAGTTCAAAAATTTTGTCTGTTTCATCAACACAAAAAAAATAAACTATGAAAATTCTTCGTTTGTTTGTCGTTCTAAAATTTTAAAATAGTTTTCCCCGGTCTTCATCATTTCGACCTTCAATATGCATCGTCGGGGGGTAGATAATTTTGTGCGTGAAATTGTCGTTGCCGACTATTTTCCAATCATCGGTCAACAACATCGAATCATTCACAAGTTTCAACCCATGCGAGAGGAGAATGTGTTATTGGGGTCGGGAACGGGGTCGATGGGAAGAGGATCAGAGCAGAGGAGGAGAAGAAGTGCATGCGACTATCGTCGGTATAATAAGGCAACTGAGGCAATCGAGTCCTTTGACAGCTTGGAGCGAGTCTCTTACGTGGCTAATGCCTCAAAATTGTCTACCAATCTGGAGTCGCAGGTTACCGTGTAATATTGATGGTTGTCAACGACAAGGTAATCAGAGTAAGTGGCGCCACTATGACATCGAGATCACGGATCGTTTATGGTCACTTTGGGGTAGCCTTCATCCGAGGGCCAGTTGGTTCGATCGCATGGTCCGGGGCCGGCAAATGTTGGGCTGCTACGTGATTGCATGCTGTGCAGCCTGCACATTTCGCCGCTTGGACGATTGGAATTCCAAACTCCTCGATGCCATTGTCGTCAATGGGGACAAATATTACCGCGAAAGTGTCCAGCACAGCGAACGCTGGGATCATAATCTCCAATTGGATGACATGTGCATGCAATGCACCTTTCAGGACATACATTTTCAAGTGCAAACCGAGCTGACAGCCTTCGGTCAATTATATAGCTCACCGGCCAGTGAGATAATGAATCTATCGGAGGGCCTCAATTACTTTTTTACCCGCTATCAGTTTGGCATCTTGGAATGCCAGGAAAGACGTCTAGCTTTCGGTTATACATCTGTCCATGATGGTGGTTACTTTATCTACGATTGCAGTGAATGGGGCGAACCAATATTTCCCGACAACATGGGGGCCTCGTATATCCTACGAGCAAAGCAATTGCTCGTTCTTCTCTATTGCATGATTGTCACCTTAAATGTGAGACGCAAGAATGTGGCATTTCGATTGTATAAGGTGGATATCGTTCGAAATTCAAATTCCATTTCCAATTCAAGCACTAATCCAAAGCTCGATGATTGATTAATTGATAACAATTATTTGTAAAATCAAAATTTAGCCAAAAATTAAACCATTAAATTGGCCAACAAAACTATATGGACTTTATTAACTTTAACTTGGCTTAGACGTCACTCGAGTGGCTTCTAAGTTTTATATTAATTTACACGAACTTAAATGAAGGCAAGGTAGAGAGAGAGGTAGAGAGGCACAAAGGCTGAGAGAAGAAGTACAACCAAATCGACCAAAAAGAAATCCGGTTTGAAAGAGGAAAAGAGTTGATGTTGTTGTTGTTGGGAACGTGCCTCTAGTTTTTTTCTTTTTTTTTTTTTTTTTTGTAGAATTAACTAACTAGATGGATGCTGGAGTACAAGAGAAAAGGAGGGGAGGAGTTAAGGTAAGGGGAATGTGGAGCGGAGGCTGGTGGTGGAGTGGTAAATGGACTATGAGTAGCTTATCACGCTCGTCTTGAAATTTGGATTTTGAGAGCAGCAACCACAAAAAATACAACTTGGCCACATTCATTCGGAATGGGTCGAACGGATTGGGAGCGAACGAATTGCAGTTGATTTTCGTTCACATTTTTCTTTTCTTTTTTTTTTTTCGGTTGGCTATGTCAATAGAGGACGCAGTATAGCGGTGGCTTTTATACACTTGCATTGGAGAAAACGAACGCTCCACTTTAGAGTGGATCTGTTTTTTTCTTTTTCTTTTTTGTGTCGTCGAGCAATGTGCACAATGCACAATTCGTTTACATGTGCAGACATAGACAGAGGGCTGGCTGGTTTTTTTCTATTTTCTTTGTTGAGTAGAATGATTGTTTTAAATGCACATCCCCCGCACCATTTCGGTTATTGCCTATTTTTATCGATTTATATATCCAGTTTCAGAACCACCGAAAAATAATAAAACAAGCGAGATTTTAATAGAAAAAACAGAAATATTAGAGAAGGTAATCAATGGGTTCTATATTCTTCATGGGCGTAGAAGGGGGAGACGGAGCAAGGGGCAAACAATGGACTGAAGGCGAGCGTTTTATATACACAAAGCAAATCCGATATATGTATATGTATGTCTGAGTGTGTGTAAGCGACTTCTTTAACTAGATTTTTCGAATCGATACTCAAAATTTCTTAAAATAATAATGAACAGAGATGTCTTGAAGCTTTAAGTCCTTTATAATATCAAATTTTTATACCAAAAAGAAGTTTTCATATTCAAAACGTTCGCCGTTTTGCCAGATTAAGACATCGTGAGGCCTGTAGCAATCTAAAAAGCCAAATGTAAATTCCGAGACTAAGAACCTCTTTGCTTATTTCACTTTTGAAAATCGCTTAAAATTTGACAAAGTTTTGAATCGGCTTTTGGCCTTTTTAGCCTACGCAGCATCTTTGAAACTTTGTGAGTTTCTTATAAACCGTCTCTCCTCATCTCCTTTCCCCCTTTCATTTACTAGATCGATAGATTCTCTCAAACTGTTTCATCTATATAAATGTCAATGGTTGCAGCTAGAACTACCTACTAACTGTCCAAGGAGCTTTTGCCACAACTAATGTCTGCGTGCGGCATCATAATTTGTCATTATTTATTTGCATGTACGCATTACTATGTAGGCAGATTAATTTACCAAAAGCAAACCTGGCCAAAGAGTGGCCAAAGAGTAAGCCATAAATTAGGTCTCTAGGCTTCTTTCTTTCACTTGCACTTGGGAACAGGTTGTGGATCGGTTTGACTATATTCATGTTGGTTTTTGTGAAATAATACTATGACAGATAAGTTCCTCTGTGACATTAAACTCGGCGAGGAAGAGTAAACACATTTCGGCGTGGCGTCTGAAACTGAAAATGAACTTTCGGTTCTGGTTAGATATTGATGATGATCACCACCGCCCCAGCCCGCCGCCTCTGCCAACCGGCTTTACTAGAGCAAACCATTTAGTTTCGTCTTGTTAGCGTTGGCTTCTTAATGGCTTGTGGAATGTGGCCAGACCATGAAGTCGTCGGTTATAAATCGCATACTCGGCCTCAAAGTGCTCCAAACGTAGCTAGAATATATTTTTGAATGCAAGAACCCTGCTGCTTCTAGCGAATAGAAGCATGGCTAATACTAAACCCCCACCTCACTCTTAACCCCCTCAAAAAAGTAGGGATATCCACAATACTGGGATTGGTTGGTTGCTGGTTTATTTATGGAGGTCCTCTATAACGTTTCTTTCTTGTTGTTGCATTGGAAATTTTCCTTGCCCTAATATTCATCGTCCTCGACTGCATCCTCATCCTCTTCAGGTATGGTTGGCATTGTGTTCACTACGACTCCATTGAAAATGAATACACGAGATGGTGGAGTTGGTGGAGTCACCAAAGGATCAGCTACTGGTGGCACAGCAACATTGTCACCGATATTTTCCACTGGAGCTGGAGCTGGAACTGGTGTGTTCTGTCCCCTTCTTCCTCCGCCTTGCGCATTGGCCACTAGATCGCACAGGACACCGAACAAACGAAAGAGACGAGCTCGAACATTTTGCATTTCGCGTTGCGAGGCCGGAGCACCGAATGGAATTTCTGGAGTATCATCTTCGGAGGATGGCAGTTCTTCGGGATTCTCATCCAAAGGACTCATAGTTCTAAATTTGTCTTGTTTTGCCAAATAATCAAAAGAAAAAAAAAAAGAATTAATATTTATTTGTGTAAAGACGATTTCTTTTGAGTTTTTGTTTTTGTTTTGGGAGTACTATTTTTCTTTGGTCAAATAGTAGAAGCGAACTAACTAAAAAGTGAAATCGAAATGAAATTTGAGGGTACATCAGCTAAGGGGTAACCCAAAATCCAATGTCATGGCCACTGTGATTATAAAAAAATATACAAAATTTTGAATTCAACTTCGTATAAAATATTTGAACACTCAGTTCTTTCATTGATACCCAAAGGGTATGTCATGGTCGGTGTCTTTGCCACCGTGTTGGTCTCTTTGCTGAAATTTCTTTCTTGTATCGTCATTGAATACTGTTCTTTTAATAAATAAAAATGCTTTTAATTAATATGCTTCAATATGTCGAGTGGCAGCAGCAGCACCAGCAGGAAAAAGCCAACTCCAATCCGCAACCCCTTCGGATGCAATGTGAATGTGGTCGAGAGGCAGAGGCTTCTCATCTTTATTCTGACTGGGTGGATGGTAGGGGCTGCTGTGTGTATGTGTGTGTGTGTGCGTGTTTGTGTGTGCACTGTGTTCATTCATAAACCCACAGGCTAAATTTCAATATTTCATATGCACAATAAGAATTATTCGTTGAAGCATTCACAAAAATAAATAAATATCCCCCCAAATCCTTTTTGTGCCCACTTGTCATCGCCGTCGTCGTCCTCGTCATCATCATCGTCGCAGGGGTTGCAGGGTGAGGTAGCGGCTCAGTTGTTCACTTCTTCTGTTGACCTGGACATAGGGACGTTTGTTTCCTTTTTTGCCCATTTAATTTTTAATTATTTAAATGTACATACCTACAAAAAGGCAAAAATATAAGAATCCTTTCTGCTAATAAGGTAAAAGCCATAGACTAAGATGGCCAGCCTCTTAGTATCCCCACCATTTGTTGGTCTAATCCTCCTCGAAAACTGGACTAACAGAAGCTTCTCCTTTGTGTGTTGGCTTCTTCAATGGGAAAACAGTTGCCAGACATCCTTAAACTTGAAAATCGACTGGCTAGTGTGGAAAAGGATTTGTTACGTATTTTGGGTTTGTAGGTCATTAGCTGAAGTTAGACATTGGTTTTTCATCTTTCCATAACAAGAGAAAATCTTGAGAAAACCAGAAAAAGTGCTGATGAATTTGGGAGTCTCCTGAACCCAAAGGACAGTTGCTTTTTTTCATTATCTACTATCAAATGGAATATTTTATGTAAATATTTGTTTTTTCTTCTTTAAAAATGAAAGATTTTATACAATTTAACTTTTAATGAAGAGGGGAAGCATAATGCATTTTAATTCGTACAATAATCCATCATCTGGCGAGGCTCTGGGAACGTTTTTAAGACTCATTCTCTTCCTTTTGAGATTCTTTGTGCCGTGTTAAGCTTCGTCCATGTTGTTTTTTGTCGATCCTATTTGGCTGATTGGTTCTTTGTTGTGGCTCATTTCCTTAATATTAAGTAGCATCGGAAAGTAAAAAAAAAAAAAAAAAAACCCAAATATTATTATATATTTTTTTACCCCCATCTTCTTCTATATGGTTTCGATTTTTGCTTTATCCTCTGTGTGTTGTGTGTGTGTGTGTATGTGTGTGTGTGTGTGTGAGGTTCTTTTTGGCGGATATTGCACCTGAATGTACATTAAAAATTGTCAATCGTTGAATCGTTGAACATCCCTGTTGCCCACAAGCTCACGCTCTGGCTCTCTCTCTCTCTCTCTCTGCCTCCACATTTCGTCCAACTTCATTAGGCAAACCGATAACTGGCAAAAAGTAGTAGTCGCCGGTCTGTATACCCTTGCAAATACTCCAAAGGATCAAAGAAATAATCTTAGCATCGCTTAAGTATCCTAAGGTCAAAGGAAGGAGGCAGAGATATATCCTGGCTATAAATTAAATGGCAGAGACTAAGGATATGATCTAGAGAAAAAGAAAGTCCATCCTAACTAAAAGATTAGAACAAGCAGAAGAAGGAGCTGTGTTAAATATTTTGGAGCAGATGAAAAAAACAATAAAAAGGAGATCATAAGGACTCTAATATTAAGACTCCAAGCTAAAAAGAAAGAGACGAACAAAAGCTTTAAGATTCTTCTTTTTAGCCATTTTGATATATCCTGTTGAAAGGTATTGATTGTAGGGTATAAAAAGCATCTGCCTGCCGGCCTGACTGTTGCCCGCCTGCCTCAAACCCCAAACGTGCAACAACCACAACATCTGGGATCACGTGGAGCAACCCTTATGGATGCATTTAAGGCTACAGTTTCGTGAATTTTATGTTGCATTTTTTCGGCAATACATGAGAGTTTGGGTGGCCGAAAAGGGAGTGGAGGTGGGGGAACGAGGTGGATTGAATGCGATTGCTGGTATGGGTGGGGATTGGGGAGTATAAATAACAGCGTCAGAGTCAAGGAGATTGGGTGGGTGGTTGTTTTTTTTTTTTTTTTGCTTTTCTGTCATGCACATTTGCATTTTTTATGTTTACACTGCATGTACACCACACACACACACGCACACACAAACACAAAAAAATACTTGCATATACCTATATGTATATATTTATATATGTTTTAAAAAATTGTTATATACCTATGTATATTTGTACCTTCATATGTATGTATGTGGCAATGTGAAGAAAACATATCTCCCTTCTCACTCACTCCGCCTCGCTTTCTCTCTCCCTGCCACAATTGGGTGCACTTTCTGGCCACCCATTCTCTTCATCTATAAAACGGTAAAATAAAATTGATAGCAAAAACCCAAAATTCTATACATTATCAACAATATTGAGTTGAAAACAAGTCACAAAACATATAATTCCATGAAACGATTTTAGACATTAGACAGTGGCGGATCTAGACATATTTTAAGGGGTTAAGAGTAAACTCTTGTCAATCCAATGCAGTTGAAATATCCTTGAAGTGGACGTGAAATAGTTCCTAAGCATTTGAAACCCTGAGATCAAACAAGAGCAGAGGAGTTGATTGATCTGAATAGGAACAGGACACTCACGAATATCTGAAAATGTAAATCCAGTTGAATATATCTCAACAGGAAGTTCAAAGATAAAGACAGACAATCTCTGGTCATCTCTCGTCCACCAAAGATTTGGCCATAACATTGCATGGTAAATCGGTTAGAAGTTATTCACTCTTTTAGTTAGGTTGTTGATATACAAAAAACGCGTTAAGAGTTTCCAGATAGAATGAATATAGAATTGAATTGCCACAGGTGATCAGCAATATACAAATATCTATCTCTATGCCGTTAACAATGACATAAGTAAGGACTTGAGCCTGATTTCCTTTGTATTATTTCAATTCATTGTCATTCCTTTTGTTTTGGCCTTTTTATCAACTGATTTCACATGAGTCTGTATCCATTTTTGGATCTTGCCTGTTTTGATAAGTTAAGATAATATTTACCAAATCTTTTGCTAATTAACAAGTAATAAGTGAAAACACGCACCAGAATTCATTTACGATCATTCGGAGGATGGAAAGGAAGAGAGTCGGGTTGGATGGATGGATGGATGGATGGATGGTGTCTGTAAACCGCATTGCGTAAACAGTTTCAGCCTGAATTCAAGTTGGAGTTAGGGGGTCCCAGACGGGAAGCTATATACGTATATATAAAGTCGTACAGTCATATACAGTCAGGCAATTTTATATACAAAGATACATAAATGTATATACTATATAGAGTATATTATAGGTATATAGCATTTCGCATATGCGGCACGCTGATGTCCAGCAATCTTTTCTACATGTATGTACATATGTATGTACATACATACATCTCCATGTACATATGTATGTGTGTATATATGTACATAAAACGCACTTTAAGCCTACAAGAGCTCAATGTCCATCCCCAGTAGCAGCATCAGAAGCAGCAGCAGCAGCAGCAGCAGCAACAACAACAACAACCATTCCCTGGCCCTGAGGACCGGACCACCATCCCATACCAACCCCTCCTACCCCTCCTATCCCACATGTCTGCATGTTTTTGCTGTCTCGGTCATATGCCCTGAACTGGATGACGGGCGGTTGGAGTATTAATGAAAATTTCGTACATCGAAATCGCCTCATTTAAAAAAAAAGCATACAAAAAAACAAAAAAAAATAAATAAATAAATAAACATGGAAAATGTACCGTTGCGATTTTTAAGGGTTGCATTCGTTCACACACACACACACAGACAGATATACGAATTCATGCGAAATAACACATTTAAAAATAATATAAAAAAATCAATTTGGTTTTTGAGTTTTTTCCATATCCTTTTTTAAGACTCGCTTTGTTGCTCATATATAGTAAATAAATGGAAAACACAATGCAATAGTATACATACATGATGTACACACACACACACACACACACACACACACACACACACACACCACACACCTATGGAAAAAAAAACCAGAACTTTTCATTTCATCAATTATTCATCAATATTTATCAAACGTTGACACAAGAGTTTTTGAACAATTCAAAATTTCTGAAAGAACTTCAAAAGGCTAGGTCGTTTGTGTTTTGGTTTTTTGTGTTTTGCCCCCGGCCCCGCCTGAGGGGAAGGGGTATGCCAAGTTCAATGAATGCACTGCACTATGGATGTAATTATGATACATACATAAGTACATATAAAGCAAGTAAAAATAACACAAAAATTGCATGATGTACGTTTTTCTCAGTGTGCATTTCTAGCCCACTAATTTAAAGGATTAAAGGACCCGTATGAAAACATTGAGGTTAGACATATGTAGATGTCCTTTAAGTTCTTTATTCCGTACATTTCCGCCTCAGGATGAACTCATGGATAGTTTTGAATATGTAACTCAACGTGCTGTATTATCTTTTTTGGTTTTGTTCTTTATCAAGCCTCTTGTTTGCTAGCTTGGATTAGTCGTTAGTTCTCTTGTGTACCGAAGAAACACCATTAAAAAAGGACAGTTTACTGATGGTTCAAAGAACTTAGTAGTCGCCGTGAAGATTGTCATAAATCGGTCGTTTTGACATATCATGGAATAGAGAAATCCTTGTACACTTGTTTCACATGAGTGTGAGTGTTCCAAGATGAGTCAAATTCAGCAATGCTCACCCGTTTCTTCAGAAGAATGAATCCTATGCAATGTGGCACTTTCCATTCTGAGGGATTCATGAACATTTCCTTGCCAACTGCCGAAGACGAATCACTCGTGAGTATGACGCTGATCTGAACAAACAGATGAGTTTGCAAGCAATCATAACATCCATTTGATTACTCATACGTCCCACAATGCTAAAGTTTATTTTCAGAGGCAAAGTTAGAGCCTGATAGAAATTCAAAAACGACGATGACAAAGGATATGCAAAATTATTTATACATATATACAAGTTGCAATGTGCATGGGAGGGGGCGAGGCGAGTAGGAGACAATCACTTATTAATATCTAAATGGTAATCCAAATCGATAATATCTGTCGATTCAGTAGAAGCAGCAAAAGCAGCTGTAGCCAATCAGTAATACTTTTGTCCTATTTCGTATGCAAATAGCCAATGAGTGAGGCTTTTGTGAGTCATTAAATCAATTCGTGGGGTGCTGCCTCTCTCCTCCACCTCCACCTCCTTTTTTTTACTCCTGGGGCTAATTGATAAACTGTCATTCATTCGAAAACAAAAAGAAATATTTAAATAATTACAATAGTCACAAAAGTAAATTATGTGTTTTGTAATATCATGTACACATAAATGAATTGCCATATACATACATATAGCTAAATACATATATTTAGCATACCCATTAGTGAGAAGGTATTATACTTATGTCTGAGGATCAATCATTGGAAAGGGTATTGCAGGCGTCGTTGTAGTTGAGGCAACTTTTGATGGCATTGACAATTTGGATTTAGTTTTTCTTTTTTTTTGTGGGGGGGGGGTATCTCAAAGTCGTTTAAACTTTAGATAAATGTACATAAACAGTATTATATTTGTGTATGTATTATGTGATTAAAGGGTTTTTACTTATGCCACTCCTGTCTTATACATACACACGTGCATGTGTATGTGTATGTGTGTGTGTGTGTGTCAGTGTATGCAAAAATGACAATAAAATTGCATTAAAATATATATAAAGTCAGCAGCAATAACAACAACAACACAATGATGTGCAAAAATAATGCAACAATTCACCAACTGGAAAATTGCGGTAATGTGACAGAGAGAGAAAGAGAGAGCGAGAGTGAGAGAGTGAGAGAGAGAAAGGGGAAGAGGATACGCCTCGCTGAATTTTGCATTTTGCTTGGTCGACCATATGAAATGCGTAAGAAAAATAAATAAATTAGTAACAAAACAAAAAAAAAAAAAAAAATACTAAAAAAAAACAAACAAATAGAAGCGCAATGAAAGAGAATTTTGTTAACTAATTATTTATTATAAATTAAATTCCTCACTTGGTCTTCCCAAAGTATATAATTCACATACATATGTATTTCGGATCATAGTATATACTAAATATTTCGAATATTTCTTATGCCAAACTTAAATTTCAAATTGAAGTCTGTTGTCTATAAAAATTGTATTCTTTATTAGATAGTTTCAAGGACTTCGTATTGTGATCTCAGATCTTACGTCTTTCGTAAGCGACGCGAGACAGGCTTTCCCACAGTCCTTGTTATGAGATTTCCATGAAGCAGCTAAGGTGCTTAACGGGTCCAAACTAACTCCCTTCTCCATTCGAAATGTGTCCTTCGTCAGGAAATGGAATTCCGTTCACTGATGTTTCTTCTGCTGTAAGAGAGAAAAAAAGATCCTTTTCAACTTCCTTGATGGAACAGACTTTTTGATGGTTTCTTAAGGACTCAAATGTTTAGTGTTTAATCTTTGATAATGATAGACAAAGTGCAGCTCGCACTTAACTGGAGCATTCTGATTATTGTTTTATGGATGAATCAATCCAAAATGGAGTGTTGGATCAGTTCTTATAAGAATATTCCTCATCATGACCACATGAATGACCCATGAAATACAGAGGATTGGTTTGAGTTTTTAGTTCCTTATTCGTTACTATGCCCATATAAATCGTCAGATGAATTGCAATTGCAAAATGATGGGTAACTCGTTGATCCACAGGATTTTTCTATCTACCTTTCACATATTACTTCATAAAGGGGTAAAATGACATTTCTGTTTTCTTTCAATTGAATTCTATCCCAAGGATCGTCTCCTTTACATTAGTTAAGGACTGAATCCAAAATGCATCATTTAGCCAATGTTACCGCTTGGCAAAGGTTACAAAATATGCCAACAATTGCATATCCAGCCGCAGCAGAGAAGCTGCTGCAGTTGCTGCGTTTTGCGTTAACGGCTTCTGCTGCTGTTGCTGTTGCTGCTGCGGCTTCTGCTGCTGCTGTTGCTGATTATGTTGATGACGACGCACAAACAACAAAATAATCGAATAATTTAAAATTAAAATAAAAAAAAAAAACCGAAATGGAACGAGAAGAAAGAGAAGAAATGTATGCAAAAAAAAATTCAATCGACATACAGTACAGACTGGACGGGATGCGATGACGAAAGCGACGGCGACGGCGACCGCGGAGGAAAGGACCGAGTGGGCAGAGTGGGGCAGAGTTGACTGAATTCCGTATTAATAGGGCTGCTAATTATTGATGGGGGAGACCCAGTCAGGCAGAACCAACCCGACGACCGTTTGGGGTTGTTGGGGTTTGCCAAACGCCAGAGACAAGAGTGTGGAGTAGAGAGCGGAGTGGAGTGGAGTGAAGAGTGGAGAGTGGAGTTTGAGAGCTCTTTATAATGAGCATTATTTTTATTTCATTTTTTTTGTTGTTTTTTGCTCTCTGCGTAGTGTGTTTGGCGGGTGTTAACAAAAAACAAAAAAATCAGTTTCGAACATGCTTTGTCAACAGCAACACACATTTGAAAAATTTTCGTTTTAGTCGCATAAGTTTTGTTTTTTAATTCCCGATTTTAGTATAGTATTACAACACATTGGCTTGGCACTTGTCCGTGGCGTCGCGGCGTGTGTAGAAAAATTTGTCTGCCGCTTGAATCGTTTCAACACATTAGAAGTGAGTCACAGAGTGAGAAGTATGTGTGTGTGAGTGTGTGTGTGTGTTTGTGTGGGTCGAACTAGGCCTAAGCTCCAAATTAACAAAACTCCCCCATCCACGATATACGCCATACATGTATGTGGACTGGATGGGGAGGCGGAGTATCTCTCCTCTATTAATGAGCAATCTACCCCTATATTACAGTGATAAACGATTACCTCCCCAAAAAAATAGACCCCCCACCGCCCCGTCTATGTACCTAGCACCCCCATCCCCACCACCCCATCACCTCTATTATACTCTATTTCTCTATTACGCTGACGCCGACGTCATTTTGCTATGTTTTGTGGTTTTGTGTTATCGTTAGTTAGTCGCTGGCGTTGTTGATGCATCTGATTATCACAAATTAGTTTAGAAAACTCCGTTCTCGTGTTCGAAACAAGCTACAAAAATTCTGCGCATTTTCGGCAAAACAAAAAAAAAAAAAAAAGGAGAAAACAAAAAAAACAAATCCTACAATTCGTAGTGCAAAACGGAAATGTATACAAAAAATCTTTTTTTTAATCTTTTTTTTTCTGCTTTCCTATGGATATTACGTATACACACCGTTGTACCTTAACTCTATCCCTTTATTAATTAAAGGATAATAACTATTTTTCTACTGTAATTCAAAGCTCAAGTTTGTTTTTGAAATGTGTTTTAAAGTTCCTTGTTTCAATACCGAAACGAAAAGATATTAGAAAAAGTGAATTTCACATATGTACATACAAACATATGTACATACTTGGGTGTTATATGTACATCAATACATACATACATAAGTGAACAAAATTGGATTAATTTTCATGTCTGTTTGCAATTTTTTTGGCAGTTTTTTTTGTGTAGTTCAAATAAATCGTAATGAAAAGCAACAACTTTTGGGTTTTTGTTAACAATTTTAATGGAAAGACAAACTTTCATTCTTAAGTGACATCGAATGCAGTGCCGGATTATGAGAAATTTGAAAGATTACTATCCAAAGTGAAAGTTAAGATGGGAATTTTCATTCACATTCACAAATGAAACATAAATTTTTGCCTTTTTTTTAGACTGTAAATTACAATCAATTTTCATTTCATTGCAATTTGGCATACCTAAAAATGGCATCAAATAATTGGATATGTACTTATGACGGTTTTTCAATTTAATTTTCAAAGTTTAAATGCATTTTTAATGGAATTATTGTTGCTTAAAAGTAAACACATAAATTTTTCAAATACTCCAAAAATTTATTAAATTAGAGCTTGTTGAAATTTTGGTTTTCTGGAATCCTTTTGCTGTTCGTTGGCAATTTTAGTTTCTCTCAAAAAGATGACTTGGTTATTGGCGTTACTTTAATTTCCATTCAAATTTTCAATTTCAAAGCTTTAAAATGACATAGAAATTTTGAAAATTGATCAAAAATTGGCAAAGTTCTAGATTCGCAAAGTTACAAGTTTTTGAGAATTTACAAAAATATGGTTAGAAGTGATTTTTGGCAAATGAATGAACATATTTCACTTTCAGCTTTTGCTTGGAATAAAAATGTTTTCTTCTTTGAAATAGTAATGGAATATTTAATGGTTTATATTGGAAATTTTCAAAAATCTAACTTGAATAAAAGTATGGAAGATACTTTAGATATAGAAAGATATTCATATACATTAAAATACTCGTTTTTATTTTACTGAGAGGATTTATCAAGTAAAACTCTTGAAGCCTTAACTAGTTGAGAATCATTAGGCAATAAAGCTTTGATTGTCAATGCAAATACAATTATGAAATAGAAAACTTTTTGAACATTTTATTTGCCTTGCTCACATTAAAAGGCCAAATTCCTATGAAGAATAAGAATTAAGTAATTATGTTAAGTGTTTAAGTATATTTCAAAGTAAAGGGCGTGGCCCTCTGATGGCTTATAGAATCTGTCCTTGTTGTCCCTAAGTTTAAACTTGTATTTCAATGCCAAATCGAAGCTTTAAATTATCAACAACATCATCTATTTGCTGCGAAAGTTCTCTCACTTTAACATCTGTTTGGAAAAATCTGTTCGCCACCTAGTCTAGTCTAGTCTAGTACATAGACATAGACATAGATATAGATATAGAGACATGCCCCCTACCCCCTATTCTGTGTGGACTACTCCGACCCGACCTCGTTGGCAGCAAAAGTTTAGTTAACCATTTTTGTGTGATCTATATTCTCTGGCAACAACCGAGAGTTTTGCCTGTTTTCCTATTTTTCTTTACATCTATTTTTTTTTGTTGTTTTGTTATTTTCTGATGTTTTGTGTTGCTGTTGTTGTTGTTGTTTTTGGCGCTTGCGTTTGTGTGCCGCTGTTGCTGCTACGACTGACGCGACGCGACGCCGACGAGACGAAGGTTCGTCTTGAATGAAAGTCAAAGTAAAAACATGGCCAAAGCAATAAAACAAAAACCTAAACAAAATGTAAAACGAGGCAAAAACGAAACGAAAGCGCCAACAGTTTGCTAAGGCCAAAAGCAAAACAAAACAAAACATAGCGGAACAAACGAGGAAATTCCCCGTCGGGATGTGGCAGACGGGGGATCAGGGATAGATTTGGGGAAGGTGGTGGAGAAAGGGGCCTGTTGCCGGGAAAACAACCATCAAGACAATGCAGTTGGAGGCAAAAAAAAAAAAAAAAAAAAGAAAAAGAATCGCCCAAAAATTATCAAGGAATGACGGTTGGGGCGGGGACTGGGCAGGGGCATGGGCAGGGGTAAGGTGGGAGTCAAAATAGGGTACAAAAATAGGGGAGGACGAAGCAAAGAGTTGACGGCGGGTCAGGTGCGTTGCCGGGTTGAATGCACGCCATGCAAAAAGAAAAAAAAAGAGCAGTACGAGGGAGGGGGTGGCGGATGGTGAGCAGAAGAGGGGCCATATGTATACACATGTCTATTTATGCAGGCCAAAAAGAGACAGCTAGCATTTTTGTTTCGCAACTCCTCCGTGCTTTTTCCTTACCTGCTGCTGCTGCTGCTCTCTTTCACACAATTTTTATCTCACTCTCTCTCTCTCTCTCTCTCTCTCTCTCTGTCTCCGACTGTCTCCTTTTTGTGTTGTGCGGATTGTGCGCATGCCCTGTGAGTAAAAAGTCTCCTTTTGGGCCATGCAATCACAGTGGATGCTGCAAGCATACAGCACAGTGGGTGGATGGGTAATTGGGTGGGTGAATGTTGGGTGTTTACAGGTGCAATTTATTTATTTATTTCAATTCATTTCCTCTTTTGTATGTGGAGGCTACATAAATGAAAACTCATTTCCCTTTGATGTTCTACTGTTGGTTTTTCTTTTTTGCTCTCGAACGGACACTAGCAGTGCGCACGTGAGAGACAGAGAGACAGCTAGAGAGGTGGAGTGAGAGCGAGAGAGAGAGATTACTCTCGCTCTCTTTCTCTCTCTCTCTCTCTTTCTGTGTGTGTGTGTGTGTGAATCGGTTGCTGCGCGATAATGAAAAAGTATAATGCACCAAAAGTGACAAGGCTGTAAATTAAGCAATAACAACCGGGAAATGTGTACACTCTGTGCTATATGTACATGCATATGTACGTACATACATACATACATCATATGTATGAATAGATGTATATGCACACATGTGCACACACAAAAAAATGGTTGCTTATATACATACCTATGTATGTAGTTCTCGGATTATATGCCGCTATCTGTAGACCGTTTAGCCAGAAGCCATCCATGAGCGTCCATGTGAGAGTTTTTCCTCACGTTTATGTCTCTGTGTGTGTGTGTGCTGCTGCTGCTCCTTTATATCAAATTAAAAGCCTTTTCATTGCAAATTATAAAAATGGTAATCGCGAGTCCTCTACCTTTCAAACACAGTACACATACATACATACACACATACATACATATGCATATGTGTACATGACTCTTACACAGACATACATATATACATACATACGTATGTAAATGTATTTTAAATTTTGAGCCCTTTTTAATTCATGAACTTTGAGCACTTCAAAACTCAAGCCAAACAGCCACAACTGTCTACAAAAAACAAAAAGAATCTTTCAACAATTCCATTTCTTTTACTAAACATTCTTTAGAGTGTTATGTGAGGTCCCTTCATATTTCCTTTCAGTGGTTTTAAGTAGGGGGAATCGCATAGACAAAAGCTCTTTTCAGGTTAAAAACTATCCTGCATAGGAAGCACTCGTTGTGTTTTTCTTTTCGTTTTTCTTTTTTGGGGGTGCCAAAGGTCGTAGGTCGTAGCTGCATCTCGTCTCTTTAAATGCAGGAATAGGATAGTCTCTAACATTGATGCTTGCCTCTTTGCTGCAGCATCCTGTGCTCACTCTGTTACGCTGTCTGCCATTTCAAATGTTCTGTGTGGCCATCAAAAGCGACGAGTATTGCAGGCAGGCAAGGACAACTATAACATTGTTAGAACATGATTTGATCGACGGATCATGTCGAATTCCTACTAAAGGAAAGCAAAAGAAATTTATACCTGTATTACCTAAAAAAAAAAAAAAATAGCATACTTTTCAGCGTAAAAAAAAATTTTAAAAACATTTTTAAAAACACTTTTAATATAAAATATGCATTTTAAAATAAAAAGAATTAAACAAATAAATGCATAAACAGTGTCAAATAAATTTGCAAATTTGTAAAGCATTGAAATACAAAATGAAACTATGCTGTGTCTCACAACTGCCAAAAATTATGTCAATAATTTATGTATTTTTCACGAATTGAAACGAAAGGGCATTTAAACTTTGGCATGGATGAAACGTTCTTGTAGTCTCAAGCAGCCAACAGACAGTATCCGGGTAATTCCAAAACGAATGTACAATCAAGAAAAATGTTTTTATAAATTTAAATTTACATCGATCGAAGCAGTCGAATGACAATATCGACTATGCTATCGATGTTGATCAAGAATTATATAGTTTTGGGTTACGAAAGCTATTACGAATTTCGTATAACCTCTTGGATCGAGAAGTGTATAAATACGCTCTCAAGCCGGTTTCTTTAGCTAACAAAGCTCACCCACATATACACTCGCATTGAAGTGTACACAAACATACGAACACGAGTGTTTGTATGTAGGTATAGGTGGTGTGTACTCAACATGTTGAACGAAACCGGCTTTTTTTTTTTTTGCTTCGTTTTGTTTTTTGCTTTTTCTGAGTGATTCAATTTATCTTTTGAAACTATTCCTAAAAATACTCATTAAATGGCAATATCCACTTTTGGGATAGGTTGGTTGGTTGGTTGGTTGGATAATTCGCCTGCCTGGAAGTACAACACTCACACAAAAGCCCTCATCGTCGATAGTGAGAGCAGAGTGACTTTGTCCCACTGCACGATTCGTGTTGAATCT
This sequence comes from Drosophila tropicalis, assembly GCF_018151085.1. NCBI lineage: Eukaryota > Metazoa > Arthropoda > Insecta > Diptera > Drosophilidae > Drosophila > Drosophila tropicalis. Next base: position 3,190,612 of record NW_027172929.1, on the reverse strand, counting down.
AATAAGTTCCTAACCTATACCACCAAGCAGCGAGCAGCAAGCAGCAATCCATCCAGCAATAGCAGAAATAAAGCAACAAAGCAGAAAATTAAGGGGCACTCGTTTGCTTTCAAGACCGAACAAGAGCAAGATTTTAAGTTGGATGAGAGCGACGAGCAAATGATCGGAGAGAGGGGAGATGGGTAGGAGGGGGTCGAGTTGAGTTAAGTTAAGTTATTGGGGTGGGGGCGTTTGAAATAGAGAGAAAATAAACTGTTTTTATATTTGCCACACGTATACGCCATGTGTGACGTTTGTGTCTGTTTGTATATGTTTTCTGCGCGGGCGATGATAATGTGCATCTGTATGTTAGAGAGACCGAGAGAAACACTAGAGAGAGAGAGAGAGAGAGAGAGGAGAGGGAGAGAGAGGAAGAGAGTGTTTGTAAGATTTTTTTTTTTTTTTTGTTTGTCTATTGTACCGGCATACAAAATCTAAACAGCCGGCAAATATTTTTGTCTACATTCTGCTCTCTTCCTCTGTTTGCTTCCACTGCCGCCCTCCGCCGGCACTCCCCCTTGTATTGCAGTTTTCTCTTTGGATGGGTATATCTTGGCTGTTGTTGTTGTCTTTTCGTATTGGCGCCAAATAAGTATTTTGAATTTCATGCCCCATGATTGTTTTGAGTGTCTTTGTGTGTGTGTGTGTGTGTTGAGATACATACAACGTTGTCACATTTCAGCTCTAAATATCTTAAATTCAATATCTTTTCAAGTCAATAATGAATTTTGTTTAGGATAATACATATGTAGGCTATATATATTAAGTATACGTACATTTGTTCATATATTATGGATGAACATTCACACTATCTGTTCCTCTGTATAGAAACTAACATATAATTAGAGTCATTAAATTTGGTATGTAGACGTCTCTAGTGTGGGTACTTACACCGGCAATACTTAAGCAATTATATTCATTATTTGTCATCCGCACACTATTTGTGTTTTTGTACATTTGGAATAGATAAACAAAAGTAGGAAAAGGGAAAAGATGAAAAATGGTAGAGATATACACATCGATTCGTCTGTCAAGAATCGATGACCGTTAAACAAAACGGTTCTTTGACTTTATAATACTTCATATTTATAGGGTATGTAAAAGTCGATGGATTCATTTCAGCAATAGAAAACATTGGCAAAACAACAGAAATAAAACTTCTTAATCTTCTTTACATACTTTTTAAATAGAATCTTTAAGTGAAATGGGTAATGATGATGATGGCTTCAAATCAGGAATATACCCACATACATCTACATACATACATACATATGTATGTATGTGGTTATTTGCGTCCTCATCTTTTTTCCAGTTGATTTACCCAATTCTAAGCTCTCGCACTTTTCACATCGTAACACTTTTACACCTAAAAAGGAATAAAACGGAGTCTCTCGCAAACTCCGCAGAACCATGAATATAGAGCTAGAGCTATTGACCATGGGTGGGGGAGATATATGTGCATATGTATGTATGTATGTATGTATCTATATATGGAGCTGTATCTGTATCTGTATGTATGTATGTACAAGGCAGACTTGTCGCAGCTCCTCATACATGTATGTATTTATGTGCATACATATGTATGTAGAGAAATGACTGAGAGCATTGCGTGCCAATGTTTAACTCTTCACTGCTTGCTTTTGCCCGAAGTCCACCCAACAACAACAAGAACAACAACAACCAACGTGGCGGCGCACCCCCCAAAAATTCCCTCAAACCAAAGCATACTGCAAAGGCACGCGACGTCAGCGTTGATGTCGACAGCGACGCGTGCGTCGTCGCGCGACTAGCACGTACATATACACACACACCACAGTCAGGCACTCATGTATACATATATAGAACCACACACAGATACAGCAGGTTCAAACATACACCTCCAAGTTTCTTTTTTTGCAAAAAATATTTTTCGCCAACGCTTTTGTTGTTTGCTTTGCTTTATGTTGCTCTCTTACCCACACACACACACACACACACGGATACATGCACCCGCAGAGCAGTCTTGTCTGCTCTCTCGCTCTCTCTGTCTTGCTCTCTCGGCAGGCTTGGAGTCTCCTCTCTCTCATTGTGGCCTGGCTGGCTGGCCCCACATTCACACATTCGCTTGGCCCGTCATCGTCTTCTTTTTTTTTCGCCTTCGCTTCGTTTCATTTATTCACTATGTTCTGTGTGTGTGTGTGTGTGTGTGTGGAGTGTGAGCGAGTGTGTTGTCTGAGCACGAAAGTTCGTAAAAAGCTTTTGTTGGCTCTTCAATGCCGCCACCGCCTCCGCCTTCACTGTTGCCACAGCCATCCTCTGCCCCCCTCATCGATGAGATGTGCTTTTTTTTTTAAATGTGTTTTTTCTTTTTTTTTTGTGTTTCTTTTTTTGCGCGCCGCTCTCTCGGAACACCACTGCTGGCTGTCTGTACGGTATACGGTGTACACTGTACAGTGTATACCAACGTTGCTCTGCCTAAGCTGGCGCTGGCTTGGGCAGCGTCGTTGCCGTCGATTTCATGGGGTTCTTGAGCGTATGCAAAAGATTTTTGCACATATTCATCTTTTTGGCCGTTTTCGGTGCGTTTCGTGGAGCTCGCGCGCATAATTTACCGTGCGGCGACGGTTTTTCGCGCTAACACACAAAAAACTTTTCCCGTCTTTGCCAGACCCTTTAGACTCTGTGTTTCTCAGTGTGGTTCTTTATAGTGTATCTTTTGTCCACACATACATATATATACATATGTATATATAGATAGATGTGTGTTTGTCTTTCTGTGTGCTATGCCTTCATCTTCTACTCGATTTTCGTCAGATTCCTATACTTCATCTACACACATACTAAGACACACACACAAACACACACAACCGTCGTCTGGCTACGTTCTGGTCTTATTTTTTTGATAATTTTTTGTTTTAGTGTGTGCTTTGTTTCGTTTACTTGAGAGAGTGCTTTTGCATACGTTTACCCCCACGTATGTGTAGAAATGCTATACATACATACAAACATACATATATATATATATATATATATGTACATTCCAAGATGCGTATGTGCAAATATAAGAAGGAAAATTAAAAAATCAAATCACATCCCCCCTTCCCCCAAAAATAAAAACAAAACACAAAAAGAAAAGTATCCTAAAAAGTGTGACATTAACTATTTTTCGCATTTTGTGTAAATGTGTGTGTGTGTTTGTGACTGGTGTGTGTGTAGATGCAATTGTCCTTTATCGTCTGCAGGAAGCGGCCTTGCAAGTTTTTGGGGCTGTTCAGGCGGTTTAAGGGCAACTTTGGATCCCTTTTAGCCAAGGGGGTGAGAATGGAAGTCGACCACAAGGTATATAGATGGATATAGTATATTATTGATCAGCATCAATGGGTGAGTTGATCCAGCCATGTCCAGGTATCTGTCCGTCTGTATTAATATATGGATCTCCTGTTTGAAAGGAGTAGAAGTCACTAGTTTTGGTATGTAGACCCGTTCGAAACATACGAAAATCAAGTTTGTTTCAAATTTTTGATATTGCCATTTTGTCCAAGTAATTCGAGAAGTTCAAGTTTTGGCTATGCGCTAAGATGCATTTAGGATTTCATAGTATATATAGGATAATCAAATAAATGTGGATTAAAATAGTTACATGAATTTCCCATTATCATACATGGTATACCGAAAGCGGATCAATTGTGTTAAAAATGGATAGAAATTTTGATTTTTGTTTTGTTTTGAAATTTAAGGTCAAAGAAACAGATCAAATACATAATGTAGAATTGTGATGTACATTTTGTTGACTAAATTATGTAAAATTTGTATAAATGAAAACTTTAAAGTACATAAAATTATGCACATGTATAGATATAGAGACACAAATATGAGTATCGTCAACGATCTTCCTTCCCCCAGCCACACAAAAGGATTCAGGAGTTAAAGGATATATATTTTTACTGTTAACCAAAACAATCTATTAGTCTTAACTATTTGCGTGTTCATTGCCAAAAAAATTGCAGATATGTACATATATGTATGTGTATGTGCTGGTGTGTGTGTGCGTGTGTTAATGTGAAAATTAGAGAAAGTGAGGTGAATGCTAAAAGTTTGATTTGGCGGCACGATTTACTTTTTTTTTGGTTGTTTTTGTTTTGCATTAAGATAGCAGCAGTACAAGAGATATTTCCATGCTTGTGTGTGTGTGTGTGTTTAGATACGATACATACATACATACGTTTTGTTTGTCGGGTTGCCATATACTCCTTGCTCGCTCCAATACCCCCCGCCGATCTCTCATCATTCTCTTTGCTCCAGCTACCCTCGCGGTGACCCACTCTCGTTGTTGTTTTCTCATCTAGGCGGCATTTTGAACTTGAAAATTTTTGTTGTTTGGCTCGTTTTGCTTGCACAAACCCCCCCCGTCCCGTCGCGCTACTCGCCACACCTCCTCTAGTGGCAGTTCCCTACCTGCCCCCACCACGAACACCACCAGTCACTAGGCAGACGTGACGACCCCTCTCTCTTATTAGTTTGTTGTTATGCTTTACCTGTTACCGGCATTGTCCTTTGGCCCTCTTTGTACACACACACACACACTCTCTCTCTTTCTGTCTCTCTCTCTCTCACCGCTCTCCCTCTCTCTCTCTCCTTCTAAATCTCACTGTGGCTCATTCATATTATTTGCCTCTTTGTTGTTTAGGCAATACGTGCGTGAGTGTAGAATTAGATGTGTGTGTGTGTACATGTGTTTTGGAAGTTTAGGAACATGTGTGTATGTTTGTGTGTGTGTGTCTGTGTGTGTGTGTACTGAATTCATATTTTGGCAACAGGAAGTAAGCAAAAACCACTGCGAATCAATGCGAAATTTTTGGAAAATGAAAAATGGGAAAATGAGAAACACAGAGGGCAATCTGGTAAATGCCATGATAATACAAATATGTATATATACATATACAAATTATATACATATGCATGTATTTCTATCTATGTACATATGTATGTATATGTATATTTGAATTATCCATGGACAAAAACGTCGGTTCGATTTAAGTTAATACCGACGGTTAAATTTATTTCTTTGTTGTTTTTAAGGAAATATATCATAAACTAACTGTATTATCAACTTTTCTCTTTTCTCTATCTGTTTCTCTCTCCCAACTCTTTTGCACTATCTTTCCCTCTCTCTCTCTCTCTCTTTCTCTTTCTCTCTTACAGGTGCTTTTTGACTGTTTGGAACATTTTTAAAGATTACGTTAAAACGTTGTTGATATTTAATAAAAAATATTATTTTGTTAATTATTAAAAAAAATTTAGTAATATGAACAAATAATAATAATAATAATAATAATAATAATACATGGAAAATATCATTATAATAACAATATAAATAATAATAATAATATAAAACAAATAATATTGCAATAATTTCATCATTTTTTCATTTATATATATTAATATATATAATTTCAACAAACAACAACAAATTCTACAAACAACAACAACAACAAAAACGCAAATGAATAGTTAACTTTAAGTTTGTACGGGAAAAAAACCCCAAAAAGAGATTTTTAGTTAGTTTCTCAAAATTTAACAAACAAAATTCACAACAAAATTTGGAATACAACAACAACAACAACAACTACAACAACAACAACTTCAACCACTGCAACAACAACCAACCAGCAACAGCAACAATAACAGCAACAACAACAACAACAACAACAAAATAATAATAATAAAAACAAAAACAGAAACAAAATAATAAAGTCAAAATAATACAAAAGGATAATAGCAAACAAAAACAGTAACCATAACAGAAAAAAAACATAATAAAATTTAAGAAAATAATAATAAATAAAATAAACAAATAAATAATAATAAACAACAAAATCAAATAAACCAGAAACAAGAACGAAACGAAATAAAACAAGCAACAAACAACAAAGAAGCAAACAAACAAAAGGAATCAAGCAACAACAAAACAAAACAAACATAAAATAAAGCATAACAAAGAAACAACAACAACAATAACAATAAATCCGAAACCGAAACAGAAACCGAAAATAACGTAAATAGTTTTCAATAACCGAAACCGAAACCGATAACATATACAACAACAACAACAACAAAAAATAGCACAAAACAACAACAACAAGAGAACGAAACAACAAATTTATATAGCCCCAAAAGGACATACATATATATATACATATATATATGCATCGAAATATATATGTTCAGGAAACTCAAAGCCCAACCACCCACGCCCATAGCCGTTAACAAAAGAAACTACCACAACAACAACAACAACAAACACCAAAAACATACAAAAGACATCAGCAACAACAACCACAGCAAAAAGGAAACACAACAACTGCAATAACTAACTACAACAACAAAAAACAAAAACAAGAAAACCAAAAAAAACAAAAATAAAAAACAGCAAAAACAACAACAACAAAAAAAAATAAACCCAAGAAATAGCTACGAAACAGAAGTGAAAAGCAAACAGAACGAAAGCAAAACAAAACAGAAACACAACAGCCGAAATAAAAGCAATCAAAAACAAAGAAACAAAAAATATTAACAAAAAAAAAAAAAAGAAGAAAATTAAACTGAAAAAAAATACTGGAAATAGCCAAAATTTGTTAAATTTATTTCTGTTCGAGCAAAAACCCAAAAAGTGGAGAAACAAAAAACAAAAATTTATATAAAAACAAAACAACAACAACAAAAAAAAAAAAAAAATCGTTTTTCTCAACGTTTTTTTCCTTTCAACTTTTAAATTTTTCGTCTTAAAAATTTGCGTTCCGACAAAATAAAAAAAACGAAAGCCAAAAGAAAATGTTCTGAACGATGTCTGAAGAAACAATTTCAAAGCAAAAGAAAAAACTTTAAAGCCAAAAACTGAAAACAACAACAACAACAAAAAAAAACAAAACAAAAAAAGGTGAAAGACAAACATTTAACTAACCTTTTTTTTTTTTGCGCGCGCGGAAACCAGCAAAACAAGAAGAAAACAAAGGAGACGAAGCGATAAACAATATATAAAATAAATATCACGATATCTTTATTCAAATTAATAAAAGAAAAACAAAAAACAAAAACAAAAAACTTTTGAAATTGGCAAACACGGAACATAGATTACAAAGCAAAGCAAAAAAAAAAAACGACAAAAATAAAAGCCAAAATCCAAAAAAAAAAAAAAAAAAAAAATAAATAAGAAAACAAAATAAAAAAAAAAAAGAATTTCGAAAAATTATCAACTAAGATTAGTAGTGAAAACAAAAACGAAAAGAAACTTTCAAATTAAATATTGTATACCATTTATGATAACTAAAATCACACCAAAAGACCAATTACCGGCTAAAAAGTGGGCGTATTTGAGAATTTGCAGTTTATTGGTAAGAGAAAATTCCGGCGAAAACAGTTTGAAATTTAACACTTTGGCCACTTACGGAACAACAATACCAAATTCGGTAAGTAAACTTTCACTTGAATCTTATCTTATCATTAGCCAAATCGAAGACTATCGAAGAGTTTAGGATTGTGCCAGGATAGAAATATCCCAATTCGTACTTTTCTATATCCTGATATAACCTATCTTCAATCTACTCCATTAACAATTTGTTAGATTTAAAACTATAGATTGATAGAGACTTCAATTCAAGGGGGAAATCGGCCATTGTGAGGTTGAATACCGATTTTTGGGGTGGTCTTAGCCATTTGGACCAACAAATACATTATCTAAGCGTTAATACAGATTTGTTGACCAGTAATTACTTTACATATTCAAGTCTTATTTCATAGTTAACTACTGCTAATATTCAAACAGATGTTATCTGTTTGGTAAACTAATTTCATTTTGGGATTTATGATGAATAGTTTTCTGGAACTCATTTTATTAACAAAAGTATGGAGTTTATATAGGGAATCTTAGGCTCTAGAAGATAACAATTGTTCTTAAAATATCTTATTCTAATGAGACTCAAACCCAAGATTTCGGGGGTTGAAAATTATTATTATTTTTGGGCACGGCTTCGGCCACATGACCTCCTGCCGTTGTGATATTTTGGGTTAGTTTAGAATTACAAGTGTTTTTCTACAATGTGTGTGGCTGATTGTAATTCTAGTCATATGCTAGATTACTTGTTTGTGACAAAAGTACAGTTGTATTATGTTTTCTTTAGTGCATCTGATTTGGTGAAGCCGCTTCAGATGAACACGATGTTTATTCTTAAACAAATAAGGCCAACAAATAAAGTTAATTGAAATACTACTTAGATTCGTTTAAAAAAACATTTAAAATACTCTTAATATTCTAACATATTTGTCTCTGATTCATAAGTAAATTGATGAATAATTCTTCACATACTCAAATATCGATACAAAAAATATTGTAGAAGGACATGAGTTTAGCTTGTTCTTCATAGAATTCTAAAACTTCTCTAAAAATCTCGACAGATTTTATGCCTCTCATTATATACCTAAATATATATGTATGTCTGTCCGATTTGGTGTTATTGTTGAAAGAACTCATATAATCACATATGTATGTATGTATTCTGCTTGGGTACTTTCAAAAAATGTCCTCGAAAAAAGTGCGTAATGAATGTGGCGTAGAATAATTAAAAATTGCTCTCTCCAATGATGGGCAACTGTAATGGCCATTGCAAAAGCAAAAAAGGTACAGTCCAGTGCAAAAGTTAACGTCGAATGATGACGCTACATAAAAGGCCGCCCCCATTCATCCGCCCCAAACACCACCCGGCCACAACTGACAGTTAAAAGCAGTTCAACAAAAAAAAAAAAAAAGGATGGCGAGAATGCGCGCCAAAATGTATGCAATGAAAAAAAGGAAGCGAACACCTCTGTTTAACATATAAAATACAGACCCTGGTCAGGCCTTTTTTTTTTTGCATATTATATAACGAATTCGCAAAAATGAGTACATATATACTCCACTGTATACATACATGAGTGTGTGTGTGTGTGTAGATACATGTTCATACTCTCATCTACATGCAAATTGCATTTACGCGCAAAAAATTAATTATCGAAAAAATGCGCGTCGGCCAGTCTGATATTTACACTCCACAGTCGTCAAAAAAAAAAGGGAGAAGAGGGTGAGAAGAAAGGGGTGGAAGGAGGTGGTAGGTAGGTAAATTGGTTGGGGGTAGAGTGAGAGTAGGGTGGAAAGGGAGACAGGCCTTGCGTGTGGGTGTGGGATGGGCGGTTTTTTTTGTTTGTCCATCGACAATCGAAGCACAGAAGTCGAAAGGATAAACCACCCACATACACGGCCACACACACTCACACACACACACACACATTCACAGGGGCAAAACTGGAAAAAAGGAAGCATTACACATATTTTAAATGAATTCGAAATAAAATTTTGTATATAAAACAAATGTGCGAGAACGAGAAATGAATTACATATAGAGGAGAATGTGCATGTATAAATGTACACATGTACACACACACACACACACACACACACACACATACATACATAGATATGCGTGCGTGTATGAGCATAAAAGTACAGTTGACGCCATTCATTTTCCATCCAGAAGCAGCAGCCGGCCAGTAAGCGAAACAGTGGCGTAGGCAGTGCAATGAAAGGGGTCGGTAGGGCGGGCAGTGGGGGTGGGCCAAAAGTGTAGGCGACAGGCCGACAGTCGAACCGAATGGACAGAGTCCGAGCATTGAAGTTCAAGTAGGTATTGTTGGTCACCATATATGTATGTACATACCGAAGGGATTACCTCTCTATATGTATGTATCTCCCTCTCACTCACTGCACAGCCTCTATCTCTTTCACTCATAGCTGTTGCAGTTTTTTGTAAATAAATTGCACTCGCACTTCCTTCAATTTTATTAGCGACCATTGAATTAAAACCCCCCCCCTTAGCAACAGCCAGTCGAGAAGGATGCAAGGATACAAGTCCATTTATATATGTTTTTAATGAGCATATGTCTTGGATGGAAAGGCGATATCTTTTATCATATTAATAGAACTGAATCACTATAGATATAGGACCAAGTTATAGCTGATTCATATGGAATCGTTTAAAGCCCAGAAATTGCATTGTTAGAGAAACTTTCGCTAGGCCAAAAGTTAGCCAGAAGCCCTCTTCTAGTTGCATTTTTTTGTGTTGGCCAAAGCAAAAACTCGGCATATTCCACCCCCTCAATTATAACTCCCCCAAAATCAACAAACTTGACGAATTTCACAAAAAGTGCAGCTGCTTAGCTAGTTTTATTTAATGTTCATTTTTTGTTTTGTTTTCATTTTTTTTCGACATGTCATTGAATATATACTAGAACAAACGTGACATATGTATCTTTAACGGTGGAGAGGGCGGGCAAGAGCGTGGGAGTTGTTCTTTAAAAATATACCCTACAACCATAGAACATGGCAAAAAAAAAGGGTATATCAAATACAATTTCGAATAATTTGTATTGGCAACAACAGTCGAAGTAAATACAGATAATATTTTTTATTCATACTCTCCCAATATTTGATGTATTCCTTTTAAATTTGGGATATCAATACATAATTTAAACATCTATTGAATCAGCAAATTTCTTAAGAATCCCGATAAAAATGTCCGAGTTACATTTAGAAATATTTGGTGAGAAAAGTGCTTACAAAGCACAAAAACGAGTCAACAGGTGTGCCGAAGTGTTTAGAGAAATTTAATATTAAGGTAATTGTTTATGTCTTGCAGGGTACACCAAAGTCGGTGCCACAATTTACTACACTTTTTGTGGGTTATTTTTTTTTTTTGTTTTTGTCTATAACATCATAAATAAATGTAAGTGGAGTCATTGTTTTTACTTTTCGCTACGAAGGTTTTTTCGTTCTTCGTAGCACTAGCATTGAAAAGGTAGGACAAGGTGGGAGCACACAGTTCTTGAATGGGGGGCTAAAACCGACCAATTTATATATAAGTCATGGTAAATTGGTATAAACTTCTATTAGTAATGGAATCAGCTTTATGCCTAAACAACTTGAGGAACGACTTTATAGTTCTAACCTAAAAGAAGAGAGATTAAGATTGAGATTAAGATTTCAGACATCCAACCTATTGGGTCCTTGACACTAAGAGATTTAGCTGTCTGAATATTCTACAGGTGTCTATAACAGGTTAAGTTCCTTATAATTATATTTGTCTTCGTCTTAGAACTTGAAACTCACGACATGGCATTAGATCGAATTGGAAATATATATGATTCACTTTCTGACTGCTCGAAAAGAAAAGAACTTGTTAACAGATTAAGTGTTGCTTTAATAAACTAAACAGTTTCAGCCTCATCTAAACTTAAGTAACACCTTGCCAGGCTCCTTCCCCTTTGGAGATATCAAGCCAAAACATTCATTGGCATTACGTGCTACGGTTATTTACTAATTCCACAAAATCCTCCTTGACTAACCTGAAGTGTGGCTGTTGTTGTTGTTGTTGTTAAGGATGGGATGGAATGGGATGGCATGCTAGTGAGAGTGGGAGAAAAGTAACGAGAATTATGTGAACACTCTAGCCGTTCTCGGTTTCCGGTCCGCATAGGTGTTTGAGGTAATGTCGCTCTGGCAAAGCTTTTGAGCGAATATGACCCATGGTCTCTGGGCCTAATCCTATTACTTACATAAATGCCATTAAACAAGCAGGCCAACATGCTGACTGCCGGCAGTCAGAGTCGCAATGGAAGTCGAAGTCGAAGTCCGAGGCAAAGGTGCCAACCAAAGACGAAGGCAAATCTCAAACTGTTGCAAGTTTTGGTTAGATTCGAATTTTGTGCGTTCTGAGTGTGTTCTTCGATGGAGGGAAATGAGTTGCGGCTGAGGTTTCACAATGCGTGCGGATTTTCACACTTTACGCATCAGCAGCGAGCGAGGTGTTAGAATTACGAATACGCATGGTTTCCTTTTGTCAAACGTCATCTCGTCTTTCTCTACTTGAGTGGCTTTTCGCTGTCTTGTGGAACAGGGATTGTGTACGATTTAAGCATATTTTCTTAAATTGCATTTACCACTGCTTGGCTGTCTTTTGAAAAGGTAATTAGGCATTAGACTCGTTTTTGTTAGTTTGTTTATTTTTCTTTCCTTCTCAGTTGGTTAGTTAGTTTTATGTGTGTGCTGAAAGTGGTTATACTGAAATGTTTATAAAATATGAACGAGATTTATGGAATTATCAAAGTTTAAGTTATTAAATAGCAAACGGTGAAGGATTATCTCTGGAAATTCTAAAATGTTTTCCATAATGATGTTGCCATGCAATTTTCAATTAAGAATTTCGCTGAAATAGCGGAAACTTTTGAGGTTGAAATACTTTTAAATGCATCAATAATATGTATTAGCTCTGAATAGGGATTCCGGAGGAGAAGAATAACCCAATCTTCATTCGTTGAATTCAAAATATGAACTGATTTTATTAACAAAAGTATGGAGTTTATATAGGGAATCTTAGGCTCTAGGAGGTAACAATTGTTCTTAAAATATCTTATTCTAATGAGACTCAAACCCAAGATTTCGGGGGTTGAAAATTATTATTATTTTTGGGCACGGCTTCGGCCACTTGACATCCTGCCGTTGTGATATTTTGGGTTAGTTTAGAATTACAAGTGTTTTTCTACAATGTGTGTGGCTGATTGTAATTCTAGTCCTATGCTAGATTACTTGTTTGTGACAAAAGTACAGTTGTATTATGTTTTCTTTAGTGCATCTGATTTGGTGAAGCCGCTTCAGATGAACACGATGTTTATTCTTAAACATTCTGCAAAGGGCCGCCAAATGTGACGTTTTGGATTTTATTTTTATTTAGTTGCCCTAAACAAATTATTATTATTAATATTATTTTTAATAAGATTACTGTTGTTAAAGAAGCATGACGAGCTACATAAGAGAAGTTAACCCTAGCAAATCAATGTTTGTATCATTTTCCAAATTGGTTTATTAATATCGCCCGATGTTTAACAATTTTTGCTTCGGGATATCTACCCACTCCTGATGTGTATTACTGTGCTGACTTCTAGCCTTTTTATATGGTGGAGACTTTAAAGACCAACTACTTTTACCTCTCGGCTTAAACCAATGTGGCTTTTGCTGGTATTTGAATTCTGAGTGGTTATTCGGATTAAGTGTTGTCCCTTTTTGTAATACAGCCTCGGACAATTTGTTACCCGAATTTATTTTGACACTATTTCTTAGATAATCATTATTTAATTTAACGTTTGCCATCTGAATATTTTCATTTTGTACTGGCTCTGGGATATATACTTTTTCTTCCCCAGATTTTACTTTACCTCCGAACTGAGGTCCTGCAGCGGGCCATAAACTTATTTCTTTTACCTCAGCTTTTATCTTACCTCTAAGGTGAGGTCCTGCCGGGGCCCGAAAAGTTATTTCTTGTTTTGTTTTGTTGATGAGCTTGTTTGGACTTGTGTTGTATTTATTTTCACATTTACCTTTTTTCTTCTCCCAACGCTTTTTAAAACCTGTAACATCTATTGTTGGTGCTACTACAGATTTATTTATTTTTGATTTGGTGCATCCCGAGATGATCCAACCAAATTTAGTATTTTGACCTAGTAGGCCATTTATCTTTCTAACTCCCCCTTTTAAGATTTGGGTATATACGTCTACCCCTATTATCATGTCAACCCTACCCGGTTTATTAAAGGTGGGGTCAGCAAGTACGTAGGAATGCCATTTTGACATATCCACATTTGCTATTTTTAATGGAAGAGCTTTTATTAACTTTGGCAAAACAATTGCCTCAACCTTAAGAAGTTTATCCCGTGGATTTCGCGTCTTCACATCTATTTTTACTTTATATTTTGATTTTTTTGCTTTTACTAAGGACACGCCACTTATTTTTGTATATTGTTTAATTTTACGTAACTTTAATATTTGAGCGGCTTCTTCAGATAATATAGTACTCTGACAACCACTATCAATCAAAGCTCTTAATGTTTGAAACCCTCCATTTATTTTCTTAATTTGTATTAGGGCTGTGGCCAACAATTTTCGTTGTGCCGTTACACAGGTATTAACGCTCTCCTGATTTTCTTCATAATGGAGTAACGTATGGTGTCCTCTGCTGCAAAATGAGCAGACCATTTCATTATTGCATCTCTTGTTGCTTGAATGCTTCAAGCATCGTGTACACAATTGTACTTTTTTTGCTATTTCCAGCCTTTCTATAGGTGTTAGCGCTTTAAACTTATAGCACTGAAGTGCGTTATGCCAGGGGCCTTTGCAGATCGGACAACTGTCTTTAAACCCCACAGCCGACGTTTTTTCTAATGGTTTTTTCTCTTCCTTTCTCACGGCACTTAGCGAGCAATATCTTTGCTCCAAGAATTCCATGACATCCGATAGCAATTGTATCTGCCTTGTTTTTCTAATCTGACTCTCGTACAACTGTAGAGTCTCTCTGTCAAATTTCCGAAGTACGTGTTGAGCGAGTATTACGTCAACTTCATCGGACAAATTTGCTTTGATTTTAATTAAGTGTATTGATTCATTTATTATGTCAATCACTTCTTTTACACTATTTGCGGATTCATTGTTGATCATCGGTAAATCAACGATCCGATTTAATTGTTCGGAAAATACCCTCCGATTATTTTCATACCGCTTGGTTAAAAGTTCCCAAGCGGCACTATAATTGTCAGCTGAACCTGACAATAGATGAGCTACCATGCTCCTTGCTTCGCCCTTTAACGCGGATTTTAAATAATTAAACTTGAGAGCAATACTTAAATCGTCTCTTTTTTCAATTAATTCTGTAAATAACTCCACAAACAGGTCCCATTCTCTAGCCTCTCCAGCAAATGTGGGTACCTGAATCTTGGGCAACACCGGTAATTCGCCCCTCACGGTAACATTCTCACTCTTACAATTTTCTTTATTGTTCAATTTCATTTCTAGCATTGACAATGAATTTCGGACATCAAATTGTAAATCATCCATAATATTCTTTAATTTTGCATCACTTGTTATTACTTGACATGCCTGTACTTTCTCCCACAAATAGTTAATTTTATTAATATATAATGTCCATGTCCCATTGCCTGTTGACTTCAACTCTACTACCTCCAAATATTCCTGGAGCTGTCGGACTCTATCCATAAATATCTCCTGGTTAAGCTTAGGGTTTTCATTACTGGAGGTCGCATTCCCGCGCGACTCTCCTATGCTATCATCAACTATCTCTGACATGTTTGCCTCCGCTTCAACGCACACCGACTTACTAGTGCCTGGTTTTTCTGACTCTCCTATGGCTATAATTTTGGCAACTATCGTTAATGCTTCTTCATGTATTTTATTTCTGAAATAATCATGATCTAAATTTGGAGCAGTCTCAATCAATTTTTTGTTATTAGGTATCCATTGATTCCTTATCTCTTTTACTTCCTCTACAACTTTGCTAGTTATGCTTCTAGGATCTAGTGCTTCCAACTGCCTTAACCTGGTATGTAACCCTGCCTGTTTCTCTACCACTTTTGCAGCCTTATTAGTGAACATTTTAACTTATGCGTATATTTGGATATCGATAATATTAAAATATATAGGTTGATGTAAGTACTTATGACTATTTTAATTTATATCTTATCTGATGATCCTGTTTGCTGCTGCTTGTCCGCCAATGGGTAGAGTTCGCCGTTTTATTTTTTATTGTTTCGTCGCTCAGCTGCTGTTGTCCAGGGCCTATGGGCTCAGGCGGTACCGGTGCCGGATTTCGCACCAGATTTTCTTATACTGGCACTTTTCCAGCCTCTTCTTTGCAACTATCTTCTTGCTCTGCTGCTGTTGGTAGACTAGCAACTACATATAGTGTACATATGTATATAACTATACACTAGTTAACTTTATTTTTTTTTTCGATATTAGGGCTTCGAATACGCCACACACGAACTTTATATTGTTCTTTTTTTTTTTTTTACCGCCGCCGAAATTATTGCAGTTGCTCGACTAGCCAAACTGCCTTTATATACTCGGTTGCACGCACTTTTTATTTATTAAGCAATATTTTGCTTTAATTTTATACTCTGTCTCTTACCACTGGTGGGGGAAAACAAGAGTTTTTTATTTTGCTACCTTTAGCTGGTCTAAGCATTTACACTTGCATTAGATCTCAAACTCTTAAGGAGCTGGTTGAACCTCTGAGTCTCTTACCACTGGTGGGGGAAAACTACAGAGTTCTTTCTTATTTTGCTACCTTTAGCTCGTCTTAGCATTTACACTTGCATAAGATCTCAAACTCTTAAGGAGCTGATTCACTCTCTGAGTCTCTTACCACTGGTGGGGGAAAACTACAGAGTTCCTTTTTCTCGAAGGACCAAAATGAATAGGGATTCCGGAGGAGAAGAATAACCCAATCTTCATTCGTTGAATTCAAAATATGAACTGATTTTATTAACAAAAGTATGGAGTTTATATAGGGAATCTTAGGCTCTAGGAGGTAACAATTGTTCTTAAAATATCTTATTCTAATGAGACTCAAACCCAAGATTTCGGGGGTTGAAAATTATTATTATTTTTGGGCACGGCTTCGGCCACTTGACATCCTGCCGTTGTGATATTTTGGGTTAGTTTAGAATTACAAGTGTTTTTCTACAATGTGTGTGGCTGATTGTAATTCTAGTCCTATGCTAGATTACTTGTTTGTGACAAAAGTACAGTTGTATTATGTTTTCTTTAGTGCATCTGATTTGGTGAAGCCGCTTCAGATGAACACGATGTTTATTCTTAAACAAGCTCTTAATGTTGTTGTAACAACAATATAAAAATGCTTGTTATAGGTATTTGTTGTTCTGCTCAGACTTTCTTTGACTTAACTATTTGCATTATTATGTTTAATATAAAGTTTAATAAAGAGTTAAGTTTACATGTTTTAATGTCTGATGTATTGAAAAATATGAAAAAAACATGCGAGGGCCAACAGTGCGTATGAAAGTGAGAATTCAAATGTTTCCACCGTTCTATGCCAATTGATTGCCAAGCTTCTTTGGCCAAATTTGAATGTTTTTTTTGAAGGATAATTGTATCCTTGGGCTAGACCTAGATATATAGAGACGAGGATCATGTAACGTTATACCAAATTCGATGCGATTGAAAGATAAATTAATGAATGACTTTGTCTTTTAATGTTTAATGGAATTTCAATCGGGCCAATACATGCTGTTGACTGTTTTTGACCTACTTGTTGACTGACTACCTCATCCACATACAAACATATATGAATGTGAAGAATGCAAACCTGCCAAAAGTAGTAGAATTATGCATTACTTTATGTAAGATGTATCGATTGAATGTTGATCAGGCGACTTGATGCCAATAAAACATTCCATATAACAGGATAAATTGACGTTGACATTAAATAGATTGGCAGGAAGTTGCAACATTTCCATTGCAAGTTACAAGTTGAGGCACACACACACACACACACACACACACACACATACACGACAACAGCAACAGTGAGGCACAACTAAAATACAACTAAAAAACAAAAAAGAAAACGTATAAAAGTTCTAAATTTAATTTAAATACTGCTTAATGATGGATTTCTTGCAAAAAAGAAAAATTCGAAAATGTCGTTTCGTTTATTTATATCGTCAATTTAATTTTAGTATGTAGTTTGTTTTTGTTGTTGCGGTTTTTTTTTTTTTGGTTTTGTTTAGCACAATTTAAGAAAAATACAACTTGTCATTTGCTTGTTTCCCTGTTTCTGCAACAAAGCAAAAACTTAAATTATAAAGTAAACAAAAAAACAAGAAACCGAAAATCGACAGAAAAGACACAATGTCAGCTTTACATACATATATATATATATATATATAGATAGTTTTTATTTATGTAGGTGGAACTTGATGGTAATTTAATGATTACTTTTCTCTTTTTTAAATGTTGATCAAAGTTCGTTTACTTACAAGACAAATTTCTCAACAAAGTATTCGGAATGATCTCTAGATCTGCAAGAGATCCTCAATCTACGATGATCTTATTTATTTTACAGTTATTAAAATCGATAACCACAAGTCTTTTGATGAATTTAAGTCATTAGATTCCTTTCTTTCCTTTTCTTTTTGGCTATTCGGGTGGGAGTCTCGGGGGAAACATGGCATAAAAACAGATTATACCACAGTAAGAGGAAGATAGCAGAAATGGATGGATGTACATACATACATATGTATGTATGCATGTATCGACACGAAGTGCAAGAGGCAGTAACGTCAGCACGCGCTAATAGTTGGCAGTGAAGTCGACGTCAGTGTTAGAAAGTCGACAACAGAACGGAAGAGAGTGAAATATGGTGAGCAGAGAGAGTGTGGCAGAGAGAATACATTTTTAGAAGGCGCCACAGCGAGAGCGAGCTTTTTAGGGCGACTGCACCAATACAAAGAAAGTTGTCTTCCGTTTATGTATTCTATGTCTGTGTGTGTGTGATGGAGGAGGAGGAGGGGGGGGCCTCGGTGGCCTGGTGTAGCGGCGCGCCGGCAAAAGCGAACAAAAAGTCAAGTTAAAGGAAAAAACGTTGAAAAAAGATTGCAAATGTTTTGACTAAAAAAAGCTTAGAAAGAGAGTGTGTGTGTGTGTGACAGAGAGAGAGAGAGAGAGCAAGAGAGTGATTAACTTAACTCACTCCCAAATAAAATTCTCACATCTCAAGCGAGCAACTACTAAATTCTCTCCCACTTACTCTCTCTCTCTCTCTACTCTATGTGTGTGTTTGTGTGTATCTCTCTCTCTCTCTCAGTTTATCCGATGAGCAGCAGCAGCCAGCTAGCCAACAGACCCAGACCCATAGCTAAATGTTGGCGCGCTCCGCGCTCCCAGTTGAGTTGGAGGTCTCGTTTCAGCTTTGGGATACTCGGCTACTCGGTTTCACTTTGTTATTTTTTTTGGCATTTCGTTCGATTTTTCATACGGCAACTAAAATGAATG
Source organism: Drosophila tropicalis (assembly GCF_018151085.1). Classification (NCBI taxonomy): domain Eukaryota; kingdom Metazoa; phylum Arthropoda; class Insecta; order Diptera; family Drosophilidae; genus Drosophila; species Drosophila tropicalis. The sequence goes on along the minus strand of NW_027172929.1, from coordinate 3,171,648 downwards.
CTTTGTCAAATGCAATATGTACATATGTACATTCTATGTACATGTAGATGATCGGGAAATCGGCAAATAACCAAAAAAAATAACGAAAAATGTGCCCAAAATCTGTAACTATCAACAGTAATAAAGTAAAGGCAACAACAACAAGCACAACAACCACAATAACAATAACAAATGCGCGAAAACTGTGTGTGGAAAGAAATTGTTAGTGAGATGGCCAATAACAAAACGAATTCTGAGGCTAACTGAAAGCACAGAACCCCGCCAAAATAAAGAAGAAGAAGTGCAAAAAAAAATTATAGTAGAAATAGTGACAAACAAACGCCAAACTTTTGGATTAATTATTTCTAAAATTGTATAAAATTCAACTAAAAAGAAGCAAAAAAAAAAAACAAGAGAGAAGCAAATAACGCGTTATTTATTTTTGTCATCATCGTCGTCTTTAGTTGAGATTTTTTTCTTTTCTTTTTTTTTTTTTTTTTTTTTTTGTGTGATTTTTATTCGCATCGTTTCTGTGTATCTGCAGACTGCATATCGCCCCCCTCCCCCTGTAAATGTGAATGTAGATATACGTGTGTGTGTGTGTGTGTGTCTCTGACTCTAACTGCGAGTGTGTGTGTGCACTCGTCAGATACAAAATTTCGGTTCATTTCGGGGGTGTCTGTGTGTAACTTAACAAGCACGTGTGTGTGTGTGTTTGTGTGTGTTCCTCTGCCGCTGCGCCGCCTTTGGCTCGGGCTCTGCCTGTGCCTGTCTCTCGACCATCGCCCTCACCTCCTTCTTTATTGCTGAAGCAATCAACATTTTTTTGAGGTTAGTTTTATACGAAATGCCATGACAACAAATTTTCGTCGGGGGAGGGTTAGGAACGGCGGGGGGGAGTTTATTCAATTGTAAATTAGAGAAGATGCAATAATACGTAAATCCTTTCTAGAAAACTAAAACTCTATTTCAAAATTTTTCAATAATAAAAAAAAATCCCCTAAAAAACGACCAAAATTAAGAGCCAAACATGTTTTTGAGCTTAAAATCAAGTTGACAAACCAAAAAAAAAAAAAAAAAAACGCCAAAAAAAACGTTAAGCAAGTGTGGCTGGGTGGCAGGATGGATTGGTGGCGAGGGGGAGGGGGTTAGGCAAAAAAAAAAAATGAGTGAGTATGTGTCTGAGAGAAAAACGCACACAAAACGGCACTAATGAGCAAAAAGAAGAAAAAAAAAAAAAACAACCAAGCAAATCAGAAAAGAGACAGACGAATAGACAAAAACAACAACGAATATTTTTGCCACAAATCATTTGTTATGTTTTTTTGGTTTTTTGAATACCCTTTGCCATAAAGGACAAACAAAGAGTTTATAACATCATAAATATCCTCTTCCCATCATCAGGGATTAGATCCTTAGAAAGCCATTATAAAGCAGACTAGAACTTGTGCCCTTCTTTCCTGTTACAGGGTATTAACAAGTCGAATTGCTGTGTGGATATGTTTTTTTGCTCATCTTTTTTGTGCAAAAATTCCGCTTGGGGCTAAATTCATTATTTCGTTGTTGTTGTAGAACAAAGTGGGGACTGACTCGATTGGGGGATAGTACCTACCTACTATGTACGAATGTCAGACTATATAGAGGAGAATGATGAATTATGTGCATTGAAACAATTAATTTTGTTATTATAATATTTGGTTTTTGTTGTTGTTGTTAAAAGCATACGAAACTTACAAAATAGATTTAAGCATTGGCAATTACGAAATCCCGCCAAATGACCAACTCCCCTCCCCCCCATTCTTGGCTTGGCTCCTATCCACCTGCTGCACATGGATAGATACATTTGTATCTTTCCATACATTTGTATGGAATATAATTGAAATTAACAAATTTTGTGAGTCTTAAAAGCGCGGGAAAGATGAATCGAACTTAAATATTTAAGCTTTGAGAATATTCAATTTAAGTTTAATTTGATTTTATTTCAAATTAAATAAGAGAATATGTGTTTTATTGTTATAGATATACATATTTGATGTCCCAGTAAGACGATTTAAAGCGGTGTAGCCATTTTTAAAGACTTAAGATAGCTTTCAACATGGCGGATCATTTGTATCTAAAAAACATTCAATCTATTATGAAGACTAGAAATCAATAAGCTGGTCTTGTTCGTTGATTCGCACTAAATTTTGACCAACATATTGAAGTTGCGAATATCCTGCGATCCATCAAACTTAATAACCTTGTCTCATACCCATGAAATAGCCAACATGTGTGCCAAAAACCTCTATTCATCATTTGAAAAGAAGTTAGAAATCTAAGATTTTAAAAATTTGTTTCCCATTTAGATGCAGGGTATGGCACAGTCGGATTTACAACTTGCCTTAATGCATAAATTTTAATCACTATTCCCATATGCAAGAGAACAAATGTTGAAAAATCTATCCTTTGTTTCTATTAGAAACTCCATGACATAAATTAGTGTTGTAAAATGTCAAAAAAATCCACCAAGTAATGGATTATGTTTAAAGAAAATTAGTGTTACATTCAAAAATCCAAGATACGTTAAATTATAATCCTAAAATGTTTAATTATATTTAAACCATGTAAGAGTAATGTATTATTGAACTAAACTAAGCTAAACAGAGTTAGGACCAAAAACAGCTGACATAACTTAAAGGTACAAGACCTCAGTTGGCCCTCCCTCACATACATACATACATATGTATGTATGTATGTATGTATGTATGGGTATCTCACCTCAGTCCTCAGTTGGGGTCGATGAAAATGAATTAGGTGGCCGAATACGCGCCATTTGGAATAATTATGATCATTAGATGGTTTCCCTTTGATGTCCTAGTTCCAGGCGCAGCAGTAATCATTCTTTGTGGACCGTCTCAGTTTCTGCACTCTTTTCGTGAGTCACTCATGTTGGGTTGGTCGCAAATTGTTTTCATTGACTCGTAACTCTCTTTTTTCCTTCTTTTTTTGGTTTTTTATCTATCCATACCTGTCGTCATAGTTCAAAAAGCTCTCCCGCTCTGTTTTTCTTTGCGTTGCGTTGCTCTCTCACCCTCACTCTGCGTTGCTCTCACTCTCTATCTCTCTCTCTCGCCCGCTCTACCACACTCTCACGCTTCGTGCATGGTTGGCAAAGCTTTTCAATACACATTGAATTAGATTGCTGTACAAAAACTACAAAAAATCATTTTTGGCGCTTAATTTTACCAAAAAAAAAAAAAAAAGTAGTGAGCGCAAATTTGTGTAAAGGTAAATTGCAGTGTTTTTGTTTTTGAGGTTCTAGCTTGGCTTAACGCCTTAACCTTGAAGATTTATTCTCATACAATTGTTGGATAGATATAGGATATACAGGATATACACGATAAAAGCAAGAAACTCCTATAAAAATACATTCATATGGAATTCAAATACAGTTGAACTTTCCTATGAGGAACTTCTCTATACAAGAACTCATTTTAAGGATAGAATAGAATAGAATAGAAAGTTCAACTTTAGAAGTAGAAATTTCTTATCTAGAGTTATTTTTGGCCATAGAACTTTGAATTGATTTGTCGAAAAGCTTGATCTTTGTATTACTTTATAAAGTGTCCTTTTACTGTCTTTACTTTACTTTTCGTCCCCCTCTCGCGCTCTCGTGCTTCGTTATGGGCAAAATAATATATATAATTAAAATTGATATTTGGCAATATTCTCGACTGCATTGACATGCGCAGTAGATGCAATAAGAAAGCGATCATTAAACTGGATCGATCATGTGTGTTTAGCATAGAAGATGGAGAGCAAATAATGTCTTTAGGGCCCGATAGTCAGCCAAGGCAAGGCATGGCGATGTCTGTGGAGAGCCGAGCAGAATGTGCATCGAGATATGTAGAAGTCAAACAACGGCAACGAACGCATAAATTGTGAATGCTGTCGCATTGCCAATGGAGCGCAATAATTCACAAATAGCATCGACTGCAGTTGGCGGCGGCGGCGGCGCAGCAGAACGACTGCAAACAATCTCTCAGTGGAGTGCAGTGCAGTGCAGAGAATGGCAAGCGATCTTATAATCTCTCCGCTCTATCCCCCGCTGGTGGTGCATTTGTCTATAGCTCTCTCTCTATCTGGCGCGTTCATTTTACGGGTTCAAGGTAGTTTAGTTCTCTCGCCGGCCGCGAAGCTCTTCATCGATTGCGCTCAACTCTTTGGGCTGTATGCTTAGTTTTTGTTGTTGTTGTTTTCTAATTGACTTAAACCGACAACAAAATGTGTTTCCAATTTCAATTTGATAACAGTTTATTAAAATCAGATTTCCAATTTAAATTATATTACCATTAAGTACTCATAAAACTGAACTTCAATGGACATTTCTAATTGTCTATCGGCGTGGGTGGATCTAAATGCAGATTTCCGATTGTATTGGGGGTGGCAATCTGGTCATGGTTATCGAACTATCGTATACCATGCTCCTCACTGGGGGACTCTGTGGATCCACTACGGGTATTTGACAGGATTGGACTGAGATCTCCATCTATCGATCGTGTGGGTTGATTTGTCTGGATCAAATATCTTACTTTTATAGCTGCATATCTATCAAATTGAGATTCTATAGGTTTTTTAGCTTTCAAACTTTAATTTCAACCTTCTCTCTATAGATTTTGGGGGACACAAACGATCTTTTTGGGTCTTGTAAAACATCTTCTATCATCCCGTGGATATATAACGTATATGTTTGTACAATCTTGATCGTCTTTACCTTTATCTTAATATTTAATCGAAATCGAAAGCTGGATCATCCGTTTGTAGTAATATAGTAAAAGATATGTATATCTAAGTCAAATAATTGAAACTCATGTGCAAAAGGAGAGAATAGAAAGGATAATTAGTATGAGCAACTTACTCCAAGATGATTCTCTTTAGACACTCAAATTATTGTAATTATAATTATCCTATAATTAATCATATTTCTCATTTCTTTTCTTTTTTAGATCCAAAACTTGAAATCAGTAAAACAAAAACAAGGAATACAAAAAGAAACACACACAAAAAACAAAAACAAAAACGGGGATATTTATAATTTTCAAAATAACGGACTTAAGAAGAAAGGAATTTTGAGATTGAGAAAGAGATAAAGAGAAACACACACACAAATGAGAGACAAACAAAAAACAAAACCTAAATGAAAAGGCAGTAGCAAAATAAACAAAAACAAAAACGAAAACAAAAAACTCTGCCATAAAAATGTGCAAAAAAACTCAATAAAAAGCAGAGAGAGAGAGCGAGAGCGAGAGAGAGAGAGAGAGAGAGAGCAGAGAGAGAAAGAGAGTGGTAGAGAAGAGAAAACAAAACAAAAAAAAAAGGAACCATAGCTAAAAAACAAAAACTTGCCAAGTGTCGTCGTCCAGCCACTCTCACAGGACACAGGACACTCGACACAGGACACGTAGAAGTAACGCGCGCAACAAGAAGAACCAAGCAACAGCAACAACAAAAGCCACAAAATGGCCATAAATTTTTCGGCCTCATTTGCGGCCTGCATAGCGGCTGGCCTGAAAGTGCCCCGCCAGATAATGTACTGCATTACACAGGATACGGGCCAGCCGTATGTGTTGTATAAGGACTCGCAGGACGCTGAACGCAATCCCGCCGCAGCCGCAGCGGCGGCGCAATGGGGCAGCGAAATGTATCCCAATATACAGCAGCAGGCCCAACAGCATCTCAGTGCCCAGCAGCAGCAACAGCAGCAGCAACAGAACGCAGCGCAGGTCGCTGCTCAGGCAGCGGCAGCCGCTGCAGCAGCGGCGAACCAGCCGCAAAGCCCGCCCGGTGGTACAGAGCCGAGGGACAATGTTGGCAGCGGCGATGGACGCCAGCAGCAGCAGCAACAACAGGTGTCCCCCTCATCCAGTCCATATCCATCGGTGCAGCAGCAACAGCGAGCCAATGGAGCAAGCGACGAGGATGCCATGAACCAGGTGGGATTCCAAAACGAAATACAACGCTCAGAACCCTTGACTAACCATTTATCCCCTTACTTTTTACGCACAGCTTGCCAACCAGCAGCAACAGCAATCCGCAAATCAAAATAGCAACGAAACACAACAACATGCAACCAGTAACGCTGCAGGCGGCGAAACGGGCGGCGGCAATCCACATCCGCCGGGCGGCGATCCCAGCAATGGGCAGCAGCAATTCCAAACGCCCGACTACTATGCCCACTCACGTCATGCAGGACCGCAGGGCGGCCTGATGGCGCCGCCTGGTTTCCCGCCCTTGCACTATCTCAATAAGTCTGGTCTGCCCGGCATGGAGCAGAATGGAGCGGCTGAATCGTCGACATATACATTGCCACCCGAATTGCTGCCGGGCCAACAGAATGGTGCGCCCAGCAATACGAATGCCGGCAATGCAAATGAAACGCCACCAACAAATGGTCCGACGCCATCTCAGACTGGCGGTCGAACTGGCAATGGCCCGGGACGTCCGCACAAGAATAAGCCCCACAGTGATTTGCGTCTATTCAAGTGCCTTACCTGCGGCAAGGACTTCAAGCAGAAGAGCACACTACTGCAACACGATCGCATACACACAGATGCCCGGCCATTTCCCTGCTCCGAGTGTGGCAAACGTTTCCGTCAGCAATCGCATTTGACGCAACATTTACGCATCCATGCCAACGAAAAGCCCTTCACCTGCCCGTACTGTTCGCGCAGTTTTCGACAGCGAGCCATACTCAATCAGCATATACGCATCCATTCGGGTGAGAAGCCCTTCGCCTGCCCCGAGTGCGGCAAGCACTTTCGCCAGAAGGCCATCCTCAATCAGCATGTGCGCACCCACCAAGGCGAGCGACGACAACTTAACAACAACCAATTTTTGTTAGGGACCGACCCGACCGGCTCAAAGCCAAAGCCAAAACGAAAACCAGACCCAGATCTAGATCTAGATCCAGACCTAAATCTAGATCTAGACAATCACCAACAATCTTTTGGCACAACAATTGCCCTTGCAAAATTTACATGCAACATCCCAAGAACTTTTAGACCAAACAAAAAGAAAAACTCATCATTTTCCAAATTCAAAATGCACTCAGAAAAAAAATTCGATTACAATTGCGAAACGATTTATCAGTTTATCAAAATTCGAATTTGGTTCTTTATCAAAGAAATTGAAATTCTTTGTTGCCATCCCAAAGAAAGTAAAGAAGAATGCGAAAAATTGGTTGTAAATTCGATGAAGATTTTTGGATTAATCTCGATTTTTGTTTGTTATGTTGTCCCTTACCGAGTTAAGGCAGTCTCTGATTTTTTCTCTGAGTGTGCAAGTCCAATTAGTTAGCAATCAGTTGATTCGTTGAGATACAGACAAGTCTCAACCAGTCAGCTTAAGCTTGAGAATTTTCATTTTTCCTATTTTCATAATGTCAATTCGTTTCGAAGACTTGTTAAACAATGATTTAAGGTCCAACTTTGAGAGCTGCTAACAGTCGATGAATTTCTCTTTGATTCATTCTATGTACAATCGGTTCCTGCGGATCAATACGTCATCACCAAATTCATCTCAACTGCACACACACACAGATGTGTCACCGCATCTCATTTTCAAGAATGGTCCACATCCGACGCTGTGGCCCTCGGATGTACCATTTCCGGGCGATGAACCAGACACGAAAGGCGATATCGCTGGCGGTGGAGGAGGCTACCATGACGACGACTCGCAGGGTACACCGGATGGCAGCGGTGGCTTGCATTATCCCTCATACTTTAAGGATGGCAAGGGTGAGTCCCTCATAGTGCTCCAAACTGATCTAATGATTTGCATGTCAATTAACAGGTCAAAAGATTCTACCTGAGGTGCTGCAACATATTGGCGCTAGGCCAGCGAATATGCCACTCTATGTACGGTGCCCGATTTGTGATAAGGAGTTCAAGCAAAAGACCACTCTGCTGCAGCACGGTTGCATACACATCGAATCACGACCATATCCGTGTCCCGAGTGCGGCAAGCGTTTCCGTCAGCAATCGCATTTGACTCAACATTTGCGTATACATACAAATGAAAAGCCATTCGGTTGTATGTACTGTCCGCGTTTCTTCCGCCAGAGAACCATACTGAATCAGGTAAGAGAGGGCATCAATATTCAAAGGATTCTTTCAAGTTTCCTTTCAAAAGGAAATTGAATGTTCTCATTGAAGAATCTGACATTCAAATCTCTCAAAGTGTCACTTTCTAAATTGATGGAATTCTTCCTATTTTTTTACAGCACTTGCGCATTCATACAGGGGAAAAGCCTTACAAATGCGGCCAGTGTGGCAAGGATTTCCGACAGAAGGCAATCTTGGATCAGCATACGCGTACCCACCAGGTAGTTGTAGCTTAAACCGATCTACATGAATTGAATGCTCAATGAAGTTGTAGGCGAACTGTATACTCATTTCTATTCACTCACTTTAATTCTCTGTGTGTATATAGGGAGATCGACCCTTCTGCTGTCCCATGCCCAATTGTCGACGACGCTTTGCCACTGAGAATGAGGTGACCAAACATATTGATAATCATATGAATCCCAATACCACCAAAGTGCGACGTCAGCAACAGCAGCAACATGGCCAGCAGGTGCAACAGCAGCAGCAGCAGCAGCAGCAACAGCAGCAGCAGCAACAACAGCAACAACAACAGAATAACAATAACACTGTAAGCCATCTAATGAACGATGCCAAAAGCCATTTGGCAGCACAGCAATTTCTCACGAACAACAACAACAATCCATCGTCGGTGGACAACAAATCCAATATATTGCCAGTGAGAAGTTTAGCAGCAGCAAATGCGGCAGCCGCCGCAGTCGTCCAGCAATCGGTGGTTAAGAATGAGTTATATTTCCCACAATGCTATGGACCACCATTTCAGCATCCCTTCCAGCAGCAGCCGCAACAGCAACAGCAGCCAAGTGTGGCGCATGCAAATGGCGGTGGGCCGACGCCACCAGTAACGGTAACGGTGGCAAATTCTGTGGCGCCCGGCGGTGGAGTGGTGGTGCAACAGAATCCAGCCACATCAGTAGTGGCTCAGTGACATCCCACCACTGGAGCGGCACCGCAACAACAACAACAACAGCAGCAGCAGCAGCAACAACCTAGTGCACAACAACAGCATCATTCAACGGCACAACCAGCACAACAGCAGCAGCAACAACAACAACAACAACAAACCGCATCAACGGATAATGGATCATCCGTATCGTCAGTGAGTGTACCACAAACGGTGACACTTTCAATAACCCTACCACCGCCACCGCCGGCAGCTCACCATACGCCGCATTCAGTCCATCATAGTGGACATGCAGAGCATGGGGTAGCCGCCGCACCACCCACCGCTGCTGCACCACCGCCACCTCCCTCTCTATCACACGCAATACCAATACATCCACACATACACTCAATATTTGGATCTCTATGATGTCATCAATAAAAGAGCTCCCCGACACCACCACCACCATCACCACCCCCCCGCTCGCTTACTTCCACCCTGACCCCCACTCCCGCCCCCAACAACAACATCCATTATGGAACACATACATACATATATAACACATTAAGTTATCCTAGCTAAAAATGTGCACATACGTAATTCTTCTAGTGTTTATATACACACACACACATACATACATACTTATATGTATGGGTATATATATATATTTATATATATTAATTTCAATTGTTTTAAGTTTTATGCTGATTTTTTACACCGTTTTTTTTTTTTTATTTGATAACACAACACAAAACATAGTTTTGGCAGCTAAACACAAACTAAATAAAACTAAAAACAAAACAAAACAAAAAAAAAAGAGGAAAAAATGTAAAAACAGGACGAGTACTAGTCTTTTCGAAAAGGACTCTAAACTCCTTTTACACAACAAAATCGATAAACAAAATAAAACACGAAAACAAAAAAAAAAAAAAAAAAAAAATGAGAAAGTGAAATGAGAAGAGCAACCAAAACACAACGTTATACGATTCCTTTTGTTTATAACTTTCGTTTTAAGATTTTTCAATATTTGCATTAAAGACTACACCTACACCAATACAAAATACACACACACACACACACACACACACTAGAATTTCATCATGACTTAAGTTATACGATTTTCATAGAGAAAGATATATCTAAAGAGAATGAGAGCGAGAGAGAGAGAGAGAGAGAAATGAGTGGAATGTTAGATTTAAAATGACAATTGGACAGAACAACTGAACAAGGAGACGAAAAGGCAGACGGGAGAAGGGAGAAGGATGCACGTGTGGAATGTGGATGCAAAAGAAGATTGGGGCGGGTTTAAGATAAGGACATTTGTATAAGGACTAATACGAATGGATGGGCTCAGAGCAATTTGTTTTGATTTTCTTTCGACGTCGCAGAGAATGTTGAGCAGCTAAACAAAAACTAAATGAAAAAAAAACACAAGAAATGAATTATTACTATAATTATTATTTTTATTATCATAATTATTATTATTATTATTATAATTATAGACACTTTTCACATGCTCCAGGCAGAAAAATTGATCATTTTGCGTAGATTTTAAACATAAATAATTTCTCTTTGAATTGAAATGTGATTTTAACAATATGCATATAAATAATTTGCAATCTATAAATTTATTCAATATAATATACATATACATATATATATATATATATATAGAGATGATTTATTGTCTTCCCATTTGAGTTTTGTTTGTATTTCGTTTAGTTCTTTCATATGATTATTATTATTATTATTATTATTATTATTATTAAACTTGCTTTTGTTCTCTTAATATTTAGTTTTGTTTAGTCTTACGTTTAGTGATTCGGCATTTGTTTGAATGGTATTTTTACAAACACAAACACACACACACACAGAGAGAGAGAGAAAGAGAGAGAGAAAGAGAGAGAGAGAGAGCAAATGCAATTCAATTTTGAGTGACTATTTAGGTGCCATATCCCATTAAAAAGCAAAGGACATCCCTCCAAAACCCAAACCCGTACCCAATCCAACCTTCAATCTGCCACTCCTCCTCCTACTCCTTCTTCTTCTTCTTCTTAGAAACTGCAATAATCAGGCTACCACAAATCCTTTCAAATCCTTCGTTCTGTTCGCTACCAAAACTGTGTGAAACATAAGTATATATATATATATATAGAAAAGAATACAAACAAACAAACAATTAATTAATTAAATAAACAAAACAAATTTAGTTTCCTATACAAATTTTCCAATGTACCGTTAACGCATTTATAATTGTTATACTAATCAAATAGCGTACAATTTCCTACACACGAGATATGAACACAATAAACATTTGATTACATAATAAAAGAGAGAGATAGAAAGAGAGAGACAGAGAGAGAGAGAGAGAAGAAAGTGAAAGCTTAGCTTAAGTTTAGTTATCCATCATTTACTCATTATTTAATCTTTATCTTATATCTCTATTTCTATATCTATTTGTATAGTGAATTACGAATAAGTTCTTCAATTGATTTCAATGTGTTTTTTTTTTTTTTTCTATTTCTGTTTCTCTTAGGTTATGTTTGCTTTATATATATATATATATAAACATATATATTATTTAATTGATAAATAAACAAAATATTATAAATATTACATTATGATTTCTCCATCCTCGTTTTGTTCATTTGATTCTCTTTATTTTATATACATATATGTATTTACTCTCTCGACATTCGATCACATTTGAAAATTTTGCATTATAATCATTATTAAAAGGGGCAACAGTCACACCCACACACACACACTCACACACACACACACACACAACACTTTTTACATACATTTTCGATCGATGGGCGCGTCAGATTCTTGCGATACAAGAAGCATTATCCAATACGTTTTATATAAGTTTTTCCGTATTCAAAATTGTACATAGCAAATGTTTTCGGCAACTAAAAGAAAAGCAAAACAACAACAACAACAACAATAACAACAGCAAACAAAAAGTTTTATAGTATATAGAATGAATCTCTCTCACCCAAAACCCTAAAACGAGAGAAGCAAAGACAAAAAACAAAAACGAATATAAAAATTGAAAACGAAAAAAAAAACCCAAAAAAACCCCAAAAAAAAAAAAAAAAAAAAATCAACCTGTTTTGGCATTGTAAAAAGTTAGTCGAAATTTTTTTAAAATTCATTTTAGGCCCAATGGAAAACAAAAAATTGATAATTGCATGTTTTTGGCACTACAACAAATTTATACGATAGCTTTTATTGGAATTATTGGATTTGCTATAAACAAATTACAAACAAAAATACAAAGGAAAAATTTAAAATACTTAGCATACTTTTAGGCCTTTTAGACAAAATTTTAAAATAATTCTTTTTTGGCTTTACGATACGAAGAAAAATGTAAAAACACAAAAAAACACAAAAACCAAAAAAACCCAAAAAAAAAAAAAAAAAAAAACGGAAACGAAATGAAACAAGACACCTTTTGGCTTTAAAATCAAAATTATGTTTAGTTTAAGTTTAAAACTAAAACTCTAAGAAAGAATATATCAAATCAAATTGTGGCAAATTGATGCTATAATTCCAATAAAAGCAAAAAAAAAAACTTAGACTGAATGTCACTGTGATAAATGCAAAGTAAAACAAAAACAAAACAAAAAACGAAAAAAAAAAAACAATTTATAACCAACTAAAAAACGATAAACGATAAAACTTTTGTAAATTTTTAGGCATTAAAAACAAAATTAAAAACGTTAAAAAAAAACCAAAAAAAAAAAAGGAAATTCTTAAGATCTAAACAAAATTTAAGAAAGAAATGAAAAAAAAAAACCAGAAAAAAATGCTCCATAAATCCTATAAATATAATTTTTCTTATGATTTCACTATAAGTTCAGTTTGAATTCACTTATAATTTTTGTAGTTGCAAGCAAAACCACACATAGAGAAAACGAGAGAAAGCAAGAGAGACACAGAGAGAGAGAGATAGATAGAGGGAAAGCGAGAGAGAGAGAGAGAGAGAGAGAAAAAAGATGTCCCCAGTTAGCCAGCTGCTTCAGTGGAATCACGAGAAAGAATATATTGATAATACCCGATATTCAAAGGAAAAAACAAAAACAAACAAACAAACAAACAATTACCCGGCCTAGACAAAACAAAACAAGCTTAGAATGAGAGACAGAGATACACGAAAGAGACACAAAAGCCTAGAATAGAAAAGAGGGGCTAAAACCGAACCGAATCCGATCGAAAACCCAGATGAGTACCGAACCGAACCGAACCGAACCGCACCCGAACCCACAAATAAATAGTTAAAGATACAATGAGAAGCAATCAAATAAATGAATAAATAGATTTGCTTAAGAACGCAAAATGTACGTTACATATAAAAAACCAAAACCAAAACCTAAACCTAAACCAACAACAATAGCCCAATTTTAAAATAACCAATAGTACAAATACAAGTAATTTTTATAGCAGAAATTTAATAATTGCAGTCTCAAAAGCATAATACATACACACACACACACACACACACACACACACACACACACACACACACACACACCACACACACACCCTCAGAAAGGAAAAGGCAAGGATATGATATCATGACAAAAAACAAAAAACCCAAAAAAATCAATCATCATGGCACATGGAAAAAAAAATGATTACCAAAACCCAAACAAAACAAAAAACCGCAAAAGTGAAAAATGAAAAATGTGAACGAAAATTCGAAAGCTGCTTTTCGTTAGAAATACTTGACAAACCAAAAAAAAAAAGAGAAGATAAATTTAAAAAAAAAAGAAAAGAAAAACGAGAAAGCCAACAAAGAAAATGAAACAAATTCCTTTCTTCTTAAAAATGATTATACATAATAACAAATTGCTAAATCATAAAAGAAAATGAAAATTATAATATATTTAAAAACAAAAACACACGTACACACACACACACACACACACACAAGGGAAATGTATAATAAAATCGAGCAAAACCAAAAAAAGAAAAAACAATTTATAAAACTTCCGGCTTACACCTTCAGAGAAACTATAAGAAGCAAAAGAAATCTCATAGAAATTGCCTAAATACCACAACATACAAACAACAACAACAAACAAGATACAAAACAGAAGAGATAACGGGTGAATGGAGAGAAGGGGACTAAACCCCTCCTCTCACCAGAATCTCGTCATATATATATATAGTATACAAATATAATTGAGTACAGCCGCTTTCTGCAATAGTGATAATAGTTTTAAGTCAACCAACAACCAACAAATAACAACAATGCAACAAACAACAACAACAACAAACAACAAACAACAAACAACAACAAAACAAGAAAGAAAGAAACAGAAATTGACAATTGATGAGAACAAATGAAAATGTGTAAGTATAATTAATAAACCAATTGAATAATATGAAATGAATAATAATATTATTAATAAAATGATTCAATTGAATTGAGCAAAGAACATACACACACACACACACACACACACAAAAAAAGAAAATGTTTTCGTTTTGAATATACCCCGCGAATACATACAAAGAAACAAAACAAACGAAACAAACGAACAAAAACTGATCTTTTTAGTTGAATTCTCAAAATGTCAACACGAATATTGTCGTCGCTAAACACACACACACACAGACACATACACAGACACACACACACATACACATATATATATATTAAAAGGAAAAGAAAACAAAAAAAAAAAAAAAAAAACTAAATAATGAAAACCAAAAAATGCTTATACTTAAACAACATTTATATTATATTGTATGGTGTATTATATTTTTTAATGTATTAATGCATACTCTTCTATATACCTAGTATATACGATATATATCTACTTATATTTGACATAAAAAACCAAAAACCAAAAATATTAAAACAAATAAGGTCACTTCATTCAAAGAGACAGGGACAGAGACGGAGACGCAGGACGAAGACAGAAAGAAATGGAGATGATGATGATGATGAGAGAAATGAAATGAAATGAAAAGAGTAGAGAAGCAATTGCCAGTTGTAAAATAGAACCAATGAAACTGTTTTCATTTAACTGAAAAGTAAAACAAAAAAACCATAAAGAGAATCGATCAACAATAGCCTCGTTAGTTTATAATGTCAATGAATGATGATCCGGTATCAAAGCAAGGACTATTGCAAAAAGGATTAAACGGAAAATAAATGATTCGAGTGGGTCCACTTGTAACTCCATTAAAGACACTGACACACTGACACACAATTGTATAGGTACAATAAGACAAATCAATGTTCATCTCCAAGCACAGTTTGTGTGTTTCGGTGAGTGTGTCTGAGTGTGTGTGTGTGGGAGAGAGAGAGAGAGAGAGAATGGACCACGATAATTACATTTGTTTTCTTTTCTCGACCTTTTGCAATATGTCCAAAAACAAGCAACAAAGCAAAAAGTAAATGAAAGAAATACAACAACCACACAATGTGCCCATAGAACTAATAATTTATTTATACTTATTATAACAAATGTATATCAAATTGTTGCTCCTTTTTTTGGGCAACAAAACGCGAAGCCCATACACAAATGAAATAGTACCGAAAATATTTTATCGAATTTTTTACAAGCCCCCGAAAAAATACATATACATACATACATATATCGACAAAAAACCCCAAAAATAAAAAATAAAAAAAACCAAAAAATAAAAAAAAGAAGCGAAAGCAAATAGTAAATGTCGACAGATGAAACCGAAACCAAAAAAAAAAAAAAAAAAAAAAAAACAGGAAAAAGGAAAAAGAAAGAAGAAGAAGTTAACTAGCAAGAACATAGTAACATTTAATAACAAAAAAAAAAAAAAAAAGAAAAAAAAATCAAAAGAAATGAAAACCTTATTTGATTTAGTATTAAGCAAAATAAAAGAATAATAATAATTGAAGCAATGAAATGAATAATTTTTTTTTTTTCAAATTGCGCACTACAAGAATGAATCAATCAAATCAAACACCAAATAACATTACCGTTAAACCATAGAATCCCCCAACACCCACACCCACACCCACCCCCCTCAGATAACCTTTGTTTAGTTTAACAAGCAGACAAACACTTTGTTATATGGGCATTTATTTATTACTATATATATTTAAACATAATTATGTACTATGGCAGTTTGTAATGATTATAAACAATTGACAGGGAATACTAATTAAAATAGAAATAGCTGATCATGTCTCACAAGCGAAAGAGAGAGAGAGAGCAGAAAAACAAACAAACAAAACCATAGAAAGGAATGTTTATTGTTTTTTTTTTTTTTTATTTTTGCATATTTTGTTTGTTCTTTGTTAAGGTAAATGAAAAGTCAAAACTGTACATAGATCAAATGCAAATGCAAATGCAAACAATAGCACCAATATATAAAACACATGACTAATTTGCATAATAAATCTTATACTTAGCCAAATACGAAAAGCAAAGCGAGTCTGCATCGATTATTTGAATGCACTCGACAAATGAGTTTCGAATACATTTTGTGTATGTTTTTCCGTACTTTTGTTTTCCTAATTGAACTGAACACAACATATCCACTAAAGTCCAATCGAAAATATCAAGAAATGCACTTGCCCAAAAAAGTATGCTATAAAAATGGAGTGTGGCATCAAGCTTGGCAGTCATACGCCATGTGGGCATGCAGTTTGCCCAAAAAAGTATGCTATACATTTCAGTTTCAGACAAATTGATAAGATTTGAGTTTTTGATGAAACTGACGACTGCCTAAGTTGTAAGTCGGAATCACCCGACTTTGAAATACCCTGTAACAATTGAGCTTACAATACAAATCACACAGACAAATCGATTACTTAGTCCGTGTCACTTGACTCCCCACAAGTAAGTCAGAATAGAAACAATTACATACATACGAGTGCATTTGTTGATATTGTCCTTAAGGAATTTTGTACATTTCGTACGTTTGAACAATAATATTCTTTATAATATTATTTTTCTTTGTTTGTTTTTTAACCAGAAACCACAAACAGATAGATAAACAGTGAGTTAGCTTCATAACGAAAGAGAGAGAGCGAGAGATAGAGAGAGAGAGAGCGAGTGAGAATTATAAAGGAAAAGAGAAAGAATTGATATCAAATTCAAATGCAAATCAAATAAAACGCAATAGTGATACAAGAATCAATAGCCTGATTAAATAGTAACAAATTAGAGAGAAACTACATAAATGAATCGAAACGACAGCAAACAGCAAATAGCAACAGCAACAGCAACAACAACAACAATAAACCAAACAAATCTTTTGATTTAGATACAAAGATGCAGCAACCATAGTACAATAACAATAAAACATAAAACATTTCTCGAATTAAGCAATTTTTATACAAAACCAAAACCAAAACAATAGAACAGAAAAAGTTGTGAGATCGTCAAACAATTTCCTACAACATAAATCAGTTAAAACCAGAATCAAATGCCGAAGGATGAATAGCAAATAGCAGAACACAAACAAAATGAAAGCAGGAAAGGAGTAAAAAGTGCAGTGAAACATTAATTATACATACGCGAACGCAGAGAAGCAAACAGAATGAAGAAAATGGGCGAGAAATGAACATTAAACAAATGACAAAGCAGAGAGCAAAATAATAATACACTATATACATATATTTTTTAAAACAAAGAAACGACAAACTAACAATAGCTAAAAACAAATAAAACAAATAACCAAAAACGATTGTTGAACATTTTTATATATGAATTTCCATATAATTTCTAATTTTAATTAACTGTAAAAAGTAAATTATACATGTATAAAACGCCAAAACCAACCAAAAACTAAAAACCCCCCAAAAAAAAAAAAAAAAAAAAACAACAAACAAAAAAAAACAAATAATAAATACCTAAAAAAAAAACGGAAAGAAAACCCAGAAACCAACAGAAACAGAAAACTTAAAACCAACAAAACAAAAATAACAAAAAAAAAATAAAATGTATAAAAAAACTTTTTTTTATATTACAAGAGACAAGCAAAAAAAAAAAAAAAGGAAAAGAAAATTAAATGAAAATGAAAGCAATGAAAGAAAAACAAAATGAAAACAAGAGAAAATTGAAATTGGTCAACAAAACAAACTACACACACATTTGCAATAAAACTGGCTACAAAGAAAAGAAAACAACAACAACAACAACGTATACAATATATATGTATAAAAGCGTATTTTTTATTAAGTTTCTATTAATTATTTTTTTGAATGAGAGAATGAAAATGAATTGGATTTGGTTTTTTTTTTTTTTTCACAAAGAATCCTTTTAGTTTTTCTACACAATAACAACAACAACAACAACAAGACCGAAAGCAGCAAACATCAACAGCAACAACAACAACAACAACAACATCAAACACTGGCATAAAAGTTTCGTGACTCAAATTTAGAAAAACCTATTTATGGCTAATAAATTAAAGCCTAACGAAATAATACCCATTAAAAACAAAAAAAAATGTTTAAAACAAATATTCATAAATTACAAACAAAAAAGAAAAAACAACAAAAAAAAAACAATATATAACCGAGATCTGTTTTCCAAATTATTTCAAAAAAAAAAAACAAAACAAAAAAAAAAAAAGAAGTTTTTAAATTAAACAAACAAATGAAACATATTCAAAAAAGAAAAACATTTAACAAATTTTTAGGGGGCAAACTTTTTTCGAACAAATTACGCAAATTGTTTAAACAGGATTCAATTTCAAAGTTTGGTAGTTAAACCCAAAAAAACAAAAACAAAAACAAAAATCACACAATTTAGATAACGAAATCTAAAGAAAAGAAAGGAAATTAAATGAAATGTGCAACGTGAGCAAAACGAAAAAAACAAAAAAAAAAAAAAAAAAAATGATGACTTGTCCAATGATGGCAAAAAAACAGACGATACACTTCTCGGCTAAAACGAAATCGAAAACAAAGATGACAAACACTCTCGGCCTTTCCAAAAACAAAAACACAAAACGAAAACGACAACTCAAGAGACAAAGAAAAAACACAAGAAAAAAAGAACGAAACGTCTATTTTTATGGCAACTACATATTAAATTACATTTTTCGAGCAACAAAAACAAAATTGTAAATTTAAGCCAAATGTATAAGCATCATTTTTTGGAAAATACAAATTAAGTAAATATTAAAGACATACCAAGAAAGCGAAACGAAAACGGAATACTAAACAAGAAATACCAAGAAAAACAAAACAAAAACAAAAAACAAAAAACCAAAACATAAAAAGCGGTATTAAATTTAAATGTAAGGCAATTATCAATTTCGAAATGAAAATTTCAAAAAAAACAAAAAAAAAAACAAAAACTAAAACTAAAAAAGCAAACACATCAATCAGCACATCATTACACACACAGACAAAAACAAAGAATACATAACCGAAAATAAATAAAGTAAACAAAATGAAAACGACTAATTCAAATTCAAAATTTTAGTTGTTGTAAGCAAAGCTTGATAAAAGCAATTTGCAGACATATTTGCATATGGGGCAAATACCACACACACACACACACACACACACACACACAAACATAGACATAAACTAAAACCAAACCAAAGCGAAACTCTCTAACTACCCCCTAAAACCCAAAAGCCAAGCCACTTCCCCCCATTTCCACAGTTAGACAAACAACCTAAGAAATCCAAACTCTCCTTTACACACCCACACACACCCACACACACACACACACGTATAAACAACATTAAATTGGTTAAGATTTTAATCATAATTTTTAACGTAATCGTCAGCCAAAAAAAGGAAAAAAAAAACCAAGCATAATAAACTATCAAGGCAGTCCAAAATTAATCCGAAAAAAAAAACCGTATACATAATATACAATTTTAAGGCAAAAAAAAAAAAAAAAAAAAAAAAAAAACCAACACATATTTAAGCGAGTAAACGTCGTCGTCTAGTTTAATGTCGTCAAATTTTACTTTCCGTAACACTTAATTAATATTAAAGAAAAAACTAAGAAAAAACTAAAAAAAAAAAAAAAACAAACGAATATATATATATATATATTATATATAGCAAGTCAGAAGCAAAGTATTGTAAACGTCTATCGACCTACCACTAATTTTCAACCAAAAACAAAAACACACGAAAAAAGAAGAAGAGAAAGGTAAAGGTAAAGAAAAAAAATATGAGATGAGAATATGGCAAAAATTGCTCTCCCTGGCATATGCAAAAAAAAAAAAAAATATACCTACTAAAATGAAAGATACAATGAATTTTTTGGCATTAACACATATAGAAACTACTAAAAAAAAGGAAAAAAATTAAAAAAAAAAAAAAAAAAAAGGAAAAAAATATGATAGCGCAAAAGCTACAACAAAAGAAAACATATATTATTAACAAGAAAATAATTTGAAATAAATTGAATCTTGTAATATAAAAAAAAAAAAGAAAGAAAGAAGAAGTATTTTAATCATCATCTCATGAGGCTTTCTAGTTCCACTCAAATTACGTATACGCAATGTGTTTATGGTTTTCTTTCATCAGTTGCTTCCATTGACACTCTTTGTTGGCACTTTAAGGGCCTTCACACTGCACAGTGGGGAAAATTACCGATTTGTTTTTGAATTGAGTCCTAGTCTTCTACATCCATTTTGGATCACATTGCGTATACGTAACATTAGAGTTGCATTGATTATATGGGAAAATGTCTTTGTCATTTGCTCCCATCAGTTGCTTTTAGGGCCTTAACACTGCACAGTGGGGCTAATCACCGATTTGTTTGGCATAAAATTAATTTCCGTATAGAGTTAGTTAGAAACAGTTTGGAAATAGAGAGTGAATTGACACTCCTAGTCTTCGACATCCATTTTGGATCACATTGCGTATGCGTATTATTAGGTCTTGAACACTTTGTTGCTTTGAAAGTCTTAATTTAGGCCCTTAATATCATTGTAGTCATATAAAAGTTTCGATATTACAAAATTTTGTTTAAATCGTGATTTATAGACTTCCAAATTTAAGGTCTTTTGAGAATATTTGAGATATATTCTTGAGATAATCTTTGGTGATTCCACATATTTTCCTCAGATTGTATTTTTGCGAATTTCTAACCGATTCTCAAAAGCCATATCTCATTTTAATCGCAATTTAACATACTTCAAATTGGCAACAAAGAATTTGACTTTTTAAAAAAATTATTTTCGATTCGATTTTTGAAAAAAATCATGATGTATACATCATGATTTTTTGCAAAAATTGGCAAAAATTTAGTTCTCAAGATTTGAATGCAGATCGAAAGACATTGGATTAACTTGAAAAAAAAGACATGAATTTTTGAAATACTCCAAAAATTGACTAAATTAGAGCTTGTTGAAATTTTGGTTTATTGGAATACTTTGCTGTTTGTTTACATTTTCGTCTCGCTCTTAAAGAAATACATTAAAAATACATTTTAATTTAAAATTCAAGCTTCTAAGCTTTAAATTGAAATATCGTTTGTTCAAATCGCTTGATATTTGGCTACGTTACAGGATCACAAAGTTAAGAGTTTTGACGAATTTTCAGTCAACTTTCCTTAAGAAGCGAAATCCTTTCTTCCTTGAGTGATTCAAAAGCAAGGTCCTTTCCTCGTTGTGAGAATAATTGAGAATAAAACTAGTCGATTCTAGTTAGTGGGAAAACTTTTTTTTATTTATACAAATGAAAATTTGAGTAATTTTACAAAAATTATTATTTTTTTTATATAAATTACTTATCTTTCGGAATTTCGATTAAACCATCTACTAGAGACAGAATAGTTGGGCCTGAGTCAACTGGCAGATGCTATGCAGCAAAGTAGGATCCCTCCAGGCAGCCACCCATTGCCTTTGATAAGGCTAACACACGATATCGAACTTTACAACGCCATCGTAGTCGGGTCCGAACTCGAATACTGTGTCATTCTTGCGGACACGATTGTAGGAGGTTGAATATGTGGTTTGCATGCTGTTGATTTTATCGTGCACTTCCTGGAATCGCATTTGTTTGGCAATGTTTAGTATCTTGGCCTGATTGCCGAAGCTCTGCATTAGATCGATTTCCCGTTTTTGCTTTACAGATTTCCGTTTCACCATCTTGTGGCCCGCAGCAGCAGGCGGAGACTGGCATTGGGCCTTGGGATGCGGTTTGAGTAGATCGCCAAAGATCAGCGTATTGAGAGTGGTGTAGTTCTCCTTCCATGCCTCATCATCAATGAACTGGACCGATGCACTCGTACCTCTCTGGTAGTTCTCGAAGGCCATCATGCGTTTCTCTTCGAAGTCTCGTTTAGCTGCGATGCCTGTGAAGGCGACTGCAGTGTAGGTGTCCTGACTGGTTGTACAATGGTGTTCGCAGCCCTGGGGTCCTTTCAGGCCGGGCAAAATGGCATTACTCTGACCATCGATGCTATTACGACGATCCAACCAATTGCCAACAAGAACTTGTTTACTATATCGCATAGGTACCACGCTCTCCACTAATGATTTTTGCCCAGTCTCAAACATTTCAATTGATTAGAAAATGACAAAGATTTCGATACGAAATTGGACAAGGAACAACAAAAACTGATTCTGATTCTGAGTCTGATGGATGAATAGTTAACAATCTGATTTCGAATTTAGATTATGTTCTGTCTGTCATTTGAACAAAAGCAACTGTAATGGGAATTGTGAATTAAAGAACAATTCGTGAAATGATAAAATTTAGATTAAAGAAATCGCGGGTTGACCTTGAATTTATTTCTGATAAATATGCCTTTACCATTCAAACTTGTGAGTCGGTATTCTATCATAGGGTGCTGAAATTGCCGTTGTCGTATTTTTCATGTCCTCATGCAATTGGCAGTTGATTATTAACTCCTTCTCAGCCTCCAGTTGAGCCCATTCCTCGGTATTTGCTGTCTTCTCAACTGTTTTCTTTTTGTATCGCTCAGCGATTTTGGGTGTATAATCGCTCTGATAACTTGTGGTAATACGTTCGAACTGTTCCGCAACTGGATTGGGAATCATCCTATATTTTTTATTCTTGACTAAACTATAATTTCCATAGGTATCCAGGGCATTGTACCGCGCCCTCTTGTATAGCATTTGGCCAAGCTTTTGCCTCTGCAAGCATTCTTCGCGTCGCATCTTGGGCCATAGATCGAACATAAGGGTATTCATGGTTGTACAATTGCTGAGGAACTTATCCGAATCGTGTAATATCACATTGGAGCCCTGCGCCAGTTTGATGGCCATCACTTGGCCCCTGACATCGATGTGAGCGGCAGTTGCCTTCGTTAAGTCGAAGGCTGCGGCTGTGTAGGACGCTTGGCTGGCTGTCTGATGGGTTTCGCAACCATCCGCGACCATCATGCCCGGCAAAATGGCATTGTTCTTTGTCACAACGCTCTCGTAACGACTCTGCATCCAATTGCCGATCAACACATTGTTGCTATAAGGTAAAACCTTCTCTTTCAAATAGGAAGACCGTCCGTGCTCCTTCTCCTTTTCTTGGCCATCCTTGTCTACATCGAGAGTGAACATTATTTAAAAATAAAACAAAGAGTAAACCTTTTACTAAACAAAAAGTGAAAAGAGATTCAAACGGAGCAAGTGGCGAAAGCCATGTGACAGAAAAAACCAGACATCTTGATTCTGTTATTTTTTTTTGTTTATTATTATTTCATTTGTTTATTTTAATTCAACAACTTAAAAATCTAATTAATTTCAATTTCAATTTTCTTTTCCTGTCTTTCAGTTGTTAGATCTGCAAATATTGCTGCAGGACGCAGGAACTCTGCTTTCTTAGCTTCGCGAAGGGAACGCCAGGACCTGGTGATGGAGGCAGGACTGCAGTCTGGTCAAAGGACATCGTTAGTGGTTGGAACTGCCGCGCTGTTAAAAAGCCATTTACTAATATTTTCATTTCTTTTTATGTTAGTTGTATTTTTAGGGTTAAACTAAGTTACACATATTTCACAGTATTTTTAGTCCAACAAAATTATAAAAAAAAAAAATGAAATTTCTTATTGTTGACTGGAATTTTAATAAATATATTTTTAAAAACAAATATGCATTGGTTTTTTTTATACCTTTTTTTTTAATTTCAGCTGTAATGTTATCGCTAAAAAAATATTTACATAAATATCCTTCTTGCGTTTCTCACCTGTAAAATCCCTAAACACTGCCGCAAGGCGAAAGGACATGGTTTCCTAGAAAGTGCTTGATGATCTCTATCGATTGGCATCAAAAAAACTTGGGGTCGTCTAAGGATGCAGAATATGCAATTTTCTAAAAAGGACCTTTTTTTGCAGCTATTTAAAGGACATTCCAGGACATTGTAATGTCAGTCGACGCGCATGAACAAGGACTTCCATCTGGACCAAGGACATCCCGCTCATCCTTAAAACTGCCGAGTTATTAGCACTTTCCTGTTTTTTGACTTGTAATTTTTCCAAGTCCCAAATTTAATGCAATTTTTTCTAAGTTCCAAATTCAAGCAAAAGATGAAAAAATCTGGAGAAAACTACAAAATCCTTAATATCTCAGCTCTCCGAAGGACTATCGGGATGTCCTTTGCACCAACAATAGTCCCCAATGATTGGAATGTTTGGGCACAACTTTCGTCCTGATCCTTCAAAGGACTCGCGAGATATTCGCCATTTTGTCATAAGCAAAAAAGTCCTTTTATCTCAGCTTCCCGAAGGACATTCCAGGAGCCGATAGTGTCAGTCGATGCGGATCATCAAGGACTACAATCTGACCAAAGGACATCTTGATCGTAATTTAAATGACCGAGTTATAAGGACATTTGTAGTTTTTTGTCACTTTTTTGCCATTTTTCTGACCTCCCCCCTTACAAAAATTCGAGCAATATTTTTGGAAGGATAATGGAAATCCTTGAATGCAGATCGATAGTCCTGATCCTGGAGGCTCCAAAAAGGGATGTCCTGGCGAAATCGATCAATGTCCTGCCGAGATATGGCCTCGAGAAAATTATCCTTTTTACGTTTTTTAGCTCTAGAATCCACAAATCGTGGCGCAGGACGAAAGGACATGGTTTCCTAGAAAGTGCTTGATGATCTCTATCGATTGGCATCAAAAAAACTTGGGGTCGTCTAAGGATGCAGAATATGCAATTTTCTAAAAAGGACCTTTTTTGCAGCTATTTAAAGGACATTCCAGGACATTGTAATGTCAGTCGACGCGCATGAACAAGGACTTCCATCTGGACCAAGGACATCCCGCTCATCCTTAAAACTGCCGAGTTATTAGCACTTTCCTGTTTTTTGACTTGTAATTTTTCCAAGTCCCAAATTTAATGCAATTTTTTCTAAGTTCCAAATTCAAGCAAAAGATGAAAAAATCTGGAGAAAACTACAAAATCCTTAATATCTCAACTCTCCGAAGGACTATCGGGATGTCCTTTGCACCAACAATAGTCCCCAATGATTGGAATGTTTGGGCACAACTTTCGTCCTGATCCTTCAAAGGACTCGCGAGATATTCGCCATTTTGTCATAAGCAAAAAAGTCCTTTTATCTCAGCTTCCCGAAGGACATTCCAGGAGCCGATAGTGTCAGTCGATGCGGATCATCAAGGACTACAATCTGACCAAAGGACATCTTGATCGTAATTTAAATGACCGAGTTATAAGGACATTTGTAGTTTTTTGTCACTTTTTTGCCATTTTTCTGACCTCCCCCCTTACAAAAATTCGAGCAATATTTTTGGAAGGATAATGGAAATCCTTGAATGCAGATCGATAGTCCTGATCCTGGAGGCTCCAAAAAGGGATGTCCTGGCGAAATCGATCAATGTCCTGCCGAGATATGGCCTCGAGAAAATTATCCTTTTTACGTTTTTTAGCTCTAGAATCCACAAATCCTGGCGCAGGACGAAAGGACATGGTTTCCTAGAAAGTGCTTGATGATCTCTATCGATTGGCATCAAAAAAAACTTGGGGTCGTCTAAGGATGCAGAATATGCAATTTTCTAAAAAGGACCTTTTTTGCAGCTATTTAAAGGACATTCCAGGACATTGTAATGTCAGTCGACGCGCATGAACAAGGACTTCCATCTGGACCAAGGACATCCCGCTCATCCTTTAAACTGCCGAGTTATTAGCACTTTCCTGTTTTTTGACTTGTAATTTTTTTCAAGTCCCAAATTTAATGCAATTTTTCTAAGCTCCAAATTCAAGCAAAAGATGAAAAAATCTGGAGAAAACTACAAAATCCTTAATATCTCAGCTCTCCGAAGGACTATCGGGATGTCCTTTGCACCAACAATAGTCCCCAATGATTGGAATGTTTGGGCACAACTTTCGTCCTGATCCTTCAAAGGACTCGCGAGATATTCGCCATTTTGTCATAAGCAAAAAAGTCCTTTTATCTCAGCTTCCCGAAGGACATTATAGGAGCTGATAGTGTCAGTCGATGCGGATCATCAAGGACTACAATCTGACCAAAGGACATCTTGATCGTAATTTAAATGACCGAGTTATAAGGACATTTGTAGTTTTTTGTCACTTTTTTGCCATTTTTCTGACCTCCCCCCTTACAAAAATTCGTGCAATATTTTTGGAAGGATAATGGAAATCCTTGAATGCAGATCGATAGTCCTGATCCTGGAGGCTCCAAAAAGGGATGTCCTGGCGAAATCGATCAATGTCCTGCCGAGATATGGCCTCGAGAAAATTATCCTTTTTACGTTTTTTTAGCTCTAGAATCCACAAATCCTGGCGCAGGACGAAAGGACATGGTTTCCTAGAAAGTGCTTGATGATCTCTATCGATTGGCATCAAAAAAACTTGGGGTCGTCTAAGGATGCAGAATATGCAATTTTCTGAAAAGGACCTTTTTGCAGCTATTTAAAGGACATTCCAGGACATTGTAATGTCAGTCGACGCGCATGAACAAGGACTTCCATCTGGACCAAGGACATCCCGCTCATCCTTAAAACTGCCGAGTTATTAGCACTTTCCTGTTTTTTGACTTGTAATTTTTTCCAAGTCCCAAATTTAATGCAATTTTTTCTAAGTTCCAAATTCAAGGAAAAGATGAAAAAATCTGGAGAAAACTACAAAATCCTTAATATCTCAGCTCTCCGAAGGACTATCGGGATGTCCTTTGCACCAACAATAGTCCCCAATGATTGGAATGTTTGGGCACAACTTTCGTCCTGATCCTTCAAAGGACTCGCGAGATATTCGCCATTTTGTCATAAGCAAAAAAGTCCTTTTCTCTCAGCTTCCCGAAGGACATTCCAGGAGCCGATAGTGTCAGTCGATGCGGATCATCAAGGACTACAATCTGACCAAAGGACATCTTGATCGTAATTTAAATGACCGAGTTATAAGGACATTTGTAGTTTTTTGTCACTTTTTGCCATTTTTCTGACCTCCCCCCTTACAAAAATTCGAGCAATATTTTTGGAAGGATAATGGAAATCCTTGAATGCAGATCGATAGTCCTGATCCTGGAGGCTCCAAAAAGGGATGTCCTGGTGAAATCGATCAATGTCCTGCCGAGATATGGCCTCGAGAAAATTATCCTTTTTACGTTTTTTAGCTCTAGAATCCACAAATCGTGGCGCAGGACGAAAGGACATGGTTTCCTAGAAAGTGCTTGATGATCTCTATCGATTGGCATCAAAAAAACTTGGGGTCGTCTAAGGATGCAGAATATGCAATTTTCTAAAAAGGACCTTTTTTGCAGCTATTTAAAGGACATTCCAGGACATTGTAATGTCAGTCGACGCGCATGAACAAGGACTTCCATCTGGACCAAAGACATCCCGCTCATCCTTAAAACTGCCGAGTTATTAGCACTTTCCTGTTTTTTGACTTGTAATTTTTTCCAAGTCCCAAATTTAATGCAATTTTTTCTAAGTTCCAAATTCAAGGAAAAGATGAAAAAATCTGGAGAAAACTACAAAATCCTTAATATCTCAGCTCTCCGAAGGACTATCGGGATGTCCTTTGCACCAACAATAGTCCCCAATGATTGGAATGTTTGGGCACAACTTTCGTCCTGATCCTTCAAAGGACTCGCGAGATATTCGCCATTTTGTCATAAGCAAAAAAGTCCTTTTATCTCAGCTTCCCGAAGGACATTCCAGGAGCCGATAGTGTCAGTCGATGCGGATCATCAAGGACTACAATCTGACCAAAGGACATCTTGATCGTAATTTAAATGACCGAGTTATAAGGACATTTGTAGTTTTTTGTCACTTTTTTGCCATTTTTCTGACCTCCCCCCTTACAAAAATTCGTGCAATATTTTTGGAAGGATAATGGAAATCCTTGAATGCAGATCGATAGTCCTGATCCTGGAGGCTCCAAAAAGGGATGTCCTGGCGAAATCGATCAATGTCCTGCCGAGATATGGCCTCGAGAAAATTATCCTTTTTACGTTTTTTAGCTCTAGAATCCACAAATCCTGGCGCAGGACGAAAGGACATGGTTTCCTAGAAAGTGCTTGATGATCTCTATCGATTGGCATCAAAAAAACTTGGGGTCGTCTAAGGATGCAGAATATGCAATTTTCTGAAAAGGACCTTTTTTGCAGCTATTTAAAGGACATTCCAGGACATTGTAATGTCAGTCGACGCGCATGAACAAGGACTTCCATCTGGACCAAGGACATCCCGCTCATCCTTAAAACTGCCGAGTTATTAGCACTTTCCTGTTTTTTGACTTGTAATTTTTTCCAAGTCCCAAATTTAATGCAATTTTTTCCAAGTTCCAAATTCAAGGAAAAGATGAAAAAATCTGGAGAAAACTACAAAATCCTTAATATCTCAGCTCTCCGAAGGACTATCGGGATGTCCTTTGCACCAACAATAGTCCCCAATGATTGGAATGTTTGGGCACAACTTTCGTCCTGATCCTTCAAAGGACTCGCGAGATATTCGCCATTTTGTCATAAGCAAAAAAGTCCTTTTATCTCAGCTTCCCGAAGGACATTCCAGGAGCCGATAGTGTCAGTCGATGCGGATCATCAAGGACTACAATCTGACCAAAGGACATCTTGATCGTAATTTAAATGACCGAGTTATAAGGACATTTGTAGTTTTTTGTCACTTTTTTGCCATTTTTCTGACCTCCCCCCTTACAAAAATTCGAGCAATATTTTTGGAAGGATAATGGAAATCCTTGAATGCAGATCGATAGTCCTGATCCTGGAGGCTCCAAAAAGGGATGTCCTGGTGAAATCGATCAATGTCCTACCGAGATATGGCCTCGAGAAAATTATCCTTTTTACGTTTTTTAGCTCTAGAATCCACAAATCGTGGCGCAGGACGAAAGGACATGGTTTCCTAGAAAGTGCTTGATGATCTCTATCGATTGGCATCAAAAAAACTTGGGGTCGTCTAAGGATGCAGAATATGCAATTTTCTAAAAAGGACCTTTTTTGCAGCTATTTAAAGGACATTCCAGGACATTGTAATGTCAGTCGACGCGCATGAACAAGGACTTCCATCTGGACCAAAGACATCCCGCTCATCCTTAAAACTGCCGAGTTATTAGCACTTTCCTGTTTTTTGACTTGTAATTTTTTCCAAGTCCCAAATTTAATGCAATTTTTTCTAAGTTCCAAATTCAAGGAAAAGATGAAAAAATCTGGAGAAAACTACAAAATCCTTAATATCTCAGCTCTCCGAAGGACTATCGGGATGTCCTTTGCACCAACAATAGTCCCCAATGATTGGAATGTTTGGGCACAACTTTCGTCCTGATCCTTCAAAGGACTCGCGAGATATTCGCCATTTTGTCATAAGCAAAAAAGTCCTTTTATCTCAGCTTCCCGAAGGACATTCCAGGAGCCGATAGTGTCAGTCGATGCGGATCATCAAGGACTACAATCTGACCAAAGGACATCTTGATCGTAATTTAAATGACCGAGTTATAAGGACATTTGTAGTTTTTTGTCACTTTTTTGCCATTTTTCTGACCTCCCCCCTTACAAAAATTCGAGCAATATTTTTGGAAGGATAATGGAAATCCTTGAATGCAGATCGATAGTCCTGATCCTGGAGGCTCCAAAAAGGGATGTCCTGGCGAAATCGATCAATGTCCTGCCGAGATATGGCCTCGAGAAAATTATCCTTTTTACGTTTTTTAGCTCTAGAATCCACAAATCGTGGCGCAGGACGAAAGGACATGGTTTCCTAGAAAGTGCTTGATGATCTCTATCGATTGGCATCAAAAAAAACTTGGGGTCGTCTAAGGATGCAGAATATGCAATTTTCTAAAAAGGACCTTTTTTGCAGCTATTTAAAGGACATTCCAGGACATTGTAATGTCAGTCGACGCGCATGAACAAGGACTTCCATCTGGACCAAGGACATCCCGCTCATCCTTAAAACTGCCGAGTTATTAGCACTTTCCTGTTTTTTGACTTGTAATTTTTTCCAAGTCCCAAATTTAATGCAATTTTTTCTAAGTTCCAAATTCAAGCAAAAGATGAAAAAATCTGGAGAAAACTACAAAATCCTTAATATCTCAGCTCTCCGAAGGACTATCGGGATGTCCTTTGCACCAACAATAGTCCCCAATGATTGGAATGTTTGGGCACAACTTTCGTCCTGATCCTTCAAAGGACTCGCGAGATATTCGCCATTTTGTCATAAGCAAAAAAGTCCTTTTATCTCAGCTTCCCGAAGGACATTCCAGGAGCCGATAGTGTCAGTCGATGCGGATCATCAAGGACTACAATCTGACCAAAGGACATCTTGATCGTAATTTAAATGACCGAGTTATAAGGACATTTGTAGTTTTTTGTCACTTTTTTGCCATTTTTCTGACCCCCCCCCTTACAAAAATTCGAGCAATATTTTTGGAAGGATAATGGAAATCCTTGAATGCAGATCGATAGTCCTGATCCTGGAGGCTCCAAAAAGGGATGTCCTGGCGAAATCGATCAATGTCCTGCCGAGATATGGCCTCGAGAAAATTATCCTTTTTACGTTTTTTAGCTCTAGAATCCACAAATCCTGGCGCAGGACGAAAGGACATGGTTTCCTAGAAAGTGCTTGATGATCTCTATCGATTGGCATCAAAAAAACTTGGGGTCGTCTAAGGATGCAGAATATGCAATTTTCTAAAAAGGACCTTTTTTGCAGCTATTTAAAGGACATTCCAGGACATTGTAATGTCAGTCGACGCGCATGAACAAGGACTTCCATCTGGACCAAGGACATCCCGCTCATCCTTTAAACTGCCGAGTTATTAGCACTTTCCTGTTTTTTGACTTGTAATTTTTTCCAAGTCCCAAATTTAATGCAATTTTTCTAAGTTCCAAATTCAAGCAAAAGATGAAAAAATCTGGAGAAAACTACAAAATCCTTAATATCTCAGCTCTCCGAAGGACTATCGGGATGTCCTTTGCACCAACAATAGTCCCCAATGATTGGAATGTTTGGGCACAACTTTCGTCCTGATCCTTCAAAGGACTCGCGAGATATTCGCCATTTTGTCATAAGCAAAAAAGTCCTTTTATCTCAGCTTCCCGAAGGACATTATAGGAGCTGATAGTGTCAGTCGATGCGGATCATCAAGGACTACAATATGACCAAAGGACATCTTGATCGTCCTTTAAATGACCGAGTTATAAGGACTTTTTGAAAAAAATTTTAAACCAGTTACCTACTAAGTAATTCTGTTGGCCTGGTATTTCATATTTTCTCCAGTGCGAATTTCGTCGTTAAAAGATCAAATTTCGCTGCCCGCCAAATTCAAAAAAACCGTTTGGCGGTTAAATTTTAAAATTCAAATGCCCAAAAGTCCGTTACACATTTAATAAAAATTTTAAAGCAGTTGCCTACTAAGTAATTCTGTTGGCCTGGTACTTCATATTTTCTCCAGTGCGAATTTCGTAGTTAAAAGATCAAATTTCGTCGCCCGCCAAATTCAAAAAAACCGTTTGGCGGTTAAATTTTAAAATTCAAATGCCCAAAAGTCCGTTACACATTTAATAAAAATTTTAAAGCAGTTGCCTACTAAGTAATTCTGTTGGCCTGGTACTTCATATTTTCTCCAGTGCGAATTTCGTAGTTAAAAGATCAAATTTCGTCGCCCGCCAAATTCAAAAAAACCGTTTGGCGGTTAAATTTTAAAATTCAAATGCTCAAAAGTCCGTTACACATTTAATAAAAATTTTAAAGCAGTTGCCTACTAAATAATTCTGTTGGCCTGGTACTTCATATTTTCTCCAGTGCGAATTTCGTAGTTAAAAGATCATATTTCGTCGCCCGCCAAATTCAAAAAATCCGTTTGGCGGTTAAATTTTAAAATTCAAATGCCCAAAAGTCCGTTACACATTTAATAAAAATTTTAAAGCAGTTGCTTACTAAGTAATTCTGTTGGCCTGGTACTTCATATTTTTTCCAGTGCGAATTTCGTCGTAAAAAGATCAAATTTCGCTGCCCGCCAAATTCAAAAATCCCGCCTGGCGGTTTAATTTAAAAATTTAAATGCCCAAAAGTCCGTTACACATTTAATAAAAATTTTAAAGCAGTTGCCTACTAAGTAATTCTGTTGGCCTGGTACTTCATATTTTTTCCAGTGCGAATTTCGTCGTAAAAAGATCAAATTTCGCTGCCCGCCAAATTCAAAAATCCCGCCTGGCGGTTTAATTTAAAAATTTAAATGCCCAAAAGTCCGTTACACATTTAATAAAAATTTTAAACCAGTTACCTACTAAGTAATTCTGTTGGCCTGGTATTTCATATTTTCTCCAGTGCGAATTTCGTCGTAAAAAGATCAAATTTCGCTGCCCGCCAAATTCAAAAATCCCGCCTGGCGGTTTAATTTAAAAATTTAAATGCCCAAAAGTCCGTTACACATTTAATAAAAAATTTAAAGCAGTTGCCTACTGAGTAATTCTGTTGGCCTAGGACTTCATATTTTCTCTAGTGCAAATTTCGTCGTTAAAACTTCCAATTTTGTTCTTGATGATCTCTATCGATTGGCATCAAAAAAACTTGGGGTCGTCTAAGGATGCAGAATATGCAATTTTCTAAAAAGGACCTTTTTTGCAGCTATTTAAAGGACATTCCAGGACATTGTAATGTCAGTCGACGCGCATGAACAAGGACTTCCATCTGGACCAAGGACATCCCGCTCATCCTTTAAACTGCCGAGTTATTAGCACTTTCCTGTTTTTTGACTTGTAATTTTTTCCAAGTCCCAAATTTAATGCAATTTTTCTAAGTTCCAAATTCAAGCAAAAGATGAAAAAATCTGGAGAAAACTACAAAATCCTTAATATCTCAGCTCTCCGAAGGACTATCGGGATGTCCTTTGCACCAACAATAGTCCCCAATGATTGGAATGTTTGGGCACAACTTTCGTCCTGATCCTTCAAAGGACTCGCGAGATATTCGCCATTTTGTCATAAGCAAAAAAGTCCTTTTATCTCAGCTTCCCGAAGGACATTCCAGGAGCCGATAGTGTCAGTCGATGCGGATCATCAAGGACTACAATCTGACCAAAGGACATCTTGATCGTAATTTAAATGACCGAGTTATAAGGACATTTGTAGTTTTTTGTCACTTTTTTGCCATTTTTCTGACCTCCCCCCCTTACAAAAATTCGAGCAATATTTTTGGAAGGATAATGGAAATCCTTGAATGCAGATCGATAGTCCTGATCCTGGAGGCTCCAAAAAGGGATGTCCTGGCGAAATCGATCAATGTCCTGCCGAGATATGGCCTCGAGAAAATTATCCTTTTTACGTTTTTTAGCTCTAGAATCCACAAATCGTGGCGCAGGACGAAAGGACATGGTTTCCTAGAAAGTGCTTGATGATCTCTATCGATTGGCATCAAAAAAACTTGGGGTCGTCTAAGGATGCAGAATATGCAATTTTCTAAAAAGGACCTTTTTTGCAGCTATTTAAAGGACATTCCAGGACATTGTAATGTCAGTCGACGCGCATGAACAAGGACTTCCATCTGGACCAAGGACATCCCGCTCATCCTTAAAACTGCCGAGTTATTAGCACTTTCCTGTTTTTTGACTTGTAATTTTTTCCAAGTCCCAAATTTAATGCAATTTTTTCTAAGTTCCAAATTCAAGCAAAAGATGAAAAAATCTGGAGAAAACTACAAAATCCTTAATATCTCAGCTCTCCGAAGGACTATCGGGATGTCCTTTGCACCAACAATAGTCCCCAATGATTGGAATGTTTGGGCACAACTTTCGTCCTGATCCTTCAAAGGACTCGCGAGATATTCGCCATTTTGTCATAAGCAAAAAAGTCCTTTTATCTCAGCTTCCCGAAGGACATTATAGGAGCTGATAGTGTCAGTCGATGCGGATCATCAAGGACTACAATATGACCAAAGGACATCTTGATCGTCCTTTAAATGACCGAGTTATAAGGACTTTTTGAAAAAAATTTTAAACCAGTTACCTACTAAGTAATTCTGTTGGCCTGGTATTTCATATTTTCTCCAGTGCGAATTTCGTCGTTAAAAGATCAAATTTCGCTGCCCGCCAAATTCAAAAAAACCGTTTGGCGGTTAAATTTTAAAATTCAAATGCCCAAAAGTCCGTTACACATTTAATAAAAATTTTAAAGCAGTTGCCTACTAAGTAATTCTGTTGGCCTGGTACTTCATATTTTCTCCAGTGCGAATTTCGTAGTTAAAAGATCAAATTTCGTCGCCCGCCAAATTCAAAAAAACCGTTTGGCGGTTAAATTTTAAAATTCAAATGCCCAAAAGTCCGTTACACATTTAATAAAAATTTTAAAGCAGTTGCCTACTAAGTAATTCTGTTGGCCTGGTACTTCATATTTTCTCCAGTGCGAATTTCGTAGTTAAAAGATCAAATTTCGTCGCCCGCCAAATTCAAAAAAACCGTTTGGCGGTTAAATTTTAAAATTCAAATGCTCAAAAGTCCGTTACACATTTAATAAAAATTTTAAAGCAGTTGCCTACTAAATAATTCTGTTGGCCTGGTACTTCATATTTTCTCCAGTGCGAATTTCGTAGTTAAAAGATCATATTTCGTCGCCCGCCAAATTCAAAAAATCCGTTTGGCGGTTAAATTTTAAAATTCAAATGCCCAAAAGTCCGTTGCACATTTAATAAAAATTTTAAAGCAGTTGCTTACTAAGTAATTCTGTTGGCCTGGTACTTCATATTTTTTCCAGTGCGAATTTCGTCGTAAAAAGATCAAATTTCGCTGCCCGCCAAATTCAAAAATCCCGCCTGGCGGTTTAATTTAAAAATTTAAATGCCCAAAAGTCCGTTACACATTTAATAAAAATTTTAAAGCAGTTGCCTACTAAGTAATTCTGTTGGCCTGGTACTTCATATTTTCTCCAGTGCGAATTTCGTAGTTAAAAGATCATATTTCGTCGCCCGCCAAATTCAAAAAAACCGTTTGGAGGTTAAATTTTAAAATTCAAATGCCCAAAAGTCCGTTGCACATTTAATAAAAATTTTAAAGCAGTTGCTTACCAAGTAATTCTGTTGGCCTGGTACTTCATATTTTTTCCAGTGCGAATTTCGTCGTAAAAAGATCAAATTTCGCTGCCCGCCAAATTCAAAAATCCCGCCTGGCGGTTTAATTTAAAAATTTAAATGCCCAAAAGTCCGTTACACATTTAATTAAAAATTTAAAGCAGTTGCCTACTGAGTAATTCTGTTGGCCTAGGACTTCATATTTTCTCTAGTGCAAATTTCGTCGTTAAAACTTCCAATTTTGTTTTTGATGATCTCTATCGATTGGCATCAAAAAAACTTGGGGTCGTCTAAGGATGCAGAATATGCAATTTTCTAAAAAGGACCTTTTTTGCAGCTATTTAAAGGACATTCCAGGACATTGTAATGTCAGTCGACGCGCATGAACAAGGACTTCCATCTGGACCAAGGACATCCCGCTCATCCTTAAAACTGCCGAGTTATTAGCACTTTCCTGTTTTTTGACTTGTAATTTTTTCCAAGTCCCAAATTTAATGCAATTTTTCTAAGTTCCAAATTCAAGCAAAAGATGAAAAAATCTGGAGAAAACTACAAAATCCTTAATATCTCAGCTCTCCGAAGGACTATCGGGATGTCCTTTGCACCAACAATAGTCCCCAATGATTGGAATGTTTGGGCACAACTTTCGTCCTGATCCTTCAAAGGACTCGCGAGATATTCGCCATTTTGTCATAAGCAAAAAAGTCCTTTTATCTCAGCTTCCCGAAGGACATTATAGGAGCTGATAGTGTCAGTCGATGCGGATCATCAAGGACTACAATATGACCAAAGGACATCTTGATCGTCCTTTAAATGACCGAGTTATAAGGACATTTGTAGTTTTTTGTCACTTTTTTGCCATTTTTCTGACCTCCCCCCTTACAAAAATTCGTGCAATATTTTTGGAAGGATAATGGAAATCCTTGAATGCAGATCGATAGTCCTGATCCTGGAGGCTCCAAAAAGGGATGTCCTGGCGAAATCGATCAATGTCCTGCCGAGATATGGCCTCGAGAAAATTATCCTTTTTACGTTTTTTAGCTCTAGAATCCACAAATCCTGGCGCAGGACGAAAGGACATGGTTTCCTAGAAAGTGCTTGATGATCTCTATCGATTGGCATCAAAAAAACTTGGGGTCGTCTAAGGATGCAGAATATGCAATTTTCTAAAAAGGACCTTTTTTGCAGCTATTTAAAGGACATTCCAGGACATGGTAATGTCAGTCGACGCGCATGAACAAGGACTTCCATCTGGACCAAGGACATCCCGCTCATCCTTAAAACTACCGAGTTATTAGCACTTTCCTGTTTTTTGACTTGTAATTTTTTCCAAGTCCCAAATTTAATGCAATTTTTTCTAAGTTCCAAATTCAAGCAAAAGATCAAAAAATCTGGAGAAAACTACAAAATCCGTAATATCTCAGCTCTCCGAATGACTATCGGGTTGTCCTTTGCACCAACAATAGTCCTCAATGATTGGAATGTTTGGGCACAACTTTCGTTCTGATCCTTCAAAGGACTCGCGAGATATTCGCCATTTTGTCATAAGCAAAAAAGTCCTTTTATCTCAGCTTCCCGAAGGACATTCCAGAAGCCGATAGTGTCAGTCGATGCGGATCATCAAGGACTACAATCTGACCAAAGGACATCTTGATCGTCCTTTAAATGACCGAGTTATAAGGACTTTTTGAAAAAAATTTTAAACCAGTTACCTACTAAGTAATTCTGTTGGCCTGGTATTTCCTATTTTCTCCAGTGCGAATTTCGTCGTTAAAAGATCAAATTTCGTCGCCCGCCAAATTCAAAAAAACCGTTTGGCGGTTAAATTTTAAAATTCAAATGCCCAAAAGTCCGTTACACATTTAATAAAAATTTTAAAGCAGTTGCCTACTAAGTAATTCTGTTGGCCTGGTACTTCATATTTTCTCCAGTGCGAATTTCGTAGTTAAAAGATCAAATTTCGTCGCCCGCCAAATTCAAAAAAACCGTTTGGCGGTTAAATTTTAAAATTCAAATGCCCAAAAGTCCGTTACACATTTAATAAAAATTTTAAAGCAGTTGCCTACTAAGTAATTCTGTTGGCCTGGTATTTCATATTTTCTCCAGTGCGAATTTCGTCGTTAAAAGATCAAATTTCGCTGCCCGCCAAATTCAAAAATCCCGCCTGGCGGTTTAATTTAAAAATTTAAATGCCCAAAAGTCCGTTACACATTTAATAAAAATTTTAAAGCAGTTGCCTACTAAGTAATTCTGTTGGCCTGGTACTTCATATTTTCTCCAGTGCGAATTTCGTAGTTAAAAGATCAAATTTCGTCGCCCGCCAAATTCAAAAAAAACCGTTTGGCGGTTAAATTTTAAAATTCAAATGCCCAAAAGTCCGTTACACATTTAATAAAAATTTTAAAGCAGTTGCCTACTAAGTAATTCTGTTGGCCTGGTACTTCATATTTTCTCCAGTGCGAATTTCGTCGTTAAAAGATCAAATTTCGCTGCCCGCCAAATTCAAAAATCCCGCCTGGCGGTTTAATTTAAAAATTTAAATGCCCAAAAGTCCGTTACACATTTAATAAAAATTTTAAAGCAGTTGCCTACTAAGTAATTCTGTTGGCCTGGTACTTCATATTTTCTCCAGTGCGAATTTCGTAGTTAAAAGATCAAATTTCGTCGCCCGCCAAATTTAAAAAAACCGTTTGGCGGTTAAATTTTAAAATTCAAATGCCCAAAAGTCCGTTACACATTTAATAAAAATTTTAAAGCAGTTGCCTACTAAGTAATTCTGTTGGCCTGGTATTTCATATTTTCTCCAGTGCGAATTTCGTCGTTAAAAGATCAAATTTCGCTGCCCGCCAAATTCAAAAATCCCGCCTGGCGGTTTAATTTAAAAATTTAAATGCCCAAAAGTCCGTTACACATTTAATAAAAATTTTAAAGCAGTTGCCTACTAAGTAATTCTGTTGGCCTGGTACTTCATATTTTCTCCAGTGCGAATTTCGTAGTTAAAAGATCAAATTTCGTCGCCCGCCAAATTCAAAAAAACCGTTTGGCGGTTAAATTTTAAAATTCAAATGCCCAAAAGTCCGTTACACATTTAATAAAAATTTTAAAGCAGTTGCCTACTAAGTAATTCTGTTGGCCTGGTATTTCATATTTTCTCCAGTGCGAATTTCGTCGTTAAAAGATCAAATTTCGCTGCCCGCCAAATTCAAAAATCCCGCCTGGCGGTTTAATTTAAAAATTTAAATGCCCAAAAGTCCGTTACACATTTAATAAAAATTTTAAAGCAGTTGCCTACTAAGTAATTCTGTTGGCCTGGTACTTCATATTTTTTCCAGTGCGAATTTCGTCGTAAAAAGATCAAATTTCGCTGCCCGCCAAATTCAAAAATCCCGCCTGGTGGTTTAATTTAAAAATTTAAATGCCCAAAAGTCCGTTACACATTTAATAAAAAATTTAAAGCAGTTGCCTACTGAGTAATTCTGTTGGCCTGGGACTTCATATTTTCTCTAGTGCAAATTTCGTCGTTAAAACTTCCAATTTCGCTGCCCGCCAAATTCAAAAATCCCGCCTGGCGGTTTAATTTAAAAATTTAAATGCCCAAAAGTCCGTTACACATTTAATAAAAATTTTAAAGCAGTTGCCTACTAAGTAATTCTGTTGGCCTGGTACTTCATATTTTCTCCAGTGCGAATTTTGTAGTTAAAAGATCATATTTCGTCGCCCGCCAAATTCAAAAAAACCGTTTGGAGGTTAAATTTTAAAATTCAAATGCCCAAAAGTCCATTACACATTTAATAAAAATTTAAATTTTTTTGGCCTGATATTTGATGTTATCTCCAGCTCAGCAGCGTCGTGAGAGGACAGTCGTACGACTATTTAGTAAAGACGACCAACTCTTTACTTTTTATTCAAAATTAAAAAGGTTAAATTTGTTTGACTTTACAGAAGTATATTGAAACAGTTACAGCTTCAATATTTATTTGTTTTTCGCGCAACAATTTAGACCTTTTAATTATTGTGTGATAATCCGTCGACGTTTTAAAGTCTGGAACTGCACATACATACATATATACATATTATTGATGGGAACTAAACAAGTTTGACATTGTATACATATGTACATACATATATATTATATATATTTTTTTTATTTTTTACAACAATGAATTATTCTGCTAGATATTTTCTTCTTTCGTGTTTAAAGCTATAACACAATATTATTCATTTGATTTGATCGATGATAAATGTGTGTGAGTGTATACTCTGGTTTCCCTTCTGTTTTCAAATTTAATATTTATCAGAAAATAAAACAAAAAAATACATGACTGCGATAAATTAAAATACCTGTACTCTGAATTCTTTATACTAAGAGAAACTAAAAGCGGCATAAATGGAAAAACAAATATCGTTCCCATTTGAATCAGGTCAGATCAGACCAAACTGAAACCCTGAGTTTGTTGTATGGCCTGTTGCAATTTGTACTTAAGACGCTCCTTGGTCTTATAGCGAGGCAGATCCAAAAGATTGAAACATGTATGAGCCACGGGCAAAAAGCGTTCATCGAGTGCGGGTTGGATATGAATCTGGAAAATACATAGAAAACACAATTAGATCTACTTTTGCTTTTTAATGGAATTCCCTTTGAAACCTTACTTGAATGGCCTTCATGCCTTGAATGGGAATGCGATCACTGCCGGTCAAAAATAGAAGAAAACTCTTTTTTTCTGCCTCGGAAAGATCATGGAATACTTCCCAGAACCATTTAATCTAAAATATAGTACAATGCAATTAGGCGAATCAAAAAAATAATCCAAAAAACAAACGTACAGTATCATCGGCAGTTGTATAGCCTTCTTTGTACTCGCAATTATTCTGCAAGACCTGCCAATCGTATTCCTCATTTCCCACCACCATAGCCATTAGCTCCTCGGGTTGGAAAATCTGTATAATGCGGCCGGAACACACCCTCATGAAACCTTTGTGAAAGGCATTGTATGGCAACTCTACGCATTTGTTTAGTACAAAATCCACATACAGTTGGACAAACTCTCGTCTGTAAAAGGATTATGATTTATAGTGATTCTTCACATTCAAAAATACAACCTTACCTATTCTCCATTGTGACGGTAATCTCATTACCATTTGGCTTAAGGCACTTTGTCTCTGATTCCCCAAAAACTTCTCTAGATATTTCAAATGTTAAATCAAAAGTCTCCTCGAAATCGTCTCCATCATAGTCCAATAGAGCGTGCAATGAGTTAGCTTCTGTCGGCGACAATTCCCGCAAATCACTTAAATCTACATTTTTGCCCAAAAGCTTCTTATACAATGCCAATGGGAACGGCATATTGATAATTGTAAAGTTATAAATGGCCAGACCACAAAGGATACCAATTAAATAGTACATGGTCTCTGTCTCAAAAGTAAGATCAGCGAACCATAAAAGCCGGGTCTCTTCAAACACCTTGAACATTCCATATTTTGGATCAACCAGATCCTTTAGGAGCAGCATAAAGAACTCTTTACGAACCCCGCCGGCATCTTCGGCTTCCTCGCCATGAAATTTGATTTTTAGTGGCTTTTTGAGATCACCAAGACTATATCGTTGCAATTCCCGCAGCGAATCCTGTACAATATTGTCCCGGGTCACATTTAAAACAACGTAATGGCATATCGGATCATAATTGAGCAGATCAATCTATTTAAAAGTGAGAAAGTTGACGAATGACGAGCAGAATTGATAAAATAAAATTATTCTTACACTAAAAGCTGCACTGGTCATAGCAGAATACATCTGC
Organism: Drosophila tropicalis; assembly: GCF_018151085.1. NCBI lineage: Eukaryota > Metazoa > Arthropoda > Insecta > Diptera > Drosophilidae > Drosophila > Drosophila tropicalis. Next base: position 3,130,408 of record NW_027172929.1, on the reverse strand, counting down.
CATGTCTGATCCGCCTGGAGCATTGTCGTCTTGGCCGAAGCGTTTAATAGGAATGGGAAATTGCATATATTAAATTCATTTTGATTCTCCGACAATATCCAGCGTAAATATTCTCGCTGCACATCCACATAATCTGAGAGTTCTGTCCAATGGAACAGTTGATAGTTCAATCGCTCTTCCCGTTCGTTGTTTATCTCACAAAGATATTGAAGCAGTCTCAAGATCACCTCCAATTCCAAATTGTAAGGCAACAACTGATAAGCAGGAGAAAGAAAAAACAGGTTGAAACAAATATGGAACTAAATTGAGCTCAATGGTAATTGGATTACCCTCTGTTGTGTGTCCGATGCTTGATGATTTAGGACATTCAAACCCATTTTAAAACTAACTATATGAACGACCACATGCAAAAAATTATTGACCATATGCTCATAGTATTCCATGGTCGTTTGACTCCACCATTTCTTGAGGACTTTGTGAGGATTTTCAGTCAAACTGAAGATGGCTTTGGCAAATGGCACGTGGAGGCTCTTGTAATGTTTGGAATTGACATATTCATGATACAAAGGCAGAAGCAAATACACCCGCATGCTTTCCACATCCGCCGGCGAGGCAACAAGTGAACCAATCAACTCTTTGGTCACATTATCCCAGATCTGGTAAAGGTAAAAAAGATATCGAATGTTTTTTTTTTTTTTCATGGACTTACTTACCACCTGCTTGACGCCCTCGTTCTCCACTCTTCGGAGATTATCAAAAGCCAATTGTGCCGCGTTTAAGTCTAGTCCATGGTTTCGAATAGAGCAAGCAACATGTTTATCATTTGCCAATAGAAATGATGCATTTAGACAAGCCTGACTTTTAAAGATTAGCTCCATAGAATTTAGCAAATCCAAATCACATTGATCTCCCTCCTTGAAACGGGTACATTGATTGGTGGCCTCCGCTGTCAAAGTGAGAATCTGGGATTTGGCTCTGGAAATATCAAAAAGTCGAAACCTTTTTAAATATATATTCAATATGCTATTATTGGCGGGTACTAACTTATAGTGTCGAAGATCAGCAGGTGGAACTTTATCCGCAAGCAATGTAGTGGTAACTATGGATAGATCCCCTCCGGAAAATATTTGGTGTGTGACAACTAAAGACTTCGCATCATTGGATTGCAGAAGAGCTGAATCACTAGGTGATACCCATGGACCAATAACTTCTTTGGGTAATGATAGACTGTTGGTACTTCTATTGCCCAATTGCCCGGAACTTCCAAGCCCGAAGCTATAGACTCGGCCACGTGATGGAACTAAAGCCAACGTATGACGATTGCCGCAAGTCACTTGCGTAATGGTACTACCCATTAGCTCCATGACCATGCGGGGCAGCATTTCGTTTGTATTGGAACCATGTCCTAACTGACCATAGGTGCCAGCGCCACAAGTGAATACGCCACCATCATTGGTGAGGAAAACAGAAAACTCATCGCCACAGGCTACAAAACGGACGCCGAGTGTACGAAGGGTCTTCAGCTGGGTGGGATATGCACGATTTAACTCATCATTAAGTCCCAGTTGGCCACAATTGTTGCGGCCAAAGCCAAATACAGCGCTGGACTTGGAGATCAGGAAAGAATGATTGCCGCCACATGCAATGGCAGCCAAGGGAATGCCCAGGAGTGTAGTTAAACGCAATGGATAATTGCAATGGGACAACTCTTGTGGTGGTTTCACACCTAGCTGCCCATAGATATTGGAACCCCATGAATAAAGTTCACCACCTGTGAAAAATCAGTAACTCAGTGTCTACAAAGGCAATGGACCAAGTATTTTTCTCTCTCACTCTTATTTTTCTTTACTTACAGCTTGTAAGAGCCAAACTATGATTATTGCCACAGGCAATCTGTACAACATGCTTCGACACAAGACTTCGTATAATTTTTGGAAGATCAATAATGCTCTGATCTGTGGATTGACCCAGTTGTCCGCAATCATTGTCGCCCCAACTTAAGACTTGACCCCATTCGGTTAATGCCATGGAATGCCGACTGCCGCAAGCTATAGCAACAACCACATAGTTTTGGAGCTCGGGTATTAAGACTGGAAAGGATTAAGATTATGTCAGGCCAGAGTGTCAACTCCCACAAAGCATTTGCTGAATGACGGAGAAGTGGAGTGTGGCGATGGTGATGGTGGTGGTATTAGTAGTAGTAGTAGAAGAAGTTGTGGTTAATGACAAAAGAAGAACAAAGAGATGGAGACAGAAAAAGAAGTGGGGAAAATAGACGATACGACATATGGAATTACATACGAAATGGCGACATACGTGGCCTTTTAGTTGGCAAATTATGTCCCAGCTGGGCCTGGTCATTGTTGCCACAAGCATAGACTTTGCCATTGGCAGTCAAAAATAATGTGTGTCGGTGTCCACAGGCTATCTGGCGCAATGGTGCATCTGGTTTCCAAGATATTTGGCTAGGTATAAGTATCTGGAGCATAGAGCAAGATATAAGTGGTATTATAAAGCCTCCACTATACAGCCAATATTATCAATGGGTGATTTACCTGCTCACTCTCTATGCCGCCCATACCCAACTGGCCATGGGATGCATTGCCCCAACAAAACAAATCCATGGCACTTCTTTCACTTAGGCTCTCCTCTTTTGTGTATGTGTTGTTGCTATTAATGCGTATCCAATTTGTTGTGGGAACATTCGAGAAGCTACATTCCTTGTACAATTTTCACTTTAGATTTAATATAATTGTTGCTGTTGTTCTTGTAGTTGTCGTTGTCGTTGCTCTCTTCGCACAAACATACAAAATGTTCGAGGCTGCCAACTGTGGGCAAAAGAAATAAACAATTAATTTTGAGCCGGCATAATTGGTTCCACCACAAAGACCTTGCTTCTTGGCCAGATTCTGAGAAATCTTTATTTTATCACCCACAAGCTGAAATGTGTTTTCCTTTTTTTTTTTTTGTTTACTTTTTAATTTTTATGCAGTCGCCGGTAATTGGCAGATTCTTATAAACGTACAAGTTGGCAGCACCGTTCTCTGCTGTTGATTATTGTCGCTGCTGGTGGTGTTTTTGTTGTTGTTAAACACCGTCCGAATTTTTTGCACTGACTAAACGAACTTGTGACCTTTATTTTGTATTGTGTTAAGCAAAAATATTAAAATAAACGAATATAAAAGATAAAGTGTATACATATACAAAAACATTGAACAGAAGACGAATAATACTGCCCACTACACACATAAACATAAATTCAAAATTTACTAGGGACAGACAAAACAAAAACCGGTTGCTTGTCTCCGACCTGGAAAATTAGACAACTCAGCGAAAGAACACCTATTTCCCTGTATTGAGTTGCATTTAATTTCATTTGCCACGCCAACGCGACCCAAAAAACATGCAAGAGGCGTATGTTAATATTAATAATATACCGACCCATATAATAACCTACGGGAAATGGATTGAGGAAACAATAACCGAAAAGGAATTGGTCATATGCATCACTGGAAACCCAGGACTGCCTGGTTTCTATACCGAATTCGGAGCGAGCCTACAGCAAGAGTTGGGTAATCTGCCTGTCTGGGTGATTGGTGAGTAAGCGCGAATTCCAAATAGTCATGCTAGCCTTATCAATTAATTCACCTGCCTGTCTATAGGTCATGCTGGTCACGACGATCCACCCGAAGCTAGCATTCGGGAGGTGCCCCAACTTAGTGGCAATGAGGAGCTGTTTAATTTGGATGGTCAGATAAGGCATAAAATCGAATTCATTACAAAATATGTTCCCAATGATGTGAAAATTCACCTAATTGGTCATTCGATTGGCGCCTGGATGATATTACAACTTCTTCAGGAGCAAAGCATAAGGAAACGGATCAAAAAGTGTTACTTGCTCTTTCCCACCGTTGAACGGATGATGGAATCACCCAATGGTTGGATATTTACCAAAATAGCGATGCCCCTGTATTCCGTTTTTGGATATATATTTTTTAGTTTTTTCAATTTTCTGCCTGTTTGGCTACGAATGATCTTGATACAGATATACTTTTTAATATTCTCCATACCAAAAGTTTTCATCGGTACGGCGTTAAAGTATTCCAAGGCTTCGGTGGCAGAGAAAGTTGTCTTTCTTGCCGATGATGAAATGGCACGAGTCATTGGACTTCAGCACGATATTGTGGAAAAGAATTTAGATTTGTTGAAATTATATTATGGGACCACAGATGGTTGGGTTCCCATCTCGTATTATGAGCAATTGAAAAAAACACTATCCACAGGTGGATGCTCAATTGGATACAAAGAAAATCGATCATGCCTTTGTCCTTAGACACTCAAAGCCCATGGCACTAATTGTTAGGGATATGATTGAAGAGAATCGGGAACCGAGCAATATTTAGTTACTGTGTCAATCTATAGCCAATTGTTGCCTAATGATCTAAGCTGGATAATGATTCATGTTAACTCGATTCATGTTAACTCTTATCACCATTTCTTTAGGCTAGATTTCAATTCAGAAGATAAGGTAAACACCTTATGGTAATTACTAAGTAATAATTAATAGATAAGTATAAACACCGCGTATATTCCAATCCAATTTTAAGGCATTTGATTTCGAATAAGAAATTTACTTCTGTTTCTTGCCCATTTAAGATGTTTCATTCCTTGAGTTTTAGATTGATATTTGAACTAGTAAGCGACTGGAATTCGATGTTACTTTTTATCGACACATAAGCAACTGTCACAGAAATGTTTTTTTAATTTTATTTAATTCTTTTGCATCTCGAAACGAAAGGAAATAAAATTTATTATATTAAAATGAATGGAGTTGGTTTTTGAAATTAAAATTCGTCAATTCTCTGGTGAACCGGAACGACTGCGTGATGAAGACCGGGAACGACTGCCGGAACGATTAGAACGAGGTGATCGTGATCCGGATTTTGAGCGGGATCTTGATCGTGATCTTGACCTTGATGGGGATTTCGATGCCGATCTTGATCTCGACCGCGAACCAGATTTGGAGCGTGATCTCGATCTTGATCTTGAGGCCGATTTCGATTTGGATCGTGACTTTGATCTCGACCTGGATGCATCCGACTCGGCTCCAGAGTCAATGCGATTCTTGGCACGCTTGCGTTGAGTTACACCAGCATCACTATTGCTACCAGAGCTGGATCCGCTGCGACTGCGGGTCCGTTTGCGACCACCACGATCACTGCCACTGGCAGGACTTCTGCTGCCACTGGCGGCACTTCTACTTCCACTTCTACTTCTACTTCTACTTCTACTGACACTGCGACTGCGGCTGCCACTTGGCGACCTGGAACGACTGGCCCGACTGCCACTTCGGTTTCTACTTCGGCTGCGACTCCGTTTGCTATCACTCTCCGACTCGCTTGTCGAGATGGTCTCCTTTGATACGATCTTAAGTCGCTGCTTCGCCGATAGCTTCTCCTTCGACTCCTTGACCGCCTTGGGCTGCTTCTTCTTCTTCTTACCAGATTTGCTACTAGCGCTGGGTTCCTCTTCGCTATCGCTTTCATATTTCTCCGTTTTACGCTTACGTTTGCTTCCTTTCTTGCCATCCGCCTTGGCCTTGCTCTTCTTCGGAGGCCGTTCACCTTCGGCTCGAGGCGCTCCAGTATCATCACTTCCACTGTCCGAAATATAATCATCCTTTCGCGGACGACCACTGCTCTTTTTGCGATCCTTTTCGGCTATGATTAGCAGATTCTTTGTCTTTTCCACATACTCCTGGCGCTTGGCCAGCAATTGATCGCGTGAGGTCTTGGCTTCCTCTTCCCGTCTTTTGCGTTGCTCGGCTACCTTTAATTTGAAAGCTTCACGTTCCTCTTCCTGTTTGCGACGCAGTGAACGCTCCTCTTCGTCGATCCGCCGAGCGCGGCCCACATGATATTGCGCTTGTGAGAGTAGATCCTGGCAGGTATTGGCCTCAATGCCAGCCACCTCAATATTGAAACGAGTCTTATCACCATGCACAGACAAATACTGGAAATATCTAAAGAAGATGATCCAAATTTAATTGATTAATAACTATTTTGTATTTATGCGCAATAAATTGCCTTATCTACTTACTTGTGGGCCAACTCCAGTTCGTTGACCGCCTGCAGCACTATTTCCAATGTCGATTTCTCATCCTTTAATATGGCCATGGCCAAGCGTGATAAGACTACGGCTATATTGAACAATAAAACTGTATCTTGGGGTGCCACACGGCGTGCCTTGAGCAGCACTGCCTTGGCCTCCACCAGCTTGTTTGCCCTGAGATACGCCCGGGCCAGATATTGCATCACCTCCACATTGTTGTGCTTGAAAAATTTCTTCATGCAGTTTTCATACATTTGTATGGCACTAATGTATTGCTTCTGCTCCACATAGATGTGGGCAATGTTTAACCAAACATCGCAGAACTCGGCAGTTGCCTCACGAACTTGAGCAAAAATGTCGCGTGCCTCTATCACACAACCCTTGTGGGCCAATACGGCTCCAATGCCATTGGCGGCCCAAATATTGCGGCAATCATTACGCAGAACCTGTATAAATCCAAATATTGGGTTTAGATATTCTCTCTTAGTTTTACTATTATTCCCTTGCATTACCTGCTTGAAAATGGCCAGAGCCTTTTCCTGATGTTTCCGCTCTTTTTCCTTATCTCTGCTTGGTTGATGCAGTGTCTGTAGCGAAAAGTTTCCCAAGGCTATTAGAGAATAAGCATCGGTCGAGGTGGATGGATTTTTGAGTATAGTTTCAAAATTCTTTTGACCCAAAGCAAATTGCATTTTGGCCAAATGCAAGTTACCCAAGAGAGATCTGGCATCTGGATTGTCATTATTGATATTCAAGGCATCTTTGAAAAAATCAGAAGCCACAAAAATCAATCCCTTATCCCTGGCCATACAGCCCAAGCGTAAATAGCAATCAATATAATTGGGATGCTCCCTAAGGATTTCCTTATACAACTTGTCGGCAACATCATAGCTGCTCATGGCCTCATTAAGACGGGCCAAATTGTATTTCATGGTAACCTGAATGGATTCATAATATTTGACATCCTTGTCCATTTCGGAGGTAGCATGCTGCAGTGCACTCTCCAATGTGTCTTTTGCCATTTTCAGATTGCCCAAACGATAATGCAATGAGGCCACATTATTCTGAATCTCGGCAGGAATCTCATATTTTGCCTTATCGCGCAGAATGCTCGATGCTGTTCCATAGGCATTTAGCGAAGCTTGCAAATCATTCTGCTCCAATATTTGTGCCAACTCAATCCAGGCCTCAATATCCTCGGGAAACTGTTCAGTGACTTTTTTTAGATGCGTTTTGGCCATATCTCGTTTGGTCTGCGAATTGGAATGGGCATACAAAGAGCCAAGAATTTTCATTGTCTCGTAGTTACCCGGCTGGATCTTCAAGACCTTCTCAAAGCACTGGGCGGCCTGCGAAGTAAGAAATGTAAATGGCATTTATTTCTATATTTCATGAAAAATTATCCTTTGTTACGCACATTCTCGGTATCACCGCGATAGATGTACATCTGTCCCAGTCCATAGTGGGGCAACACAAAGTTTGCTGGAGCAATTTGGGTCGATTGATAGTAGTACTGAAACGCCTGATCATAGTCACTCTGGGCATGAAAACTCCGAGCCAATTGGTAACAACTCTCAGCCCGCATAGCTTCATTCTCCGTATTATGAAAAGCATGCAAAGCCAGATGATGAACCTTCTGATAATCCTTTTTAAAGAAAAAATGATTCGCTAAATGATTCAATACCATAGGGTTGGCATTATCGATGGTGTAGGCTTTGGACAGCATTTGCACTCCCAATTTATTTGACTCGGGTTCCAGTTGGTTTAGTTTAAGCACAGCGAGGCCAATCAAGGCACCGACACATTGTTGGTCCAACTGCAAGGCTCGCTCGAAAGCCAATTTCGCCTTCACCGGATTTCCCATTTTAAGAAAACAATGGGCCATGCCTATTCTCACATTAGCCGGACAATTGGGATTAGTGCGCAACGCTTTCTTGTAGAAAGCCATTGCTCCTCGATAATCCTTGCGATTGAACGCAATGCACGCCTTGCCCAACAGAGAGGGTATATTTGAGGGCGATTGATTCAGCACGAAATTGAATTGCGCATCGGCCTGATCCATTTTGTCACCCTCTAGCAGACAGAAATAGGCTCTGCCTAGCAAATGGCTCTGATCGTACATAATGATCTTATCGGCGCTCGTATACAGGTTAGTGGCCTTCATAAATAGCTCGCGTTTCTTGTCTTTTGATTTCTCCCGATACGCCTCCTGTACATAGTGCGCAGCCAACATGTCCAGAGCGCGCATCGAATCCTTGTCGGAATCGCGATAGTCCTTTGTGGCACATATTCCCCGTGATTCCTCCAGTAAAGTAACAAAGTCTTCGGTCTTCTTTTGCTTATAGTAAGCCAGCTAACGAAATGGAGAAAGTCAAGAACAGTACATACATATGTTAAGACCAACATCTCTGAGTCTGCTTTTACCACAAACACTTACCGCAACATTAACCCACACATGCAGTGGAGCACGTTCTTGCTTCAAAATACTCAACACTTCCTGGCAGTCCGGCAATTGATCCGGATCCACTTCGATCACCTGCGAAAAGACCAAATTTTATTGAAAATTCTGCGTGAAAAACTCCCATAGAAAAATATACCTCATCTGTGTCCTGCAACGGAATCTCAATGCAGTTGGACATCTTGGCAGCTTATTTGGCTGTGAAGCCTATCAATTTCAGCAATTTTCACTTATTTTGATTAAATTGTGAAAAATGTACAAAATTTACAAAATTTTCAATCCGATTTGTTTTCAGCACGCTAGTGATTGTAATGCGAGCGATAAACTTGAGAGGCCGCCAAACAGACTTGACAACTCGATAAGAAAAAGGCTAGATCTGTGGGCATTATATGTAGTTAAATGATAATAAATCTTTAAAACTTGATATTCAATTGACGTTATTAACAATGAAATCTACATATAAATTCCTGTGAATAAATAAAACAAACAGATTTGAATAAAGATATTTGTGATGCTTGTTGTCAATTTTTTAGCTGTTTGTTACCTCTAGGCCAAAAACGGCTACTATGCCAGTACTATGGCGGAGAGGAAACGGGGATGGCTCTGATAGAGATAATAATAATACAATGTTGTTGAAACAAATACAAATTAATTCTTGATTAGAATTATTTATAGTGCGAAATCGAAAGTGAAATGTGTTGATAAGGCACCAGATAGTAAAAATGTGCAGCATGGGCTTTGGGAGAATCGGTCAATTATTGGCCCAATCGTGCAGTTTCTCCAGCTCGGCGCCAACTTTGCTCGCCACATCGACAACAAAAACAAACGTCATCCGAACTTCTGTTTCTGTTTGTTGCCAAATAGCATTACGTAATGTGAGATCAAATTCAATTGTTGATGTCAACGGGCGCAGGAGGACCGACTGTAGTACGAATCAGCTGATTAGACGAAATCGACGTTGCGGCCCATTATTTCCCGCCAATTTCTATTCTCGCTATTCTGCTAGCACCATCATGACGTCCTACTGCAAGGAGCTAAATTTTGACGAATATGAAATTATTGGGTTCGATTTGGATGGCACTCTGTTGCGCTATAACATTCATGAGATGACTATACTGATTTACAATGTTCTGCGGCGTTACCTGGTGGAGGAGAGGGGCTATTCAAAACAATTGTTGGAGCAATCTTTGGATGTGGATTTTCTGCAAAAAGGTCTCTTCCTGGATGGTCCTCGTGGTAACGTTTTGAAGCTAGGCAAAAAAGCCACGATTTTGCGCGCTACCCACGGTACTCGTCGTCTTACTGACGCGGAAATTGTGTCTACCTATGGAGCCGAACGACAATGGAATGTGACTTCCAATTTCTACCAAGATCCATTGTCTACTTGGAATGGAGTGCCTGCAGACCAAATGAGGGCTCTGCTAGATTATTTTGATATGCCAGCTGCCATGGTCTTTGCCCAGGCAGTGGATCAAGTGGATAAGGAGCAGCGGGAGCAGCAAGAGTATCAGGTCTGGAGGGATCTACAAGCGGCTCTTATGCACAGCTATAACCGGGATCACTTCTCCAATGATATTAGTTCGTATTTTAAGGATATGAAGGCCGAGCCTCAAAAATATGTCCTTAAAACCTCTCCAAAAGTTATCAACTGGCTGGAGCAGTTGAGATCGAACGGAAAGAAAATATTTCTACTGACGGGCTCCAACATTGATTTTGCCAATTTGACGGCCACCCAAGCTCTTGGCGAGAATTGGCGAAACCTTTTTGACATTGTAGTGACGTATGCAAAAAAACCAGGATTCTTTACTAGCACTCGTCCCTTTTTAAAGGTAAACGCTAGTGAATTGAAAGAGCTTTCGGAATCGGAGCAGCCTGCTGATTCCCATCTAAGCATGAACGAGATATACTCTCAGGGCAATTGGCACCAACTGCACAAATCATTGGCCCATCAACTGCAAAAACCGTCTGCTAATGTTAAAGCCTTGTATTTTGGCGACAATATCATCCAGGATGTTTATACGCCGGTTGCACATCGAGATTTCGATGCTGTGGCCATAGCCGAAGAGATGCTAGTGCAAGATTCCGAATACCCTTACAAAAAAGAGGTGGGTTCTGGGCTGTGGGGCTCATACTTCTCTGTAGAATCTAAACCCACAATCTGGTCAGATTTTATATGTAACTTTGCCCAGATTTGCGTGCCGTCCATGGATCATTTGGCACAAACGCCACCCAATAAGCGTATTTTATGTACAAATCATATTGGATTTTACCCTAAGATGCCCAAAGAGCTAGAGAGCAGCATTTGAGATGCATTTCCTTAGACAGTGTTTTCTCTCTATGCCCCTATCAACACCATCTTGAAGACAATAAATCATCCTCAAGCAGATAATCAAGAACTGGCCTAGACTCTGTCAAAATTGATTCAAGTACAAAAATATTGTATACTAGAAACCTACAAAAATACCTAATTAAAATGATAGCAAAACTCAATTGTTCAATTTATATATACTATATAAAATACTAAAACGCATTTACATTTTCCTCATATAAACTAACTGCAACAAATTATTTTGTCTTTTACTCTCAATGCAATTGAAAAAGTTTAGCAAAATTCTACATACATATGTACTATATTTTACCATTGCCATGTACACATTGAAAATGTTTTTTTATCTAATATGTACTATTACATAGATGATAAAACGGGTTGTGCGTAATCAAATAAAGCTAATCAATTTAAATTCAAGAAATAACTGACTTGGATAATATGTATGTACATACAATTTGACGGACTTTGCATTGCAAAGTCCAAACAAAATTGTTTTTCAATAAGCTGTAAACTTGGGTAAACTTTTATGGCTGTTTATAATTTGCATGTCGAACTCTCTTAATAAGATAAACAAATACTTTGCCATATGCGATCTGAATATAGGAAAATAATTTACTTGCACAAATACAAATTAAAACTTTTAGACTTAATAATTCACACATAGATATAAACAATACAGGATGCCGGAACCACAATTAACAAATAGGCTGCATTACAAAACGATAACAATAAATAAATAATTTAGATTACGCGCTCAACAGCTAGAGCAATGCCCATGCCGCCGCCAATACAAAGGGAGGCAACGCCACGACGACCGCCTGTTCGTTCAAGAGCATATAGCAGTGTAACTAAGACACGTGCACCCGAGGCACCAATGGGATGACCCAATGCAATAGCACCACCATTCACATTTACCTTCGACGCATCCAGTTGAAGGCCCTGCACCACAGCCAGAGACTGAGCAGCAAATGCCTCGTTTAGCTCATAAAGATCGACTTGGTCTTTTGTCCAGCCAATTTTTGAGAGCTGGAACAAAGCATTGCAAAATAGAAAAGAAAGTGGAAGAATTTAATATGCTTACCAAAGATTTCACAGCAGGAACTGGACCCAAACCCATGACATTTGGCTCGATGCCACTTTGAGACCAGCCTACAATCTTGGCCAGCGGTTTTTGGCCTGACTTAGCTACCTGCTCGCCGGACATTAACAACACAGCTGCAGCTGAGTCATTGACACCAGAGGCATTTCCGGCAGTGATGGTTCCTCCCTCCTTGAAGACAGCCCTCAACTTTTGCAGACCCTCAATACTACAATCGGTTTTAATGTACTCATCTTTGCTAAATGTTTGTGTACCCTTTCTATCCTTAATCTCAACAGGAACAATTTCCTTGTCAAAATATCCCTTAACTTGGGCGTTTTCCGCTCGCTTCTGCGACTCCACGGCATAGGCATCCTGAGCTTCCCGACTTATTGTAAATTTGTCGGCCAGGTTTTCAGCCGTAATTCCCATATGTATATTCTCCATGGCATCAGTGAGGCCATCATTAACCATGGAGTCGACCATAGTGCCAGGACCCATTTTTACGCCTTGCCGCAGATATATGGTGTGAGGAGCTAGCGACATATTTTCTTGACCACCAGCAATGACTATGCTGGCATCACCCGAACGTATGGCCTGGTAACCCAAAGTCACAGTCCTGTCCAATAAAATATTATAAGTTAGTCAAGTTTCGTACAATTTAAACAGACGTGTGGAATTACTTTAGTCCAGAACCACAAAGCATGTTAATATTATATGCAGGAACTTCAATGGGCAGGCCAGCTTTGAGCGATGCCTGTCGTGCCGGATTTTGGCCTTGGCCTGCTGTCAACGCCTGTCCAAGATTTACATAACAAAATAAATGAAAGTCTATGCAAATTTCCCACGAAACGTGCGTGCTCCTTTTGACTCCGATTATTCCCGCTTACCTGACCCATGATGACCTCGTTAACTTGATGAGCCTCTACATTGGATCGCTTAAGTACCTCTTTTATCACCACACTCCCAAGATCAGAGGCTTTCAGTTTAGAAAGCGTTCCATTAAAACTACCTGTTGATGTTAGAGAGAAAGAGAAAGTTTCCAATTGGTATTTGATTATTTCATCAGAATTATAATTTATTTGTTTACCAATGGGTGTGCGCGCTGCAGAAACAATAAACACGTCAGACATGGTTTGTAGGCGGCGTGTAAAATAGAGCTGTGTGTATCTTAAGCAATAAACAATTAGAAACTAAAACTTATTCGAATTGTGTTTGAAATAGGTTGTAAAATCGATAGGTTAAATGCAACCGATAGAAGCAACAACAATCGATGATTTTCCACTCAACGCTGCACGTACCAAGTATTTTTCACTATTGGACGATAACCGATAACCATATTGGACGCTACTCTGTTGAATTTTCTAAATTTTTTGTTAATTTTTTAAATTAAATTAAACGCACAAAACTTAAATTTTAAGTCGTCCGCGGCGACGAGGCGACTCATTAGAGTCTCAAGGACTAAACGGGAAGTAAAAGAAGCGGCCGCCTAAAAGTATTTCAGTAGCCGCAAGCAAAAAGCAACAGTCGCAGACAGCCCTCGCCCAAAAAGAACGACGACCAGCACCATCACCCGTACCCGAACCCCCCTCACTGCGCACAATCACACACACAGAAAGTACTCTACTCGCACACAACACATTCAATAATAATAATAATAACAACAACAACAACAGCAGCAATAGCAAAAACACAAATATGCAGGCGATTAAGTGCGTTGTAGTCGGCGATGGAGCTGTGGGTAAGACGTGCCTCCTCATTAGCTACACGACAAATGCCTTTCCAGGCGAGTATATACCCACCGTGTTCGATAACTATTCGGCCAATGTGATGGTGGATGCCAAGCCCATTAATTTGGGCCTTTGGGATACAGCCGGCCAGGAGGATTATGATCGCTTGCGTCCTTTGTCGTATCCACAGACAGATGTCTTCCTCATTTGCTTCTCGCTGGTGAATCCGGCCTCATTTGAAAATGTGCGAGCCAAATGGTACCCAGAGGTGCGTCATCATTGCCCCAGTACGCCCATTATACTGGTGGGCACCAAATTGGACTTGCGCGACGATAAGAATACAATTGAGAAGCTGAGGGACAAGAAACTCGCTCCAATTACGTATCCGCAGGGCTTGGCCATGGCCAAAGAGATTGGGGCGGTCAAATATTTGGAATGTTCGGCTCTCACACAGAAGGGCTTGAAGACGGTGTTCGATGAGGCTATACGGTCAGTGCTCTGCCCTGTGCTCCAGCCTAAATCCAAACGTAAATGCACTTTGCTTTAAGAACAATAGGAACGGGATGTTGCTGAATAAAATGATGATGACGTTGACAGCGCAGAGCAAGTGGAATTGGAGGCGGAGTTGGAAGCGGAGACGAAGGAAACACCCACGAAGCATTATTTGTCAGTTCTATGTAATATTATTAATTATTTTATGTAACATTTAAGCATTAGCACTGCTCTTTTTTTTAACTCAATCTTTATTTCAATAGAGGGGGAATTTCCCTTCCTTTCTTTTCTGCTTTAGTTTCGTTCTTGTTTCCCCATATTCTCTCTATGTGCATTAATTTCAACTAAAAGTTAAAAAAAAAAAAAAAAAAAATTAACGAAAATCTGTAACTGTAAACTGTATTTTGTATTATTTAATAACTTTTTGTAATTAAATTTAATGTTGTAAAGGTAAAACCAAAAACAAAAAGCAAGAGATGGAAAGCCGCGAAGATAAAGCAAAACAACATGAAACATTTAATTAATGTAATTTTGTTGACGTAGTAGGATACTGGATATTGAATGAAGGAGATGATAGAGATAGAGTCAAGTAAAAGTAAAGTAAAGTAAAAACGTTCCATTGCAATTACAATTAACATTACTACACATGCATACATTTGTATTTAGATGTTGTTGGATCACAAATGGAAAGAAAATAAAATGATTAATGAAAAAAACACACACACACACTGACGAAAAGTGCATCATTAATAAAACAAAAAAAAAAAAAAAAACGTTAATAGAAAACATTTTGCTAAGAATCACAAGGAACTTACCAAATAAGATCAAAGTCCTTCGTATACTATTGTACTGAATATAACAAAACTGAAGCAAGAAAGAAACAAGAAAACAATTGCATACAACAACACTGAAAAACTTTGAATACTTTGTATTTTAAAACAAAAAGAAATTATTCAAAAAAAAAAAAAAAAAAACAAACAACCAAGATAATTATATAAATGTGTCTATTTCAATGAAAATCAATAAAGCATATAGAAAACAACAAACAGAAATTTCGAAAACAGTAAACATGGGATTAGAGATTAATTTTTAATTAAATTCATCGATGGTTTTTGATTGCGTAATATTCAAAAAATACTTGGGCTTAGATTTTTTTATAGTTTTAACAAACGTTAGATGGAACTGTAAACGATATATTATGCCCCAGTCTAATTACAATTTGTTGAAGAACGTATTTAATGTTAAGCCGTGTAGTGTAATTTATAAAAAGTTTGCCAATTTATTTTCAAACCAATCTTTTAATGGCAAAAGGTTTAAAAAGCATGTTATCCCGAGTATCGATTCCAACAGTTTTGTTCAGAAACGTTCCTATGTACATATATTTTTCTTTGTTAAGTATTTCCGTTTGCCATACTTTCATTTGGGTTTTAATCGAAATTTCCAAGAATTCTAATTGAAGGAATCATCAGTCTCACACATTTCCAGTTGTCATCCTCATATTTCGAAGACTGAATACATACATATGTATGTATGCACATACATATGTATGTACATATATTGAGGTATCAGCCGAAATGAAAAATGAAAAGAATATAAAAAGTAAAATTTGCTTATCTAAGCAGCAGAACAAAACAAAAAAAAAAAAAAAAAAAAACTCGAATCAGCTTGAAACTCAGTTGAACTGAGGAGTGGGATTTAATATGATTCGTTCTCCTCCTCTATCTTTTCTTTTGCCCCTGGTCATGCCGATGGCTATGTGGCCGCTGCACACAATCAGACATATGTACATATATATACATTTGTATATTTGAATGTACATACACTCATAAGTGGAATGTTCTCGCAGCTGGAATTTAAAAGGGGGGCAACAAACAACAACAAGCATTAATGTTTATGTTACAAAGACGAAAAATCTGAATCTGAATCGGTGTGCGTTTGTGAGAGTTCGAACCCATACATGTACATATACATATATGTTCAAGTATACATATGGTGACTATGACGTGTCCATATAGCAAAGGCAGGGGCAGATTATTAATGGACCAAAAGCTGACGTGGATGTGTTGGGATGCTTTTCAATTAGGTAAACTAACTAAACGAAACAAAATCAAATCAATTGATGGATCATAGCAATCTTAAATGAAAATAATATTAAAGCGAAAAGGTTTTTGTTTAGTTTGGTTTGATTTAGTTTCTTGTTGTTCATAAAATGCACTTCATGTTGGACCTTAGATCTAGAAGGGTAATAAGAGTGTACAAAAAATTACATATTTGGCATTTGAGCGGGAGATTCTTAATAGTTAAAAACGTAAGAGATTAATCTCAATTTTGTTGGGGGTGGGTGGGTATTGGGCTAGTAGTAGTAGTAGTAACCGGAAGATCCGTTTAGAACTCATCATGCCGGGCCAAAGCCTCACCAAAATCGGTGGCTTGAGAGCCAACAAAGACATCGTATTTATCGAGTATTTCTGCTTTGCTTAACTGCTCATCATGATCCATATCAGCTTCGAATATTAAATGCTTGGCCTCACTTTCTGCATGATCGAAATCTTGTGGAACAATCCATTGGCGCACTTCCGCTTCGTTAAGATAACCGTCATTGTCCAGGTCACGATGTGTGGCAAAGGCCTCTCGTTCGCTCAAAACCCATTCAGGCTCTGGATCATCCGACTCGGCGGGACGATACATGTCACCAATATACTCGTCTACGGAGATTTTTCCATCCTTATCCTTATCCAAATCATCAATGGTCTCTTTTAAAACCACATCTTTCATAGTTGGGTGATCCTCGGGATGCAGAAAAGCTGTAAACTCCTCCCGTGTCAGACTGTCATCCAAATCCTGGTCGGCTACTGCCCAGCGGCGACGATCACGAGCTAACATTTTTGAGTAGCTAATGCCTGTAAAGATTTTTCCAATTTAAATTAAATAATTCCTGATGCACCGATATGGATCTTCTTATTACCATTGTCTTCGGCTTCCCGCTCCTCTTTGGAAAGATCATCTAAAAAGCCATAGATAAGCTTACGGTAAACCTCCCAAGGAATAGTCTTATTATTATCTGGATTATGCTGGCGCCACAGCCGACCCACATCCTCGTCAATGTACCTCTTTTGTGTGTATTGTATCCAATTCTTTAACTCTGCTAGCGTTACCAATCCATCTTTGTCCTCATCTATGCGATCCACTATCACTCCCAATCGGCGTTTACTTTCTTCTGGCGTCAGTTCATCAAATTTCTTGGCTTCGTCCGCACCCAGAAAGGCATCGTGATCAAACTGGGTATTGTGCTCGCCTTCCTCAAAATGCTTTCCATGAAAAGCAGTGTGTTCCAGGGGCAAATCGGCGGGGATGCTGGATGCCGATGTTGAGCTTATCGCAACCGATGCTGCAACAATAACCACAAGTACCACCGCACTATATGTGGCCATACCGAACAGCAAAGTCGTCCTATCCTTTCGAATGGCAAGCAGCAAATAAAGTCCGACAACAAAACACAAAACTATATATAAACTATAACTGCCCAAAAGTCGAATATTCACATCTTGACAAAAATAATGTTTTTTTTGTCTTTAATCCGCTATTTTAACACCCTACTTCCCGACTTCATACTACTGTTTCGCGTACCCTGTATTTTAGGAAAATTAAAACATTATTTTAACATCCCTGATTAGAAGTTTCGATGCAACCCTAGTAACAGCGTGCCGCAATGAAATTTCTTGTTGAAAATATAAATAAAAATTCCGGTCGCCTAGGTCTGCTTGATTTAAAAGCAGCTGGCGGTGGTGTTGAGTTAAAGACCCCCCTGCTGATGCAAACCACCAAAGGCGGCAGCATTCCATATCTCAGTGCCGAATTGTTTGAGAATTATGTCCAAAACAAGAATGGTCAGGAGCCAGTTCCGATACTGCTTCAACTCACATTATCGACTATGCAACAGATGGCAGAGTCCCTGGCGCTCTGGCCAGCCAGCTTAAGTCAATATTTAGGATTTCCTAGCCAAGGAAATGTCTTGCTTTTAAGAGATCCATGCGAGAGCACGCCCAGTGGAGGGAATGACCGGGATGTGGCTCCAATATTCACACGACAAGGCAAGGAATCGCTGACACCTCAGAGTTATATGGAAATTATTGCCACCTTTAAGCCTGATATCTATCAAGGACTCTGTGATGCAGACACCAATCTGGAAAGTTCGAAAAAGCGTGTTCAAAAGTCAGTAGATCGCACTGAACGTTTCATGGACTATGTTTATGAGCAGCAAGGAAAACTGCAATCAGCATCGTCTAGTTTGCTTGCGCCCATAGTTGGCGGCTACAATACCTTTGCCCGCACACAGTCCATCAAGCATGCCCGCCAACAACCTGAAGGCAAATATGGTGGTTATATTCTAGAGGGATTTCATAACAATGGGCTGACGGCTACTGCTTTGGATGGCAGCCAACTTTTACCCATTGTGGAGCATTGTGTAAAGCAATTGGAAGAGGATAAGCTAAAAATGATGCCGGGAGCTTATAGTCCTTTAATTATACTAGAGCTTATACGCCTAGGAATAGATGTCTTTGACACTTCTTATGCCTATTGTGCAGCTGTTAATTTTAAAGCTCTTGTTTTTAATTACGATGAGAAGAGCATAGAACCAAGACCCACTCCATTTTTAGACATAACGGATGAAGCTATCAAAGAAGAATTTGTCCCTTTATTAGATAGCTGCAAGTGCCTCACTTGTCAGAAACATACCCGTGCCTATGTACATCATTTGTATAAGACAAACGAACTCCTGGGTCCCATTTTATTGATGATGTAAGTGATTTAATCTGCGATCTTTTCATCTGATTTTATGTTTCTATTTCTTTTCAGCCACAATTTGCATCATTTCATGGGTTTCTTTGAAACCATCCGCTCCAGTATTGCCCAGGACAAGTTGCCCAAATTGATAGATTTAGTGTGTAAGCAGAATGGCGATTCCAAAGTGGATTATTGTATTGTAAAGAATATAAAAGTTATTAGCAAAGCTGTCGTAGGTAAGGGATTTGAGACCACTACAGAGAGTTAACGATTTATCTATGGATAAATTTTAGGTTAACCTTGATAACAATCATAATTATTAATGATATATTGTACAAAAGACGAACAGTCAAAGCAAATATTTCATTATTTAAGATATTTTGCTTTAATTAAAATGATTGGAACTACAATTATCCTCTAGAATTTTGCTTTTATTATGATCTATTAGGTTTAATTAATGAATGGCAACTGCCAGGTGCTATTTGTACCATTCACAATGTGCTTGGCCTGCTCATACACACTATCCATAGCATTTCCAGTTATCTCTTGCACCCGTTGCACCACCACCGTTTCACTTAGATTCCGCATCTTTTCCTCATTACCAAGGGGAATGAATCCGGCCAACTCACAAAAGCCAACATTGAAAGCTGTTACGTCTTTATTCACACAATATGTCGATCTGGCAAAAATAAAGATGTGCAGGTTGCCCTGCTTGCCTGGAGAACGATTCTGGGTGACAAATAAATTGTGAGGTATATTCTTTTGGCACATCCATTCGGTAAGCTTATACACATTATTGACTTTTTCCAATATCGCTTCATCATTATCATTGCTGGCAATGATAACACACAAAGCCTGTATAGGCATTTCTTGAGTGGTGCGATATAAATAGCTGCCAGCCAGGTTCTCCAGTTTAACATTATCGATATATAATTTCTGGGGCATGTGAATTAAATGAAAATGCAAATGATTGACCGATGCCAAGGCTCCAGGACTATTATAGCCCATCCGCATGGTATCATCATCAATGTTCCTCAAAAATGTAATGCAAAATCTCAAGGCTTGTGGTGTAATGCGCTGGACTAAATTACTCTTGACATCGGGGCAGATTAGGGTATGATATTTGGATAAAGGACTTTTATTGATAATCATTTGAACACTGCCCATGTCCTGCTCATTGTCTATAGTCATCAACACCTCCAGATCATCGACTTTATTAAAATTGAATTGTTTCGGCTTGAATTTGGGACTCAAAGTTTCTATGGTCTGTGGTTGGCGTCTCTTCAGGGTACGATCAGTATTGAGCTAATAAGAGAATTAAGATTAAAGGCATTTTTCGACTAATCCAACGTACCTCTGTATAAAACTTATATTGCCCGGGCAAAATCCGATTCGGCCGTGACTTTGCCAACTGATAGGCAAACAGTCCTGGAACCTCTTGCAGGTGTTGCCATCTGACCTTTAAAGCATTTAAATAATGCTGTGCCTTGCCCTCCAGACTCATTATATACTTATCTTTACTAAATATTCGTTTCTTTTGAAATTTATTGTCGGTGTTGTTGTTTACATTTATTGCTGCCTTGCATGCGGCTATTTTAACAATGGCCAGTGCTGCCACCCGTCTTTGCGTCATATAGCCGGTATACCTGTTACTCCAATTGTTTATGGCAAAACTAAGAATTTTCCAAATGTCTCTATGCGGTCTGAAAATTTGTTTAAAACGTGCAAACATTTTGAAGCTCTCAATTATGAAAAAGGCCTACAAAAAAAAAAAAAAAACGTCTGAGTGGAAGGCGGCAAATAATTGTATTTATATATCTACATACATATGTACATACATATTTCATTTGTTCAACTGACAACTCGGTCACCGCCAGCAACAGCTGAGTTATTGTAATTTCCAGCCCTGGAGTTTGTATCATTCCAAGTTTTTAAATGGACCATATAGTTGGTACCTGTGATCACCTTTGTCCCACCGACGAAGCAAAAATGTGAGAATATTTAGATCAATAATCATGTATTTATACACAAGATTTTCCTCCATCCGACTTTTAGGCGCATACGTGAAAAGCTTTTACATTTTTATGAGTTAAACAATGGTGCAAAAAATCAACCTGGTATCCTTGTCAAAGAATTTACACGATCGGCTGCTGATGCTAAGACACCTAAGGCTAAGGATTTGCGCACTGAGGCCAGCATAATGAGGACTCTCGAATATCTTTTAAAAGAGCAAGTATTGACAATTAATTCCGTTTAATGCAATTCTTTTTAATCCATTTTTTTAAAATTCATTTAGTATACTGATGGATAAGCGGAAACCCTATAATGTGGCCTATGATTTTATTTTCGATCGTTTACGTGCCGTACGTCGTGAAATTGTTATACAGATGTACGATTCAGCCAAAACAATTTGTATTTTAGAGCCAATAATATCGTTCCTCGCCTATAGTCGGTATCGCTTAACCGAAGAACCCATAGAAAAATTCGATCCGAAAATATGCGATCAGCATTTGCAGGAATGTTTGAATGGTGTTCTACGCTGCTATGATGAATTGGATGGAATTAAAGGAAAAGAATCATTCACTCTACGCCAACTAGAACGAAGATGCTTCATAGAGTCATTGTATCAAATATTTCACTTAGGATCTTTAGGACCTTTGGCTCGTGGTCTCACTTTACCCGAATATGTTCGCCAGGACGAGGGATTTAGGCTTTGTTTCGGCATAAGTCTGGCCTATCAGCAAGGGAATTTGTATAGAGTTTTGATGGGTTTCCCTCGCCTACCGCATATTATCTGTGCTTTGGCAGCCACCAAGTTGCAGTTTATTAGAAGGTAATGAATTAACATGTATTTTTGACCAATATTGATTTTCCTTTTTTTTCTCCCCCAAGGCGTTTACTCCAAATATTTACGCATGCCTATCACAACAAACAACTATCCGTGCCGGTATCGTACTTGTTGCGTTTGTTACTTATTGAATCGCCTGATAGATTAATCAAACATTGTAGGCATTATAATTTATCGGTATCTAGCGATCAAAAGGCAGTAAATTTTATAAAGACTGATTTCAATATCTCAGCAATTACCTTGCAGGCAGGCAATGAGCCATTTGTGGAAGCAAAGTTAGCTAAAATATATTTACCAGAAATTTTATTGTTAAAGGCACTTAAAAATTGAAAATAATTAAAACAAATAATTTGTTAAGAATGACGATGTGAGTTTATCTCGATATTAAGTGAAGCAAAAAATTAAAAACAAGCTGTATATGTCAAAAGCATTCTCCAACATGTGAATCTTCTTATACACACGTCCTTTCGTATAATGGTGATGTTAATAGTTTTAAAAAGTAGTGCTGGATTTAAATTAAGCTGAAAAGGCTGGCAACACTGAAAGGCCGCAAAGCTATCGATAGTCGATATTTATACTAGTAATGCAAATTTTCAATTACCGTCATTATAGAAAAATATACAAATATTCGGAAATCTGTGTTTTAATATTGAGGTCGTGTTGTTTGTACTAAATTCAAACTGAAAGCATTTGGTTTTTGTAAAAGCAATTGACAATTTGCGCGCCGCTCGATTGGCAGGGCTGCAATTCGATGAGAATGCACACATACACGAACGGCCCACGCACACCAACAACAAAACGCAAAGGCAAGAGAAAGTGCTTGGAAAAATTCATATTCCGCCATATTAAATTTACCGGCAAAATTCAAAATATTTACATAAACATTAAGACAAGGTTAAACAATTGTTGAAACAAACAATTGTGGGCCATCGGCTAAAAGAAGCGAGAGGGCGAACTGAAGAGAACGGTGCCGTCGCCGTCTCCGTTTTGTCTGGTCTGGCAAGTTTCGGAGGAAAGGGAAGCAGCAGAAGAACAAATACCGACAAAACGATACAAGGGCTGAAGAAAAAACTTGGTTAGTAATACAATATTGTGTGCATTAAATTCATTACGTTTCTTGTTTTGTTTTTAGTTTGTTTTTCAATACATTTTTTTTTTTTGCAGTGGCTGCTAACCAACACAGAGAAGGACCGCGCGCACTTACACATATACACACACAGAGAGAGCTACACAATTATACTCACGCACACATACAGAGGCAGCTAGACAGAAGCCAGCGAGCGCGCGTATAGAGAGAATCGAGAATCCAGCAGGGAACGGGAACGAGGCACACAAAACGATGACAAGTCATCATCACGGCGGTGGAAACTACCATCATCATCATCACCAACATCATCATCATCACCATCATCCGCATCAGCATCAGCCGAGAGCTGCAATAGTGAAAAATTTATCCCTTGCTGCTGCAGCCGTACCCCCTGCCCATGTCCTCTTCTTCCTCATCATCCAATTCTGCATCTGTATCTGTGGCCCCGTCATCCTCGTCCTGTTCGTCGGCTTCATATTTTACACCGGCGATTGTGGAGCAACATCCGTATACCAGCGATTTAGATGCAGCAGAGAACGAAAGTTTTTTAATTGAGGAAATAATTGATGATTATGATGATGAGGCGAATATAGTCATTGATACAGGAGAGTTCTTCATATCGGGAGATGTCTATGAATATTATCCCGTTGATCGTTTGGATAGAATAGCCACAGCAGATGCTTTGCCCCCACCTATAATAATGCAACAGCAACAGGCTAGCGATGACGAACTGGACGATTTTATAGCCGAAGATGATATGCAGCGGGACGATTCACAGGAGGATGACGCCGAGGAAGAAGCTGCAAGGGGAACAACAAATGCCTTCGAAATCGCCTCTGAATTGCTGACCACAATCGAGGCAACAAATATCAAAGAAGAGCAGCTGGAGGCAACTAGCGATTACTACATGAAAGACGCATCGAATAGCCAAACGAATGGTGAGGACTCAAATAGCTCAACAGCTCAGGACTTTAAGCCCTTTGGCGGTGCCGTTGGCTGCACCCAGAAAAGAGTAATGGCCTCAACGCGTCGCTGGAAGCAGACCAAAGTTCCCATACGGATAACCCAGGATGAATTCAATGTGACGCTTTGGTCATCACTCAATTCGGAAGATGAGGACGAAGAAGAGGAAGACGATGAAGTGGATCAGGCGAGTGATATAAAAGAAACTCAACCAGGCAGTGGTGTACCCAAATTGATAATAGATGATATGCCCCATGATATTTTAAACGATGGAATTGGCAATGAATATGTTATCTTGCCTGATCCCTTCAGCGCCTCAGCCGTCACTGATGTCGAGGAAGTGGTCAATGCATTTATGGGCAATCATGAGGTCAAGGGCGAGGAAGATAGTCAACCGCTTAGCGAGCAATTTGTTTATGCAGATAACCATTTAGATGAGCCCTATGGCCATATAGAACTCATAGAGAATATGCCCCATAATGTGGAGCTAATCGCCACATCATCACCTCCATCAGTAGCAGCTGCGGCTGGCGTATCGACGGCAACAACAACCAAAATGGTACTACAAAACAGCAGTACGAATGTGCGACTGAAAAACAACAACTCCACAACGATGATGGCAGCAGCAGCAACGCCCAACGCAGTAGTGGGTGGAGCCACAGCAACTGGAACTGGCGGTAGCATAACGTTAAAGGCCATCAAGAGGCAGCAGCAGCTACTAGCAGCAGCAGCCGCCTCGTCAGTTTCCTCATCCTCCACCGCTGTCAATTTCCATCCGCCGCCTGCTGCGAGCGGTGGAATTAACCGTCTAAGCTCATCTGCGGCGGCGGCGGCGGTTGCTGACGATGATGAGGATTCATCAAAATATCGTTGCACCCACCGCGGCTGCTTGAAGGAGTTTCGAAATCAATCGGCAATGCGCAAACATATGCATACTCATGGCCCGCGTGGCCATGTCTGTTCGGTGTGCGGCAAGAGTTTTGTGGAAAGTTCCAAGCTCAAGCGTCATCAATTGGTCCACACAGGAGAGAAACCTTTCGAGTGCACATTCGAGGGTTGCGGCAAGCGATTTTCACTAGATTTCAATTTGCGTACTCATGTTCGAATCCATACGGGAGATCGCCCCTATCATTGTCCCATTGATGGTTGCTCCAAATGCTTTGCCCAGTCTACAAATCTTAAATCCCATATGCTCACGCATACGAAACCGAAAAGAAAATGGCCTCGTGCGCCGCAGGTTAACAATAATAATAACAATAATAATAACAACAACAACAAGACGCCGCTAGTGGCACGTTACGGTCGGCTGGAGTTTGGTGAAGATCCGCGTCTAGTTTATGTGGAACCCAATGGGGAAATGCAATCATCATCATCGTCATCATCAACGTCTGCGGTGCTGCTGGATAGCACATCCTAACAAGCAGCGGCGACCTCATCATCATAACCAGCACCACCACTAAGAGTAGTGGTCATTAAAAAGAAGCATCCATGAATGAATTGTACAGATAGTTATAAGACATAGGAGCTAAAATGGTTGACACTTGGTGTTGCTACCAATAAACTCCCAACAAATACTGCTACCTTCTTCTTTATTCATTGCTGCTACTGCTGCTTAAACACACAATTTAAGTATTTCGAGTGGCCAAGATGGGTGAAGTCAAGGAGGTAACTGCAATTTGTCGAAAACAGTTTTTAGATTGTAGATTTTTTTTTGTATATGATAAGGCAACCTGTCTAACTTCTCTCTTATCCCGTCTTTTATCTACATACCTCACAACCCTTTTCCCATGCTGATTATTGTACTGTACTGTATGCGAGTGGGTGGTGGTTGATGGTTAGTTGGCCGACTGGCTGATTGGTTGGCTGCTTTTAAGGCATACAATCCACCGGACATTCATTCGAATAATAAAATCCTTCTGCCTTCTCCTCCACTTGCTGGCATACGCAATATTTTCTCTTACCATATTTAATTAACCAATAGAAAACTAACAACAAAACGATACAAAACAAATCATTTATATACATATACCATAGGCTATACTTCTATATATATATATATATAAATATATATATATTTTTGTAATGAATTGTAACTTTTAGCAAGCATTGAAGTGCGAAAGTAAAGTACACACGCATATACATATATATCTATCTATATAGATATATAAAACATTGATCAGTTTGTGAGTTATTATTTTCTCTACTAGTGGATGGGTTATTGACAAGACGCATTTGAAAACTATATCCTCTTCCAGCAATCGTTTCGACTTCGTTATCAATTCTAGATTTTCCGCTTATTGTTGTCAACGCGTAGGTAGATACTTGATGATTTACCTCTGATTGTACACAAGGAATGTTTTAAACATTAAATTCTTAAATTTGATATTTACATATACATTTAAGGACTTAATGTGTCAACTGATATTTACTTGTGTAAAGCTTAATATAATTATTTTGATAATAATTAATCTAATTCATTTTTAAAGTGTGCCTAGACGTACATACATACATATGTATATATTTGTCAACGTTTGGCTGAGGAAAGACGATTAATCATCATATCACTCAAATGTCGGATGTAGCTATCAAAGTTTATTTAGTTTCAAGCGATTAAATTTTAACTGGTTTATATAAATGTAAATCTTTTTTATATTTATTTAGTTGTTGTTTAAAATCAAAACTCGAGCGCCTGAAACTACACATAATACATACAAAAAAAAAAAAAAAAAAGGAAAGAAAAAATAACTAAAGGCTAGATAATATTTTCTTAGTTTAAATACTGGCTGTCTGATTGACACTTCCGCAGACTGCTGTCGAGCTGCACTTTGGTCTCTTCTTCAAAGCCACTTCAGTTTTGGATCAGCTGGCGATTAACATATCTATATCTATATATTTGTATGTTTATATGTATATTTGTATTTGTAGGTACCACACACACCTGACAAGGTGCTTATAGGTTGATTGATTGATGTAAAGCGCTTGTGGATTAGATAAAGCTCTGGGCCCACACTTGGTGAGTGCGAGTGTTGCGTTGCGTTGAAGAGGCACAAATTACACATATGTATGCATATTAGATAATTTAAATATTTCAACAAATTAAATTGATACATGTATGCATTTGGTGGTCGATGCCATTAAGGCCATTAAATGACCTTGACGCCCTGCCCTGCCACTTGGGCGGCTGCTGCTGCTGTTGGTAAAATATCCACAATGCCTGATTTAGGTCCAAATAATCCAGCAAACGAGAGCAGCACCGAATAGTTGAAATATCCGAAAACGCAGAACAAGACCATAAATATGACGTCTGTGTGGGATGACGAAGGGAGGAGAAAAATATAATAAAAAGATAGATTCGCCGTGCGAGAGAGTATGGAAAAGAGAGGGTGTAAAAATAATAACAATAACAGCGAGATAAGCAACAAATTCAACAGAAGAGCTGATGGCGATGACGAATTAGGCAGCTTTATTATGGGAATAGCCCAAGTATGTAATAGTACTCACGTATGGTAACACGTTCCCATTTCTCAACCATATACAGTTCCGTTACCTGAAAGATGTGCAAAGAGATTAATTAACTTAACGCCAATTAAGAGCGAGTTAAAGGTTAGCTTCAGCTCTAGATTCGGAAGAAAAAACGTACCATTAAGTAGCGGAACCACCAATAGTTTGCAAATTCAATAAGGTTGTCCAACATGGTTACGGCGGGCGTTTAGGCTGAAGATTTTGTAAGAACGTTTGTTAAATGCCAAAACCAAATGGAAGCCAATACAAGCGCGTTTTGACCAAGTTCAATTTATCCCACTGCCTTTATACCAAGTCCGACCGAGTGTTGCCAGACGCGCGTAATATCTGCTAGATGGCATCACCCAAAAAGATAGCTGGTAACATTACGTTACGTTACTCATTTACATTAATATAATGTTAATATTTCTTATGACATGTTAATTAACACTGGTCATGTTCGATGTTGAGATAGGTCAAGGCAGAAGGCCCTACGAGTGGGGGATCCCCCTCAAGGATTTCTTGGTCAGATCGGGCAGAATGTTGATTAAATAGCTTTTACTTTTGCCAAACACTCCCATAGTATGATTCTGCAACAAAGAAAATAAGAACTTTTCGAATAATTTCATATTCTGCAACGTTTCTGATGCCCAATAAAATAAGTCGTAAATGACATTTGAAAAACAGCTCGTCCTGTACTAAGTTTAAAGTTTTATAGCTAACAAACTACATTAAAATTTATTTACTAAAATAAAATAAAATTTTTATAAATATGGAAACAAATAAATATACATATATGTACAGGTACTATACTACAGGTATGTATATACATTTTAGATAAGGAACCAATTAAAATGGACTTATGAATTAATTGATGACTTTCCCACATTGCTAGCTTCTTGCTGCTGTTGTAGGAAGCGAAGCTGTCGCTATAAATTTTCATCGAGGTTCTTGTCCGTGTTCTCCTCCACAATGGCCTCGTCCCAAGGTCCATGAATGTTGAATTTGTATTTTTGCTGTTGCACAAATATGAATGGACAGACAAAATTGATAAAGATTGTTGTGGTAGCATAAAGCCAGAGTACAGAGTGTGAAATCCAATAAAGAGCCGCACAGCAAGTTATAAAAATGGGCAATAGAAACATGGGATTCCAAATTCCAGCCGTCATTATGGGATACAAGACAAAGAAAATAGCTGCCTCCACAAGCAGTACAAAGGCATGATACGATGTAGATAATCGGGATGCCAAACAAATGGCTCCAAATATGGCAGCATTCAGCGAAATGGCTTTTGAGACCATGGCCACCTCTAAACCGTAATCCGTAAATATAAGATTTGCCAGGAACACAAAAAAGGACATTGTATATATGGTATCCGTGCTTATGGCCTGTGTCAGGGTGTGTAGCATTGGTGAGAAGATATAGCCAAACAGAAAGACAGTGACCAATGTTTTGGAATCTTCCCCTAAGAGCGACATGCTCAAACGCCTTCCACGATAGCAAAGATAACCCAATCCTGTAATGGCACAGCTGGGCAGGAGTATGGTAGTAGGCGAGGTGGTATCACTAAGCATCATCTGGTAAAGCATTAGAAAGCCGGCTATGCAGGAAATCTGATTGTTCAGGACTGTTATGCCGGCGATGGCCTCGCGGTACGTATAGATTCGTACGTGTAGATTTGTCCGCAAATCCTTAAGAAAACTGGCATCTGTATAGTTATCCGGATATTCACGATTCGAATAGAGATTCTTAATCCACGGTTTCCGTTTCGTTTGCGTTGTTCTAGCCATGTTTTGTTTATAAAGTGAAAAATACTTGAGACTTGTTTATATTTTGCATTAGAGATGACATAACTATAAAATTGACAGAAGGAGTGATATTAGTGATGAGTCAAGACAGTTATTATCGTCACTACAAATGACAAAGAATTTTTATAAAAGTAAATAATACTCAAATTGAAAACTTAAATGTGACATTTTATCTATTAACTCAGATATATGTAATATGAAATTGATCAATACTCGATGCACAAAAAGGTTTTGAATGAAAGTAGAATAAAATCACGCGCACTTTCCTATCGATATGAGCGCTATCGATTAAATTTTTGGGCCACATTTTGTTTATAACAAATTTAGATGATACGAACAGAACCCGACCCTCAATACCGGGCCCCCCTAATTTAATAAATTTATCCAGTTTTTAATTAAAAGTGACACAACTATATCGAAGAAATAATTAAAAAATTATCAGCAATTAGACTACAGTCCAGTGTTTTACGTAAGAAATAGCAATTACAATTTGAGAAGGTGTCAAAAATAAGGAGTGGGGCGCGCGCGACAAATCGCAAGAAGAGAAGAGAACTATAACTAATAATTACACACACAATTGACATTGGTCGCCGCCGCTGGTCGTTGGACAGCAAGCACGCCACCTGTTTGTTTATGACTAAAATTGTTAATAGCCTGAAGTGCGTATATGCATGTGTCATTTTAGTGATAATAAAACCCAGTTGTCGTCGTCGTCACTAGTTGTTGGTGGTATTGCTGCTGCCGTTTTAATCATTTATTTATGGCTTCAAATGCGCAACTCGGAAAAATTATATTGATAACCGCAATCGCTGTGTTTTTCTACTATTTCTTTTGGGTGGCTATATTGCCGTTCATGCTGATCGATGAAGGTGAGTACCCAATCGGCATAGGGCATAGGCATAGGCATCGCTTTTGCCTCATATCAGTTCAGAGACAGCTGAAGAGTCAGCAGCATCATCATCATCATCTGCTGATTAAATAATTCCCGCTTTTGTATGGTAATTAAAGCCGGACTTGAAGTGACCAGCTGTGATATATACATATGTATGTATGTGTGTATGTATATAATATGTACACCTATTGCATAAACATATACACACATGTGTATATATTCTACGTGAACTGTTACCTGTAATACATTCTAAGGTTTAAGCTCTTGCCAAGGTCAACTAATTATCTGTTTCTGATTCTCTCTCTCTGCTCTCTTCCTCTGTCTCTTTCATATTTCAGGCAATCCAATACGCTTGTTCTTTCCATCATTGAAATACGCCTTCATAGTGCCCACTGTATTTGGAGTTATCTTTCTTGGCGGCATTGCCATATTCTCCTTTTATCACATTTGGATATTGAAGACAAAACGTGCCGTTGCCTAATCATAATGCCCCAGTGGCTTGTTATTGGCATATCAGGGGTTACTTGTGGCGGCAAAACCACATTGGCTCATGGCTTGCATGATTATTTTAAGGGATTATGCGGAGCACCCCTATGGAATACACCTTATACCATTGGCGAAGTGCAGCTAATATCGCAGGATGATTACTTCCTGCCTGTGGAGGATAGGCGGCATAAGCGTAATGAGAAGTTAAATGTCATAAATTTTGAGCTTCTCACGTCTTTGGACATGAAAAAAATGTTAAATGATATAGCGCGCATTCTTAAGGCTCACCATGAGACTACAACAACGACAACAACTGCGACGACGACGACAGTTCCTGCGGATCAATTGGTAGCGGCAGTTTCCTATGCCAATTTCGAGCATTATGCTCTTCAATTCCAACAGCAATATCAGCAACAGCAGCAATATAACGCGAATTATTATAAGCAAACAGGCGGCGGAATCTATCAGTATCAAAATATGCATGCCATCCATCAGCATCATCATCATCACCATCATCAGCAGCAGCAACATCAACATCAGGTACAATTGCAACAGCAGCAGCAACAGCATCTCATGAGGATAGCCGCTCATCTGCAAGATAAAAAAATCAATGTCTTACTCATAGAGGGCTTTATGATATTTAATCAACCGGAACTATTGGGTCTATGCAATCTCAAGTATCACTTTCATTTGCCCTACGAGAAATGTTTTGAACGGCGTCGTAAACGAACCTATGATCCTCCAGACGTTACCGGCTACTTTGAGCTATGTGTATGGCCCTACTACGAGAAAAATTTTAGTGATTATCGGGATTGCAAAGATATAACATTTCTAAATGGCGAGATCTCCAAAGAGAAGATCTTTAAATATGTCTTGCAACGTATTGTCCACTATTTCGAGGAACGTTGTGAGGTTACCTCAGCTTTGCCGCTTCAAATAGCTTGTACACCTCAGCAAAAGAGATTCGGTGGTATGCTCTATGTCGGTCCCCGAGCGGCAGCCAGTAATAACAATTTGTTGTCAACGGCTTTGCCCATGGAGCAATAGGAGGAACACTACCCAATTGCATTCAAAATATTGTAATATAAAAGATTAATTTAACTAATCCTCATTTTTTTTGTTGTTTTTTTTTTCAAATGCAATTGGGGTAGCCGATTATAATAATTATGAGTACCTAAGTTTGTAAATATGAAATTTAAATGAACAATATTGAAATCTACGTTCGCTTAGAAAAGTTGAAGATCAATCTCAAATAAGTTTACCAACTGTTAACTTATACACTTATTTGAC
Source organism: Drosophila tropicalis (assembly GCF_018151085.1). Taxonomy (NCBI): domain Eukaryota; kingdom Metazoa; phylum Arthropoda; class Insecta; order Diptera; family Drosophilidae; genus Drosophila; species Drosophila tropicalis. Next base: position 3,098,550 of record NW_027172929.1, on the reverse strand, counting down.
TAATTAAAGAAGTGAAAGTGTAAAATAAATTGTTGTAACATTCAACTATATGATAATGATTATATGTACATATAGAAAAGGTTAAAGTCACATAACGGTCAAGAAATGCATCCAAAGTTTGATAATTTCTTCTTTTTGAAACAATGTATATAAGCCTAGATTCAAAACTACAAATTTCTGTATACCCAATAATTATAAACTTAATATTTGTTCTACATTGTCGGCGAAAACACAAACGAGAATAATGAAATTGTATTTACGCTCTGGCTCTCACCCAAGACCAATATTTATTCAATTTTATATATATAACATATATATATATATATAGGTATATATATATGTATATATAATTTCTTTATGCATTCACGTTTATTTAATACATTTTAGTATAGTTCTTTAATTGGGTGGATATATATATATATATAGTCTCGTTCTCCCTAGATTTTGGAGTTTATGCATAATGAAAAGGGAAAGGAAATTCAGGTTCAGGAATTTATATATGTATATATATAAATATACTGTATTAGCTGTGCTAACTATTGTTAATTTGGTATTATGTATAGAAAAGAAAACATGAAAAATTTTTAAGAATAATTTGTGCTAACCATTTGTGAAGGTATATGCTAGAAATTACGTTCTCGGTTAATGGGGAACTGTTAATATTATTATTGTACTATATATATATATATATATATATATTAACCAATATATATATATATATGTATATAGTGTATGCACCTTGTAAATATTGTAATTTGAACTAGTTATAAGACTATTAACTAATAGAACTCCATTTTTTTCTTGTGCGAAATAAAACACACACATTTAACCACAAATTGAATTAATGATGGATCCAGATCTGAATCAAACTCCGTGTTTTTACTTTCACATATTTTTGGGTTTTGGTTTTCATTAGTAAAACGTTTTGTTTTTTTATTCCGCTTCGGAGACGGTTTCTCTACTTTTTTCTTTGTTTGTTGTTGTTGATGTTGCTTGTGTTTGTAGTTATTTGATTTGTTTTTTTTTTTTTTTTTTTTTTGAACAGAAAATAATAAATATATTAATTATTAAGTAGGTATGATTAAATGTACAGGCATTATTTATTTTTTTTTTTTTGTTTTGTTGTCATCATCGATTAGAGTATGTTTGAGTGAAGAGTCAGGAAAAGAACTGTCAATAGCCAATTTTATTTAGTTCCAGACACGGCCAGATGTTCCAGATCGGCTGCTACATGGATTATATCAATGCATTGGGTTCATTTTTGTTTTATTAGATTTAAGCTTAGACTTTATGGTAGTTAATAACTTTTTGCTTATATATGCATAGGGGTGATTCAAATGTGAGGGGGGCGCGATGATCTGTAATTGAATAGAAAACGGTATTAGCTGGTCCATGGTCCTTACACTTTTTGATTAACCATTTCTGGCATTAATGTTTGTTACCTTTGGAGCCACGGGGTAGCGGCACAATGGCCCATCTAGAGGGCATCCCAATCGGTTTGATTGTTGTACACCTCCTCCTCGAGCCACACAGCATAGTTGGCCTTGAAGTAATCGGTTAGTTCCACTTTACGATCCCACCAACCCGAATGGCCAAAGAATGCGAAATCTGAATGCGTTAATATCTCATCACTTGGAAAGCCACCTTCCACTCCATAGTCGTGGAGTTGCTGCTGCTGCTGATGGTTAACATTATTGGCTCCAATGCCGCCGACACCACCACCACCTGAACCATTATTGCCGTATCCATTAGAGTCGCCGCCGTTGTGACTATTGCCCGCATTCATATTTGATTGCTGTGCATTTTCAGCATTTTGGGCAGCAGTGCCATTATTGCCACCAGTTCCGCCAGCACCTCCCGATCCGCACTTTTGGGTTGCCTCCGGATATCTTCTCAGATTAAAGCGATCAACACATGCCCGCAGTGTGCATTCCTCAGCCTGAAAATCCCAGGGACGGGACTCAAGATCATTGCCGAAAGCCCAATCGTCATTGAGACGATGCCGAACCTTGGCATAAATTGCGCTCATGGTTTTCATATTGGATTTACGCCACTGCCGTCCCAAATACTTGGTCTGCATTTTGAGTAGCTTAAGCACATACAACTGCATCATGGCATGCCGCACTTTGAGGGTCTTTTTTAGAATGGGTGCCGATTTAAATACGACCAACATCATGACCCGCGAATGCTTCCATTTGATCAGCTTATTGAGAATTCGAAGAAGATTAATGCAGGAAAATACATTGCGCCATGAATAGGGCTTGTCGGATAGTTCACCACCGTAGCCAAAGCTATCGCCACTCAAAACCGGCGGTTCGCCAATCACACACGATGGGAAGTCCAACAGAGGAATGGAATTCTTGGTATTCACATACTCGGTAATTGTTTGATTGAAAAATTTCAGGACCAATGGAATACAATTGGCAAAAACCAAGTGCTGCGACATGAACTCAAATTGATAGACATGATTAATTTTAAAGTGCTTAAGATAGAGTAATATAATAGCCGACACGGCCTTAACAATGATCTCCTTGTGTCGACCCATGTCTATAGTCAGCTTGGTGGATTGGGTAGCCGTCAGTGGCATTTTCTTCGGCAAGACATCGGCCATTATGTTAATGCTTTCCGTCTTCGATTTGGATGTGGGCGAAGCAGCCAACAAGACTTTTAGCAGGGCTATCATATATTGCGGTAGATTGGGCAATATGGCCTGATACAGAGTCTCGGCCGGCGTTATTTTGATTTCGTCCTCATGTGTGGAAATCGGATTTCTGGCAATATCTTCCTCCTTTTTTATTTGCACATCGGCCAGACTGACATACATGTGTCGTTGCAGGGTCTTAAAACCTTCGTGTATGGGCTGCGGGAGACCAGCCAGACTCTCATGGTCACCAATCAGAGAATAGCCAATAAATTTGTTTCGAGAAATATCTAAGAACTGATCGATATCCTTTTGTCGAACTTTCGGTGTCCAGGGCAGGCGAGCTGTCATCTGTATAGGAGGCACAGCTGTAGGAGGTTGCGTATGACTTGGCTGATTATTGGGATTGGCCGTGGCAGTGGTGGAGGAGGAAGTCCCCGACGAGGGATCATCAAAGGGCCGATAGTACTGCGAGAGCTCATCTTCGCCATTGCCGCTACCATTGTTAGCATTCGAGTTGTTGGCATTTGGATTGGCGGATCCAGTTTCGTTTCCACTTAATTCCATGTCAATTTGTTCTGGCTCATCAAGGAAACGCTGCTTCATAAGCGATCGCCTAATACAAGAGAAAAACGGAGTGGCAATTAAAAATAATAACTCACTGAACCCATTTATAGCTCACTTAAACTTCTGTTTCGGATACTGGTTTTCCAGTATATCTGTAGCCGTAGCTGGTGGTGAACTAGCTCTCATACTTTTGGTCACCTCCAAAGTGTCTTCCGTGATGAGTTCCAGGCCCACCTTTAGCCTATACTCGTTCTTTAAATTCTTCAAAACATCCAAGCCACCCAGACCCAGCAGAGAAACTTTCCACAGCAATAACACAACCTTCTTCATGGGGAACTGTGGAGCTGCCCCACTACAGAATCGGGTAATCATACCCAGTAATTTGACAGCTAACAGTTCACCATCGGCCAGTGGAGAATTAATCTCTTGTACGAATGACTCGGACACTTCTTTATAATCCTCGCTGCTCTTCTCTCGCTCATCACGTATTGTCTCCGTTATAATGTAGAGGACCGACAATATCACACGAATATCTCTGGAGTCGACAAGAGTGACATTTGTGATCTTCACAGCCACAAGCGAGCAGGCGGACTCAATTTCCATATTGAGCAAATCTATAAACGATGCGAACACGCCCAGTTGATAGAGGGCAAGCACATTGTCTCTGGTATTCTGGTGTTGCTCCTCATCTGATTGCACTTCTGCCCAACATCCTTGAGCCAAATACAAAATACATCTGGCTGCCTGCATACGAAAATCACGATTTGACACTTCCAGCTGATTAATCAGCTTCATGACGATGCTTTTTTGGGATTCGGCATCTTGCTTCTGCCAATTGGGTGGCAGATTGTATAATTCCATTTGGTCCTCGAATGCCTTGACATTCATTTGGAATTCAATATATTCCGTGTAGCTATAAAGCTCGGCGATTTCATTCTGATAGGTATCGACATCTGCATAAATAAAATCCAAGTCGGGACCATCACAATTGGCATCTACATCATGCGTATCCTGCTCGAAGGAGTTGTTTATGGATGAGAGCATCATTTAGAGGCTGTTTTTCCTCCAAAACACCAACACGAATACAAATTTAAGTCCTGCTTCTATATGTAAATGTATATGTGGGCGGATGGATGTAAATGAATGTTTGTGTATGTGTGTATATAATATACGTTCGAATTTGTTTCTCTCTCTTCTGTGGTGGTTGTGTAAATTGGCTTAGAAAAAGAACGTAGACAACAGGACCACGGTATGGTTTTCTACGCCCATCTAAATGCTCGCATAATAATGGAAATTGTATTTTGTTGCATTTCACTAAGAATTTCGCCAAAAAAAAAAAAAAAAACACACGAACACACGCACAAATCGAGTAAAAGTAGTGATGATAGTTGGCTCGATATACCAAATAAGCAAAAATGAAAGTGTCGTGTGAACGTTTTAGAAAAAGTTGGCAGCTCCGTATAATTTCAATGCCCAATTTCGCTTGCTTTGTTTTCATTATCAAATGTATTTTCGAACTTAAAATACTTGAAAATCATAACGTTCTTTATACCACAAAACAGTCGAATAAATAGTTTAAAAAATTATTATTTCTTATATGATGGTCCTTTCGGTTGATTTTTAAACATTGTTAAAATTCTAAACTTAATTTATCAGAAACCCCCGTAAATTTTTTGTACTTTGAATCTTACATTGACTCTATAGTTCAAAATAAGGCGCGCTACCAAAATCTTATCGTTTATCGATATCGATCAATTTTGCCGCTCGTTTACTGCCTATGGCTATGGTCCAGAGCTGAAAAATATCGGTGTTTTATAAAAATACTAAACCCTAAATGTATCGATAGTATAAGTAGTACTTGTCGGAGTTCGACTCCGTTGCTCGATGTTTACTCTTTTGTTCGAAGTTGGACTCTTTTGCATGAACTGCACTCTTTTGTTGCATGTTGGAAGCTCCATAGAGCTGGCCAAACATCGATAATGCTGGCCAAACATCGATGTCTTATAAAAATACTGGGCCCTCAAAAAGCTATTTATTTGTGTTTATCGTCGTAGCCGGCCGCAGTTTCATTTTGACAATTTAACTAAACGATTACGAAATAAATAAGTAAGCAGAACCATCATAAATAATAAGAAAAAGAACACAATTTTTAGCTTTAACATATCAGTGACAAATCGGTGGTAATAGTAAACAACAACACCTGGGCAAAGCAAACTAACTGTACTTTGAACCCTGCTGCATATCAGCGTGAGGTTGCAGAAAATCGGTTCTATATATACACAAATATATAAACATATACATAGCATCGACATCCGCACATCTGACTATCCCAGCATATCGTATAGATTGTGGTGAAATCCATCCATAAACCGAAGAAAATGTCCGGTCGTTCGATAATTCATTTTGTGTTCGGAGCCTTGGCCATAGCCTTGGGCTCGTACATCTACTTTACCATGCAAGTAATTACACAAAATAATTCAAAACACACAAACGTACTTATGTATACTATGTATAATTATTGCTTGCATGCCCAAAAAGGGGTTGCTTATCAGCAAGGGCGTAGAGGAATTCTTAATCAAAAAATGTTCAATAATACATCCCTTGAACTGGATGACTTAAGTTCTGCGATTTGTAACGTATTTCGTTTCCCCATTTGAATAAATCAAAACTTTGGGCTTACGTCCATGATATGGGATAATTAAAGTATTCGTGGTCAATCGGGACTGGTTCGCACGCAATTTTATACTTAGTCGTGTGCCAGTGACACATCAGTAATTTCTCGTATGACTTTTAACCTTCATTCGTGTGTATTCTATGACATATGTATGACAATTTGCACATTTACTTAACCTCCCCTCTCTTAACACCCCCTGACTATTTGCAGCCTTTAAAATAATGAATCTCCGTCAGTTTCAAAGCATTTCGAAGCAGGCTTTCAGGTGCTACACAACTCGTGCCCGTATCCTAGCTCCAGCCATTGAGTTGAGCCAAATTCAGAGACAGAATCTTCGCTACTGTGCCCTAATCTTGCCAGTTGGCTGTGCGGCAACCGCATCCCAGTTCTCTACAACAGCTGCCGTGAGTAGTTTGTTGTGTGTAGTTGACTAGTTGACTAATAACTTACTCGCTTGCTTTTTCTGCCCAACTGACCAAAATTGAATCTAACATTTTCTTTTCGCCTTTAAACCATGTGTATTTCCTAATGCCCATGTACTTTTACTGACTTGTATCTTTAAATTTGTTTTTGCAGCTCGACATGTCGTCCGGCGGTGATTATAAGAATGCTACCTCAATTTATGAGTTCACTGTAAAGGATACTCATGGCAATGATGTTTCTCTGGAGAAATATAAGGGCAAAGTCTTGCTTGTTGTGAACATCGCCTCCAAATGTGGCTTGACCAAGAACAACTACAAGAAATTGACCGATCTTAAGGAGAAATATGGTGAACGTGGCCTGGTCATATTGAATTTCCCATGCAATCAGTTCAACTCACAAATGCCCGAGGCAGATGGTGAGGCAATGGTCTGCCATTTGAGGGATTCCAAAGCTGATATTGGCGAGTTGTTTGCCAAGGTAATGAATCATCATCCCGTTTTGCCAACTAAAATATATACCTACAAAATATTAATATATTATCATTAAACATTTAGGTTGATGTCAATGGTGACAATGCCGATCCCCTTTACAAGTATTTGAAGTCAAAACAGACTGGAACCCTTGGCAGCGGCATTAAATGGAATTTCACCAAGTTTCTGATCAATAAGGAGGGTATTCCAGTCAATCGATATGCACCCACCACCGATCCCATGGACATTAGCAAGGATATTGAGGCCTTATTGTAGATCTCAATCACCTAATTAGACTGTAGCTTGTAATGGGCACATGCCGAGCATGTTTACATATTTTACCTTATTTAACCTATTCACTGTTCAACACCACAATACATAAATAAATACAACAAAAAACAAATTCTGTGATTTGATGGTCTAATTCAAATGCATGGCACAAACACACACCAATTCATTACATGGCTTGAACATACATACATGTAGGTTTATATATTTTAGGTGAACGATGATGATCACTTACCTCCAAGTTGACTTGGTGAACCTGCCTATAACGCCTTGCCAGATCAACAACTTTTACGATCAATTTCAATCCTTCAACTTTTTGCACCTGTGTCAATTGACAGGTCCCCTCATCCCAAAACTGTTTCTTTGTCATGATTAATAAAATATATATATGTATACATATATATATGTATTTGTGTATATATCTACAAAAAATTATGTGTTACGTTTTGGGTATAAATATCAACCAATTTTGACAAAACTACAAATGGTTTATTGATACATACATAGATTCATAATAAAATGAATACTCTGGACAATTTATTTATACATACATAGCTCTTCGAATTGCCAAAATCGAGAAAAGTTTTTTCTTTTCCACAAACTTTCAAGTTGTTATTCACATTTTATTGTAAGGAAATAAAAAAATTTGACAAATAATTTCTAAAAAAATCAAAGTCGTATGCGTTTTTATTTTTTTTGGATAAAGTTTGGGAAGGATCTGAACAAATACATATGTTATACATACTCTTTTTGTATATTCGAAATGAATGAATGAGTAAAACCTCCATATACTCAGCTTAACCATTCACGACCAATTCCCACTTGGCTTTGATTTTATTCACTTTTCAATTTATTCCAAACGAAAAACGAAAACTTCACATTAACCTTTACCTTCTTTTGTTGTTGTTGTTGTTGTTGCAGTTGTTTTTTGTGTGTTTAGTTTGGTTTGATTTGGTTTTATTTTTGGAATCGTTTTGCAAATTCTTCACCTCAACTTCAATTGCGTAAATTTGCCTGACTAGCAATTGCCAGTTACCCTAATAAGTCGCCCCTCTTAAGCCCCACTCCGTCCAACAACAGAGAGTGCCTGTCCCAGTCCTCAATCTCAGTCGGTCTCGGTGTAAAATTCAAGTTCAAACTAGTCGCCAATTGTTGACCTTCCGACAATTACATCAAAATCGGGCATTAGCCAATTACGGATGCTGAGATTCTGTTCAGTTTGTTTTTGGGCAATTAAAATTCGGTTTTTGTTTCGGATTCGGATTCAGAGCGTGCCACAACAAGTGTCAAAGCGATGACAGCAATTTGTTGAATGCATCATCGATCATCGATCCATACATACGGAGGGGGAGGAGGAGCTGGGATGGGATGGGAGGCATGACAACACACCAATCGAGGAGAACTGGGGCAAACATCTCCGCTATGAGATTGATCCCTAAACAGGGTGTTTGTTCGGGTCATTCGGGTGGTTGACTTTGACACTGATCGCGATCGCTCCCCCATTTCCATTTCGAACGCGATCTTCACTGGCTTTGGAATTCATTTAGTTTCTTCTTTTTGTGCTTTTAGTTTCGTATAAATATGCGAGGCATGTTCCATGATTGTTCAGTCCAAGTGAGCCATTCGATTTGGCAGGTGGATAGTGTGGTAGTGGATTGATAATTGCATTTTGCTTTTTGGGTTTCTCGGCAGGATTTGCTTGCAATAAAATTGACAATGATGAGACGAGTGTTGGTGGTGCTCCTGTTGGTGGGTTGGACGACAGCAGCCACCCATGTCAATATAACCATAGCTCAACAGCCGGCAACTAATCCAGCTGATGTTAGCTATGTGGATGGACGAGCACCGGCTGAATTGCGTGCAGGCCCATTTAGGTATGATGATTCGCAGCAGGAGCAGCGTTTTGAACGCTTACAGGAGCGACCTCAACAGCAGCAGCAGCAGCAGCAGCAACCACAACAGCAACAACAACAGCAACAGCAACAACAGCAGCAGCAACAACAAGGCCAAATCCCACAATCCCAACAATCCTTGTCTCCACGCCAGGGCTTGGGATTACAACCGCCGGCAGCTTCTCATAATGGACGCCTACCTCGTCGACGTGGTCACAACCGTCGTCCTTTGCCTCATCAGCAACAAGCCTTTCTTAGTCCACATAACGGCCAGTTCCGTCAACGGAATCAGCAATTGCGACAGAATCAGGAGTTTGAACGTTATATCCAATCGTATCACAGTCATGGACCCACCGTAGAGACAGTAAGTTCAATCCCCAGCGACCCTGTTTTTCGTGGACTTAATTGATATCTTCTTTCCCTCCCCCACGCCTTTATTAGGTATTTGAGACATCGAGTCCATCGCCCCAACGTTATACCCAGTCGCAATCACAATTAAGCCTGAGTTCCAATGATGACAGTGCCCCACAGAAGATTGTAGCCATTGGTGGCTCGAGATCGCAACAGTTGCGCATGTTTGAGCGTCAAGTTGCTGCCCCAGTGGGAGCCGCACAGAGTGTGCCAGAGCCGGTACAGGATAGCAAACCCATATACGAGGCACCAGCGCCAGCAAGTGCCAGTTCTTCGTCCGTTTCGTCATCGTCTGCGTCTTCGAGCAGCTCTGGGGTCAGCAGTGCTGCCCCCGCACCAGCTGCTCCAGCTCCTCAGCCCGCTGAGCCTGCCACCAGCTATGTAAATTTCAATTACGACGATGGCCAGGATGTGGACTATCAGGATCCATATGCACCCGAAGTGGATGATGGCCAAGGCTATGATGATTATAATGACCAGTCTTACTATGCAGGTGGCTTGGGAGCAGGATCCGGATATTTGCCGCCACCACCATCGAGAAGCTATGCCCCACCGCCTGCTCCTGCACCATTGCCCCAACGTCCGCTGGTGACCAAGACCATACAGATTGTTCAGCCGGCTCTCAAGGCCAAGAAATATGAAGTGCGCCATCCGGCCATCCAAAAGGAATTCTATGACATTGAAGAGCGAGTGGTTATCAAGCCGGCTGGAACCCTTGTCGTCGAACTAGATCGTCCAGTGGCCAAGATACCCAAGGGTGAAACACTTCTACCCTTGGGTCATCCACATCCGGCGGTTGCCTCCGCCTATAATAACAATGGCAATATTCAGACCCAAAGCTACAATAACAATGGCAACGAGTATCGGCCATCCTATGAGGTAGCTCCAGTTCCGACTCCGGCTGTTAAAGAGCAGCAAGCGACGACCATTGGATCCAGCGTAACGACCATGCCCTCATACGATCAGGCCCCCAAGGATGAGTTTGTAGAGTCACAACTACAGCAGCAGCAGCCCTCTGTTGGTAGCGATGCTACCGATGGTCGTCTTCCATCCTCCGTTTCGGCCGTCGATGGCAATGGCAACTCGTTCAAGATCAATACGAAAAATCTAACACCCAATATGATTGTACGACCGGAACAAGAGCAGGATTATCCACGTATACCACCGAATGAGGCCAGTTATGAGCGATCACCTCCTCCTCAGCCTCAGCCGCAGCCACAGCGTGGCTATCAGCAGAGAACCAACTACAATCGTCCAGCCTACAATGCCGAGGATTACTTCTCGGGTGAGTTTCTGCCCAATGCCAATATCGGCAATGTGGACGCCAAGCCAGCTCGCCTGGAACAGCTCGACCAGGCCCAAGTACAGGAACAGGAGTCACCCCGTCAGCGACCACAAATAATCAAGCATGAGCACAAGATTCATTTGCCCCCATCCCAGCACAATATCTATTTGGGTCGACAAGCTCAAACACCGCCCAAGGAACGCAGGATAACGGAGGTGCCAGCCCACGTAGCCGAATTGAAGCCCTATCTGCGCAATCATAATGGACCCACCATAGTCTATGCCAAGCCAGCGGGAAGACCAGCTTCAGTAACGCGCACTTATTATCCACAGGTGTCGTCGCGTCAGCGTAGTCCTTTAGCTGAGGATCTTGAATACAGTGCTCCCTATTCGCAAATGCGCTTCAGTCCTGAGTCAGAGCAATCAGCCAGACTGGTCGATCAGACAGTTCCTTCCTCCTCCTCCAAACAGTCGTCACCCAAAACACATATTCAAATCCAAATACCCAATCAACAAGATGCCGATAAATCTGTGGTGGTGGCCTCCACCATTAGTCCCGATTGTGATAGGCAACAGCAACAGCAACAGAGATCCTCTCGTCTGCAGCAAAAATCCCAGAGATTAATCGAAACCCCCGCTTCGGAGGTGCCGGCCACCCAAGCCACACCCACGCCGGCCCAACCACAACCAGATGTCGATGTGGCCCTCAATGGAGCCGCTGGTCATTTGCAACCAAATGAACGTGTCATAGCGGCCACACCCGCACCCACAGATGCCGCTGCCACGTCAGAGACCTTCCACAAGCGACGCATTGTGGTCAATCATCCCTTCCAGACGGTTCGCGAAGTTGTCGAACATGAGCCCATTACCAATTACCATCAGATTCAGGTCAATGAGCCGGCATCGCCAGCTCTATATCATCAGGCTGCCTATTACCAGCAACCAGTGCAGACTCATGGCAATCTAGTGCAATTCCAATCGACCTCCACCCATGGCCATCTCTATGGTTAGGACCCATCACCGAACCCGGAATGCTTGAAAACTTGGGCTAGGACTCTAGCTCCATACACACATTATACATATATATTAATTTTTTTATGTTGCATTTAGTTCGTTGTTTTTTTTTTTTTTTTGTAGCTTTTAGCTTAGCTATTACCCCCCCCACAAAATGGAAAAATTGTTCGGTGGAAGGGCCCTTTCCATGGTTTGATCCTCATCCTATCTGTAATTGTTAATTAAGGTCTGCAGTTAAACTTGCCATTGAATAAATAAATATATAGCATACAAAATGCGTCGAATGAAAAATGTAATCTATGACTTTTTAAACTTTAACGAAAACCAAACCAAAAATCATAAACGAAAATCACCCAACGATAAGGAAAGGAAGGAATCTAGTTTTCATGCCATATCAAAGGTTTTCTTTTTTTTTTTTTTTTTTGTCTGGTAATTGTGAGTGGAACAGAGATAGACAGAGTGAGATAGCATAAACTTGAACATTCCAATGGCTATATGATTGCCGTTATACTGATAGATTACGTTTAGTCTTAGCCCATATGATTCATAGGGTCTGTTCAGAGGTCAATATCAATATCGATTCGATTTTCTGTGTATTTATGTATATATTTTTATTATATTTTCTTGTTGGTTTTTGTTTTACGAAAAAAATTAAATTTAATTATACAACGAACAAACTTAAAGTTATAATTCTTCTTTCTTGCTTTTTTTTTTGTTTTGTTTAATATTTTTTTAATGCAATTAAAACATTGACTTTATATATATCTATATAATATTATTGTTTTTATACCTTTAAGTAGACAAAATGTAGACCTTTTTGTTTCACATGGGGATTGGTTGTGGGTTAAAAATTAAATATGGTTTGTGGTTTTGTTTTGTTTTCTTTTTTTTTTTTTACATACTTTTCTTTGTATAAATATAAAAAAAAAAAAAATAAATTGAAACAGACGAGACGAATGAATTATAGTGCTATTTTACTATTTGCTTTCTTCTTTCGTTGGCTTTTTTGTTGTTTTCGCTTGCTGTTGGTGAATGCTTCATTCAAAATATCGTCCGAAATGAAATAAGTTTTCCGATTTGTCGCTAAATGTTATTTGTTTTGTTGCTCACTGTGGCGGTGTTTGACTGGAGCGACGTTTATCCTTCTCCTTGTCGCCTTTGCGTCCAAAGATGCGGAACATGCCGCTGCGACGCTCTTCCTTGTTCTTACTGCCCTTAATGCCGGATACGGAGGAAATGGATTGGGCTTCACTTTCGCTAGAGCTTTCGGCCGAAACGCGCGAGAAGCTAATGGAATCGGGTTGCAAGGAGACGGGTCGATTGCTCTCAAAGCGTGAATTGCCCCAGCCTGAGGATAATGAAGAATACACAGGGAAATACTTATAGAGTTTGCTCAAAATGGGTGTACTAGAGAAAGCAAATCATGCAATGTAATGCAGTGTAAAACAAAAAGTTTGTGTGTGCGCTGTGAGTGAGTTTAATATTATTAATTAGAGCGTATAACTAAAATGATTATGTTTTTATGTAAGCCTAGAGAAGAGGAGTTTTAATAGTTGATAGAATAGAAATACTTTGCAAACTGGTGCGCAGATAGGATCGGCGTGTTAGTTTCACCGATTTGACAGTTGAACCTTTGTGTTTCACACATGCAAATATCATAGAAAAAGAAGAGTAAAGAGAAAGATACATATGTATGTATGTATGTATACTTCGAGAAGAGAACAAGCCATAATAAAAGAAAACAACAGCAAAAAAATAAAAGGCGAACCATATCCATTTTCAAAATAAACATTTAAACATGCAATAGAGTAACAGGTTAACAGGGGAGAGGAAACAGAGTGACAGAGAGGGCGCTTTGTAGAGCGTTGGAATTTGGGGAGTTGTTGTTAAGGATTAATGCAAGTTTTCATTTCATTCTAACCACCAATTCCAATTGTTTCATTATTGTTATTCAAATGCAGACCCATATAGCTTGGATTACTGATGGCATTGTTAGGCTCGCCTGAGCCGATTATTGATGATGATTTTGTCGATGATGTTGGTGAGCCCGATGTTAGATGCCAAACTGTGCGACTGCTGCTTGATGACACATTATGTTGTTGTTGCTGTGTCGTTGTTATTGTAGTTGTCGTTGTTGTTGTTGTTGACGTTGAGATATTACCATTGCCATTGCTGCTTGCTCCACTGCTAGAGTAACTAATTGTCCGCTTTGTGGTGCTATTGCTGCTGCTGCTGGTGTTGCTGCTGTTGGCATTATTATTGGAATTGGAGTTTCCATTTGTACCCGATGAATGAGCCTCCATTTCAATAAATTTACGTGTACTATCAATACGTCCAGAAGGTACACGCTGTGGTGATGCCAAGTGATGATGTTGTTGCTGCTGCTGGTGTCTAATCACATTGTTGTTATAGTAATCCGGCTGTTGTTGTTGCTGTTGATTGGCCGCTGCATTGAATGCATTGATACGCTGCTGCACTTGAGCCTGATGTTGATGCTGATGCTGATGCTGTTGATGATGTGGTGGCGGATGACTATGCTGATGGTGATGTTGCTGACTGCCTAAAGGCGGCATCGTTGTTGGCAATGGCGGCGGATTATCTATTCGTTTCGATCGAGTTCAACGGGGGGAGGGGGACAATTTTCGTTTGTTTTTTTGTTTTACAATTGTGAACAATATATGTATGTATATAGAGATATGTATGTATTTATGTAGGTAAGTGAAGGATTGTATGAAGGAGAGTTGTGGAGTGGGGTGGTTGGATGGGTGGGTGGTTGATTGGTGTTTGGGTGGGACATAGACAAATGGCTAGCCGATTGTTATAATCCCCCTACACTACTCTACTTACCCGATTGTCGGGCTTCGCTATTGCGTTTCAGTACAATGCTGTCATCCTTGCTGCTGCCATTCTGTTGTACACCAGTCAGACCGGCGGGTAAAGTGGCGGATTGTTGTAGCCGGCCTTCGGACAGATCTTTAAGAAATGAAAAGCGACGTAGATTTAACCATTTTATTCAATAATAATGAGAACAGCTTTACCATTGTTTGAACTTTGGCGTTGGCGCAGAACAACTAGATTCTCCTGGCTCTGACGATTGCTGGCTACTGGTGGGCCACCACGTGGTGGTATTGGTGGTTTCTGATCGAAGCCCACACTTGTGGGTGAACTAGGTGAACTGGGTTGGGATTGCTGCTGTTGTTGTTGCTGCATTTGTCGCTGCAGGAAGGCCATCTGGGGTGTGGCAGTGCTATCCAATGTCTGGCCACTGCTGGCACGACGCTGGGAATCGGGTGAGGAGTTACGTGAACTGACAGGCGATTCAACGCTGCTGGTCACCTTGATGTCCGGTGAGCTGCTTGATTGTTGCTATTATTGGAAGAGGAAAGTGGGGTCAGCATTTCAAGAGATCTGAAATCAAATTTACATACCTTCATTGACTCATCGTAGCTGAGCAGCTGTAGGTTTGGTGGCAGACTAGCGTGGAAGGATATCTTGCGTACCCAATCGTTCATGATGTCGAGGGAGGGAGCTTCGAATAGGAACTCCGAACCATCGGGCAATCTCAGACGGAAGACGTACTTCTTCTTGGTGTAATCGTCGGCACGTTCGCATTTGGCACCCAGAATGTTAACCGGAGCCGTAGCTGTCTTCTGCTGCAGGAAATCATTCTCATCTTTGAAGAAGCAAACCAATTGACCGCATAGTACCGTGTGGAATTGTTTCCAGGATCGAACTGGTGCCTTCTTACCGCCAGATTGTAGGCCATGCTTACGCTCCAGCATGCCCTGAATCTCAACAGAAGGCAAATCGAATCCTTCGCCCTTCTGATTCTTACGGAATGATTGAGCGCGACGGCGGGTGGTGAATGATGGTGTACGTTTGGGTTGCTTGGGCTGAACCTTCATGCTCTCGGCTCGTTTCACATTGGCATCGGCTGAGCCACGTCGCAGGCGATCACCGAACATACCACTGGAGCTGCTCTTCTGCAGGCCCAGCTGCTCCTGTTCATCCTGGAATGGAGGTCGTAGAGTTGTCGAACCCACAGCAGGCGATTGGGGTACACTGGCTGCACCGCCACCGACCGAACCGCCCGAGATGGTGACCATGGGTGAGGAGAAGATCGGCGTCTTCTCCTGGGCGGCAGCATTCTGACGATGTTCCTGTTGCTTCTCGGCTCGCCGGCGTTCGTCATTAAGACGCTGCAGTTCCTTTTGCTTAAGTTGTTCGAGTCGTTCCTTCTCGAGACGTTCCTTCTCCTTCAGTTTGGCCAATTTTTCGTTTTCTTGTTGCTTGCGGAAACGCTGCTCGAGAAGTGTGATGCGCTTAATGGCTTGGAATTTCTCCTCCTGGGCGGCCACCGTCTTCTCGAAGTCCTCGTGGCGTCGCAAAAGATCCTCAACTTGTGGTATAGAGTCGCCCAGTTTGGAGTCCTTCAGTTGGGGCTCGCGACTACTGATCCATTGCTCCAATATCTCAGCATCCTTGAGGAACAATTGGGTATCCAGATTAAGTTCATAGATCTCCTTGCGTTGCTGTAGTGTATGCTCCAAGAGTTCATGACGCGATTGCAAAACCTTAATCTTATCCTCAACCTCGTGGGCCAAGAAATGCTTCTCCTTGATTAGCTTCTGACCATTTGCCGTGAAGTTGGCAAAGGTTTCATCACGCGCCCGAATTTCGGCATGATGATCCTTGATGCTAGCCAAGAGAAGTTCGGCTCCAGCCACACTGTTGGCCAGTTCGGGGGCTGTAATCTTGGCCAACATCTCATTAATCCAGGCAATCAGGTCGCGATACTCATCGAAGTACGACTGCAATTGCTCGGCCTGACTGAGTTTGCTCTTGCGAGCTTTGGTCTTGTCCTTTAGGTCTGTCCATGCCTCAACAGTTTCATCACGTTTCACCTCAATGTGCTCCTTGGCATCGGGATAGATCTCGCCCAGTTTGACGGCTTCGGCCAGAACAGAGTCAACTTGCCCCTTAATGGCCACCAATTCGGACTCGAATACTAAATGCTTGCGTCCCAAAGCTTGAATACTTTCCAAATCCTGTCCGTAGTCCTCAGAGATGAGTGAAGCATCCTTTTCGTTGATCAATGTGATGGTCTCGTCGGCCACTCGATCGTAGACATGCACCTGCTTGGCACCAGCCAACGCATCCTGGCGGGCATTCACCAAATCCTTGAGCTCATCCCACAGCTGTTTGGTTTCATCGCGTTTCGTCTTAATGGAACTGCGATAGGGATTATTTTCTTGAATCAAACGATCGCCTCGCTCCAGGCAAGCATCGACTCTGGCTTCGTTGGCATTTAGATTCGAAACGAATGACTCAAAGGCCACCATCAATTGCTCCACATGCTCCACATCTTCACCATAATCTTCACTGGCTGTGACTGTCATTTGATCGCCGATCCATTCGTGCAGATCCTCGGTTTCGCGCAGATACTCAAACAGTTTCTTGCACTCACTCAAACGCAACTCACGCTCCTTGGCAAGACGGAGAAGATCGGCATACTGCTGGGCAACCGTTCCGTTCTTTTCCTGAATGTTGGCGCTGTCAAAGTGATGGCGTTCAATGAGGCCTGTGGCCAGTTTGTTGACCTTGTCAATAGATGGCTTAAAGGCGGTTAGTTCACGCTGAAGAACTTCTAGTTTCTTTTGATGTGCCTGCACGGAGGTCTCATCGCGTCCATAGTCGCTGCTGACCAATATGGGACGTTTCTCTTTCATCCAGGCATCTGCCTCGTTGGCCTCCACATAGAAGAGTTGACTCTCAACGGCATCGAGGAGGCGTAAGCGTCTAATGGCGGCCAGATCTCTCAACTGAACTAGCTGCTTCTGCAATAATTCCGATTTGTATTGGACTTGCTCGCTGGCAAAATGATTATCACGAATCATCTGTTGGCCACGCTGCAATAGAGCTTGAATCAACGGCTCCTGCGAAGTCAATTCGGCCTCGAGGGCATTATGCTTCTTCTGCAGACCCTGGACGGCCAAAAGACTGCTTCCCAAATCCTGAGAGCCTGCCACTAATTGCTTCTCACCCAACCATTGCAACTCATCCTCTGCATCGCGCAAGAACTGCTGCAGACTAAGTGAATCTTCGAGATTCTCTCGCCGTATGGCAATGGGTTCGTGCAGCGTATTGTACCTCTTAATGCTGGCCATGGCTCTTTCGTGAATTTCGTGCTTTAGGAAGTGATCCAGTTGGAAGAAATGTTCGTCCTTTAATTTCAATTGATCGGCCAACTCATTGTGATGGGCCACATCTGCCTCCAGGCGTTCGTGTTTCTTCAGTAGATTGCTGACCGTTGTCAGATCTTTGCCATAGTCTTCGCTGGACAGTTGCTGTTCGATGTCATCCATCCAGTTGTTGAACTCATCAACACTGCGATTGAAGGCTAGTGCATCGTAAGCTTGTTGCAGTTTCTCCTTCTTCGCCTGTGAGGCACCCTTAAGTTTCAACCAATCACTCTCAAGGAGTTGCACCTGTTGAGCAATATCGTCCTTGGCAAAGTGGGAGCCCTTAATCAAGCGCTCGCCCTCACTAATTACAGCCTGGACGCGTGGAGAGTTACTCAAGAGTTCAGCATCGAAAGCCGAATGCTTTTGAATTTTGCTTTGCAAATTGCTGGGCTCACGATAGTTCTCATCCAAGGCCACTTGAAGTTTCTGCACCAACCAGCGATCGATCTCGTAGAGACTGCGTAAGAATTCCTGCAACTGCAAAGATTGCAACAGTCGTTGCTTTCGCTCCTCCGATAGATCCAAAAGTTTTTGTTTACGCCTCAAAATGTAGGACAACTTCTCTCTGATCAAATCGGCATCCTTGGGTTCACTCTCCAGAATGCTGTTGGCAAACTTTTGTAGGGCATCCACATGATCGGCATCTAGTAGCTTCTCAAAGGCATCGTGTTTCTTAAGAAGACGCTCAACGGCTGTATACGAATCACCCAGATCATCGTTATTGAGGAAGGCCTCTTTGTTGGCCAACCAAATCTCGACCTGTTCAACTTGAGCCTTAAACAATTGCAGTTGATGGGCTTCGGTTAGGTCTCTGGCCCGTTCACTCCAAGCCTCGTGTAGCGTTTGATGCAGATCCTCAAGTACAAGCAAATATCGCTTGACATTCTCCGATTGCTTGTCCTTGCCAGATAGTTGTTCACCATGTTGCTTAAGTCCCGTGAAAGCCGGATCTCTACCCTCGATTTCCACTTTGCGCTCCTGATGCAACTCCAATTGGGTCTCGCAGTCGTTGATGGTGGACGGAGCCTGGGCATTGTTCATTTTCTTGACCATATCGTTGACCCAGAGTTCGAGTTCCTTTACATCAGACACGAACTTGTGCACCAGATAGGCTTCATTGAGCACACTCTGTCGCTTGACGGACAAATCTTGAAGATTACCCCAGGATTTGTGCAATTCTTCAAGTTTCCTTTTAATATGCTGAGCTCCACGTTCGGGATATTTGCGAATCAGGAATTCGGCGGCTGTCTCATGTTCATCGATCTTTTGCTTCACAGCGGACATGTCACGCTCCAGAGCCTCTTCGCGACGAATCAATGCCTCAACAGCTGCCAGATCACGACCAGTGTCTGCTGAGCTCATGGCCAATGCCTTTTCGGCAATTCTTTCAGCTGTGTCATCCACATCCCGATTAAAGACATGAATCTCATGGGCTCCACCCAGTAGGGCACGATAGGCGTTCAATGCACCCTGGAGCTGGCGCCAATTGTGATTGAAATCGTGTCTGCGTTTATCAACACTCTGTGTATCCTCGGGAAGTTGAGCCTGGTTGATTAGTTTATCGGCCAGCTGATTGATATGTTTCACCCGCTGATCATCCACACGCATATCAGAGTCGACATCGTCCAGTTTACGCATCAGGGCACTGCAATGCTCCAAATCTCTGCCGGTGTCGCGGGCCTGAACCATCATTTCCTTGTCTCTGATCCAGGCTTCAATCTTATCCAATTGGTTGTTAAATTCAAGAATATCTTGGGCTTCCTCTAGGCCACGACCACGTTGATCCAATTCGTCGAGCAGACCCTGCCAGGCATTGAGAACCCTTTCGATGGCCTGTTTGATTTCTGGAGACGATTCATGCTGCTTGCTCAGGAGAATGACACCAGTGTCCTGGATCTCCTTGATGCGTCCCTGATTGGCAGCCACCTCGGCTTGGAAGGCTTGATGTTTCTGCAGTTTCTTGATCTTTTCATCCAAGTTTGTGACTTCGGCATAGCTAACGGCATCTGCTTCCAGTTTCTTTTGCTTCTCACTTATCCATGATTCAGCCTCGGCACAATCCCTTACAAACTTGGCATAGAGTAAAGCATCCTCAAGCTTATACCTACGAACGGCACACAAATCCTTGACCTTCTGGCGACGTGCCAACACTCCTTGGAGTATGGTCTGAATGTTGGCAGAGTCGTAATGACGCTGTTCGATCAATTTACGGCCATGTTCTTGCAGAAGGGCCACCTTCTCCTCTTGCGTTTGGATCACACGTTCGAATTCATCATGTTTCTTGATCTGATTCTGCACATCTTCGACTGTTTGGCCAAAATCGGAACTGGTCAGGGCAGCTTGCTGAGAGCTGGACAAAGCGTCAATTATTTTGGCATCGCGCAGGAAGCAGAACAAATCGATCTTTTGTTCAAGCAGAATCTTCTTCTTGTTCCAGGCGGCATGCAATTTCTGACGTTCATCCAGCATGGCGGCACACTTCTCTTCCACATCGGCGGCCGCATAGTGACCCGTTTGGACCATGGAGTCGCTTAGTTCATTCAAATAACGGAATTTATCCTCTCTGGCATCAATTTCGCCATAGATGGCATCATTTTGAATCTTTAAGGCGGTAGCACCGGCAGCATCACTGACATGTTCCTCAGCTTGGAGAGCCGCGCGCAGATTTGATGACCAAGAGACAATATCTCTGACATCGGTGAGGAATGTCTGCAGATCGGAACTGGCTGCCAGACGATCGCCACGTGCTGTGGAACGCTCCTTCAAGTCATTCCACGCAGTAACCACCTTCTCCTGTTGCTGGGCAATGGCTGTGGCATTTGATGGATATTTGGCTTGCAATCGCACAGAATCTTCGACCAGGACCTGTAACTGAGCCTCCAGGGCGACCAGATCATTTTCAAATCCTTCGTGCTTGCGCAGCAAGGCCAAAGCGGAATTCAAATCCCTTCCCAGCTCCGACGAAAGAGCGGCATTTTTGTCCTGTATGCGGAATAGGGCTTCAGCCACGTCGCGATGGAATCTATGAATTTCGCCGGCAGCATGCAGTTTCTGTTCACGCTGATTGAGTAATTGTAGCAGATTCTCCCAAGACGTTCTAATTGGAGGAAGAGGAACAAAGATTTAGTCTGTGTCTGAGCATGGAAAATGATTGATTATTGTTACCTTAGTTGTTCCTGTCTCTTTTCAACCTCATTGGCATAGGGACTCTCCGAGTCGATCAGTTTCTTGGCCAGCATTTCACACTGATCAACACGATCTGCTCCGACCTCAACGCGATGTTTCAGATCATCGAATTTGTTTTGCAAGAGCTGTAAGTGTTCGAAATCTTGACCATAATCCTCCGAAGAAGCTGTCTGCTCTTGCTCTCTAATCCATTGCTCCACTTCATCGGATTCAATGAAGTACTCGTGCTTGTACAAGCTCTCCATCAGTCGAACCTGTCGCTGCGAGGCCAACTTGTGCAGGGATTTAAGCATTTTCTCAATCAATTGCTGTTTGGCCGATAGAACCTTGCTGTCCGGATGATGTTGCGCCACCATGGCGGCGCAAGTGTGGCCCATTTCGGTGACAATACCCGAATATGTGTCCAACTCCAGTTCGATGGTCTTGTGTTTGGTCAGCAACTTAGCCGCCGAATCGCGATCACGGCCGTATTCGGTGGATCGCAGGGCATTGTTGCGTTCACCCAACCAGGACTCGATCTCGCCGGCGTCGAACAGATATTGTTGGGCCTTCAGGGACATTTCCAGTTTGCGCGTGCGTTCGCTGCAATGCAGTTCCAGATCTTGCCAGGCCTGCTCCAATTGTTGGCACAAAGCCTCCACTGCCTGCTTCTCCGGATGATGCTGCGAGACGAGAGCATGTCCCGACTGTAAGGCCTTCTTAATCATGGGTGTATGTCCCTTGATCTCGGCCTCTAGTTTCTTGTGTTTCTTGTGCAGTGACTGGGCCTGATGTAGATTCTGGCCCAATTCGTTGGACTTGGCTGCCGGCAGATGATCGTTGATCCATTGGAACTCAGCATCCAATTCAAAGACAAATTTGTGATAGTTTAAGCTCTCTTCCAGCTTATCGCGGCGCTTCTGTGTGGGATCGCGTAGATCTTTGAAGCGTTGTTGCAGCTCCTTGGTCTCATCCTTGATGTTCTTGGCATTGAAGTGACCCTCATGGGCCATATCGTCGCCCGTGGAGACCAGCTCCGCCACCTTTTGATCCCAAATAGTGATTTCCGATTCGAGAATTTGCTGCTTATTGATCAGATCTTTGCAACTACGCAAATCGTTGCCCACATCCTTGCTCTTAAGGGCGACATCTAGTTCTTCCACCTTCTTCTTGGCATCTTCAATGGAGCGATTATGTTCACGCTGCGAGGCAGCTTGCTCCAGTTTGCGTCCCTTATCCTCGGAAAGGGTTAGCAAATCTTTCCACTTCTTGTTCAAATCCGTAACACGCGATTCCACTTCGGGCACACGATTGCCTGACTGAATCAAATCCTCGCCATCCTTATTGACATTACGCAACTGGCCCTCATTTGCTCGCAGTTCACGCTCGAAGGCTTTGTGCTTTTGAAGCTTACGTGGCAGATTGGTTAGATCGCGATAATTCTCATCCCCTGCAATTTTTGTCTTGTCCAATAGCCAGACCTTAAGATCATCAGCTTCGGCCGCAAATTTATGATAGTCCTTGGAAGCCTGCAACAGGCGTTTGCGTTCGAAAGCCCGATCCTTGACAGCCTTGCGTTTACCCAACACCTGATTGCGACGTTCGGCAATGCTAATATGGAGTAGGAGGAGCAGTTAGATTCACAAGTCTTTAGAGGCTATCCCGAATACTTACTACTTGGCATCGTAGTGATCATTGCCAATTAATTTGTCTGCATTGTCGGAAAAGCCTTTTAGAATTTTATCCTGGGCCATCAGGCTCTTTTCAAAGTCCAGATGACGCTTCAAAATGGCTTCCACTTCATCAAGCGAGGACTGTAATAGAAAAGGTGATTGTGCTTTCGATTAGAAACTGGACAACTATTCACTCCCACACTACTTACGCCCAAATTATTGTACTCCAAGAAGGCCTCATGACTCTTTGTGGTGGCATCGATTTTGTCGGCCTCACGGTTGAACATTTGCAATTCGACGCATTGGAGCAACCATTTCTGTTTTTCCGCCCAGCCACGGTGAATGGCATCCTGTTCGGCCTTAAGGCGTTCGATAACAACAACCGTTTCGGCCATATGGGGTTTGCCATCGGACAGTTGCTTGCCCAGTTGGATGACCTCAACGAATTCGGTATCATGGGCTCGAATGTCATCGCCCAAGTCGTTGTGTTTCTTTAGCAGATTGTTGGCAGTCTCTACATCGCGGGCAGATTCATCGGCATTAAGTTGATCCTTAACTGAATCGATCCAGGCGAGCAAAGTCTTGGCACTGTTGTTGAAGATCTGTTGACCCACCTCGCTTTCGATGCGGGCACGTAGATCATTGCCACGCTGTTGGACCTGTTGCCACATGTCCTGGACCTCCTGCTGTCTGGCATTGACATTGTCACGTTCGGCGGGATAAGCATTCTTTACCGAGTTACCCAAGTAGATGACCCGATTGACCTTGTCTTCCACTGGGGCCAGTTCACGCTCCAAGTTCTGATGACGACGCTGCAAAGCCTGAACGGTTTTCAGATCTGGAGTGATGACTGCTGTATCCAATTGCAACATCTTCTCGCTCATCCAGACCTTAGCCTCGTCGCAGGTGCGATTGAAAAGCTCCACACTTGAGGCACCTTCGAGACTCTTTTCCCGTTGGGCCTTGGCATGGTTAAGTCGCTGCCAGATCTGATGAATTTGACGCTGACGAGCAATGATCTTATCCAGCTGTGAGTGACCCTGATGGCGGAAAGTATCCACGGCACCGTCAATCTCCTCCACACGCTTAGAGGCCGCTGAGAGGTCGGTGATGAATTTCTCGAATTTACGTTTAGCGTTTTCAACGCCTTCTCCATCATCAGACTTGATCATGCGTTCCTTCTCCTTCATCCACTTCTCAAAGTCATCGCATTCGCGATAGAAGCCAAACAGATGAATGGAATCCTCGAGCAGGGCATGTCGCTTTTGGGCCATCTCTTGCAATTGATCGTACGTGGCATTGATTCTTTGCTGGCGCTTTTCAACGCTATCAGCATTCTCGTTGATGCTCTGATTGGAGGTTCGCCGTTGCACAAGTGGCTTGGGTGCAACACTAACCGGCTTGATTCTCTTCACTGGCACCACTTGACGCACAAGAATTGTTTTCTTCACCTTCTGCAAAGATTTGACCTTCTCTGCCTTGGGCACAATGCAGGCCACTGGACGTGGCTCAATCTCTCGCACATAGTTGGCCGGCACAAAGCCTTCGTGTCCATTATCCTTGCGTACGCACCACCAATCGTCGTTGGTCTTGGATTTGAGGAGCATCACCTCACCCTTATCCATTTTCATGCCCTGACCCTCGAACGGAAACAGAGATCGTACATGAGGTAACATTTTCGTTTCGGTTACTTTCTTGTGTTCCAATTTCTCCACCCATTCATCCTCCCAGACTTCTTTGGGCACCAATCTTGTTTCATTTACCCACTCTTCTTGCTCGACTTCAGGTAAATCAGGTTCGACAGCCGATAGTTCCAACGTGCATATGCCAGCCTTGATCAGTTTGTCAGCCTGCTGATTCAAATTGAGAATATCTCCCGAATATGCATTGAGCTCTCCTTGCAAGTCCCTATGACGCTGGAGTAGAGCCTGAGCCGAGGGCTCATCGTTGCCATAATCCTTTGAATTCACCAAAGCCATTTTTTCATTCAACCACGACTCGGCCTCATTGGCATCGGTGTAAAACTGATAAGCCTCGGCGGCATCTTCCAGTTGGCGTCGTCTTAGCTCGACCAGGGCTTCCAAGGCTTGCCAGTGTTCGGCTAGAGAATCAATACGACTTTGGATCTCACTTGCTCGTGGATGTCTCTCACCGATCAGACGCTTGCCAGCGTCCGACATTTGGGATGATTTCGGTTTACGTGACTTGATCTCATCCTCAAGGGCCTTGTGCTTTTGCTGCAGGGAGAGCACAGCCCTTAAGTCTTTGGCAGTGATGCCTGTCTTGCAGATGCGTTGTTTGTCCACTAGCCAACTCTCCTCATTGTCATAGTCCTCCATGAAATGATGGAAATTACGGGCCTCCTCCAGTCGGGCACGACGATCAGCAGAACGCTTAAGCAGTTCCGAATATGCCTTCTCCAATTCTGCCAAACGGGTGGCCAGTATAGCAGCATCCTTGTGCTCTGAGTTCTTGTAGGGCAGTGCCTGGCGATTGAAACGCTTTAGAGTCTCGCCGTAGGTATTAACCTGCAATTCTTGCAGGGAATGAGCCTGCAGCAACTCTTCGACACCCAATAAATGTGGACCAACATCCTCGGAGGCAAACTGCTGTTGCAGTTCCCTCACCAACTCTGTGGTACTAGCAATCTCTCGCAGTAAATTCATTAGATTGCTCATCTGGGATAAATTCAAACGTTGATTCTCCAAAAGCTCTAACAACTTGCGCCACTTTTCCATGACCTCTTGTTCACGTTTCTTTACACGTTCCTTGCCATGATAGTTCTCCTTCTCCAATTCATTGGCCATGGCTGTCAGATCATTGAATCGTTCCACACGTGCCAAAATATCTGCCGAGATGGCCTCGTGTTTCTTCAATGTGGCATCGACTTGACGCAAGTAGCGCGGATCGGATAAAACTTGAATCATCTCCTTCAGATAACCCTCACGGAGCACAGATTTCTTTTCGAACTTATAGTTAAGTTGTTCCAATTTCTCCTGACGCAAGAGCTCTTCACGCAGGGCCACCTCCCGATTGTGTTCGGCATACTCAAGAATTTGCCAGGCC
Source organism: Drosophila tropicalis (assembly GCF_018151085.1). Classification (NCBI taxonomy): domain Eukaryota; kingdom Metazoa; phylum Arthropoda; class Insecta; order Diptera; family Drosophilidae; genus Drosophila; species Drosophila tropicalis. The sequence continues at coordinate 3,072,737 of NW_027172929.1, read as the reverse complement.
TTCTCAATGTCATTTACCAGTTGACCCTCTTGAGGATTGTAAGGCGGTTGGTTCAAAGCCTTCAGCAAAGTGTTAACCGTAAAGTATAGGGCTTCGATTTCGCTACGCTCTTTGTATCTATATTTAAAAAGATAATTGATTAATAATATTTATATTTATTCTGACATATGTCGCTTACTTTGGTGGTTTCTCGATGGTGCGATATTCCTTAAAGGCCAATAGTTCACGTTGAATGCCTTCCAATGAATTGGGTAAATTGCGCTGCTCCAGTTCCAATGTCTTTTGTCGTATCCAGCTTAATAGATTGGTGGTAAGGCGTTCATATTGCATTTTCTTGCGATCTGCATCCATAAGTTGGCCCACAATCTAGACATCATTCAAGGGAAAGACAGAAAGAAAGGCAAAGACAAAAAGAAAGGGTCAATGATAGACTCTTCACGGACAGGCCAATCCCCCAAAGTGAAGTAGAGCGTTAACTATGGAATGTCATGGCGTTACGCTGCATTGGTGCCATCCGACCCAGTCTCCAATCCCCCCCCAAAAAGAATTCGAAACTTACATTCGCTATACGCTTGCCGCTCTTCTGTTCGTTCTTCATGCGTGCAAAGGTGTGATAGTATGAGGCCACATAGGTCAAGATCGATTTCTCATCGGGCCGTTGCGAGTCAACATCCTCAGCATCAAGCAAACTGAAAATGGAATAAAAATTTACAAAATGTTGGAATGACATGGGAAGGGGGAGGAGGTCGAGACTCACCTTGGTATGCCCAATTCATTGGCTGCCGTATCAAAGGCATGATTTAGATTATCCAAATTGGAATTTTTCGAATTGACAATCGTACTGTATTCAAACAGATCGGGACGATGTGAATGGATAAGGGCATTGAAACCCAAACCGGAACGCCACGATGATGTAAAGTCCGTGATATTAACACCCTGATAGCCATGCGTTCTCCGTTGGCACCACAATAGCAGAGCATCTTTGGCTGAACGTTTCTCACTGGATTCGTTTTCTTCATCCTGTTTGAATTGCCAATCACATAAATCAAATCGTATCAAATCTGACAAGACGAACAGTCTTCTACACAATTATTACTTACAACATCGATTTCAATTTCCTGAATTTGAAATCGCAAAATGATTGTCCATATCAGACCTAAAATCAATCTGGGATTACCATCGACAATGTCCTCAGCACCAATTGACTCCAAGCGCACCTGTGTTGTAGAAAATAGAAATCATTTGCATTATTCGTTCATCTTTTGTCTGTCTCAAGGAGGGTGAGATGACAGTGGAAGGGAAAAGACATAAGCTGAACGCGTATCAAGTTACAAACTGAACTGGGTCTCTACGAAGTCACGCATTATCAGGTGTAGGTAGCCTCACGCCGAGGTGTTTGACCCGTCTTTCTCTCTCTCTCTCCCCCTCTCTCTTTCTCTTGTTCTATCCATTTACCTTGTTGGTTTAACTGCGTTGGGGTTCATATGGGTCGACATTTGAATTTATTTATAGTAGGTCAGGGCACGGATTCAAAGCGAACACAGGTAGACCCCATGTAGACCTCCCCCCCCCCCACAAAAATGTGATAAACATGGGCGAAGAAAGCATAAGTTATGTATGTATGTATGTATATAGAGACAGAGACACTACATATGAAAGATATGTATGTATGGGCAAATCGTAACAAACGATGAGTATACATATGTACGTACAGATATATGACTGTGGCGCATGCCCAGAACCTGATTAATGAGATTTCGAACAGAGAATAATACAAAAGAACCCACAAAATTGAAGTACATAGAAGGCGTCTTCGTCTTCATCGTCGTCAAGGTGTAGAGTAGAGTAAATTAAAATTTAAGTGATTCCAAGAGCTGTGTGTGTTTGGGGTAATGCTTCAATGAAGCGACCCAAAAAAATCCTTCCTACAAAAAAACATAACGAATATGTTGTTCACTTGGGCGTGAACGAGAAATGCTTCTTCAAGCCAAAAAAAAAAAAAACCAATTAAAATGCATTGAATGCTGTTGTCACAAAAAAAAAAACCAGACAAACCCAAAATACGAAAAAAAAAACTAAAAGTAAAAAACTTTCACTGAACCAAGTGAAATAGACATACACACACACACACACATCTACATACATATGTATATACACATGAGTGTATGTAAAAAAAAAAAAAAGAGTTTACTGGCATTTAATAGGCATTAACAGCTTTTGTCTTTGTTTCTAATTAGATTAGGCCCCCCAACTAACTAACTAACAATGAAACTATGTCGATTGCATGGCACTGGCTTCCATCTCTTCTCATCTCTATGCAGCAATTTGAAATTCATCATGATGATGATAATGATGATGATGATGCAATGAAAGTAACTTTAGGAAAATGCATTAGAAAGTATGCAAATATTTCTTTAAGAAAAATTGCCACAACACCAGAAAAACAAAAAACAAAAAAACGAAAGAAAGAAGGAAAAACAAAAAAAAAAAAAAAAACAAAGGTAATTAAATATATACAATATACACACACATACATACATATGTACATATACATGTACGTATGTATGTGTTTCTCTTGGCTTTGGCAGTTGTCGTAGTCCATACATCCAACTTCAATTGCTGCAACTCCTCCCCCCTCAATGCGTCCTCCATCCCAACAACATCATCCTCATCACAATCTCATAAGACAAACAAAGCACGCAATGGCCATGGCCACGCGCAGCTGCGCAAGCGCGACTTGCACTTTCTACACATGCGTAGGCCTACTCTATCTATATCTCTCCCTCTCTCTTTCTCTTTCTTTCACCTCCCACTCCACCCTCTTTCTTCAGGGTATGTGCATCTCTTTCTATTTGAAAACACTCACCTTGGTGTGCAAGAATGCCAGACTCTTGTTGACATTTTCGATTTTATGTACACGCATGCGTCCGCTATTCGGTTTTCCCAGTTTCTCCGACGATATAATCTCAAGCAATTTGAGTAACTTGATGCCATCGGCTAGATCTGTGAATAGGTCTTCGACCTCCATTTTGGCCTATATAAATTGGAATAGAAATATGAAAGAAAGTTACAATTTTTTTCTAGTTCTTTTGCTCCGTCTCTCTCTTTCTCCATCTGCCTTACCTTGATCAGAAACGAATTCATCCATTTTGTAAATGTTTTCTTCTGTATGTGTAAACGTTCCTCCTGCAGTGTCTTAATCCGTTCATTTTCAAACTTAATAATGCCATCACGTTGGGTCATATTGGCAGAATTTCGATTCGATGAACCCTGAAGTGTTGAATAGCCACCGGGCTCATATTGTGATGCTATGTGAAAGGAAAAACGATTGAAATAAAATAAGGATTAGTTGAAAAGTGAAAACATAGAAATAGCAAAAGCAAAACCAACACACATACATATGTATTCATGTACATATGTATGTACTTAAGTCGAAAAGACAAAAACAGAAAACGTTTAGTTATTTTGTTTTGATTTTAGCCAAGTGTTTAGTGGCAAGGCGAGCCGGCTTTGGCTTTAAACAATTCCAACCCTAAATCAATAGTTGGGTGGGCGAAATTTAACACCTGAATATCTGATACAAACACACGCACACCCACACACTCTCACATACCTTATATGGCATTGGCAATTAAGTTTGCTAGCACAACTGATAAGAAATTATCGCAATCGCTCCGCTCTATAGGTGTCTATAAAATTCCATTTTGTGACTAAACTTAGACCTGTCGTTTAGATGCGATTATTTTACACGTAATGCCTAAATTTAAAACCAACAGAAACTTTTATCAAGTCAACTACATCATCATGAGCCCGAAAAGCAACAAATTAGTTTTGTTTTGAAATACTCTCAGAAACTATCAACAAGTTATATGTCCTTGTTTTCTTCATCATGTTCATTAACCAGAAATTTCCATAATTCAAGTAATTTATATACCCTTAGGGTCTTATCTACACACACACACACATGAGAAGAACTTACGTAATAATTAAGAAATTTGTACTAAAAACAAAAACGGTAACAAATCAAAAAATAATAAAAGAATGAGTGAATTACTTATGAGTCGACACTCATTCGTCAAATATTTGCTTATCACAAAAGACTGATAAGAAATTTCACTATTTTGGCTTCCTTATTTCAAAGAACCCCAACCCCGCCCCTTTCACTTTGTCGCATAGCTTTCATTGGAATTTGCTCTTTTTCGATGAAATTGTATAATATTATGTACATAATGATAATTTCATGACGCCACCACAGCCAACACACATACATTTGGAAAGTTCAAGTTCAGGATATTTATAAAAAAAAAAAAAAAACATACCCAACGATTGGCGATCAAACGATATATATCTCCTGTATTCATTTCTTGTGAAATTTGAACGCAAAACGCTATTATATTCCATTATGTGTGGATATTTAGAGGGCTTTCAGATCCACCGTTAACCAACACCACCATCAGCATTAAGCACCACCAGCAGAACCACCAAAAACCAACCAAACAGCCAAAACTGATAATTTTTTTGGATTATTTCTTGTTGTTTTTTTGTTATTTGAAATCAGAATTCGTATTGTAGGTTGTGTTTGTATGTTAAAATGTTTTTGAATGTTTGATTATTTATATGGCGTGTAAAACATTGAATATTTTTTGGTTTTTGAATTATTTTTGTTATATCAAAGCACACTTGTGTTTCGTGTTTCGTATTCTCTTGTCGTTTTGTCTCGAAGGCAGTTTGGACACTGGTAAAGTAATTTTATCAGATGTCAGACGACTACGAAAAATTATAAAAGAAAAAAAATACAAAAAATGATACAAATACAACAAACACGACAAGCAAAAACAACAAAAAAAAAACCGAAAGTGGCAGAAAAAATTCTTCTTCTTATGGTGGGTGGTGGGTGGAATGGAGGGCTCTATGGTGAATTCCTTTTATCGTTATCGCCCCGAGTGGTTTAGTGTATTAAAGCTAAACTGATATGAGAAGGTAGTAGGCTGGATGGAGACCCAATCCAATCACATTGCTCTCTCTTTCTCTCTCTCTCGCTCTGTCCCTCTCTTTACATCTCTATAGTGCGGAAATCCCTTGAATTGGCATTCCAACAACAGTTTGACGGAAGGTTTATCTTATCTTGTGATAAACCTTGACGCATATGTTGTTTAGTTCTTGCCAGCAGCGATTATGTTGAGTACGATGAGCGCTATATTATTTATAGATATCACGGAATATAGAGTTATTTTAGCCACTGTCATAAATTTAACCATTTTCAATCTATCCACATTTGACAAGTCAACACCCTTTGTTCCATCTCTCTATCCCTCTCTCTCTCTCTCTCTCTCTATCTCACAATTGTCATCATTTGCATAAAAGATCATTAATTTCAACAAAATCTTAGAAAAAATTATTAACCACCCACCATCGAAGGCCCAACCCCTTGGCTGAGGTCATCTACAAGGCATTCCATTCTTCTAAAGAGTCGGCCAAACAAAACACTTTGCTTCAAGCAAATATCAATAGCAATATGTGGACCAAGAAGACGGTGGAGGGGGCTAAGGTTAGCGGGTGTAAGCAGAAACAGAAATCAATTAAAAAAATATAGAGGTGAAAACTAAACAATACAACAAAAAGAAAACAACAAAATTGCAATACAAATAACAACAACGACACAAAAAAAAAACCTCGGGCACTCTGTATGGCAATAAAACTTTACCATAGCCGCGATAATTTCTGTTATCAATTGGTTATGAAAGGGAAAGAATGCCCCATGAAACGAAATGCGGCATACCTTTAGGCTTTTTGTGGGGCAAATTATAGAAATAAGTGCCTACTATATAACAGTTATAGAAACGGGGACAGAAGTAATTAACAAAAGTTATTGTTTACCATTTGGTTTTTAAATTGAAATCCATTAAACAAATCCAAAACTATCCACACTTACTCATATTGCAAGTATTTCAATTATGAAAGGGAAATTCCATTAGGAGTCAGTGTTCCAATGTATTTTCATGATTTATTTTCTGATGGAATCCGTTTAATGGTAACTATTAAAAGATTGAAATAATATTCTATATATGTATGTATGTAGGTTTGGTTTGCAAACCTGTAACAAATTTTTCTTAAGTAATATCAAAGGGTTTTCACCCTTAAAGATAAAATCAATCAACATCAGCAGTTGACCTCAATTCGAGAGTTGTTCGTATTTAAAAATGATCAGAGACAGGCCTCTAAAAAGGGCCATTTATCTGGAAAATATACGAATATACATACATAAATAAAAGTCTAAGATAAAATGTAAACTCCTCGTCCCCATTTTGAGAGCACACTAGATGCATTGCATTGCATGCAGCTGCATTTAAAATGTATTTTTAGTTTAACATTTCGTTTTCCTTTTGGAAACAAAGTCATAAAGCATCCTGTTTACAGGCTACACTAAAATAAACATACAGAAGAAGCAACGACACTCTCCAGGCAAATAGTTAAATATAAATAAAAATCATTTTACATCCACGACATAAGGAGCACACATGTGTGTGTGTGTGTGGGTGTGGGTGTGGGTGTGGGTGTGTAACAGCAGCTGCAAAAGGAGCACATACGATATGCTCTAGAAAGATTTCAAAGATTATTACAACAATTTGAGCTTGAACTATTTACCATGACTTTAATTTTAACACATTTTATTTGTTGTGCTAAATAGTTCTAATGGTTAATTAAATTAGCAAATTTTGCAGTCGGTCTTTTACTTGCTACAGGGTATCTACATACATACATACATACATACATATCTCTCAAGTCATTTGATGAACACACGGACTGGTTTTGTTTGGGCCCCCACCTCCATCCCCTGGATTAGGCCATGTCACTGGATGTTTATAAATAAATACATGGAGAACGATCTCTCTATGGGTTTTCATCTTTCTTGTTATCCCGCCTCGATCAAAATTTCAGTAGCTTCATGTTTCTATATCTACATACATAAATGTTCTACATCGATAAACCTAATGAATAATTCGTGCAATAACCTCAAAAAAGAAAGAAGAACTTTAACAAAAAATTTACATAAATCAATAAACATTTAATGCCAAAAGATATCTATGTATGTAAATACAAAATATAGTTAAAAATTAAAAAATTGCTAAATCATTTAAATGCGCCAGGCGTTTAGCGTTTAAAATTTCTTCTTCTTTTTCTTTTGGAGCTCGAATTTAAATTACATTTCTGATTGAGAGAAAGATAAAACAACAACAACAACAACAACAACAATGTTCATTTCACAGACATTTCTTTAGAATACAATTCGTTTGTTGTTGTTGTTGATTTTTGTTTTTCTAACATTAAATAATGAGACCTGTAGAACGACAACCATTTTTTTTTTTTTTTTTTTTTTTTTTGCCTATTTTGGGAACTTGTTGTTTGAAATTTCATACATAAAATTACCTCATCAGTCGCTAAAATATATCTAAACAAAAACAAATCAAATTAAAATTCAGTTTTGACTTTGAGCAACAACAACAACAAATAGGCTTCAGAGAGTCAGTCACAGAAAACAATGTTATAAATTCTTTTGTCTGTGCTTGGCATGTTAAAACAATTTTCAAAAAAGAGAAAACGTCCAAAAACAAAGCAAAAAGACAAAAACCTTAACCGACAGAGAGATCTATGTATGTATATGTGTGTGTAGATACAATAAAGAGCAGCAGGGAACAGGCAGATCCTCAAGGGGGAATTACTCTCTATCTAAAGTCTTTATATTTGTAATTACCCATTTAATCGGTTACAAGCTCGAATTGAAATGCGGAATAGATAATGCTTTGCACTCAATGGCATTCCAGCATTTCATTTCATTCAGATAAGCTATAGAGTTATAGCAGACATGTAAATGTTGATAATTCAAATCTGTCGTCTATCTATGCAATTTATTCCTTTGATCAATCATTTAGTTTACCTGAAATGATTGCCAGACATTTTTTAGGGGCATCATCATTATTATTATTAACTCATAACTACAATATTCGTAATACTTCTTCGACACGTACATGTCTTATATATGTACATATGTACAGACATATACGATTATGTATCATATAGTTATATAGTTGGGTTTTGTTGAAATCGAAATTGTGTTTTATTGCGCTTTGGTACGCTCATTCGTGCTTTATAATGTGTGTGCCCCAAAAGTTATTTGCGAAAATTAGTCAATTTCTTGTCTCCTACCACTTCTCATCACCCCCTCACACACACACACACACACAGGTACTTCTCTATCTTTATCATCTCTTTCCTTCTACCATCTCTAACCATCATCATTCATTGGCCATTATTAATGCTTCTGAAGTTATTCTTTCTATCGAATCAAGAAGTCTAACAATAAGTGTGTTTGTGTGAGTTATTTTTTTTTTTGGCATTTGTCACGCCTTCTTTTAAGCGCAAAGGGGGCGGTCGAACAATATATATATATGTATATATTGTATATAAAACACCCGCACTATATAGATAAACATTTGCCCATGACATCATCGGGCGGGTGGTGGCTATGTAGCCAGCTGCCTCAGAAATTTACGTTACGTGTTCTTCTTTTGCGCATGCGCCACAGCTCTCACCCACACCCCCTTACACTCTCCCTCTTGTCATCATCATCATCATCATCGCTCGCCCTCGATGAAATAATTTTTGGCTACTGAATTTGTTCATTGGTTGGCATGCAAATGTTTCCCAGATGAATTCAAAACCTTTCAGAAGCAAAATTGGCTTTGAAATTTGTCCGTGAAATTTGTTGTTTGTTTATTCTTCCTAATTACAATACCAATCCCAATTAACTGTTTTTTTTTTTCTATTTCTATCGGTGGGAATATAACTTTTTGTATAGGTTTCAAAACCAAAGCCCATCCAAAGGGTGTGGAGTGGTTCAAGGGGCAACAAAAGTCCATCCAAATAGTCCACTGATGACATCATTTAGCAAATAGAAATCTCTGTGAGTGTAGACAAAGAATGGTTTTGCAGCAGCTGCTGGTTTTTTTTTTTTTTTTTTTTTGGTTAAGCTTGTGCCATTTAACAACAGGGAGTCGGTCGGTCGGTCGGTCGGTCGGTCGATCGCTGATCACTCCAACACGCTTTGGGTTGGTCGTCATTCAAAAAATTTCACTTAACATTTTTCGCTTCTTTCTTTTTCGCACAATAATAAAAATCAATTAAAATGACAAAAACACTGCAAATTTTACCCTTTAGAATTTATAATGGGGCGTTGTTAAATTTTTATGAATTTTAATCGATGCCAAGTCATAGGCAATCGATTCATTAATTATATCTAGTCTCAGAAGAGAGCACGCGTCTTAAAGTGTAATTAAGATTCGTTATGGCGGATATGGGCCTATTAAATTGAATGGTTTCTGTAACAGATGAGGCGCTAGATTAACCCCAAAGAGGGACCCCGCATCACATTAGGTGTATGAGAAACTGGTTTGCACATCTTTGATTGATTTCCTTTTATTTGTCATAACCTACGGACGGTCAGCTAGTCAGTCGGACAGTCTGTCTGTCAGTCTTCTAGAGGGAAGTGCCAGACAATTAGAGTTTTCAAAGAATTAGCGACTCGACAGTGGAACTGTAACTAAAATGCTTTGATTAATTATGGTCCAAGTTTCTTGAATTAAACATCAAATACATATATCACTGATATACAGTACATAAAATAAGGCTTCAACTCGAAATATTTTAGTTTGATATTGACAAAGTTAATAGTAATAGTAATAGTTCATAATATCATCAGAATCCAAAGGATAGACATCAATCCCAAGTCCTTTGCCATTCCCATAAGTAACTTATAGCAATTCTTATAAATACACAAACGAAAAGACAGAAAACGACTTTTGAAATTTTAAAGATTTTGATGAATTCTTAAAGAATAAGTACACTTTTGTAGACTTTCAGTCGAGACCTTCGGAATAATAGCCCTAGAAGAGTTTTTGGGAGCTCCTGAGAAAAGAATTGGCATTGCAAAGGGTATACAAACATTCTTTATGGCCAAAATAACCCACGTCTCGTTGGCGTCTTCTTAACCATATGCTGATTGTCTCACCCAAGAGGTGCTTTAAAGAACAACTTAATATAATTTATTCATAACTCATTGTCAGAGAACAGAAAAAACAAAAAATAAAAATTGTTAAAGTAGAGGACAAAATAAAATAAAATTCTTTCGATTTATTGATGATGTATGCCCAAAATTAATAAAATGTTGTTCACAATTGTAATTGAAAACTTTTTTTTTTTTTTTTTTTTTTTGTTTTGGGTTACGCAATGGGCAATGGCTTGCCTTTTGTTTTCGTTTTTTTGGATTGGAGGTTTAAAATGCAATATAAAATATTTGTTTTTTCATTAAACACTTTGTTGATCACCGTTAATGGTCGTCGTCTTCTGTAATAACAAACCGAGGTTTCTTCAGTTCAGTTAAGTTCATTTCGGTGTCTCATAAAAAACGCATTGAAAATCGTTTGAAATTCATTAAAAACCCAAAAAAAAATAAAAGACAATAAAACCATAAAACATTATAAACAAATGGATTGCCGAAAGAAATTGAGAAAATTGTTTTTCAATATAATTTTGATTTTGTTTTTTTTTTTTTTTTATGAGCTGTTAAGTGATGAGAGAGAGAGAGAATAAGCATTTTGATTTACTCTTTTCCTCTCCCTTGTAAAGGGGAAAAGTGTATTTTTCAGTCGTCTTATTGACTTGTTTACGTGGATTTTCAATTATTTGGAATTTCAGTTCACAGGCTTAGCCCAATTAAAAATTCATAGGGTTACCCTGTGAATATATATACAAATGTGTCATCACATGATTTCAATTAACACCAAGTTTGATATTGAAATAGTCAAAAGATAGAGTAAAGTAGAGTGGGGGGGGTTTAAAGGGGAATGGGGCGGGGAGCATTCATATCACTCTATTCTTCTCTTTAGCTGTCAAAAATGAAATTGGAATTGAAATTGAAATGTTTCCCATAAGATGTCAACTTGTAGACGAAGATCTTTTTTTGTTTTCTTCATTTGCTTTTTTTGATTGTCGGTATTTTGTTTCCCTTGGTACATTTTAATTAAAACTAAAGCAGCTGCTGATAGGAAATACATACATACATACATACGTAGGTCGTCGTCGGTTTTTCTATTACTTTTGAAAAGACCTTCCCCTAGTTACCCAGTTGAAAGTTTCTCGAGATAACAAATTATTTTGGGTTCGGTAACTTCCTGGGGAAACGGAAATATTTTAGAATATCCAACCAACACTTGGTAACCTCCCCCAATAACAACAACAATGAGTGACTGAGTGCTTAAGAAGAAACAAAAAAAAAAAAGTGTTAGATAATTGTACAAATATTTAAACTTTAGCCATGAGTCGAGTATCTTTCTATGTGTATTTTTCATTAACATTTACAGAGACACTCTGAGTCACATTATTATTATATTTTGTTCAGTTTTGGTTTCGATTTCACACGTGTTGGTTGATTTTTTTTCTATATATGTATGTACATATGCAAATGATCTGAGATTAAGTCATGACAACGAGAGCGAGAGAGAGACTTAGAGGAAATGGTCAAGTGGGTGGTAGATATGGGCTTATTTTAGACAATGCCTATTAATTAGAGAATCCCCCGAAAATATGAATGCAGATGACAGATGATTTCATTTTTTTTTTCCACATGTTTCTAATTTTTGAAGGGCTTTACAATAATCTTCATTATAAGAGCTAAAGAGAAAGTCTCTCTCTCACTCTTCGAATGACATAAAAAGAAAAACAAAAACAAGAAACATAACTAAGCAAAACTTTGTGTCGATTGATTGGGTAGGGCAACTTTGAAAACAACAACAACAAAAAGCCAACTCAAAAATTGAACATTATTTTTGGTATAAAAATATGATAAGCCTCTAAGAATTTCAGTCATAAAAAATGTTAAACGAAAAAGAGGAAGTCAAATATTTATTTAAATGCCAAGCGAATTTTCTTCCCTTGCTTTTTCAATATAATTTTGATAAGATCATGTTTGAATATATTAAAACTTTGTTTGTATTAGCTTAACTTTAATTCCGAGGGGGATGAAATTGAAATTAATTCAGGCTTCTTTTCAATATTAGACCATTTCAAAATCATTTTTAATAAAAATCTCATCATTATTTTAGCAGAATTTCCAAGCTTCTTTCTCAAATTCCATGTAACGGTCTTGGAAAAGGTTTTCGAAAGGGTCTGATAAAACAAATCTTAAGATTTTCAGTAATATCAATTACATCTTTGCCATTTTTGAATACAATATTGCATTTTTCTATGTATAAATAAAAAACATTTCAATGATTTTTTGAATTTCATAACTTTTATCGATTGATTTTGTTCAGCATTTTCGGATTTCCATCTTTATAAACTGAATATAACCTTTTATTATATGGGAACAGAATATGTATCTTTTTGCCTTGCGGCATAAAAAAAAAAAAAACATACAAACATAAACATTTACATACATACATACATATGTATATTTTTTTTTGGTAGTCTCAAGACTTCACGCTACAATGCTAAACAGACGAAACAGTTTTAAGAAAACCGGTAAAAAACTCAAAAAGAAAAACAACTCCAGCTCCAAAAGAATTTCAGCTCCACCACGTAGCTGACGTCTCTGTTCTCCCGCTCTCAAATATATACATATGTATATATCTATATAGTAATTGTCTGATGTCAGCATTTAAGCAAATATTTTGTTATTTAAGCGTGTAATTTTATTTTGAGATGGAACAAAAGAAAATAAAACGAATTTGTAACTTTATGCAATCGGATGACTTTTTATACTAAATCAATATATGTAGTTGTAATAACTAATTGTTAATGCAGTTGTTGCAGTTGTTCCTCAAGGTTAAATGCAAATTGATTGAGAGTCACACGAGAAAGAGAGGCTGAGCCAGAGACAGAGATCAAAATGATCTCGACTCGATGAGTCTAGACTCTAGATGGGGGTCTCTCTTTGGCGTTCACATTCCCAGCTAATTAATCAACTTAGTTTTATACTATTCTCAAGCTGAGTCATACTCAGACAGACATACTTGAATGTTTTATTTCATATGTATGTGTTTTGTTCAAATTTACTGCTGACATCATTTTTAGCAGCGAATTCTTTTTTTTTTTTTTGCTATCAATTTCTGCACTTTGCAGTTTTTGTCACATCAATACTTCTTCTTCATTTCGTTTTTGCAATACTTTAAAGTTTATCGCATTTGTGGAAGTGATAAGACCCCAACAAGAGGGCCCAACACTGGGCACTATCTTTTGGAAATAAATAGATCTATATGTGTATATATAGAAGTTGAAAGATACCGGTAAAGTCCACTAAAGGCAAACTGAAAGAAAGTCATAAATTGCTTGTAAAATTAGCTTTTGAGCTAAGTCACCTTTTCCGCTAGGCTAAGAAATAATAAAAAAAAAAAAAAAACCAGAACCTTAGCCTCATTAGACAGATAACATTGCGACTTTCTGAGTAATTTTGCTAAAATAAAACAAACGAAAAGAAAAATAAAATGGGTACCTGGATTACACAAAGACAATTCATTTTATTTTTGCTTTTGTCATCATCATCATCATCATCATGATCGTCGTCATGATGTTTATCCATGAGAATTTTTGGCTAAAACGTTTTCACCGATCTACCGGTTGGTTGGACAGAGCAACGTTTAGGGCGGCCAATATATTGGTATTCAAGGTAAAAGTCTCCCCATGTGAAAGAAGTGGAACGCATAATGCCCATAACATAAACCAAAACACACACACACACACACACACACCGAGAGAGAAAAAGTACGCCAAAGTATGCCAAAATGTAGGTACCCACTACATTCTCGTATCGGATCGCTTGGGATTGGAATTGGTATGTTTATATGTATGTATATATGTATGTATGTATATAGGGTAGGGAGCCGCCAACCAAAGCGGCAAGACAACAACAGCAACAACAGGGCAAAAACAAAAAAGCCTCCAGCAAGGTAAGCCTTAAAAGAGGGCTCAAGCATGGGTTTCTTGTCACATACACTTGAAAAATTGGCCATGCAAATAATGCCTTGTGGCAATTGAAGGTATTACCTAAGATTAAAATATAAAAAGATTTACCCTAAGTCATGTTCATATGTGATTCTTTTAGGAATATATATAAAAATTAAGCGATTGATTGCCCTAAATGGCCATAAAAGAGAGTCTACGTTTGGGGGTTTAAATGCAGTCGAAATGCATAAACTTAAATTGGATCCAACCGGACCATTTGAAATCTTTCAAAACCCTTCTTTTGAAAGGTTATCGATTGCTGATCAATAGAGAACTAAGCTTTGAAAAGTTACATGAATCGTATTTCCGATTAATCATCATATGGTTCTTCAAATGTTTCTTCAGATGCGACTACTTGATGAGCTTCATAATAATTCCTTTTTCAATCAGTTTCGTCTTTTTCTAGAGTAATATTTTGATTGTGCTTTATACGAATCATATTTTAGTATGTGAAAGATTCATTTACATGTCTTCTCGTAATCAAGTACTTGAGGTAAATAGACTTAACAAGGTGATTTGTATTACAAAAATCCTCCATACGCTGTGTGAGCCGCAAGCTACACTAGAAATATGTTAAGATCGTGTCCTAAGGTTTAATAAATTCACCAATTGAATTATGTCACTGCCAATCTATGGCTAAGATGGTTTAAGAATTGAATTTGGAATTTCTTTCAGTGTAGAACTCAATCTTCACAGCTGAGCTGAGACCGTTGTTGGAACTGCTTTGAATATTTGGCATTTTCTGCTTTGCTCTCCTCTCTCACTCTGTTACGCTTTTTGATTTCGATCGATGTCGATGGTCGGTCGTCAGCAGCAGCACGTAGATATGTATGTATATAGTATGAAGTGTATATGCAAAGTACAAAAAAGAAAACAATTTACGAGTACAGCACATGCGCATTGTTCTTGAAACCCGTGTACTGGCTGGCTGGATGACTGACTTTCAGCCCATTCCTCTAGCCAGCTAGCTAGCCTGCTGGCATTAAGGAATTAAAATCAATGCCCCCACACACACACACACACACACACTAGCAGGGGGAATGTTGGGGGTGTGTGTGTGTGTGTGGCTATCATCAACATCAACACCTTCTTCTACCACATGTCTTTCGTCCCCCCGCAAGGGTCTTAGTCGTCGTCGTCGTCGTCTCAGATGCACAAATACAAAAGCCAGAAACCCAGAACAAGCGGCACTTTTATGGCTTCATATTGTATCTTCTTCTCGGTTCTTAGCCCTTTTGTCTTAAACTGTTTTGACTTGGCATACAACAAAATGTAGGTACTATAACAGAAACAATATAAACACAAAAAATGCTCTTTAAAAATCAAAATATCATTGAAATTTCTCGTTTTCTTGGGGCAAACAAGAGACCAAAATCTCAGATTGTGCTAATATACCCCCGCCAGGGTCTAGAAGGGCAAAAATAAAGAGAAACAATTACGAAATTCAACCGCTGTCGGTGTAAAACGGAAATAAAGTGCGCAAAATGTAATTAATTGCCCCAGCAACAACAATTCAACTTCAGGGAAAGAAGACCAAGATCCGATGTGGCATCCTTTCTTTCATCTCGATTACAAAGTTGCCCCTTCTTCTTTTGTCTCTGTTTGTTTGTATGTTGACTTTGTGCAACTAATAAACTAAATATTTTGATTCGACGCCATGCGAAAAACAACAAACAATGAAGAGGGAACAACAATTTGCTGCTGCTTGTCACAAAGATCATTAAATTCTTTTATTTCTCTCTCCCCCTCTCACTCTCATTCTTTTATTTTCTGTGTTCAAGATGATTGCCAATTTGCTCAAATTAAAAACAAACCAAACATAAATCAAGGTTAAAATGTTTGTAGATTATTGTGGACTGGAGTGGAGTGGAGTGGAAGGGAGTGCCTCTAGTGAAATAATACTGATAAGCTTAGACATAATTTTAACCACTTCCGTTTTTATATCCGAAATGTTTAAACTTAAAAAAAATGCCATGTCAAAGAGTAAAGACAGAAACAGAAGAAGTCTCAAAAAGCAAGTTTTCAAATGCTTTGAAAACTTGAAAATCGGGTAAACTGGCTGTGGGGTGCAAGGGGTTGAGGCGGGAACGAGGACGGGGGCGGTGCGACCCCAAAAAGATTGCCTGAGAAATTTCACTGATGGCAAACAAAAAAGAAGGAAGGCAACTAAAAAGTAAGTTTCAAGGTTGCCGCTTTAATCGCTGACAGTTGGCGTTGTCTTTGGATTCAGTTTTAGTTTCGTTGAAATTCAAAATCGAAAGCTAAGACACGAGAGAGATCTGAAAAGTGTTTTGAAATTCGTTTTCCTTATCGGAAGAAAATCGAGTAAGTTTTATGTTTTGCCAGAGTTTAAAGAAATGGCTGGAAAATTTATAGAATATAATACATTTTCTATCACTAAATTTAAGCGAAACGTTTTCTAATAATTTTTTAAATTAAACATTACTTAGAAAGTGTGATAAAATAAATATTCTAAAATTGTTTCTAGGATATGTTACACCATCTTTGAATGTCATTTTACAACACTAAAACATATGTATTTGCAACTTTTCGAAAGGGATAAAGGGATATCGAATAGGAATAGGATTTCATAAAGTTTTCTATATTTACATTATTATTTGTTTAGAACAGAGAACAAACAATTGATGTGTTTATTTTCCTTTCCCTATGAAGATAAATATCCCCTTAGAGGATGAACGAATATTAAGATTGTGGCCAATTCTATGAAGTTACTCGATTTTCCGGAAGATCCGGTGTTATAGATTTCTTGCAGTGCATTTACCGTAAAGATATGTAAGTTATTTATCGCTCACTCATCGAACGAGTGTTCGAGTGTTTGATCTTTCACATAACCTCAATTAAAAATTGAATTTCAGTGAAATTACAGGTCCTAAATGTAAACATTTTGTATCTCTTGTGTGTGTGGGTATTTCCTGCAAATTTTTCTGCTTATTGTTGTTGATAAGCTCTTAGCATATTTTTGGCCACACTGCATTTAAGACAGGCAAAACAGAAAAAAAAAAGAAAGCAAACCACGATTAACCAACCCAAAAAGAGTATGAAAGAAGGCGGGCGTGGAGGACGGGGATGGGGAGAGGTTTGGGGCGAGAGACAAGAACCAGTTTTCCGAGAAACTTGGTTGATGTTGTTGCAATTGTTGTTGGTGTTGCTGTTGTTGTTGTTGTAGCCTTGAATGTGCATTTCTGTGTAAGTTTTTTTTTTCCTTTGGTTTTTGGCGCGAGCTTAAAAAAAAATTTTTTCGTACAACAACAAAACACATTAAAAAAAAAAAATAATAAAAAAACGAGTTAAAGTTTTAACCAAGTTTTAGCCAAAAAAACAAAAAATATCTATATAATATATATATGTATATGTTTATATTTGATAGACAAGTGAAATGAGAGAGCTAGATGCTAGAGTTCAAGAGAGAAAGAGAGAGAGAGAGACAAAGAGGGAGAGAGCAACAGAATTAACCTGTCCAAGTATAAATGACTATTGCCTTCTCATTTGCTCATTCTCCTAGCGGTTTTGCACTTTGCTTACGGTTATTTATATATATATGTATATATTTGTGTGTGGCTTTTTTTTCTAATTGCCTTTTCAGCAATTTGCATGGGAGCTCTGACACACTTGGCAAACAGATCGCCAGTCAACCAATTGGAACTTATCTATTCTATTATAGAACTGTGTTTGTATTCCCCCTCTCTCTCGCTCTCTCTCTGTCTGTGTGTGTGTGGAATGGAGGTTAGGAATGCAAATTACTTTGGATAAACTATCTAACTATGTATATACATATATGACATAGTTGCAAAAACAAAAGAAAACCGATAGGTAATTGATATCTACCACTACTTATATAGTTTTATCTGTTTCTGTTTTACCTTTCCCACGCCCATTTTGCACTTTCCCCCCAAAGTTGTTGTCATCATCATTCAAAATCAACGTGTCAAGTGCCGTCAACCCACCTAGTGACCAGTCCCTGATTTCTTATCAACAACTAACAGTCAAAGCCTTTCAATGTCGCATGACATAAGCTATATTTAAATATATTAATTATGTATATTATATACATATATGGTTTTAATATTTCTAATATGGACTTAGTTATATACTATAAATGAATAAAAAAAAATTCATGCTGATAACAACAAATGCTATTCAATAATAAATATTTATAATAATTGGGTCTCAAAAAGAAAAACAGATTTATTTGTCATTGATTGAAATGAACTACATATGTAGATGAAGAAAAGGAATGCATTTTAACCCCATTAGAATGCAATACCGCATTAGACAGGAGTAGCAAATGGTACAGGTCCTGCGCCTAACCCCCCTCAGGGCACCATTCAGACCCTTGAAAAGTTCTTTCAATACCAAACTAGATACATTAACTGAACATTCTCTGATTCGTTTAACTTTCCCAAATTTCAAGCGATCTTTGTAGTGATCTTCTCAACCAAAACTATATTTGTAAAATAATCAACAACAAATGGTTTGTTAACAATACCTTTTATACTTATTTAGTAGGACCTTTTATTTACAATATGACTCAAATGATTTAAGATGTAAGTTTTACTTTTCCTTTGTTTTTACTTAAATGGAGGAGATTTTTATCATTTATGATTAAACAATCTTGAGTACAAGTTCAAATCAGTCAATTGGTCGGTCGTGCGGTCGGTCGAGTTGCTCTTGATTCACTTTACTCTCTTTTACTTAATTAAATGCAACAACTTCAACCCCAACAATTAGCCTGGTTTGTTGTTGTGTTTTTTTTTTTTATTACAATTATGGCAATTATAAAACTTTATCTATACAATGTTGAATGTGAAACACTTACATATTTGATTTACGAAATAGAGGGGCAAAAAAAAAAAAAAACACACACACAAATTGTACTAATTTTATTTTATAGATTGGCTTTGATTGATTGGTAAGCAGCGCCTTTTTTCAACTTGC
Source organism: Drosophila tropicalis (assembly GCF_018151085.1). Lineage (NCBI taxonomy): Eukaryota > Metazoa > Arthropoda > Insecta > Diptera > Drosophilidae > Drosophila > Drosophila tropicalis. The sequence goes on along the minus strand of NW_027172929.1, from coordinate 3,053,726 downwards.
CTACAAAAGGGGCAAATTGGGCAAATGTGATTGATTGATTGATTTGGAGGGAATGTGAGGATTAGGCAAGGTTGCCTAAAAGCCCAAAAGACAATATCATATGGAGAGATATCTCTATACATACAGAAATATGTATATTTCTATATCTGTAGACATATGTATGTATGTAGAAAAGTACAGCACACAAATTGAGCAAAATACATACATATATGCTTAAGAATGCCAGACCCAGACCCAGGCCGAGGCCCAGGCCAGACCAGACCATGGCCAGCTGCAGCAGCCGCAACGACTTCTAATTGCCATGAAAGGGAGAACAAACAACAATGTGCAGACAGAATGCATACAAGTGTGTGTGTGTGTGTGTGAATGTGTGTATGTAGGGGGAAAGGGGGCAAATTGTGAAAAAGAAACCAAAAAATGGACCAACTTGGTTTGGCAAATAGGAATTATGTTTCGCTTATATCCCCCTCTATATGTATGTATATCTCTCTTCCTCTCTCGCAATAAGGAGTGTATCGAAATAAAAGTGCAATAAAATTCTTTATGACATTCGATTATAAACATACAGCTAATATAGAGCTTAATTTAGTTCCAAGTCGATATAATCAGAAATTAATTACAAATAAACTAGTTGATTCCCGTTAGAAAGTTAATCAATAATATTAAATGCAGCACTAAATGAGAAGAATTATATTTTCCCAAACAATCGGTATGAAGTAAATGGCAGGGGGTTTTAGAAGCGCTGGATAGCTGGCTGATATTTTTTTTTTTTAATCCGTTGATGCTGCAGTTTTGTTTTTTTTTTTTTTTTTTTTTTGTTTCATCTGTATATTTTGCCGTCAGGGCATCTGTTGCATCTGTTTAAATTTATGGGTGGTCGGAGAGAGGGGGTAGGTGGAGGAGGGGGTTAAGGGCATTAGCATCTGACACTCTTTATCTCTCTTACTCTCTTGCTCTTAAGCTATCTCTTTCTGCGTTTAAGCGTAATTTAATTTACTAACTTTTTTTTTCTAGGAATGATTGTGATTATAGTAAGCGTTATTATTATTATTATTATGTTTTCTTTTGCTTTTTTTATGTGCAATGGCTCTCCAACTGTGCCGACCTAACGGGTTGCCTAATGAGCAAACTCAAAAGCGGAATGCGGTTTAAGTCAGCAAGTGAGCGAGAGAGCAAAAGAGATAGACATACCAATAGAGAGAGAGACTAAAACGTGCTTTGCCTAAGACCCTATTTAGCCTAGTTTATGACCGCAGAGAGCCAGAGAGAGAGCTAAAGACGGGCTTTAAACACGTCGCACCTGTAAAGAGACAGAGAGAGAGAGAGAGCGGGGAAGAGAAATTTCATAGTAGCACCGACTCTACTTCTACCCTGCTGCATCAGGTGTGAACTATGGCTTGGGAGGGGCCAAATCACCTACTCCCCCCCTTTTACTAGTAGTATCTCTCCCTCTCTCTCTCACACACACACACACTCTCTCAATATTTTATGCAAATTCCCAGCAATTCGACAACAATTTTGCCATTTTTTTTAACGACTTGACACGCAAAGGAATGCCCTTTTACAGTTTGAATGAAACTGGGTCCAAGACCAGATTATGTAAGACTTTTTAAGTGGGCGTGTTGTGTGCGTGTGTGTGTGGATGTTGGCTATAAAACTTAAAAGTTGCATTTTTTAATTCTTATTAGTATTTAATTGGTTCTTACCTTTGACAGCCTCGTAGTATCCCAAATCCAGCGTGAATGATTTATGTCAATATCCTTGGGCAGACAAAAAAACTATAGGTGTATTTTTGTATGTTTCTATCTCGTTCTCGATCGCTCTCTTTCTCCTTCTTCTTTCTCTTTCTGTTACACACACACAATCGCCGTGAATTGAATTTTTATTTATTTTTCACTCTATTTGCTTGTTTACGATCTTTCTCCTCCTTTCCCTCTGCAAATGATGCTGAAAGACCATAAGACGCGTAAGACACGAAGATGTTAAAAAAAAAAAAAAAAAAAGCACCAAGCTGAAGAAGTTGGTGGAAAAACCGGAAAGTTGTTGTTGTTCTTTTTGTTGTTGTTGTAGTTGAAGTTGATGAAGAGAAAGAACACAAAAAAAAAAAAGAAAAAAAAAATAAAATAAAAGAAGGGAAACCCATAGAGAGCAGCAACGAAATCGCTACACGCTTTCCGATCTAAACTCAACCGATTTGTTAAAGAAATCTAATCAATATAATTAAAATTCTATTTTAATACAGTGTATTTACACAGCTTTCAATTGATCCGGAATATACATACATATGTACATACATACATATGTATTTATGTACACACATTTCTATATAATCTAATTGGGAGACGCTTGTTATTCTGCCCAAACTTAATATATGTACACGTTTTTTGTTTTTAATTTTGCCAAAGAGTATAAAAACAGAAAACAAAAAATAAAGTGTTAAAGGCGCAAAGATGAAATCTTGAAAAAAATAGAGAATTGTGTATTTACAAAAGAAATTCCAGTTCTCGTAGTTTTTTGTTTCTTTTCATTTAGTTTTTGGGATGCTGTTTTAATTTATGCTTAAGAATTTTTGTCACTTGTTGCGCTAAGGTTTTTTTTTCGGGCTTGACCCTAATAACAAGCGTAAAACCAGATTTGAAGCTTGAGTTTTTTCTTTTTGGGTTAACAATTAGAATTAGCCGCGTTCCAAAACGCCGGCGCAACAGCGGCAACGCTAGCCAAGTCAACAACAAGAAATAGAGCAACAGGTAAAGGCAAATAAAAAAAAAAAAATGTGGAAATATATACACACACACGCGCGAAATTTATACGTTACGTTTTAGAAGAGATGGTAGAATTTCTGTAGTTTAATACGATATTGGCAATTTGAATTATGAATTAATTTTCTTTTCTCGTTTGGCACTTCTTTCGGTTAAATTTTCACTTTGCGTTGCGCGCTCATTTCCACCCACGTCTTTTCCACAAGAGAACAAAAACAACAATAAAAAAAACAACAAATCGAGTGATGGTAGCAACATCGATAAATCGACATTTCTTGAATATCGATACATACCGATGATCGATTTCGATGTTGCTGCATTTATCCGGTTCCCCATTTTTGTGATATTTAAATAGTGGGATATGTTAGCCCTAGATGGCGGCGCCACAGTGCAATGTGCAAATCATGTACTCCAGCCCTGGATGTATTTAAAATCTGGTCACACTTGTCCGGTCTTTCGCGCAAGTTTGTTTATATTTTATTTTTAATAAATGATAAAATGTTCAAAAAAATTCTGAGCTTTCTAATACTAGTTGGTTGTTGCCACAGCGCAATTTCGCATAACAAAAACAAGTCATGTGGGCATCTGCTACGCGAGCTGGCCGATTCACAAAGCAAATTTGTGTACTGTGTAACCAATCATTCGGTTCCTGTAGCTCTTTGTGTTGGCTGCAAGTCACTTCACGCAAACATGTACAACGCCTACCAGACTTTGTTGTCGATTAAGAACTGCTCGAACATCTATTTTAACACCGATCGTATTAACATAGTATCTACCACTCAGGAGGTGCTAACCTATATGTGGAATAAGGCCAATTGTGATGGTAAGTCGTCCATGTTGCTTCTCATATGGAATCTTTAAATACTGAAGCTATTTTGATTTCAGATTGTTTTCGGGGAAACCACACAGTACGCTATGAAGAATTGTGGAATACATTCGATGGTTGCCTGAGTCACCATCCTTTGTCCGGGTGTACTGATTGCAAAATCGACTACCTTACCTTAAATAATTTCTACCTTGAAATGGATAAGGCTAACAAGGGACGTGTGTGCTTTGATCTGCAGGACAGTGTAAGTCGAATATGGTTCAACAATGAATTGTCTAATTGTGCCAATACCTACGTCGTTGATTGCTTGCAGATGAATCGCACTCGCCTAAAATGGTCCGATGAATTAAAGTGCTGCCAGCGGGAAGTTAAAACGACGATATTCCTCATCACCGTGTGCCTGGTCGTCATTCTACCTCTTTGTATATTCTACAGCACAGCCGTCGTATTGACCAAACGACGTGAGGCTGAACACGGAGTGATTAATCATCTAACACCTGAACTAGAAGATCCTGCTCCATCGACGTCGGCCTTGATAACCGCTGCCGTCTTGTCCACACCCCAAGAGACATTGTCAGAGGTTCAAGCCCAAAATGAAAAATTAGCCGATTTAATGGAGGTGCCTCAAACAAAGGCGTTGCTTAATTTGTCAGACAGTGACGATGATAAACCAATACTTGATGGTTAATGTCGTTACTTAACCTATTTGTTATAAGAAAAGTCCCAAGTAATTCATTTTATTCGAATATTGAAAACGTTGGACTATGTGATAATTAATTAAAAACAATTTTGTACATTTATATCCATGCCATTACAAGACTCCACATTAAAAAAAAAAGCCCCATTACCATCTGTGAAAACGGGGAAACCCCTTTATATACATATGTATACTTAATGATGACTCATCAACATGGTCATTGGCATTTATTGCGAGTTTACCAACCACGAATTGTTGATACAACTAATATATATACATAGATATATATATGTATATAAGTTTTCTTTTCAAGTATCTTTTCATTAATATCGCTTTTATTTTGAAAACAGACAACTTTTCATTCACATACGATTTAAGGCAAAATAAAAACAAAAAAACAAATTTGGTCGACTTGTTTGCATTAGCCAAGTGTAGATCCTTAAAAGTCATATCATCAGTCTCAGAGTCTCTCTCATTTGGGTCTTGAATCCTCACTTGGTTGGTGTCCTCTCTCGGTTCTGCGGCTCTGCAATGAAAAAGCAAAGACAAAAAAAAAAACGTCCACATTCCTAGCCACCGTCCGAAATTGTCCGAAAAAAAAATCATCTACATACTTTACAGTCTGCTAAAAGCCTCAAAATTTTTGCTTTGGGTTGGGTTTTAGTTTTGTTCGTTTTGCTTGTTCTTGTTTTTGTGTTGAAATTTAAACTTGAAAATTTTGAAATGCAGTTTTGTCTCCTTTTTTTTTTTTTGAAACAGTACGGACGGGAAATCTATTGACTGGAAGGAGGTCTACTAACGATTAAGTGTGAGCGAATGAATGATTCGAAAATAAGTTTGGCTAAAATCTCTGAAAATGGGATACAGTTGAGATTGAGTGGGTTGGGGCCCTGGCGCTTTTTGGTGTGTCCTTACGATTAAATGTCGTTCTAAGTGTACATATGGATGCGGTACACATAAATAGATATGTGCATACATATGCAACTGGATACATATACAAATATGTACATATATATGTATGATATATAAATACAGTTAACAAATGGTTTTTGGCAAACTTTCTTCTCGGTTTTGTTTTGCGTTTTTTAATTACTTTGTTTTGGTTATTTGGTTTATACCAAATGAAAATTTTTGCTTTTTGTTTTGGTATAAGAAAGTCTCTTGGATTTCAATTGAATTCGATTCGATTGGATCGGATATTTCGATGTTTTCGATATTCCTTGGGTTTTCTGGTCCAACTCTCATTGTTTTTTTTTCTCTTGATTTTGCTTTTTTATTTATTTTTTTGGCTTTGTTTGACGGGGTTTGGTTTTGTGGTGGGCGGAAAGGGTCGAAGCACAGGGACCAAAATATTTAGGGGGGACAGCGGGACACACACACACACATACAAGTTGCACTGCTTTGGATTTACACAGTTTAAACGGTACGTTATTCTTGTTGTTGCTATAGTTGTTCTTGTTGTAGGGTTAGTTTGTTGTTGTTGTTGCAGTTGCAGTTACTTGTTGTTGTTTGGGCGTCTCTTGATTTCAGTCTTTTTTGGTTGGTGTTGTTGTTGCTTTTTACGTTTTTAAATAAAGTTCCACATTTTACATAATATTCTCTTATTTCATTTTTCTCATTTTTTTTTTTTTTCGTTTAAAATATTTTTTAATTAGATTGATTTTTCTGCTTGAATTTGAAATTTGCTTATTTCGTAAGTTTTGTTTAAATCTTATAAAGAGTTTTTTTTTTTTTTGCGGGGGTAGTAGATGTTGAGAGGGGTGGGTGGGTGTAAGGGGGTCAGAGTTTTCTTTTTTGTTTTTAATGGGTGGTCGATTGCAAGACAGACAAATAGTGAGTGAGAAAGAGTTAGGGGAGGGGCGGGATGATTGATAGAGAGAGAGAGAGAGTTGGAGTGTTGTGTATATCGATATAAGGGAGAGGCGAGGCGGCTCTATGCTGCTTCATTTCACACGCGCGCACACAATTTCTGGTGAGGATTACACAATTAGCCGATTAACAACAACCGATCTCAACGCCTGGTATCCCGATAACTTCGCTGGCCACCACGAAACGGACGCGAATCTCGCGAAGATCCACCGCCAACTCCACTCCGATTGCCGCCGCCGCCGTAGTCGCGTCGTCGACTGCCGGCTGAGCCATTATTATCCCGACTGCGATAGGAACCCGGACCGCCACCGCTGCGATCACCAGATCCTGAGGATCCACCACTAACGCCACCAACTCCGGCAGTGACTGCAACTCCAGTAGCCCCATTGCTGCCACCATTGGCCGCAGCACCATATACACTTGGAAATCCTGGAGGCGGAACTGTGGGCAAGCCCGCATTCTTCCAAGCGGCAAAGTCCTCATAGCTTGGTGCCTTGTCGAATCCTGGCGGAGGTGGCCGCATCGGTTGCGGTGGTGGGTAATCTGGCAGCGGTGGTGGTCCAGGACCATCGTAATAGCGCACAGGTGGCGGTAATTGTTCATACATTGATGCATTTGCACCGGGAGGCACTGAGCCGGCTGCACCCCCAGCCCCTGCCCCGGGCAGTGGCAGCTGGGCGAATGGTGGAACAAATGGCAGCGGTGGCAGCTGGCCATGCATGTTCCTCATGTAATCCGCCACATAGGCTTCTGCTGCAGCAGCCGAAGACATATAACGCTCCCACGAGGGCAAGGTCATGTCGCCAGCTGCGCCGCCACCAGGAGCTGCACCACCCATTTGCCGATAGGGTGATCCGTTCCTCTTGAAACCACCGCCTGGTGGATAATTATGATGATGACGATAAGGACGATGATGGTGATGAGGTGGTGGTCCTCCTCCTCCGCCGGCGCCGCCTCCGCCATGATAGCTCCTCTTGTGGCGCATGGGACCAAGCTGACTACCGCCTCCACGGACGCCATGTCCTCGCGAGGAGAGACTCCTTGGTGCTTTATAAATTACGTGAATACCCTTCTCCCTCATCACGCGTGCCGTCTCTTTGGATTTTCTCAAAATCGGCGTCAATTCAATCTGCTCATCCTCGGGGAATAGCCGACATAGTTCTCCGCCGATCTTCGGTTCAATTTCCTGTCCGTCTCGGCCAATCTTCACCGGCTTGCCCTCATTCCAGGAGTTGTGCAAATGCAAGGTGGCATTAAACGAAAGTTCCTTGCGGCAAATCCAGTCCAACTCAATAACACCTCCCAGAGCCTTGGGCGAGATGCTAGGGGGCAAAACCCAGGCAACTTGGGGAATGTCCCGACGTGACGGAGCCGCCATGCGAGCAAAACCGGCGAATTTACCTGTCGAATAGATTAAATAGACGGGATTTTGGGGGAGCGGGAACAAAACAAGATGGTATTAAATTAAACGATTGAATTCACAACGGATCAGAATGGAATCGATGGCTTACCGCTCTCATTAACGGAAAAGATCAGCAAAACATTTCTGGCCTCTTTAAATGCCTGATTCAAATTGGCATCGTTCTGGGGCAAAGTGGCCCATACATTCTTGCTCTTGGACAATTGGACATTATCACTATTATTAGACTTAATCAGAAAGAAACGTGTATCCCGAAATAGATAGTTCAGTTTGGTCATATAATCATAGGCTTTCTGTGAGTTGCCACCTGAAGCGCCGCCGCCGCCTTGATTATTATCATCTTTCTCAGGCGTTGAGCTCTTGGAGCTAGTTTTGCCACGCCCGCTGCCGGTACCGCCATTTCTTTTATGCTGTGTACCCGAATCCGAATCGGAGGATTCACTGTCTGACTCAAGCGCCGGTGGTGCTGGCGGCTTTTCATCTTCGGCATCGCTTACATCGGATTTTCTTTGCGACTCAGTGGGATTTGTTGTTGTGGATGTTGATGTTTTTTTGTGACGGGATTTTTGGACTCAAATTCTGCAGGTGGCGTCGATTTGGTTGATTCATTACTCGTTGTTGTTGTAGTTGTTGTGGTTGTTAATGACTTTTTTGTCTTGGATTCGCGTTGCTTCTTCTTCTTGGCACCGTTCAACTCTTCCTCTTGGGGCGAAGCCTCCCGTTTTGATTTCTTTTGTGGCAACTCCTTGACCTTGGCCTTGGTTTTCGTGGTTTTTCGCTTACCACTTGAGGATGGTGCCGTACTCACCGAGCTTATACTCGGCTCAGAGTCATCCGAGCTGGCCCCGCCATTCGATTCGGATGCCTCACTTCGCGTATTAAACTCAAAATCCTGCAACTCCTCAGCTATATCGGCTTCATTTTCGTCCAGACCAAGATGCACTGCGTCCAAGTCGGCCATGTCGCGCATTTGTTTACCTTCGTCTTCTGCTGAATGAGATGAGAATGAGGCATACATACACACACACACACATACACATAGACAGTCACATATGTATACGCACATATAAATATATATTTTATATATGTATGCACATAGTATATATACACGCACACACAACACACATACAGAAAATGGTAGAGAAAAAAGCCGATCGATTTGGACAGTGAGTAAAAAATAATTGTCTTCAAACACAAAATAAACATCACTCACTCGCCTATGGGGTTGGCAATTGGGTGCATCCAATACTTGAATAACTTTTAAAAATCTAATTCGGCTAACCAATTCGCTAAATTAATTCAATTTTCGTTTCTTGTAAAATTTACTTTTGCGTCGCTCAGAAAAATGCAGTTGCAGAGCTGCATTTGTGTACGAATCGAATAAAAGCGTACCGATAACCACGAGTAGTCGATAATTATTGACGCCGCCGGCGATAACAGGTTACCATATCGCTTACACCCGCTACAAAGAACCACACAATGGCAGACAAGATAACGGCGAGTTTTTGTGACGTCATTCATGCAACACCACCGACCCATGTAAGCATTTCTGACGCATTATCGGATTTCTTGCGCTATCTTCTGCATTTGCCACATGATGGCTTTTAGTTTTTGTTTACTCTTTTGCAGCCAAAATGTGCGATGTGAACTTATTAACGTTGCCCTTGCATTTGGTGGATAACAATGATCTGGAGCCACAACGCTGCTATTTACCACAATGTGTGTCCGGCATTAAAGCTACAGGCTGGTCCCGATGCTGGTTTTCCGATGGCAGTCATTCTATTTGCTGGGTCAGTCAAACTCGTGCGGGCAGCGAGACCTGTTGCTTCTTGGACAGCATGGTTAGTTCTAAGCCCCAGCTAGTTGTGACCAATCAGCATCTTACTCAAGTAGAACCACTTTTACTGGCCACAGAGACTGTCGACAAAGTTGCCTGCATGCTAACCATAAGCGAGAGATTCCTGCAAACCAACACTCAGATTTCTGTGGATGAATTACGAGAGGATTTACGCATATTTTTGCGTCATCTTAAACTAGCCAACAATTGTTATGTACAGCACGAACGGCTACAAAAGATAGGCATAACCAGTGTGCAAATATTACATGTTACCGGCCTGCAGGAGAATGAAATTTTTGAAATTGAAGAAAAGACTCCGCTGCTCATAGTGGATATCAAATTGGAAATGCCAATGTCCTTACGTGAACATACCAAATACCTAAGTTATAGCTTTGAGACGGTCATGGAGGTTCTGGAGGAGCAGTTAAATTTATCGAAGAGAAAGTATTCATCAAAAATCCTGCTAGTTGGTCCCATGGGCTGTGGCAAGAGCTCTATACTATCCGAATTCTTGAATCGCCAACAAGCCAATTGTTTTTACGTCACAGCATCCAAAGTGCTAAGATCATATCCTGGCGAAACGGAAGAGGAATTAAGAAGAGTTTTCCATGCTGCTGAGAGTTTTCAACAGAAACTGCGCCCGAAATGTAACCCACCCCCCAATTACAATATCAACATTCACCTTAAGATTAATTGTTCTGCATTTTTATTTTTCAGTACCCATTATACTGGTCCTGGAGGATCTAGAACTGCTTTGTCCAGCTTCTACCAAAGAATCCACAAACTCACTACGCATTTCTGCTGAACTTTATAGATTAGTGGACAATCTGCCACCAGGAATCTTGTGCCTAGCTAGTACAAGTTATCCAGATTTACTGCATGAGCAGGCTCGCAGGGCTGGGAGATTTGGTCAGGAGATCTCTATACAAATGCCTAATGAGGAGCAACGTAAACTAATTTTTCAGGATCTGCTCTGCGATTTAGAGTTGCCAGGCAATCTACTTGAGCATTTAGCTAAAAATACTCAAGGATATGTACTGGCCGATATGGCCTTGTTAGCTCGTCAAGTTCACCAGCAAATGTTGAAGAAAGACTTCTCCGAGTTGGAACACACTGTAAGAGAATTATTGCTAACCCATCAACCAAGTGCCTCTCGATCGACGGATGTACGTGTTGTGAAGATGTCCGATGGATTTGAGATTATAGGCGGCATGGAATCTCTCAAGAAAACACTTAGAGTCACGGTTCTAGCGGGTTTAAGTCAATCTGCTGCTTTTGCCCGTTTTGGCTTAAGTTTGCCCAAGGGAGTTTTGCTTTACGGGCCACCTGGATGTGCCAAAACTACCGTAGCCAAGTGTCTGGCGAAGGAGGCAAGCATGACATTCATTGCCACTTCAGCGGCAGAAGTATATTCACCTTATGTGGGCTGTGCAGAGAGATTCATATCCAGGATATTCGATACAGCTAGAAAAAATGCTCCATGTTTGATTTTTCTCGATGAGATTGGTAAGTTAGATGATCTAGAAAATAACTACATACCCCATAAATGAACCAAAATCTTTGCAGATTCCCTTGTTGGCCGTCGTACGACTACTGGTGCAGGGTCCGGAGGAAGTGGCCAAGTTCAAATGAGAATTCTTTCCACATTACTCACCGAAATGGATGGAATTATTGCCGGTCAAAATCAACATCATATATTGGTGGTAGCCGCCACAAATCGTCCTGATATGATAGATGATGCCTTGATGCGTCCCGGACGTTTTGATAAGCTAATTCATGTTCCTGCTCCAGATTTGGAATCTCGTTTAGCGTTGCTCAAATTGCAAGCGAAACGTATGCCATTCCATTGCGATGTGAATCTAGAAAATATTGCTCAGCTTACGTCGCGCTTTTCTGGAGCCGATTTGTGTAATCTCTGCAATGAGGCTGCCATTGAGTCTATCCAACGAGATTTCGATGCCACGGCCATTGAATGGCAGGATTTTGAAAAGGTTCTGAACAGACAGAAGTCATCGCTGACTCAAGCGCAAATCGATGCTTATTATAAGTTTGCTTATAAATTTCTGTAATAAAATTAACATTTTACGATTTTGACAATTAGTCGTCTGTCGGCTGTCATAAAGGTCTAGAAGTTTCTTGGCACACACCCTGTATTAGATTTAGATACCCTTCTCTTTCACATGCATGCTTTCTCTGTCTCTTTTATGTCAATTTGCTGGAGATATATGTATGTACATATGTATAAATGGGTTCTCTTTATATAATCTTTAGGCTGAAATTCTTTAAAATTCAATAATGAATTTTATTGGAAATCATTTATTTAATCTGCCAACATTAAAGACCAAATAATAAAGAAATAACAAGATTTAAAAAATAACTGAAACATTGTGCTAGCTATTCTTTCAGTGCTGCCTTAAAGTTAGCCAATTAATGGCTAGTTATAGCTGCTTTTAATTTCGATTGTTACTCAACACTAGCCAGTGATGAATTCCGATATTCATTGCGACTGTCAAATACTAATAAAAACAATAATATTAACAATAAACATTAACCAATAGAAGTGACTCACCGGGAAGAGGAACAACTGCCGCAATGGCAACTGATCCCAGAAAAGATGCAGCGCCGCCCAGCTATGAAGAGGTCATGAATAGCACGTCGGAAGGTAAAGTAAAGTTCAAAAGTTCTAGAAAAAGTACTTCAGGTGATCATTTTATGTATGTGCGTTTTTCTTTTTTAGGCCTCATAGCGGGAGTGCATCATGGTGGAGCGACGGCTCCGCCTCCAAATATGCATATGGCAACATATGGAGCATTCGAAACGACACCAGTGAGTGTGATTGTGCAGCCAGCGCCAGTGGCTCTGCCCACAGAAATTATTGTGATCGGAGGGTGTCCGGCTTGTAGAATTGGTTACCTCCAGGATACATATTCGGCATTGGGCCTTTTTTGTGCCATTTTCTTTTTTCCTGTCGGCTTGCTGTGCTGTCTAGCTATGCGCGAGAAACGCTGCAGTAATTGTGGAACCGTTTTTTAAAAATCAATCAGCCATTAAATATGGGTTAACAGATGGCAATTGGTTAGAAATGTATAGGAGTATAGGAGAAGAATAAAGGGGTCGGCTAAGGCAATACAAATTGGCATTCAAAATGCTCATCATCATAGAATATATGTATGTAGCTTTCCATTGTGACTAATTTTTGTTTTGTTGCATAGATTCCCAAACTATTATTCGTTGTTAATCGTTAGCCTTTTAATCATTAAACCATTATCTGTAAATATGTAAGCAGTCAGATTTATGTCAAGTCTCTCTCTTTATCATCCTCTGTCTTTTAGTCTCTATAAGAATGTTGCTATAGAAATATTCTCTCGGATTCTTTATGTATACATACATATGTATGTGTATATGTATGTCCATCCAACGTTGTTGTCGAGCCGCGCTTCCGTTAAATTTAATTGAAATATAATGGGGGAGGTTTTAAATTACGATGACCGTTTTACTTGTTCAAGTTGTTGCGAACGACTAAGAAACACCCTGTAAGTTTTGAACTCACAGAAAGTAAGGGAAATTCTTGTGATAGTTGCAGAATGTACTAAAAGTAGGTGAAGGAATTAAAATTATAGCCAATTGTTACACCACATAACCAGAGGGTCCTATTTTGCAATATTAAAACATAAACCAGGTGACTTAATCTAGAAAGGATTACAAACACATACATATATTGGATATATCTATAAACTCTGGGTCATACACATTCCTCTCCATATCGTAAAGATGGAAATATGTTTGTTATAAAATTGAAATTATCATTTTGGGGCAATTAGAACTTAATATCAATGTGTATAATCATAAATAAAAGAAATAGAAAACAAACTTTCATCTGTGGAAATGATGAAATCATTATAATTTCAGATGGCATAGATATCTATATTTATCTGCATGATTTAACTGATATGCCCACCTGTTGGGTTTCATGGTCGTAGGGTAAAATAACAAACACTCACCGGCGACCGGCAACATCCGCCGTGTCAGCATCTTTGAGATGGGCAGGCAGTCGCAAATGTCTCGCTTTATCGACATCATGTCTATAATTTGTTTACCGCTTTGCCTGTTGGTCCACCTTATTCTCCTCCTCTTGCTCTGCTCTGACGTGGGATCATCGGCAGCAGCAGCATCTGCCCCGTACAATGTAGTGATGGTTATCTTTGATGACCTGCGTCCAGTCTTGGGCGCCTATGGCGATACATTGGCCCGTACACCGTATTTAGATGGCTTTGCCAAGGGAAGTCATCTATTTACCCATGCTTATAGTCAGGTGAGTAAATGAGTAATGTTTGCCATCTTCTTTCTATTCCACTATTATATGTATGTTGTTTCGTTTTTAGCAAGCTCTCTGCGCCCCCAGTCGAAATTCTTTGCTAACTGGCCGACGTCCGGACACTCTGCATCTGTATGACTTTTATAGTTATTGGCGAAATTTTGTTGGAAATTTCACCACATTGCCGCAATACTTCAAAGATCATGGGTATTATACATATAGCTGTGGGAAAGTGTTTCATCCAGGTCTGTCCTCGAACAATAGCGATGATTATCCCATGAGTTGGTCAAAGCCGCCATTTCGGCCACGAACCGAACAGTTTATGAACTCACCAGTGTGTCCGGACCGCAACGGTATACTCCGTAAGAATCTAATATGTCCGGTGCAACTGCAAACGCAACCGTATAAGACTTTGCCAGATATTGAGTCCGTAGCGGAGGCTTTGCGCTTTATTGAATCGCATGGAAGTCAACAAAAGCAACAGCCATATTTCTTGGCCGTGGGTTTCCATAAGCCACATATCAATTTTCGTTTTCCACGACAATTTCTCCATAAGTTTGATATCTCCCAGTTCTTTAACTACACAGAGGATGATGTTAAGCCACCAGATATGCCACCAGTTGCATGGAATCCCTATACAGATGTCAGGGCCAGGGATGATTTTAAGCATACGAATATTTCATTTCCATATGGCCCGATTTCCAGACATCAATCGGCCCAGATACGTCAGGCGTACTATGCTTCTGTTTCGTATGTCGATGATTTATTTGGTAAACTAATTGCGGGTCTCGATTTGGAGCACACAGTGGTCATGGTACTGGGTGATCACGGTTGGTCCCTTGGCGAGCATGCCGAATGGGCGAAATATAGTAATTTTGAGGTGGCTCTGCGTGTTCCATTCATTCTGCGCACTCCGGAGTTCCCATTGAACGAGATGAGACGTTATCATGGCATTACCGAGTTGCTGGATGTCTTTCCCACTCTGGTGGACTTGGCCCATTTGCCAAGATTACCGCCATGCAATGGCAATCGAAATGTTCTCACTTGTGGTGAGGGCAAAAGCTTGTATCCCCAATTGAAGGGTTTGCATTTGGGTAAGTTGTGGCCCCCCAAAAGAAAAGGTATGCATTTTGAAACATGTATGTATGTACATATTTAAGGTGAGAACTATGTGGCATTGAGTCAATATCCACGTCCTGGTATGTTACCCACTAAGCATCCAAATAGTGATAAGCCCAAATTGCGTAATATCAAAATAATGGGCTATAGTCTGCGTACCGATCTGTATCGTTATACATTATGGATCCGATTTCATGCTCATAACTTTAGTCGAGGTTAGTTTAAAGGGTTTGCGATAAGTTTCATTGAGATGAAATTGAATTTGATGTTTGCAGATTGGAATGATATTTATGGTGAGGAATTGTATGATCATCGTTTGGATTCTGGTGAGGAGTTGAATCTGGTGCCAATGCCCGAATTTGATGATGTGCGTCAACGACTTCGACGGCGTCTGATCGAGGCCGTAGGCAGCTAGGAGGTATCTCTTACGCTCTCGCTCTCACTCTCGGATTTTTCTTATGAATAAATTTATAATAAAAGCACAACAAAACAACACAATGTTGTCTCTCACTTGGGGAGGGAGGAGGCAGATGGAGATGGTGATGAAGGAAATGGAGGAGGAGGAGACGAAGCAAAAATCTGGTCGCCATAATTGGAATTTAATACTTCCGGTTTGAATGCTGCACAACGACAGCGACATGAAAGGCATTGCCTGGCCTGGCCCGGCCTGGCTTGGTTTGGCTTGGGCTGCCTGCCTGCATATTTTTCGCTGTAATTCGCTGACAACAGCAACAATCCATCCCTCTCTATAACGCTCCCCATCCTCCACCTCAAACCACCTCCGCCACCATCACCACTCCCCCTAGCAGCCCCTAGTCCATTCAGTAAAAGTTCAGACGCTGCGCGCATGCGTGACTTGTGTCCATTGCCTTTTTGGTTTCATTCGTTCGTTGGCTGTTTTTTCTTTTTTGTTTTTTGTGAATTTTTGTGAATGAAATTTCATTCAACGTTGGCGGCGTTGCGTTGGCGTTGACGTTGACGTTCACATTGGCGGTGCGACGACGACGCTGACGCCCAAAATTGGAGACAAAAAAGAGAAAAAAACACCAAATGAAACCTCCAACTGGCTTTCCAATCGACTGTTGCCAGGCAAGTGAAAATGCTGTTGGCTTTTCGATAATTAAATCTGTCTGACAGTTGATGGAAAACGTTGTCCAAGTATGTTATGGCTGGCCATAACACTCCCTGTGTCCAAAGGGTTGCGGTTTCAGGAAAATGTGTTGCATGGCATTCTGGACCGCTTGATGGTGGGCTAATGAGTCCATTTGGCCACTATGCATGTGCATACGCTGCGTATGCGTAATATGTGTGCATGCGGTTAGGCCAATGTTAAATCAGCGGCATAACCACTGTGAGTTGGCTAAAATTAAGGTAGCCATTTGAGAGAGGTCCACTCAGGCTGCAAATCATTAAAATTTGAAAACTCATCAATGAATCCAAATTGGCTACATCCATACATTCGTCTAATTCGCATGCCTAAACATCAATTGGTATTTTCATGATGTCCTTGCCAAATTTCTTCACTTTTTTTGCATGAAAAACTAAAAATTTTGTTAAATTAAAGAAAATCTTAACAGATAGTTGAGACTAAACCTCTTTAAGGATCATCTATGTATATTTGTATGCCCAGATCTTTGTTTTTCTTAAACTTTAACCTTCACTTAGATCATAGATTGAAACGATTTGGAGTAACAATGAAAGTATTGTTGTTCTTACATGCAAACATATGTATGTACATACATACATACAACAAGAACTAAGATTCAGATTTATGTGGATTCATTAGTTGATATATTTACCACTTCGTTACGCTAGAATTCCTGAATCCCCACCCAATTAGAAAGAAAAACCTCCTTAGTCTAACCTCACCTTAACTTTGGGTTTAGCTTACCTCACCTTCTCTGGCTGTCATAGCATTTCCGTTTATTTTTGGTTTTCCCTGTATGTAATTCATTTTCTTTACCGTTGCATTGTTGACAGCGCTTTTCTAATTCGCGCATAAGGTGAGGCATAAGGTAAGGCAAGGCAAGGCAAGGCAAGGTCTCTCCTCGGGGAGACACCTAGGGTCTGGGTGTGTGTTGTGTGTGGCGTGCCTGAGTTTTTTTTTTTTTTTTTTTCTGCGGCTAACCGCAGGAATAGTCAAAGCGCATGTATACATACATACAAACATACATACATACATACATATGTACTATGTATAATAATCTATGGCACTTTGGAGGTTTAGCTCGATAGATAGATAGTTAGATGGAGGTTGAAAATTGTTAGACAGACTGACTCTAAAATCATATCTCTATGTTTGTTTGTTATTTTTTTTTCCACATTCAAGCCCACGAAATGTTTTAAAGTAAATACCAAGAAAATAATGCGCGAATACAACTTTAATTTGAATTTGTAGGTTGCCCCGTTTGCCGTTTTATTTCTAAGCAAACTTAGATGCGTGGGCGTCTCAAACGAAATTGCAAAAGATGCGTAGGCAGACTGAGAGGCAGTCAGTCAGGCAGGCAGGCAGGCAGGCAGGCAGGCAGGCAGTCAAGCCGGCAACTCAGACCGCAACCGAGACCGGGTCTATGTCTCACTACCATGCCAAAAGGTGTGCGTGTGTGTGTGTGTTTTTTGTATGATGTGGGATATAGTTCATCAAGAGGCTCTAGCTGATTTTAGGTAAACTCAAATAAAACTCTGAACTGAACTGAGATGCCCGTCTCAAAGCTCCAAGCATCAGAGAGTTTAAATCGAGTTGTCTCCGGTTGGTCGGTCTGTCGTTTGCTCGCTTGGTCGGCCTCCCGCTGTAAATAAATAATACAAAAAAAAAAAAACAAAAACAAAAAAATGCTAATTTTCGTTGACATGCCATAGTTTGGCTAATGACGAAGGTTGTTTGTGAGTTGACGCCGTTGCCAAAAAGACAACCAAACCAAACACAACTCAAAATACTAATGTCTATATAGTTCTATCTAAACAACGACCTCAACAATACCCTGCAATTGAAGTCAGTGTTGCGGCTTTAACAGACAAGTATCAGAATTAGTTGTGAATCTAATTACTCTTTAAATTTAAAAGTCTAAATGAGCTAAATATGTCTTCTTCCTCTGCCCCGATATTTGTCTCAGTTGATATTAATAGAACTTATCGAACCATTCTCGTATATATTGTGGAAATTGTAAGGATTTCAGATCATTTTATCCAAGTAAATCTTATTAAAGATAGAATTTTTCAAATTTTAGGAAAAAACTTAACATTTTACGACTAGGAATAGGAAGTTTTATCTCTAAAAAATGATTCTTATTCAATTGTAACATTGTTTATTGGAAAAGTCTTATCACACAATATTAGAGCCGTTTAAGTGAAGTTTAACCATTTCAAACTCAAACTATTTATATTTGAAATATTATTAACAAATGAATCTACCCGTTTAATAGGGTATAATATTTATATATGTATAAACTGGTTGCTGCTGTGTGAGTGCAAAGTGATTTCGAGGCGAATGGTAGTCGTAGTAGTAGTAGTAGTAGAAATAGTAGTATTAGTAGTAGCCGGTGTAGGAGGGGAGAGGTGTCAAGTCCGAGAGAGCTTACACCAAAATAGAGAAGAATAAAATTTCTTTTGATGGAATTTCCATGAATTAATATTGCTGCCGGATTATGTCCACCACCACCACCAACAACCATCATCATCATCATCATCATCATCATCATCATCATCATGGTGATCATTGGTTATTGGATGTTCGGGTTCGGTTGCTTCTCCTCAGGTGTCTGTCAATTTATATGCATTATACTATATATACGATTTTTATGCCCAAACAGATGTCAAGCTGCGTCAAGCTGGAATTTAATGTTTAGATGATTATAGATTATTTGAATGGAAATCTTAAGAAACAAGGAGAGAGAGAGAGAGAGAGAGAGAGAGAGAGAGAGGGGAGAGAGAGAGAGAGTGTTTACAATTTACAGGTAAAATCTCTTCTATCTAGATCAGAAAATATTTCAATATTGCAAAATTGTTTGAGAGAAAGTGATTTCAGAGTTTGAAAAAATTGCAATTAAATAAGCACAAGGATGAGATCGTTTGCCTTTTTCTTTCTCATCTTCATTTCTTGGGCATTCTGGCATTTGATCAATGTCAAGGCCTGATCACTTCATCAGATCCATAACTACAACAAATAACTTTTGGTATTTACACACACACACACACACGTATACAATCGATCTACAGCCTTGGCCAACAATGACTGCAAAATTTATATAAAAAACACAAAAAAAAATGAAGCAAGTAAGTCGACTCGTCGACTCGGGTATACCATACACCAGGTGAAACAAATTTTTTTAAATTTCGAAAACCAAATGTACATATGTACATATGTATGTCTATTAAATTGTTTTTACATGTTTCATAGTATGTGCTATCTCGCTCACTCTACGAACACACGAGCACTCTAGCGCCGCTACTAGCCAACGGCCAATTCTGGCCTTGTGGACCGCGTAGTAAAATACGTTCATACGCATATTTTGCATGTTTCTAGTCCGATTTCAATAAAATTTGGTAGTTTTGTAGAAATAGATAAGATTAATTAGTCTGCCGAATTTGAATGCGATAGTCAAAAAACTACAGGAGAAAATCGGTTTTTTCTTAATTATGGAGGCGGAAGTGGGCGTGGCAAAATATGAAAATATATATACTCTGCGCGAATACTAAGCCAGTATACATACTAAATTTGGTGACTTTAGCTTTGTTTGTTTTTGATAAAAATCAGTTTTGTTTGATTTGCGGGGGGCGGAAGTGGGCGTGGCAAAATTTTTAAATAGCCAGTTTCTGCGCGTCTATGAAACTAGTCTGCATACCAAATTTGATGTCGCTAGCTGTCATAGTTTTTAAGAAAATCAGTTTTATGTAAATTCCGGGGGCGGAAGGGGGCGTGGCAAAAAGTTTAAACAATTAGTTTCTGCGCGCCAACTAAACGAGTATATAAACCAAATTTGATGTGTCTAGCTGTTATACTTTTTAAGAAAAACAGTTTTATGTGATTCCTGGGGGCGTAAGGGGGCGTGGCCGAAATTCCAATTAACTCTGAACATGTGCATACTACACGAGTATACATACCAAATTTGGTGGCTCTAGCTCTTATAGTCTCCGAGATCTGCGTGTTCATACGGACGGACGGACGGACGGACGGACGGACGGACGGACGGACGGACGGACGGACGGACGGACGGACAGACGGACATGGCTAGATCGACTCGGCTATTCATCCTGATCAAGAATATATATACTTTATAGGGTCGGAGAAGCTTCCTTCTGCCTGTTACATACATTTTGGCGACTTTAATATACCATTTCACCCTATGGGTGTATGGTATAAAAACCATCCAACAACAACAGGGCCAAAAAGAAATTGCTTAAGTCAAAAAAGAAAAAAAAAAAAATTTTGAATGAAATTCACGCGAGGCAAAAAAAAAAAAAAAAAAAAACAACAAAATGTATATATATATATATATAAAAAACAAGATCAACGATGACCATTCAGATGGGGGGGGAGGGGAAACAATGAAGTAGAAGAAGATCGTACCCGAACCCGGCCCCTTTTGGACATCGTCTGTCTTGTAGCAACAAAATAATTTATTGAAATTCAAATTTATTATCTGAAGATGTTCCTCGTTTTCATTCTCGGGCTTGGCTTCTTTGCTCGATTCTTGATTCTTGATTTTTGGGTTTTTTTTTTGTTTCCTCAACCCAAAACCAATTCAACTGGAATGCAGCAAACAAAAACACATATGGCCCAGAGCGTAAAACGAAACGAAACGAAACGAAACAATCAAGAATGAGTGTAGAAATTCCACAATGAGCCCACGCAGTGACTTGGGCTGAGGTTGAAGCTGGTGGCATGGGTATTGGGTACGGATATTGGGTATGCTAAGGTAAGGTAAGGTTAGGTTAGGTAAGGTAAGGTAACTTAAGGCCCAGGTCCATGTCATGCCAGGCTGGCAGGCGGGCAGGAGGGGAAAAATCTGTATAATCAACGTTTAGCTGAACGGATTAAGGCAAGAGACGGTTGTTTTTTTTTTTTTTTTTTGCTGACTGCGTTTGTTACATGTGGAATAAACAAATATACATATATATATACCAATACTATATACATATATATGTATGTATAAGCCATGAGTGGGCGCGGTAGGCGGCGGCAACAGCAGTGGCAGCTACAATGGTGAGAGGCTGAAAATAAGGTAAATATATATGTATATGTATGTATGTGGAGATGGGGGTGAAGAGTGACCGACCGCAAACATTTTGAGAGGCCTCCCGAATACAGGCAGCCGTTGTAACGCGTGCTAAACAAGTTTCTCGATCGGTTCCAACAACGATCAGAGTAAACCAAAGCAAAGTAGAGTGATGTAGAAGAGGGCAAAGGGGAGCAGAGTGAAGGGGGGGCGGGCACGTCTTTGTCTTTTGTGTCTTGTCTTGTGTCTTGTCTTGCTTGTTGTCTTTTTTGTTGTTGTTGTTGTTTCTTTTTGATACCCTGCCCGCATTTGGGGCAATACTTCTTCAGGGGTTAATTGTTTATTGACAAAATCTGAACAACTCATAAAGATATATATGTACATACATACGTATGTATATGTATGTATATAATTCATTAACAGTTCAGTTGATATAACATTAGGATAAAGTATCCTTACACAAACCCACCTGAATCCCTTAGCAACTTCAACGTCTTCTATGCTCATTACAAATAAATGAGAATGGAAATGAAATCATCTGTGACTATAATTTAAAGTAGACTAGAATAAATTAGCAACTACTAGTTAAGTAGTTATAGCTAACTTTTTTACTATAACCAATTCGGATTTTGAATATAATATGTTGATGATGTCCACAGAATCGTAACCTCTCTATATATATAGTCTGGATAGTAAACTAATTGGCATGTAAACCCGAATAATAACAATAAGAACAACCGAAACCCATAATAAAATGATAATACTAATCATTATCAATATTTAATATAATAAATTCTGCTTATTACTCAATCAAATTAATATAGATGGAAATTCTTAAAAAAAATCTGAAGAACTTGATGGTTCTTGAAATGGCTAAACACATTTTTTCCACATTTTTTGGAATACCTTTTTTTCTTCCTTTAAAGGATACTCAAACCGGCTTGAATCTAGATAGAAAATTGAAATATTTCAAGTCCTTTGAAGGGTTTTATGTTTTCTGCATACTATAATAATTTGTCTTTCTGCTAAAGAAGGTTTCTCGATTTGTTGGCTTAGATCCTTAACTCACAATCACAAGTTGGGCCAAATGCAAGTGAAAACTGATCATCATCATCTAGTCGAACCTCGTGGATCTAATATAATTTGATGTATTTTTGTTTTTTCTTGATGGTCGCAGCACAAAAGGTTTATAACTGGGCTGTTTGGTGAAGTCCGGGGGTGGGGGGTGGGGCCATATGAAGAACTGAGCTGGTCTCTTTCATCGGTTCTTTGGGGTCTTTTTATACCATACACCCATAGGGTGAAATGGTATATTAAAGTCGCCAAAATGTATGTAACAGGCAGAAGGAAGCTTCTCCGACCCTATAAAGTATATATATTCTTGATCAGGATCAACAGCCGAGTCGATCTAGCCATGTCCGTCTGTCCGTCCGTCCGTCCGTCTGTATGAACACGCAGATCTCGGAGACTATAAGAGCTAGAGCCACCAAATTTGGTATGTATACTCGTGTAGTATGCACATGTTCAGCATTAATTGGAATTTCGGCCACGCCCCCTTACGCCCCCAGGAATCACATAAAACTGTTTTTCTTAAAAAGTATGACAGCTAGAGACATCAAATTTAGTTTGTATACCCGATTAGTTAGTGCGCAGAAATTAACTGTTCAAACTTTTTGCCACGCCCCCTTACGCCCCCAGGAATCACACAAAACTGTTTTTCTTAAAAAGTATAATAGCTAGAGACATCAAATTTGGTTTATATGCTCGGTTGGTTAGCGCGCAGAAACTAATTGTTTAAACTTTTTGCCACGCCCCCTTCCGCCCCCGGAGTTTACATAAAAGTGATTTCCTTAAAAACTATGATAGCTACCGACATCAAATTTAGTATGTAGACTAGCTTAATAGACGCGCAGATATTGGCTATTTAAACATTTTGCCACGCCCACTTCCGCCCCCGTAAATTAAACAAAACTGATTTTATCAAAAACTAACAAAGCTAGTCACCAAATTTAGTATGTATACTGGCATAGTATGCGCAGAGAATTTAGATATTTTCACATTTTGCCACGCCCACTTCCGCCTCCATAATTTAGAAAAAAACGATTTCCTCCTTTAGTTTTTTGACTATCGCATTTAAATTTGGCAGACTAATTAATCTTATCTATTTCTACCAAACTACCAAATTTTATTGAAATCGGACTAGAATCATGTAAAATATGCGTATGAACGTATTTTACTACGCGGTCCACAAGGCCAGAATTGGACGTTGGCTAGTAGCGGCGCTAGAGTGCTCGTGTGTTTGTAGAGTGAGCGAGATAGCACATAGTATAAGACATGTAAAAACAATTGAATAGACATACATTTGGTCTTCGAAATTTGAAATATTTGTTTCACCAGGTGTATGGTATACCCAAGTCGACGAGTCGACTTACTTGCTTCATTTTTTTTCTCTCTGCCGCGATATAAAAGACATTGAGAAATTGTTTTCCTTTTCAGTGGGGCGGCTGCTGATGTTGAATGCTGCGTCAGCTTCTTTCTACTGCCGCATTTTATGATAATAAATATTTATGCTTTTCTTGAGCTCTCTGTACGTACATATATACTACAGAAATCGGTGACTGAAAACGAAACGACAAAAAAAAAAGCAAATACCCCTCCTCCACCCCCCACCCACAGAGATCAGAGATCCAGATTCTGTTCTCTTTCTGATTCCCGCCGCTTTTGCTACCATTGTGCCTTATTTACGGCCAAATAATTCAAATTACGATCCGACCTCTTCACCAGATGAACCACAAGAAGTATCTGTATCTGTAGTTGTATATCTCAACACCACACACATCTGTGTGTGTGTGTGTGTGTGTGTGTGTGTGGATGACAATGGCCCGGCAAGGGGCCGCGTGCCAAAATAAAAAATAATAATACAATTTTGATGAACTACATTAAAAAAAATAAACGACAGCCAAAAGACAAAAAGAGATCTCGACCTCAGCAGAAATTGTTCACAGGGTTTCCTGGAAGCGATCTTTTTTAGCCACTAGCCAAAGGTTTTTTTTTTTTTTTTTGTTTGCTTGTTTTTGTTTTTCATCTTATACCCTTTAGTGTCGCCAAAAAAAAAAAAATTTATATGGAATATAAAATGGAAATCAAATTGGTTTCCTTCTTCAACTAGATAGATCGTTTATCTATAACTTTTGATATCCAAAATAAGCCAAATGAACCTTGAAAGGGTATAGAAATGTCGGCATTAATTAAATTGTATCATTTTTTTTTAATTTTTGCTCTGCTAAGCAAATTTGTTTGACCCATTGCAGTATTTGGGGTGATTGGGGGAGTGAAAGGGGGCACGATCTCCACCCCCTCCGCCCTTACCTTCTGCTCTCTGGCAAGTCACTCTGACGCTGACGTTTGTGGCCAGGAAAAAAGTTTACAATTAAATGATTTAAACAATGTTTTGCCATTTTACGGTTTACACCTGTTTGAGGTTAAAACTATAAATATCCATGCCGTAAATAAGTGTATATCCATGGCCATGGTTCGAATTTATTTCCTCATCCTCCCTCTCATCCACCCCATGTGGGTGAGTGGGTGTGTGGGTGTCTCTCACTCTGGCCACTACCCTCAATCGTTTGCCCGATCGCTTGCTTTCTTCAATCTGTTGAAGATTTTCATTTAAATTTTCCAATTTTTACGCTTTAAATTTAATGAGCACTTCAGGTGGTAGCTCAGGTGCCGGGTATAATGGATTGGACGGAGGGAGGGGGGTTGTGCGAGTGTGTGTGTGGTTGGTCTATGGGTGTTGGGGGATAGAGGCCAGCAGCAATTGCTGGCGCCAGTTTTTCGCTAAATGTTATTTGAAATATTTTTCTTTGTGTTTTATTTGCGGAAAATTTCGCATTTAAAAAAAATGTTTGGACTGCCTCCCTCCGCCTTATTCCCCACATCCCCACACACACAAAGAGAGACACATAGAGCGAGAAATGTTTGAACTGTGTGCGGATATGGCAACGCTGTTCAACTGTAGCAATGCGGACTTAACCTCAATAAGCCGAGTTATAACTGTCAGAAGTCTGTAAACAAATACATTTAAAGGACCTTAGGAAATGGTTTCAAGTTGGTGAAAGGTCAAAACTTTTTCCATGTCAAAATTTTGTAATAATATCCGAAAAGAAAAGCTTAAAGTGGATCCTATCCCTTAAGATCGCGTAGATCATTGAAAAATTTGGAAAATTTTTCTCCAAAACTTCAAATAGTTTTGAGTTTCAATCTATAAGATGTATATAGAAAATTGGATGGGTATGATAGAGTCTTTCTCAGTTAAGGTATGGACAAAGTATTTCTTGTTTGTAGATCTTTTAATCCTCAGAATATTTGACATCATTCAATATTGGCCTAAAAAAAGGTAAAAGGTTTAACACTTTTGTTATTCGCTTATTCTTATGTAAGTATTTTTTGCCTTAATATGTATGTAATTGAGATGACTGTTGTAGGGGGGGCGGCTGAGGCGTGGCAAAGGGCTTGGTTTCTCTTCATGGAAACGGCTTTTCCGCTTTCAACTGCAAACTGCAACCTCTATTGTGGGTCTATGGCTTGGTGCGGGTGCTGCGATTGATGGAATGAATCTATCTACATATGTACATACATACATATGTAAGTATGTATGTATGTATGTATGTATGAATGTATGAACGTACACAGCACACACATCGGAGAGGAAGTGCTCTTCCGGTCTTGAAAATGATGTAAATGAAAATATGTATTTTCTTGTTGTTGCTGCTGTTGTCTATGTTGTTGTTGGGGTTTTTTTTGTAATTTTTTTTTTTTTAGTTTTTTATTTTATTTAATTTTATTTTATGAATAGATTGCTTTACGCATACAGAAATAGGCAAAGCGATGGCGGCGGCGGCGGTGGCGGCGTCAGTTGATGGCATCGTCATGTAGGAAGGAAAAGGGGGATGAAGAAAGACGACAAAGAGGAGTAGCATGGGGGCGGGGGAGGCGGTTGTGGTACTGGGGAGGTGGTTGAGAGTGGGGGAGCCAGCCAAACGATGGATGGATGGATGGTTGGATGGATGGATGGATGGTCGCTTTGGCTTGGATGAATGACTGATTGTGCCTGTGTGTGCGTGTGTGTGGCCTCCTCACATGGATCGGCGGATCGTTGGATCGTTGGATTGCTGGATCGCTTGGATCGCTTGGATCGCTTGGATCGTTTGGATCGAGCCTCATGTCGCGTAGGGTTTATGTTTATCCAAATAAGCTGCGGCATTGTATAAAGTAACAACTGCCTCAACTGCCGCTGACTGCTGTGGGGTGCTAATAAATAAATCGCATTTGATGTGGATGTGCAAATGTGTGCACATACTTACACACACACACACACATGCGATAACTACTGTGCAAGGCAGAGTTTGTTTAGCTATCTAAATATGTAAGCAGATACTATAGTTTCACCTCGAATCGAATCGGGGAATACAACAACACAAAACTATTCAATGTTTACATTCACAACGACTCTTGAAGGGCGCTACAAATCAATAGTTGCTTCTTTTTTTTGTTTTGTTTTGTTTTTAAACAATAGTCAAAGGGTTTATAAATAAATACAAATTTTTGAAATCTTCTTATTACTTAGAACACAAGAAAGATAATGAAAGATAATAATCATAGCTTTAATTTGATTTCATTTAAAGTAGTAAGAAAAAACAGAGGGCAGATGGGGATATAAGATCGTCTGATCGAAAGAGATGGAAACTATCTACATATTTACTTTAACTTTAATTTAATCAATCTATTGTTCATTCAAGGACTTCAAAAGGGATAAGAAGCGTGGTAGATCTAAAATTTTTCCTAAGGTTAAAAAATTTGCAATAAATTGATAAAGTTTTGGCATTAAAAAACGAAACTCAGCTAAAGCCAAATTTGGTCTATTTTGGTCTTAAACTAAACTCTCAATGAATATTTAGAACAAAAAATATTGAAATTACTTAATTTTTAATGGAAAATTCAATGATAAGTATGTATGTATAAAAAAAAACTCAAAATGAAGCTATCAAAAATCAATTTCTATGGGTTATTTCACAAGTGTTGGATGGTTTCTCCAAACATTTTGTAATTTCAAGTAGCACTTTAATGTTTCATTGAACGGAAAACATTGATTGTATTTACCAAACATATGTACATATATATATAGATATAGAGATATATATAAGTATAATTTGGAGAGAAAATGCTCTAGCCATTCAATCATTCAGTCATCCATTCATTTTGAGTGTAGTGCACCCCACTCAAACATTCAAACACACACACACACACTCACACTCACACTCAATTTGAATCCAAACTGAAAGTAATTTGATATTCAGTGAGCAACTGCACAGCAACAAAAAACCATTGTGAATGGGCTGCGTACAATATTTGTTGTAGTTGTTGTTGTTGTTGTACATTTACATTTACATTCCCATTTGCATTGATTGTGCATGACTCTATGTAATTTTAATCACAACTCACACACACACACACACACACACATATGCCCCAAAGCTGTTGTAAAAGGGATTTCCTGTTATGAATATTCCATCAACATAATTATTACTTACAACTTGGCATTTACTTTACTTACTTATACTTTACTCGTCGTCGCCTAGGCACTCTCTGATGCCCATACGCAATCATTTCCGTTGGTGGCCAGTTTGGTGTTTCGTTTCGTTTCGTTTTTACAGTTAACAGCTAATTAAGTTAATATTCAAAACAAAAAAAATTAGAAACGAAAAAAGAAACATTGTACCTCCAGAATTGACCCCAAAGTGACCAGAGAAATCTTCTCTGACTCACACCCAGCACAGATCAGCAGAATGTACATACATATGTATGTATGTATGTATTTTAACAGTTAAACCATAAAAATTCCTTGTCGATTTGATTAATTAATTAATGCTCAACCCTTTTGTGTCACGCTCATCTTAAGTGTCGGCATTTGGCACTTTTAAGAAATATGTCATTACAGTAATAATCGCCTCCCGACCTCTGATGTTGAACTTGAATGAATGATGATGATGATGATGATTAAGCCCCAATGAAAAACCATACTTAATGATGATGTGACTCACATTACTCAGACAACAAAAAAAAAATTGGAATGCCAATATGAAGAAATAGAAGGATATTGAAGCCATTCATTGGGAATAAATGTTGTCCATTGATGAGGGAAAACCACTCTAACTCTCTAACTCTCATACATAGGCTCCACCTATGCAACACCTGTGACTGGGGGGATCTTTGCCCCCTAAAGTATGCAATAGACTAGAAATATATTCATTGTTTTCAACGAAGTTAATAAATGTTACCTAAAAATGGTTTATGAACAATGTTTACTTCATGAGGACTATCTAACATTTTATTTATGTATGCTTTTTGCATACTTTAGGGGGCTAATTTTCATCCATTTGAGAGTTTTTTATCGGCCTTTTTATAATTTCTGATTTCTTTTCGTGTTACCTTTCCTAAAGTTGAATTTGTAGGTCTCACAATTAGTTAGTTAGTTTTTGCATAGCATACTTTTGGGAACTACAATAGTTATTAAGGAATCTGTTCAATTAGTAATCATTTCATTTGCAAAAGTCCTTTCGATTGCTCATTAATTTTTCATATGAAAACTAAAATCGGTTTCAAGATTGAAATTCTGTTTTCTCAAGTGTTTACGATGTTAAAGGCAAAAGCTATGCACTCTGTTCTTTGGTAATTTCAAGCGAATATACAATTCCAACACCAACAAAACGGAAAAACAAATACATACATACATACATATACAACAAGAACAACAACAAATACACGTTTAATGACCTTAAAGGACGTAAGAAAAAATGCTTAGAGATTTCTCTAGAAAACGCAAAAACAGTCGCTCCAAACGACAGAATGAAGGCAGTTTTGGAGCTGAAAGTGAACTGAGGTGAAGTCCAAAGCTGGAGGCCCTCCAATACAAGCAACAACAACAACAACAAACAACAGTGCATAATAATAAAGCTGCTGTTGGCTGTTGCTGCTGCCACGCCCAGTCAGCCTTTTGCACAAGAATCAGGCACAGTCGAACAGAAAGAGACCGAGTGAGAGCGAGAGAGAGAGGGCAAAAGAGAGAGACTATTAGCCATAATGTGGTCTGGCCGTGAAGGCCCCTCACAAACGAGAAGGCAACTCGAGCATCGATGGATGCTGAAGAGAATTTTGCCAGCATGCGCGCAGCTACTGTGCATTACCTCAACTCTACTGTCCCCGCCCCCCAGCCCCGCAGCAAAGGCTTCCCTGCCAGCGAGCGGGGACCGAGCGACCGCTCATGCTCTGGTTGGAGGTTGGGGGATCCTCAAGTCTTCGACCAGTTTGCTGCTGCTGCTGCAGTTAAGCCGCACGCACTAAACCCAAATGACCGACCGACCGACCGACATACGGCCGGACGACGAAGCAGAAGAAGAAGAAGGCTTTTGTATTTGGTTTATTTGTCTGTCGTGTTTTTTTTTTTCTTCTTCTTTCTTTCTTTGATTTTTTTTTTTTTTTGTGTACAGGTTTTCTTTTATTCATTATTGTATTTTTTTTTCACCAGCGTCATCGTTCACACACACACACAACCGCACACTTAATGTGTGTGTGTGTGTGTGTGTATTCACGGCTGTGGCTACTGTGCTACGCTTTGCTTTACGAGCAGCTACACTGAACAAAAATCCTCATCAAGTTGCGCCTGCGCACCAAAAAAAAAACGAATAAATAATAATAATATAAAATACGAGAGAGAGAGAGAGAGAGACAGTGAGAGTGATAGAGAGAGAGGGGGAAAATACAAAAATTAATTTGAATGGAATAATAAAGAAATCTGAAAATAAAATAAATAAGAAAAGCTTTTGAGTGCTTGGGGGCATTTGTTATGGACTTGGTCCCGTGTCTCTGGGCATGAGAGAGATGGAGTCGAAGTTGGAGTTGGAGATGG
Source organism: Drosophila tropicalis (assembly GCF_018151085.1). Taxonomy (NCBI): domain Eukaryota; kingdom Metazoa; phylum Arthropoda; class Insecta; order Diptera; family Drosophilidae; genus Drosophila; species Drosophila tropicalis. Next base: position 3,023,701 of record NW_027172929.1, on the reverse strand, counting down.
GTGGATGGGTGGAGGGGGGGTGCACCGAGAGGCTGCTGGAGTTGCTGGAGCTGTCTCGTTTTTTATTTTTTAATCTTTAAAAAATAAACAAAAAGCGAAAAAAACACACACACACAAACACACTGAACCCAGGCATATTCAACGCCGGCTGTCGCGCTTTTTGGCTGCTGCCGTTTGGGTTTGAGTTTGTTTTTTCTTCTGTTTGTTTAGTTTTACCCTTATAGAGGGTATTCTGGCACATTAATATTATCATAGAGAGTTCACATCAAGTTGGCATAGAAATCAACTAAAGTTTCTCAAAGGACGAGAAAATGATCTCTTAACCTTTTGCATATCTATTTATAATTATCTAAAAATCTTATAAATTTTAACTGAAGAGTTTGTTAACTAAATATTGATTCCAAAATATGAATTTAGAGATCAAGAGTAAAATGTAAAATTTTTGACAATTATATTAAGTATACGTATTGAAAGTTTTTAGTTTCTCTTTTCTGAATTTTTTGTGGCGGTGTTTAGGTTAATTTCTTTTTTTTTTAATTATTACATTGAAATTTTTTATTTATTTTTATTTTTTTCATTTTATTTTCATTATTTTTTATTTTATTTTATTTTTTTTTTTTTATATATATTTTTTTTTATTTTTTATTATTTTTTGTGTATTATTTTTTTTTAATTTGTTTTCTTTTGTTTTTATTTCCTACGGTTTTTGGTTTTTAAATTTATTTTTATTTTCCTAATGGGTTTTGTTTTAATTTGAATTTTCAGTGTTTCATTTTTTATAATAATAAATTTTTTATGTATGTTTTATTTCTTTCTTATATTTTTCTTTTTTTTTCTCAATTTAAATTTTTTTTTTTACTTATTTTTATACTATTTTCCTTTTTTTGTGTTATAATTAAATTTTATTTTATTTCATAATATTTTTGTTTCCCTATTTATTTATTATTTTTTTTTTTTTTTTTGTTTTTTCTTTGTTTGTAGTTTAAATATTAGTGTTCTTAAATTGTATTTCTTTTGTTTTTCTTTTTTTTTCGTAATTTAATTTAACAAATTTTTAAAAAAATTTTTTTCATGGTTTTCTAATAATTTTATTTTATTTTCTGATATTTTTTTTATTACTTTCAATTATTTTATTTGTTTCTAATGAGTTTTATATTATTTTTACACGAGAATTTTGATTGTATTCTTCATTTCGTTTGAAATATAGAGAGAGGATCATAGATGGTTAAAGGGTATACAATGTTTCATAATGGCCATTAAATATTTTTCCAAAATTTTGTTGCTGTTGTTGTAGTCTGCTGCAGTTTTGAACGCGCCTCGTTAGCGTACACACACACGCACACGCACACGCACACGCACACACACACACAGACGGCAAGATAGTGATAGAGAAAGAGACAAGGGCCGGGGAGACGCAGTCTGGTCTTTTGGGCATTCAGTTTTGGACTGGGTATGGGTCTGGCCACATGCATATTTGATATCTTATTAACACCCCAACACACAACTCGAAATCGCCGCACAAACAGAATATATCTACATATAGTAGAGGTAGGAGACGGACGACAGGCGACAACGACGCTTCAAAAATGTCGTATAGATTTTTTTTTTTTTTTAGTTTTTTGGTTTTTTGGGGGATGGGGAAATGTTTTGGGGTGTTATATCGGTATTTCGTATCACCATCATTCATATGTATGTATGTATGTATGAGTGGCATAGTTAAGGGAGATGACAACAGGGCTGAAGATTGATAGATAGATGGTTGAAAATTGGTCCAAAATTGGTCCTCCTGTCACTCACACACACATTTTGTGTGGAACTAAACTTTTTAACTTAATTCTCAATTCGGTCTCCAGCCCTGTGTCTTGTATGTAAGTACATACATACTTGCATACATATATATGTATGTATGTACATATCTACACATACATAAGAACATGCCCCGGGGCAAACCGTAAAAAAAATGAGCCAAAACAACAAGAACACCCAAAACAAACTGTATCTCTGTGGCAGTCGCTAACAATTTGTGCAAACATGGACAACGACAACGAGAACGATGATGACGCTGGATTTGACCAGGGCATGGGCATGGGCATGGCTTTGGGTTTTTGGATTTTCGGTATGAGGTTTTTGGGGGTATTGGTATTCTTTCTTTCTTTCTCTCTCTCTCTCTCTCTCTCTCTCTCTCTCTCTCTCTCTCTCATCTTTTCTCTTCAGACAAATAGAAATCGTATACCGTCTACATATAATTATTTGCTTAAAGATTACTTTGCTTAAATACAAGTCTCCTCTACAACTAGCTAGATAGAATTCATCATATGTGTGTGTGTGTGTGTGTGTGTGTATGTTACTTGTCTTTTATTGTTACTCCACTGAGCAGAGCTAAGTTGAGCTGGCTGACTCGCCTCGTCTTCACTTGGCATGACCTTGTGAAGGATGTGGCCAAGAATGCGAGCCACAACCAAAAACAGCGAAAGAAGCGAAACAGAAAAGAAATGAGAAACAAAAAAAAAAAGAAGAAAAAAAAAAAACTTAACGTCAAGCAAACTAACCAAATAAAGCAAACAACTTTAGACTCAACTGGAAACTCTTAAGAATGGGCGAAACAGCATTGAGAAACACACACATAGGAGAAGAGGGAGAGACTTAGAAGGGGGATGAGTAAGCAGATAGGAGATGGAGAAGAAGAGTAGGCTGTTTAATGGGGTGGAGGTAGAGAAAAGAAAGCCAGCGAAACGGCCCAGACTTGTGAGGCTTGTGAGAAGCTCAAGAGCCCAAAGATCTTTCGAGAGCGGCGTTTCCGCTGACTATGCTGACCAGTCCACACAGAGATGATCATCATCATCATCATCATCATCATCATGATCATCACCATCGTTGCCGTCGTCGTCGTCATCGTGATCGTCAAGCAATGCCAAACCACACGGCAGCCGCATAAACTGCCAACGCCATTTAAGTCATAATTTAAGCCACATTCCAGACGCGATCCTTCAGAGATTGCATTGCATGTTGGCTTCGCCATTGGCTTTTTGCACACAGTTTGCCCCGTTTCACGTTCTCGTGAAAGAAACTGAAAAGATACATTCATAAATTCGCAACAAGAATTGAGAGAGAAGAAGAAAAAAGAAAGAAAAAAAACCAGGCTGGAGTTTGCCTCTTTATATATGTATGTATATATATGAATAAATATATTGTATATATATATGTACATATGTAGTTTTTTCTTTGAGGATGTTTCCTGACTGTGCTGTGGCGTGATCATTGCGTATTTCTTATGGAGCATCTCTGTCAATTTGCTTGAAGTTTTCAATTTACTGTTTGGCCCTCTTACCAATACCAATCCTACTACAACCCATATGGAATAAGGGCGAGTGGCCCAAAAGTGTTGGTTTGAACCGAATAAAAGCCTTTGAAGGAATAGAAATTTTGCCTTGACTAAAGTGATTTGAGATTTTGTTCCTTCTTGCAACCAAATAGGAAATGTTTTAGAAAAAATTTGGGATCAAAGATTTAAGTTACCTTAAGGGCAACATTTTACCAAAAGACTTTAAGCAAGGTCACTTCCTTAATCACCCTTGATCCCATGATAGCTTGGGGCCAGCTAACCCCTTAACATTTGCTCAAGAGTTCAAGAAGGTGGCTAATACATATGTATATCAGTTAACTATCCACAAGTTATTTACTTGAATATATATAGAGAACATTCATACTTGGAAAGTTGGAAGTTAAAGTTGATGAGAAAAGAAGGGAATCTTTATCTTAGTAACTCTTCTTAAGACAAGGATTAGAGGAAGGAGGACTTGAGGAAAGAGGACTATTAGGCTAAATTTCATTGTCTCTAGATACATCTTCTTGGTCAAATGTAGTTCGTTTGTTTTATATTTTGGAGATATGTGCATACAAATATCTATTATATATTTATATATATATGTTGTATGTTGGTAGATACATATGATCTGTGTCTCTGTCGCTTTATGTATGTGAATGTCAGGCATGCGCGCTGTCGCCGCATATAATTTGCCGCATTAACAAGTCTCGAATTTCGCCTGGCTTTGAGTTATGAGCAACTTGCTCCAGCGCCTTGCACAGGGTCCTCCAGACGTCTCGTCATTCCCACGCATCTGGGCACGTACGAGACTCAACTCAACTCAACTCAACTCAAGTGGTGGTGGCAATGGCGATGTCTATGATGGAAGAGAAGAAGAACGAAAACGAGAAGTAGGAGGAGGAGTAGGAAGACATCAGGCAGGCAGGCAGGCAAGCAGGGAAACAAATGTCAGGCTCTTTGGGCTGAGGTTTTCAGACCCATGCCCATGCCCATACCCAAACCCATGCCCATGCTTATGTTACAAGTGTCAGCCCACAATGCCAGAGCGAGATGGCTGGAAACATCCGTTAAGCGTTCATTAAGTGTGCGCATGCGTGGATCGCTCTCTTTTGTCAGTGTGTGTGTGTGTGTGTGTGTGAGTGTCGATTCCAATTCAAAGAAGTAGATGCCGGAGATGCAGAGACCAACCGACCGACCGACCGACCAACCATGTACATCCTGAGAGGCACTTGCACTTGAAAATATGAAAATGAAAGATGAACGAACGAACAGAACATGAACAGGAAACATGCCTAGTTACCAATCGAAAAGTGGGCGTTGAGTGCCGAGACCGAGAAATGACGTTGAGGAACTTCTCATCGTCATTATCATGATCGTCATGATCATCATCATCATCATCATCATTGTAAGCCGCGTCAGTTTGTAATTAATTAAAGAACCGTCAGTCACGCCATATAGGCGTCGTTTTTGGCTACCTCCACCCACTTCCACCAGCACTCGCCCCCTCCCCCAGCCACCAACACCTCTTCACATCTCATCTCCTCCTCCTTCTTCTCATCATCATCTCTTTTCATAGGCATATAAAGCTTAATTAAAGCAAATTAAAGTGATTGCCATTTAGTTTGAGGTTAATTGCATTAAATGTGAAACAACACACACACACACACACAGAGGAAATCATTCATCATTCGAGATCTCTTTATTGTTGTTCTGTCTTTTATTTTCATTTTTTTGTTTATATATTTTAAATGTGGAGCAACTGCTGCTGCTGCTGCATCCAAATAATGTTCAGGGGCACAGTTCCCGTTTCAATTGCAATTGCCATTGCAATCGCATTTGCCGCACAATCCAAGTCCAAGTCCCAGTTTTCAGTTTTTCCTTTCCAACAAAAGCCTGCGAATTGTGTCGTGAGACTGCAACTTTGACCCCTTTCAATATATACATTCATATGAACATATACCAGAAGCAACTTCTACAGACAGACATACTATACGCAAGTGATTCGATATTGCACAAAGTCTTTGAGCAACAAGAACAGAAGAAACCTATCAAAAACAAACATACGAATTGGAAAACATTTATAAATCAACTTACAAAGCTTAAAACTTAATATAAATTTCTAAGAGAATGCAAGCAACTAAGCTTAAGCATTTGCCCCAGTTTCTCTTTGTTATTTAATCTTGTTTGCCTAAACTAAAAGGCTGAAATTCTGTCTTTAAGACTTCATTGGTCCTGAAGGAGTTAAAACTTCTGGAGTGCTGAGTGCTGGACACACGTGTGATCAAGGTCCCAGTACCAAGTACCACGAGAACTCTTCAAGTGAGCGAAATTCAAGGGCTTATCCTTTCGTATATTAATATGTCCTTCTACTTTGTCCTAAACTAAGCAATCTGAATTCAAGAAAAACTAGCTTTTGATCTATAATTTTTGAATTTCCTTTAACCCAAGGACGGATTGTGACCCTTAAACTGCTTTTATAGTAATTCTGTTGGATTCAATTCAATCCGCCTGACTTTGAGCTGCTTTAGTGAAAGAAAGTTAAACCCCACCACAAACTTAAAGTAATTCCTATTAAAGAAACTTGTCAAAGATCTTCTTCATGATCAAGATCAAGTCAAAGATTCTGATGGGTTATATCCAAAATTTCATTAAAATCAAATTTGACGTGAAAACTTACTACTATATCGAATATTTTTCAAACAAGTTTCAAGAGTTTATTTGAGGTTTTTTTTTTTTTTGGAAAGATTTTTCAATCTTTTGCAAGAAATTCGTATTCCTATGGCCATTTAATTGCATAAGAGGGCAATGTGGGAGATTCAGGGGGGCATGTGGCATGTTTGCTGGCATTTTCTAGTTTAAGAACCTATGCACATCTTGTGTATGTGTGTGTGTGTGTTTGTGTGCGTGCAGTACATAAATTCTCATTACAAGTGGAAGACGACAGCGACAACATCTTGGCCTATGGCACTGAACTTTTGTGCTTAATTTTTTTCGATATGCAATAAATTGAATATGGCCAATGGGGGTATCCGTGAGAGAGTGAGGAGGGGTGGCTGAGGAGGTTGGAGAAGATATCTACAATATATATGTATGTACATACATATATTGGCAAGAATGACCTATAAGTCAGATCAAAACGACAATGTTGCAAATTATTTCATGAAAAAATTGCGCTAGAGTTTTCTTCTTAAGCCATAGGCTCTCTTTGGAGGTGCACCATGACGGGGGAAAGGGTAAGGTATGGGTGCAGGGGGTCGGTGAGTTGATAGGGTGGAAAAAAAAGGGGATGGAGGCTCTATACATAGGAGGAAGTCCAAGCAGAATCACTCTGGAGGCCGGATGAGCATTAATTGCGTTGATTGTCATCGTTTTTCTTGTTGTTGTTGCTGGTGCTGGATGTTGTTGTTGTTGTTGCTGTTGCTGATGCTGCTGTGCTCAGTGTGCAATTGTTGCAATCGCAGCTTCGTGGCAATTCGTTGCAAAAAGCTGCGGGTTGCGAATACTGCAGTTCATTGGACTGCATTCAACGACAACAACAACAACAACAACAACGTCTCTGTCTCAGTCGACGTATAGACCGCATGCGCCGTTGGTTTGTATCGTCTAGGTAAAAGTTCTATGTTGTTGCAGTCGTCAATGTGTTGTTGTTGTTGTTGTTGTTGCCTTTTTAGACACAATTTCCGGGTCATTGACTTGGGGAATTTCTTCATTGAATTGCGTATGGAACTGCAGTTGTGTGTGTATGTGTGTGTGTGCACAGCAACACGATCAATAAACGAGACAAGCCAACAACAACAACAACAGCAACAGCAACCAGAGCCACGCACAACGACGACGATGGCGAGTTAGAAAATACGATAAAAAAAAAAAAAAAAAAAAAAAAAACAAAACCGAGGCAACCAGCAAGAACTTTTATATTACCAGAGCTCCAGTGTGAATGTGTGTGTGTGTGCGTGTGTGTGAAGGGGACGGTGGGCGGTGTGTTTGCCAGCTCCAAGAAAGGGAGAACGGGGTAAAAACTCTGTTGTTGTTGTTGCTGTTGTTGCATTTACGACTTTGCCTTGCTTCTTTTTTTTTTTTCTTGTTTTTGTTGTTCTTCTGTTGGAGGACGAATGCCGTGTGCAATGCAATGCAAGAAAAATAACATCAGCAACGGCAAGTGAAAGAAAAAGGCTAAAGAATAATAACAACAACAACAACAACAATAAAGCAAAACATACTACAAAAAAAAAAAAAAAGAGTCGACCAATTATATGCCCAGCATTTGAAAATCATTTTCAGCTTGTCAGCCTCAAAGTAGGCAACGAAAAATATTACCAAAATGGTAAAACAAATCTCCTTGTCTCTCTGTGTGTGCGTGTGTATATGTATAATAACTGAAATTATAGGATATGCCAATGACGATGACTTCAGATGAAATCCATGCAACCGGCAAGGTAACAGAGCCAAAGCCAGAGTCTCAACAAACCAAAAAGAACCACCGATAGCTGGCCACCTGCCTCCGCCTTTGCTCCTGCCCCTCTGCCCGTTTCCCTGGCTCAGTGTGTATGCCCCAAAGCAGGTAACCTGATCACTATAGAGCAATAGCCAGCATATCAGGAGACGTTACCAATACAGTCTTTACTCTCTCTCTCTTTCTCTCTCTCTGTCTCTCTCTTTCTATGTGTGTGTGTGTGTGTGTGTGTGTGTGGAAATCAAGTGTAGCAAAGCAAAGTGGATGCAAAAGAATAAGAGCAATGGGCTTAAAGAAAACAACCAAGAAAAAGACGAAGAAGCAACAGCAGCAGAGGAAGAAGAAGTAGAAGAAGAAGAACAACAACAACAACAACGACAACGCGTCACGGAAAACTCGTTAATGCAGGCAAAGATTTTACTTTGGCAGACGTACGACCCGGTCGTCAGACCCACCTAAGAGACCCGGGTCCATGTCTCTACACACACACACACACACACGCATTTGCTGTGCGTGTTGGTGTGCGTTTAACGCATTTTAATCAGCGTGTCGCATAATTACCGGATGCTGACTAAAAAGAAAAAAAAAAGTGGGGGAGAGTGAGTGAGAGGGAGACGGATAGACATTGGCAGTGGGAGGGAGAGAAGGAGAGTTGAAGTGCCTTACCCCTCCCCCTCCACCACCCACTCCCCCCATTCCAACGCACATGCCAAAAGCAAAACAGAGCAAAACATTCAAAAAGCCAAAGAGAAGGGGGTGCTAAGACAGGGGGAGGGGCTATATATACATATGTATGTATATTCAAAATCATAACAGAAAATGATGGATGAATTGTCGCGCTGCTTGGCTCCAATAAAAATAACTGTAAATGCTCTCGGGGGTCTCTTTTGCATATACATATATATTTTTATTTTTTTTTTTGGTTCATTTTTGTAGATTTCTAGGGGAGATCGCACAGAGCCAGAGCCAACACAGCAGCCAAATTAAAATTATGCCTCTGCACCTAAGCACATAACCTACCCAACCCGCCCATCCCGCACTTCGCCCTACCCCCCTGTCCACGACCCAACCCCCTTGCCATCTAGCCACGACTCTTTTCAGCCGCTATAACAGAAAGAAAACAAGAGAAAACAACAACAACAAATCAGTATTTATGTCAAGTTAGTGTAACGACTTTGAGATACCCTATTCACTGTCTTTAGCAAAAGTTATACTCTCCTTCTCTCTCTCTCTCTCTGACTGACTTCCCTTAAAGCTTACTTCTGCCCCTTTCCCTTCTTGAGGAAGGGTATTACTTACCTTTGAGAGTTCAGTTTGATACAGATATGTACTCGAATTTTGTAGGGTATAATGATTCTAGTGATCTTCTCTCAAGTCGCCTGCAGTGAAAGTTTGCTCTGCAAACGGCAACGGCGACAGCGACAGCGACTGCCGCCGACTGCTGCTGCTGTCTGCCAACGTCCTCAGTCTGAATTCGAAGTATTGAAAATATTAATAGAACAAACTTGTTTTGACGGAAATGCACTTTACTTTATTTATCATAGTCCGTCAGTTTGGGGGATTGGGTTTTGGGATGAATGAAGCAACATGTGGAGAGGGAGCATCTGTTTATGTGTATGTTTGTTTGTGTGTGTGTGTGTGTGTGTGCTTGTATATTTATGCAGATAGATGGGCGGAAAAGATAAAGCATCGACTGGGGTGGGGCGAAAGCAGGAAAGAAAGAGTGCAAAATACTATGATGAAGATTATGTTGATGGGGGGATCTTTGGCAAATGTTGCTGCTGCTGCCTCAACATGAGGCATACACACACACACACACACAACTGCGCCTGTGTTGGTGTGTCTTATGAGGGTTGACAGGTGCGGAGTCTAGAGCAGTTCAAAGCAACATCAGTTTGTGTTTTTTTTTTTTTTTTTTTTTTTTTTTGCGGCATGCAACACCTATCCTAAAGGCAGACTACATTTCCCCCTTATGAAATATGTTGACAATTACATACTTATGCATGAATATACATAGCAAGCATAGTTCAAAACTCATTACATACATACATACAAAGAAATACATACATAGATATCATCAAGGCTCAAATTTTACACATTTTTATTAAGATCCTTTAAAACCTTTTTTAGGTTTTCCAATTACATTTTTCCTTTTGCCCTGTAAATAAAAATTATTGAACAAAATTATTCTCATTTCCATCTAATTTATCACCTGAAAAGACATATAATAAGTCCGATTTTAAACTACATTAATCAATAAAGTTAAGCATTGAACATTAATGGAAAAACTTCAAATAATCACTGTCATCATTTCGAAAACTGTATTCAGAATATTGTGAACTCAATATAATCCAAAAAATTTCAAAGTTCATACTCAAAAGTCAGTTCTGATATTTGAAATTTTGAGAATGGAGTTAGTTAGTTCTCTAAATTTTTGTTCCAAATTCAATTACTTGAGAGTTATTAAAACTTAAAATCAAAAATAATATATTCTCTTCCTTTCTCTCTCTCCAAACAAGCCCTGAAATTAATCTTTATTTAACTATTTCTAAATGAATTTTAAGATTTTTCTCTTTAAGTTAATATAGGAAATTTCCAATGCTAGGATATTAATGTCTTATACATATGAATATTGGGCTGTATGACGCAAGTATTTGCTTTGTTTATAATAATAAATAAGTACATACATACTACTTACCTATTGATAATTGCAACAATTACAATTTGCAGTTTTTCTTCTTATCGTTTATAAAATGATTTTCATTAAACAAAAAAGAAAAAAAAAAAACCACTTGACATCATCAACATTAACGTTCAAGATACCGTGTAGTCATTAAAGAAGGGTATATCCCATATATTTGGTATCTAGTATATAAAATAATATGTTTCATTTGTCGTTAGTCTCTACTTTAACAAGTGAGGAGAAGAGAGACACCACCCGTGGATAATATCCATGTACCAACACGACGCATTTGTGAGAAAAGATTGTTTCATTTCCTTTCGTTTCGTGACATATTTTCAGTGTTAGAAAGTAACTAAAAAATAATGGGAGATGGAATCTTTCTATTGTAATAAATGAATAGAATGATTTGGAAAAGGTTTAGGAAACTGCTGACAGAAACGTCCTGGTGTGTGGGAATAGGATATACATAGAGCCGAGCCGATCATATAGGATATATTTCATTCGTTACTTCTTCAATGCTTTTTGATATACGCACTGATTTTGTTGTTGTTGTTGTACCATTCGAGGCTTGTCAAGGTTTATTACATCGTAACCACAAAAAAAAAGAAAAAAAAAGAAAACAAAAATGAGAGGAAAAAAATAACAACAAAAATTACCAAGAATGCTTCGACTTCGAAGCGGCCTGTCATGAAATATTAGAAATGCCAAACAACAACTACAACATGAATTCGAGTGGTGGCCCATAGCCAAAGTTCAACTAAGGTTGAAACCATTTGTCGGATTAAATACGCGCTGCGGTAATTATGTGCTTCAACCAGCAAACAGCAACAGCAGAAACTGAGTGCGTCCCCCCAGCCCAGGCCCAAGCCCAAGCCCAAGCCCAAGCCCAAGCTTAGCCCGAAAGCCGAAACAAGTTTCCACAGCTCTCAAAAGCAACAACTACAGCAACAACTACGATAAGGCTGGCAACCATACAAAGTGTCAAATGAATTTGTCAGACTCAAGAGGGAGCGAGTGGAGTGTGAGGAGGAGCAGGAGAAGCAAAGTGGGGAGAAGGGTGAGTATGGGGTTTGAGCTCGGATCAAACTTTTCGACATGTACAGCACTTTGGGGCAATTTTTTTCTTCTTCTTTCATTTTGGACAATAAAAACAAATTTAATTGTTGTGCCAAGAGGAAGGACCTAGAGAGGAAAAGAGAGAGAGATGAAGGGAGAGACAGAGACAGAGCAAAGTTATGGGCAATCAAAGAATCACGTGCGATCTACGACCATATACAGGTGCTTCCGTTCCCCCACTCAAACAAACACACACACACACATGCACACGGCCCGGCATAACCAAAAAGCGGATGTGAATATTTGTTGAGATTTTTCGTGAAACATTTGCACCTGTTGCCATTAAAAAGAAGAAGAAGAAGAAAAAAACACAGAAACGAACGACAGGAGATGGCAAAAGAGCAGCAGCTATACAAGATGGAAAAAAGGAGACAGAGAGACACTAAGAGACAGAGAGAGAGACAGAGAGAGGTAGGAGCAAACACATTCAGACATCAAAAGAGCGAACGAGCGAACATTCGGTGTCGGGGCCACATGAAGGAAATGGCAAGCCAAAGAACGCAAGGAACAAATGTTGTGGCCAAAGAGGAAGAAGAAGAAGTAGAATGGGGGTGGGGCAGAATGGGCAGGCGACAAGCGTTGCATACAAAACTCAAGGCAAGAGCAAAAGCAAAAACAAACCACAAGCAACTTCCGCCGCAGGATCACAAGAGAGTGCAGCAGGGAGGAGATGAAACCTGTTCATGAGTTGGCAGATTTCTATATATGTATGTACATATGTACATATATAGATCGTTCTTTTGCCTGTTGTTCATGCGCTTCAATTTCGGCGAATTCATAATGATTTCATTGATCTGTCATTCAGGAGCTTCCAGCATGTCTGCAATGAGAAGCGTTTCTTGCAGTCGCTCTACACACAAACATCTCTCTCTGTGTGAGTGTGTGTGTGTCTGTGTATATAATTTCTACAGATTATGCCGGTATGTATACGTCTGTGTGTGTGTGTGTGCATGTAGACTGATATGGCCTTATCAATGCTTCCTTGCTCATTAGAAAAGGCAATCTTCACTACATACATAGAAAGATTCACCTTCAGCCAGAGACACACAAGTGACAGCCGGATAGGCATTAGCCATGATAGACGACGACGAGAGACATGTCAGAGGTAGGGGTGACTGACGAGTAAGAGGGGTGGGGGATTCGACAACGACAACCGACGACTACCACTCTCTTTCATTTCAACGGTAATTTTATGCGGGCACACCCATTCAATATGCAGTTAGTTATCACCACTGACTCTCTCTCTCTCTCTCTCTCTCCCCTCTCTATCAGTAATGGGTGGAAAATCGAAATGGAAATGCATTGGACTAGAGCAAATTGAAGCGACCGTGTAGAAAAAAAAATATCACACAAAAACCACATATTGTTCAATACTTATCATTAGATCGGATCGAATCAAAAAGTTGCGTGCTCTGCCTTCATACATACATAGGAGAAATACTGACAGAATCTTCAAAAAAATAATTCCAAATGCCGATGAGATCTTTTGCGAATTGATAACTTTGAAAACCATTTTAGAAAAACACAAAAAAAAAAGAGCTCAAGAAATATACAAAATATATCTATCAAATCATATCATCATATATCATAGACAATATGACAAAAAAGATTGACATTATGGCTCGAGATCAGAGAGAGAGAAAAAAAGAGTGATCCTTAATCCACAATCCTTGTTTTTATCCTCCTTGATCGTTAAATTATTTAGTGCTGTTCGAATCGTTGCTAAAACTAGTTGAGAATCACAACAAGTTGAAGCGAATTCAGTTGGCTTTTGTTTCCATTTGGGTGGTGCATCATGTGGCCACTTTTGTTCCTGATTTGTTTTGTATTTTGTTGCAAATCTTATCGATTTCATTCATTGGTGCTGTCAGTGCCTCTGCCGTTGGCACTGTCCCCCACCCCGGTCCATCAATCATACATACATATTTATAACAGTTATTCGAATTGTCAGACTTGCATGCAATGTACTCATTTCTACATTGGTTAAATATAGCACACACTTCAATCAGAAAAAAGAAGGAATCAGAATCAGAATCGAAATCATAAAGAAGAAGCAACAATCGTCATCATCATCATCATTTCGCTCTCCTGACACTTTGAGTTCCATTCATCAAATAGAAGATGAAATAAAAATCAAATATATATAATAAAAGAAGGAAAAAAAAATTAAATATATGTATATACATACATATGTATGTATATAAATGTATATGTATAACAACCCGAGGCGAATCCGCGCGCCTTATAAAGTGTGTCAATCAAGAAGATCGAGTTTCGGAAGAAGGTTTGAGACTGAGTCTTAGTCTCCGTCTCCGTCTCCGTCACTGAGACTGTCTGTAGTGTGCCGCAAAAGTCATTTGCTGATTACATGTGCTACAACATATGTATGTATGTACATATGTCTTTTTGTTGTGTTATTATTAGTTTTGTTTTATTTATTTTTATTTTTATTTTGCATAGCCCAAAGGTGACCCCAAACGAGACCCCAAAGCCCAGGCCGAACCATCTTAAGGTTATCGCTGGCGGCCACAAACTGTTTGTAATTTGCGTTTGAGCGCGCGAATTATGATTGAATAATGAAAAATGCCCCAAATGCCCACATAATACACCCAAATACACACACAAAGATATTAAGCAAGAGCAAGAGAGTCAATTATGCAAAACGGTTACTGCACTTTGCATTAATTAACAAAATATAAAATGAACAAAAACAAATAAAGTGTTTATTTAGTATAGAAAGTGATTGGCCCCGACTTTGGTATACCATTTTGGCATCAAGTGTAAAAACTTCACACAATCCATTTTACTCTCCCTTTTTTTTCCTTCTTTCTTTTTTTTTCACATTTCACTTATTTAGACATTGGCTTAACTTTGCCATTTTTGAGGCGATCTTTATGAAATTTGGTAGACTAATAAATAATGATCATATGTGTAAGTATACCAAATTTTACAAGGTTACTATGAATATTTCAATAAAAAAAACTCTTGCTTTGGGTGATTTCAATATACCAATGTATTCCATTTGACTGCATGGTATTAAAACACACACACACTCAAATAAGATAGAAACTGCTCACAAAATAGCTGACACAGTTTCGCACGTGCTAATCTCGAGGTTGACCATCATCAACCAGGGGCTTAAGCTTACAAAAAGCTAAAGTGACGGCTTAACACGTTTAGTTTAACAACAACAACGACGAAAAGAGTTCGTCGTTCGTGCACACACACACACACACACACACACACACATACATAGTTAAATTGCTAATGTGAAATGGATGCCCCATGCCCCGTTATCCCGTTACCCCAAAACAACCTACCACCCCCACCCCCACTCCCCTAAATATAACCACAACGACAGCGACGACGACTACGACGACGACGAGCACTTCCCTTTCCAGTTTGCGAGAGTGAAATATTTTGCAGTTAAATTTAAATTAAGTATGTGAATGCTTGCAACATTTGATGCGCGTCTTCCGTTGTAAATTTTTTTTCATCGTCCGCCCGCAATGCCGACTAAAACGACGACGCTGACGACGACGTCGGCAACACACACACACACACACACACACACACACACAGTATAGTGTTTTTTTTGTTTTTTTGTCAGTAATTTAAAAATAAGTGCGCCGACGGCGGCCCCAAATAGCATCAAAATGCAGCCGTTGCCGTTGCTGGATTGCCATATGCACACACACACACACACATGCATATATGTATGTATGTATGTATGTACATTCATGTGGCATGGCATGGCATGGTGTGGGTATATAGGAACGCATGCGTGTGCAGCCCCAATCGAGAATCGAGGCACTAGGTATTATTATTACTACCAATCCCAAAAACTGAATCCAAATCCGAGTCCGAATAGTGTAGTCTGTCTGTGTGTGTGTGTGTGATGTATGTGTGTGTGTGTGCTCGTGAGATAAACAAACTGCCAGTTCACTATCAATCAAATACCGGAAACAGCTGCTTTAGTTTTATTTTGCCATAGCCATTTGGCACACACACACACACACACACACACACACACAGACAGATAGAGAGACAGAGACAGAGACCGAGAGAGAGACACTGCTTTATGGTGTTGTCAGAGCAGCAGGAGGAGGAGAAGGAGCTGGCTAAATGAAGGTACATGGAACAAATATAGATGAAGAAAAAATAAAAACAAACAATTTCATAATTTAGTATTATATGATTTTTTTTATTTGTTTCTTTTTGTTGTTGTTTTTTTTTTTGGTTTTTTTGTTGTTTTTTTTTGTTGGTTTATTTTGTAGTTTTTTAACGGAACATACATTCTAAAAACATTACATAAAGTTTTTCATAACTTCCCATCATTCATCATCATCAAAATCATAATGATCATCAAACTTATCCATCATCTACATCAACTCATCTTTGCATTGATCATCATCTTCATCATCATCATCATCATCATCATCATCATTCATCAATCTTTCATCAATTCAGTTTATTTTATTATAATAAAATGTACAAATAAAATAAATATTCATTATGTATAGAGCTTGTATATATATAGTGTGTGTATGTGTGTGTGTGTGTGTGTTGGTGTGTGTATGTGTGTGTGCCTTAAATCTTTAAATGTTGTTTATATATATATATTTAGCATATTTTTCATTGATTTTTTCTTATGTTTTTTTGTTTTTCCATCTATTTTGCATTTGTTGTTGTATGAATTATGTGTGTAATGTTTTTCTTTTTGTTTCTAATTTTTATTTTTGTTTAAGGATTTCTTGTCTGCATTTTCCGTTTTTAGTGTTAAGAGGGATTTTTTTACTTTTTCTTTTGTAAGGTTAGGATTTAAGCATAGTTTTCATTGTGGTTTTCTTTTCTCTTGTGTTTTTTTTTTTATAGCTAGGCATACAATATATATTTAGTACATATATGTATGTATATATATATATGTAGATATATATATATATATGCATATACATATACACGTTTATATATGTATATGTATATACACACATACACATACACACACACAGACACACACATATATACATATATATATATATATTAATTTAATTAGTGTATAATTCTTTTCTTTATTTTTTTTTTTTTGTTGTTTTCTTTTTAAGCTGGTTTCTCTGAATTTTCTTTATAAAAAAAAAATTAATTAATAAATAATAAATTTCTCTCGATTTGCTCTTTTTGTTATTTAGACTTTTGAATTTCTCAGTTTTTAATTTTACAATTTATTTATTTATTTTTTTCTTCTTCTTTTGTTTGCTAATATGTATTTATTTATTTTGTTAGGCTTTATTTAACTTTTCTTTTTATTTTTTTTTTTTTTTTTTGTTTTTGTCATTATGTTTTATGGTTTTTGGAATTTGCTTGCATATTTGTTTTTTTTTTTTGTTTGTTTTGTTTTTTATTATAAAAGTTTTTGCCTGCTGCTTTTTCTTGGTTTTCTGTTATATACAAAAAATAAAATAAAAATATTTTTAAAAAAAAAAGTGTATATATATATATAGGTATATATAGTGACAATTTCCATACAAAATATATGTATATATGTTTGTAAGAATTCAATTTTGTTTTTGTCAAAAGTGTTTCTTTTTTTTTTTACTTTTCATTTAGTTCTCGTTCGTTTTTGTTTAGTTTTTAATTTTTTAATTTTGGTAAAGTAAAATTTTGCTGTTTTTTTGTTTAACTGGTTAACCACATACACATACATATATAATATATGTTAGCACATTGAGACTGGTCTATAGTTTTACATTATCCCTTATCAAAAATCGCAAACAAAAAAGAAAATAAAAGCCAAAAATCGTTAAATTCGTACTGTGTGTGTGTGTGTGTGTGTTTGTTTGTTGTGTGTGTGTGTATTGAGAAAAAAAAAATGGTTTATACCCTTGCTATACTCAAGGAGGACCAAAAGGTATCTCGGAAAGGAATCTTTTGCCTGTTATAAAGAACAATTTTGTTGATCCTTTTTGGTTTTTGAATGTTTTTAGTCTCATAATCCTTGAAAATCTTTTCGATTAACCAATAAGTAGTTATAGAATCGATTGGTTTTGTATGTAAAGGGTATAAAAACTTCGGCTTGCCGAAATCTACATACATTTGTGGCTGTTGTTGTTTTCTATTAATACATTTATATATTTTGTTGTTGTTGTTTCTCTAATATATTGTTCTCTACTAAAAAATTTTGTCATTTGCTACAACATCAAAAATGGACTGGTTTTTACTTCTCTAATATAATAATTTTATAATATTTCATCTTTATTTGTTTTTTGTTTATAATATTTGACTAATATACTTTGGAACGGGGGTGTGTTAGGGGGAGGCCCATTTATTTATTAATTTTTTTTTGTTTTTTTTTTTTTTTTTTTCCAATATTTTTCTAAAAGTTTTCCTTCACACACACATATATAAATATTTGTATATATCAAAAAAAAAAAAAAAAGTTTGCCTTCAATTTGGATTTCCTTTTTTCCTTTGTTTTTTATGCTTTTTTTCTCTTTTTGTTTGCCGTGTCTGTGTCTGTGTGTGTGTGTGTATATATATGTATATGTATAATCTGGTATTTTGTTAGGTTTCTTCAGTGTCTCTTTACTTTACTTTCTTATGCACTCTTCTGTCGCACTCACTTTCTATCTTCTATCTCTGTCTCGTTTGCTTTTTCTCTTTTGTGGAAAATTCATTGGAATTATTCATTTAATTATTATTTTGTTTTTTCTTTTTTTTTTTTTGTTTGTTGTTTGTTTTTAAAGTAAAAATTGACTTAGAAATTGAACAAAAATCAAAATGTTAAACAATAAATTTATAGCGCAAAAATTATAAAATAATTAATTAATTAAATCGTTCGAATAGTAATTTAAAAAAAAAAAAAAAAAAAAACCGTAGTGTATTTTATATTTTATCGCTTGTCGTTTTTTTCAGTTTGTGTTTTTTTTTTTTTTTTTTGTATTTGTGTTTTTAAATTAAGCGAAATTATTTTTTAAATAACATTTCTAATAATTAATAATTATCTGTTTGCAGTCTTTGGTTATTTAATTTTTCCTTTCTTGTTTTTATTTGTTTTTGTTTTTTTTTTTTTTTTTTGCTTTGTTTTGTTTTTCTCTTTAAATCATATTAAATATTCTGTTTAAAATATATATGTATATAAATTTTTTGTTTCCTTTGTGTGTGTATGTGTGTGTGTGGGTGTGCATGTGTTTTTAATGGGGTTTTCCTTTTCATTTTTGTGGTTTTCTGTTTTGCAATTTCCACAGATTTTCTCCAGCGTTTTTCTGCAATGAGTTGGCCCTCCTCTCTGTATGGCCTATTTTTCCGTTAGAGGAAAAAAGACGCCAACATGGGCGCGGGACGGGATGGGATGGGATGGGATGGGATCGGAGGGGTAGATGGAGAAGGATATGGGAGGCCTGGGAGGCTTGGGAGAGGTGTGGGGGGTAGCGATTGATTTTTGCCTAATAATCCGGACTGGAGTCTAGGAGTCGCTTCTCGGGCGTCAGATCACCTTTGCGGAGGATACGGCTGGCTGCACTGCAGCCATGATCCATGGCCTTGCCATTGCTCTGACTAAGGGTGACGCCTCCACCATTCTGGCTGCCATTGACGCCACTTATGGCACCATTAATGACCGTTGCCCCATTGGCCCCATTCACGCCAAGCGGCACAATGGGCAGCATGCTGCTGGTGGAACCAATGCCACCGGCACCGCTCTGGCAGCGGCAACCTCGTCCAGCGAAACGGCCGTAGCATTTCTCGCAGAGTTTCATGCATCCCCGCATCGGCCAATAGAACCACAGGCAGGGCAACACAATGGACAAGGCGCCCAGCCAGCCCCAGCGCTGTGTCCGCTTGTAGGGACCGCAGGAGCAGGGATTGTCCACACATGGTGTGCCGGTGCCATCGTCGCAGTCCATGTCATTGTCCCGGGCACAGTGATAGAACAAAGCCTTGGCACAGCACAGACACGAGGCATAGTCGATAATGGATTCGGCACTGCAGAGACAGGTCTTGTTGCATACCCAGGTCTGGGGTAGGGGCCGAGGACTTTGGCACTGCTCGCAGCGACAGCGTCCGCAGCGTGGACATACAATTGGATTCAGGAGCGAGGGATCGCCACCCATGACAATGGGTCCACTAATACCGCCAATACCGCCGCCGATGCCTCCACCGCCTAGTTGACCCAGCTGACTGCCTGCCAATGGCTGTTGCAGTAGCTCCTCCAGAGCGTGCATATGTTCTTTACTTATCTGCGAGGCGGGTGTGGGTTGTTTGGTAATGGGTTGTGTGATGGGTTGTGATGTTGTTGTTGTTGTTGTAACTAAACCCAAACCCAAACCTAATCCGCTTATGCCTCCTCCACCTCCACCATTGCCAATAGTTCTTGGTGGAGCCGGTGGTAGCTTTGAGGCAGGTGTTATTGAGGCTTTGCCATGACCATTTAGATGAGGCGTATGCGTGTGCGAATGTAATAAGCCATCGGTATGATCCTGACCAAGCGTCGGCGCCGTCCCCGTCGTCGCTCCGGCAGCTGCTGCCGTTGCCGTCGTGGTCGTCGTTGCCAGTCGGACATGGGATTGCGTGGATTGATGATGATGATGTTGGTGTTGGTGTTGATGCTGGTGCTGATGCTGATGCTGATGCTGTTGTCGCTGTGGCAGGAGCAATAGATGATGCGTCGTTGTTTGACCATTATCCTGCTGGCCGGCCGGGTGCTGGGAACGCGTCGCATGTTGTAGCGGCGTGTCCACATACTCATTGGTTAGCCTTTCGGATTCGGGTCGCGGTTGAGCCAGTGTGACTGGTGAGGCGGGCGGCTGTCCCAGTGTTGACACTGGATCAGCGCTTTGGAAATGACTAAGGAAGTTGTTGTTGTTGTTGTTATTAATATTATTATTATTATTGTTGCTTTGATGATGATTATCCAACAATGGTGTCGGCGCTGGCGGTCGGCGACGTGTAAAACTTGATCCAGTTCCAGAACCAATGCCACCAATACCACCAATACCAGAACCAGCTGAACTACTATTCGCCGTGGCTGTCGATGAGGAAGCGTTACTGCTATTGCGACTCAAACTGCTTGGTCGCTGAGGCAGAAATGTCAAATGATGGATTTGATAATCGTCAAAATCGGCCGATGCGGGTATGATTGATATCGTATTATTATTCGCCGTCGTCGTCGTCGTCGTTGCGGCTGTTGCTGCTGCTGCTGCTGTCGTGTTGGTAATACTAAGTTGTTGCTGTTGTTGCTGCTGCTGCTGCTGTTGTTGTTGTTGTTGTTGTGGATTATTATTAATCTGTATCTGTGCTAGTTGCTGTTGCTCCCCACTTAACGTCGGCTCCGGCGCCCTTGGTCGATGCACGCGCGGTAATAGCTTAGGGGGCCGGGGTGGCGCCAAGGGATCGCCGCCATTTCTGCGATCCATGTAGCGTTGTTGTGACCAATTCTTTCGCCTTTTCTTCTTCTTCACCTGGCTGGTCTAGGTTCTGGGTTTCTGGGTGTAATACACCGACAGAAAAGAAAAACCAAACCCAGCTCCGCTGCTTCTCTATCTTTCACTCTCTCTCTCTCACACTCGCTTCTCCACTTACTCTTTGCTACGTGTAAGTGTCTTTTAGTTCTCTCTATCTCTGTAGGTTTTTTCTTTTGTTCTGTATTTGCTTAAATCCTCTCCTCTCCTCAATGTCTTCGGTAAATTCTGCGAACGGTATCAGCTTTATGTGCCTTCATCCTTTCGCAGTCGCTGATGCGGGTTGCAGGACAAAATCAATTCTGATTGCTTTCTGCAAATAAAAAGAAAAAGAAATTTGTCGAAAAAATTCTCATCAATCAGATAGGATTTAGGCCCACAAAAGTAGGCTATAAAAGTTACAAGTTTACATGACCTAAATGTGTTTCAATTAGTTTTATATTAGTTATTACATTAGATTTACTCTCTATACAAATATATTATTAGACACAGTCTCTCTCTCTCTCTTTCTCTCTCTCTCTGCACATGTATGTATATAGAATTTATTTTTAAGAAATTCCTCAATCCCCATGAATAAATTTTCACACCTCAAACTTCCGCCAATAAGCAAGTGGCCAAGGCAAAATATCACGTACATTGGGTAGATGGGAAACCATGTTTATGGGAGATAAACACAAACTTGGACAACCTGAGGCGAGGTGAGGTGTGGTGTGGTGCGCTGAGGCCAGGCATGCCGCCCAGTGGCCGGCCAGGGCCAACTTAAATCAAGTCCAAAGTACATGGCATCATGTCGACAATGTTTTGATGTTGGCCAGCTTTTTGAATGGCCGATTTGTGAGCATTTGTTTGGATTAAGTAAGCCAGATGAACTTGTTCAATAAGACAGAAGATAACAACAAAAACAAACAACTCTCTAAAGATAAATTGAATCCAAAACTCTTTCCTAGTCACAGAAAGAACATTAATAATCAAATGGGCAAAATCTTATTAAGACCTGTTGGAATGGGCTTCTTTTTTTTCTGCCTACTGTACAGGGTATCAAAAAAAAAATTTTTTTTTTCATATAATTTTTTATGTTTCCAAGTGGCCGTCCTCGACATTTATAACCCACGATTATCTCTTACTTATAATATTTGAAAAAAAAAAAAAAAAAAGCCAAAAGCCGACAAAACACACACACACACACGCACACACACAGAACAACAATAAGACAATTTCCTCTCACTTTCTACAATAAAAAAGGAAGAAGAAAAAAATTTATAAACGGCTTTCCAATTGGATTCAATCTTCACGCACACCCTTCCTCTCCACCATCCCTCCCCCACCCTTCTCCTGCTCCTTCGAGCATAGATGTTTATATATATTTATATTTGTATTTGTGTGTGTGTGTGTTTTTTTTTTTCATTTGTATTTGCACAAATTGTGTATTTCCGCTCTGTTGCTGATAAACTCGTTGTTACGTCTAAGCAATAAAAAGAAACTTTAATAATTCTTTTTTGTTGTTGTTGTTGTTGTTGCTGGGATTTTGTTGTATTTGGCAAAACAAAAAAGTTTAGCGTAAAGAAAACCAGCTAGCAGCAGTTTAAAAGGCGCCTAAGACGATATCCAATTTGCATATATTAAGAGAAGATGAAAACAGAAAAAAAAAAAAAAAAATAAATAAAAATAATAAAAATAAAATACAAACATACAAATATTCGTATATAAAATAATAATCAAAAAAAAAAAAAAAAAAAACACCATACAAAAGTAGAAAAAAGAAGAGGAAAAAAATTGCCGCTTTTTTTTTTTTTTTTTTTTTTTGCTGCTAATTGAACTTTGACTGGACGAATGAGCATATTTTGTTGATGATAGGCACCGATCGATTGTCCAAGTTGATGTTAACACATATGCATACATGTATGTGTGTATGCGTGTATGTAAGGAGAGGCAAAAGTGGGTGGGGTGTGTCGGAGGAGTGGGGGCAGGGGTAGGGTGAAACAAGATCGAGGCATATAAAACATTTTTATGGCAAAACAACTGTATTTTTATGGCATGTTTTTTGTAGATTTATGGCAAATTGTGTTAATCTCTTTTACGCTGCTCCCTTACCTCCCCCCATCGCACCCCTTCTTCCTGGACAACACGTTGTATGAGTAATACGATCAGACAGAGTCAGAGACAAAGATAGAGACAGAGACAGAGAGAGAAGCTGTTGTCGCATCGCATTTAGATAAATATTTGTTTACACATAATTAAAAAGTTCTAGCCCCCTCCCACACCACCTTACATATAATACATAGAGCAAATAAGGAAATACAGGAAATTAATAACTGGCGGATGCGTTCAATGGATGATTTGTGTTGATAGGAGGGGAGAAACTTTTCATACGGGCGCCCCTAGTCAGGGGGTTGTTACTAATAAACCAATAAACTGAAACAAGCCATGGTCAAAAGAAAGAGAAAGAAAGAGAGCTTGAGCCTAAAGTCTTCCTTTTCTTTGGGTTTTATCTTAAAAAAGTGCATTTATTTATATATAATTTATAATTAAACTAACCGATTGTACATTTTAATCATTTAAAAGTAAGAAACTCAGGAAATTGTTGAGGAAATTTAAATGGTTTTCCCACTACGCCCATGCTATTTGTTTATACATATACAAGTGTTGATACATATGTATGTATCTATGTATGTTAATGTATATATATTAATCGTATATATGCATGACCATTGCCCGATAAAAAGCTTTAAGAATTATTATTATGCCGCATAAAAATTGCTTTTAGCGCCTACGAAAATGTTCATTTCACTTGCCAAAAAGAAGAAAAACGCCAACAACAGATCTCTCATATATGTATGTATGAATGTATATATTTATAGGATAAAGTGTTGTATATGTGGGGGTGGCAGGCAGCAATTCCTGCTGTGAGTGTGTGTGCCGGGACCGTGACGGGGGCGGGGGGTAGGCGACGTGCTAAAGAAATTAACACAAAACGCCCACTTATTGACGTCATGTCCGGTACTCAAAAACAATTTTCGAGAATGACCACAATTGAGAAAAACAAAATAGAAATAAACGAAAACACACACACCAAGCAGGGTGGGGGAGAGGAGTGGGGTTAGCCAACTGATGGCCAATAAGAAAAATCTCTAATAAACAAGAACAACAACAACAACAGACGAGAACGTGAAGAACGTCATTTAATTTTCGAAATACGTTTTGTGAAATCATTTTTAGCATTTTTGATTTCCAAGTTGTAAATTATAAATTTGTTTTTGCTTCTCTTTTTAAGGGGGGCTTTTTTGAGGGGTTGGGGGGGGCAACTTTGCTTAATGCATATTCAACTAATTGCCAATGCTTTTGATGTGCTTTAAATATATAAATTAAAGAAATTCAAACCTTACTTCATCTCACATCCGAAGAAGTAATCTAAACTAAAATTGAAATATATATAGGTGCTTATATTTAGAGAGGGGATACGAAATGTAGATCCTCAAACACGTCCCCCTCACCTCACCCCTGTTTCTGACAGTGTATACGAGGATAGACCTCCTATAGTAATGCCAAGATTTCGATTTCATTCTTAAATTAATTGGCCACAAATAGCAACAAAAGCAATGAGAAAACACGTAATTAAAAAAAAAAAAAAAAAAAAAAATAGAAAAAACCAAAGAGAAAAATTGTTTTTTTTTCAAAATTTCTTCTTTTTTTTTTGCTTATTTTTAATTGCGCTAGAATTCTCTTGCCAAGGCAAACTTTGACCTTGGAACGCACAGCGGCAGGCAAAAAAAGCAAACAAGCAACAGTTGAGTAGAGGAGAACAAAAAAATTGCTGCCAATTTTTCTTATTTCGCTCTCTCTCTCTCTCTATCTGTCTCTGTCTCCCTCACACTCTATTCTTTTGATTTTATAGAAGTCATTCAATAGTGAACCAAAAAAAAAAAAAAAAAAAAAAAAAAAAAAAGGTGAAATGTGCCATTCGAAATGTTTTCATTAATAAGTGATCGCCAGAAGAAAGAGACAACAGACCCGCCGACAGACAGGGAAAGCAAGATGCCAATGAAGGAGACAGAGAAAAGACGACGACGACGACAACGACTACACTTAATTCATTCAAACACACAAAACCGAAAAAAAAAAAAAAAAAAAAAATACAGATCAGAACAGAGAAGACAAAAACCCATAGAAATCACCACAACACACAAGTCGACCATGGAGATACCCATTGGGAATGTGAATCTATCTAACAATTTCTCATGAATTTCGTATCATCTTATACTCACAACCCAGAATCACTAGATATATGTATGTATGTATATAGGGTATTTGAGAACCGATTCAATAAGATTTTTGCCTTTTGTTGCTGTGTTTGTTTGTTTGTTTGTCTGTTTGTTTGCACAAACAAGTGTCACTGCCAGTTGCGATTTAAATAAAATTATTTAAGGCCAAACCCAAGCCAACAACCGCCGACAAAATGACGAACGGAAGGCAGGAGGCAGAGTTAGGAGGGTTGAAGTGGGCGTGGGGGGGCAACAAGCGACCGACTGACCGACCGACAACAAAACGTAGCATTTATATATATATATATATATACATATATATTAATAATATAAAAATAAACTTTGGCAAAATCAAATGCAAACAGGTTTTACTTTTTCTTCTTCTTCTTCTTCTTCTCCGTCGGCGTTCTCTCTGCTTATATTTTGTTGTTGTTGTTGTTGTATTTTTGTCTCATTGTTAACCTGCAACATGAACTGGCGGAGAAGGTGAAGAAATATAACTAATGATAAAAGGTAAGGGAAGGAAAGGAGGCGGTTGATAGGATTGTTGTTGTTGTTGTTGTATTTGCTTTACCGTTGCTCAATTGTCAATTAATTTAAAAAAAAAAAAAAACTACAACATAAACAAAACTTCTTCCAAAAAGATGATGAGAAAACTTTGCTACAATGTTCTCTAACAAACAATTATTTATGTTAATTATAGCAATTAAAGCAATTGTTGTAATATTTAACAAAATTAACACATATTTGTTTGTATGTATGCCCAAATGGTTTAATATGCTGAGTAAAAACGAAAAACAAAAAAAATAAACAAAATCAGAATCAAAAAAAAAAAAAAAAATTTTTAAATGAAAATGAAAATTCCAATGGTAATTATCGTTGATTTACAATTAAATGCTGATTCAATAATAAAAACTCTTTTTGTTTCAGTCAGCAGCAATGACGACACCGACAGAGAGAAAGAGAAAGACTACTAACATGGCTATGCATATAATGATGCAGTTGGTCATGTCTGGAATTCATGTCTCTTCTTTTTTGTAATAAATATTTATTGAAAAATAGCCAATTATTGTTTTAACAAATTAATGCTCTGTATGCATTCAACAACTTTATTTTATTTATTTATTTTTTTTTTTTTTTTTGATTTTTTTGTGTCAAGTTCTGGAAATGGAAAATGAAAGTAAGTAAATTGCCTTGGCCAAAAAATTAAAACATGTGCGGGACAAAAGAGAGGGAAAGAGACAAAAGAATCAAAAGACAAGCGACAGATGAAAAACCTACACAGGAAACGCTAATGACTGCAGGCGACGTTGACGATGACGATGACGATGATGATGATGTTGCTAGGCTCAGTGGATGATGCTGGTGATGATGATGATGATGATGATGCCCGCATATAAGAAAACGAGAACGCAAAACGGGAACGGGAACCCCGTCATGTTGGAAGGCAGCCCCACCAAAGCCCAGAGAGAGAGATAGAGAGAGAGAGATATAGACGTAAGCCCCAGAGCCAGAGCCACAGATCATTAAACTATTTAAATGCCCAGCCAAAAGGCAGATGGAAGAGAATGGAAATGGAAATGAAAATGCTGATGAAGATGGAGGAGAAGAACGACCAACCAAAAAACCAACTAACCGACCATATGTTGGATGGATGCACTGCGGCAGCAAAAGGGCAGCTAATAGTTTTCAAAGCAAATGAGCAGCACATGTGGCACACAAATACACACACACACACACACGCACACATCATCATCATCATCTGGGCGAAGGGCTCGGGCTCGGGCTCATGTGTTAATGAAAGAAGTCTTGGGTTTTTCTTGTTTTTTTTTTTTTAATAATAATTATCATAATGATGATTATGTTCTCTCTCTCTCTCTCTGGGCCATCTTCACTTTTATAGAAATCATTGAAGCCAACTAGCTAAAGCCGACGAAGAAGAGGAACAACAACAAGAAGATAATGGCAAAAGGGAGATGAGAGAGAGAAGATGATGTAGAAAAAGAAACGCTGAACAGCAAAAGATCAAATCATCAACAAATGAGCTGAGCCCCAGCAGCAGCAACAGCAACAAACAACGTTACAGATATGATGACTAGAGAAAGAGAGATAGACAAAGAGAGAGAGAGAGAAAGGTGATCTAGAGGAGAGAGTAGGGGGGAAAACTGGAAACTCAAGCAATATCCAACTATTTAACTATTTATTTGATCTCATCTCGTTGTAAGGAACGAACTACCAATCGAAAGAGCCAATCAAATCTAAAAAGTAACTGGAAACTTGGCAAGAATCATTCTAATATACTTTACAGAGATTGAATCAGTTTAAGACTAAATCAAAATCAAGAAAATTTAATCAGAACTAGTTCTCAAAAATCCAAAAAAAAAATGCTCAACACTAGTTTTTTGGGCCTGCTCAGTTAGAAATAGTGTAAGAGAAGGAAGAAGTAGAAGTAGAAGAAGCCCCATAAACTACAAGTGATCGACCTTAAGATTTTCTTGGGCTGATATTGTCTCACGTCTCTTTGGCTAAACAACAATTTTCCCTCTAGACGCGTCAGCTGCGTAAGTGTGCCAGTGTGTGTGTGTGTGTGTAAAGTAGGTAGATTTCAGGTAGAAAAATCTCAACTTCTTTTCTTTGCTCTTTCGGTTCGTTTCAGCTTTCCTCTCTATTCAATTTTTTTTTTTTTATTTCTTGTAATGACTAAAGTGAGTTGCAGTTAAGTGGCAGCCAAAAAGGAAGCTGCAACATGTGTTGCTGCTGCTGCCGCTTCTGCTGTTGCTGGTGTGCGTAAGTGCTGTTTCATTGTTGTTGTTGCACACCTTTTGTCTGCAGCAACAACAAATGTTCGTTCATCCGTTTGCTTGTTTCATAGACGCATCCAACAGATGTTTTCTATGTTTCATTGTGAGCATTTCTTCGTGTTTCTTCGTCTTCTAGCTCTTCTGTCTTTTGGGTCTTAGTTTTTCTTTATCTATGTATATTCGTATATGTGTGTGTGTGTGTGTATTTATGTATGTATGGATCTCCTTTCATTTGTTGTTGTTGTTGTTGTTATTCTAAAACTCAATAGTTCATTGCATTGCTTCATTCTTGAATTGAGAACAAAAGTATAATAGTTTTTTTTTTTTTTTTCTTTTCCTCCTTCTCTCGATGATGTGAGGAAGCAAAAAGAATAATAAACAGAAACTGAATGATTCGAATGAAACGAAACGAAATCAAATGAATTATGTTTAGTTGAATGAAGGAAAAGTCGATGAAACAGCATGATCTATCTATGTATATATCTAAAAATACATTCAAATAGAACAGAAATGGGAAGAAAATGCATTTTTGGGATCTATCATTTGACTGCTGATGTCAAATTTGTATTTCCAGTATTGGAAAGTTCTTTTCGTAAAGCTAAAGTACATTTATAGGCTTGTATGTTTAGTGTTAACAAATTATTAGAAACGATTAAAAGGAAAATGTTTCGTTAGATATTTCAAGTTGTTTTCTTACTTCTTTTTAGTGCTGGAAAGTGCTTTATAAGTTTCAGTGCGGGAAGACAAGTGTAACGACAGTGTTTGTCCACATTACAAAGGAAATCGAACAGACAGGGCACTTTGAAGAAGAAGTCGAAGAGAAAAGAGAACACACTAATAAAGCCATAGAGCCGCCCATCATAGCCGAACCGAGCATGGCATACACATAATTTTCTATATCTAATTTGCGTTTGCTATTCAAAAATTCCGCTCACATCCTTACACGCGCAAACGCCCACACACAGAAGCAGAATCGGCAGCAGCAGCTGCGGCAGAGGCGCAAACGGAGGCTGAGACAGAGACAGAGACAGAGACGTAAACGGCGACAGTGATAGCAGCACGCAGCTACGGGGCTCAATAGGCGGCAGCAGGCGACAGTTGGGAAAGAGCTACAGAATGGGATACAGAGAGTGTGGGAGAGTTTTGCCGAAAAAAGAGAGAGAGAGAGAGAGAGAGGGAGAGCATAGGCAATGTTCATTGGCTTGCCCAAAAATTCATGACATGCTGGTGATGACGTCAATGAAATTTCACACACACACACACACACACCCGCTAACAAGCAAACACGTACGAACACTTCTGTCTGTCTGTCTCTTATATACATAAATTTTCCGACACACACACACACACAGACGTACACACAGAGATACCAAAAGATAGCCTATTTATAGAGCCTTTACCCAAAATAGCAACAACAATTGAAGAGACGACAACGGCCTCCTTTTTGGCTTGGCAAAAAAAATAAGAAAAGTTTCCCCCCAGCAGTAGCAGCAGCAGCAGCAATGTAAACAACCTGACCCGCCCCAATGTACAGGACCCCGGCCCCACCCCTCCTAAAACACCGCCTACCATTCGACTCAGCTGCTGCTGCTATCAGAGACGAAAAGTTTATCAAAGCATAGACTAAGGCGCGTGAGGCAGCTGTTTGATGCTTCAATACACAGACACAAACACACACACATACAATATTAAGGATATTAGAGATGTCAAACTGAAAAACAATGTAAAATATCACTCAATTTGTAAAAATTTGCTAGATTTGAATAGACTTCTCTTGGATTTCAGTGAACTTGATATACATCATTTGAATAACCTATGAGTACTTTCAAATACTCAAATTTATAATAGAGCTTTGAAGATTAGCTACTTGGACATATCCCTAAATGATATATATCTCTAAAACTAATATACATATTGCTAATCATAAATGCTGAAAACTTTAAACCATTTTAGCCAGGTTAAAATACTAAATGTTTGGCTAGAAAGTTTCGTTTCGAGATGAAAAACTTTTCATTTTTTAGGCTCGTGTCACTTTGTCATCGCCAAAACTAATACACACACACACACACACACACACACTTATTTAACTGTCTGTCTCGTTATGTTTTTCTACTTTGGGTGTAAATCTATTTTTAGACATGGGAAAAAACCGAGAAAATTTTTCATGCGACTGAATAGAAGCGGAAAGCCACAACCATTGCCAAAACCTACAAAATATCGCCATATTCTTATACCAAAATACATACAAACATAAATACATATATATATATATATCTATATGTATGTAACTAACGCTTAAAGTGTTTGTCTCTGCTCCTCTCTCTCTCTCTTTCTCGCTGTGTGTGTGTGTGAGTCTGGCTAGAGGCATAGCATAACGCCCACAAGGATTGCGTGGGCTCGTCTTGAGGTCACCTACGCACAGAGCCCTAAAACTAGGTAAAGTAAGGGAGGTGGGTGGTGGGGGGACTGAGGGATTGGCAGAGCTTCTGTTTGCTGCTGTCTGCCTACGCAAAAAAAGGCGGTAAAATCTCGTTGCTAGTTAAAGAGTCCCCGCCCTTGT
The DNA here is from genome assembly GCF_018151085.1 of Drosophila tropicalis. NCBI lineage: Eukaryota > Metazoa > Arthropoda > Insecta > Diptera > Drosophilidae > Drosophila > Drosophila tropicalis. The sequence goes on along the minus strand of NW_027172929.1, from coordinate 2,993,052 downwards.
CAGTTATTTTTGACCAATTTGTCTCCCTCTCGTTTTCTCCTCCTTCTCCTACAGTTTCTCACTACTTTTTTTGGTTAAAGGGAATTATTATTATATGTACTCCATAGAGCAGGTGTCAAAAGGTCACACCCAGACAGTCCCAAATGCAGGAGAAGAAGTAGAAAATCTTACAATTCGCTCAATTTCCACACTTCATTCTGTATGAATAAAGTCTGGGCCGTAAGTCTATTCATTGACGACAATTCTATGGCCCAAACGTACACACACACACACACACGCAGGTAGACATCATGTGTGTTTAATGAGCATTTTTGTATGCTCTGCTCGACCAAACAGTCAAAGTCAGAGTCAGTAGAAGAAGAAGCTATGTGCTTCTTGGGTGGGCCGTCCCATCCAGGACGGGGGATGGGGGTGGAGCTGGTCGGTGGGCGGTTGGGCAATGCCGTGTACATGCAAAAACTAACAAACGGAAGTGTACTTGAGGTACATGTGGGTGGGTGTCTATGTGGGTGTGGCGGCATCGTGTTGGTTTACTTTACGGCTAATGGACAACACAACAACAACAACACAAAGCAAAACAAAAATAGAAAACAAAACAAAACAACAACATCATGTTGTATGCATGTCCAAATGAAATGCGTCTTAACGCAAAGCTTAGCTTTATCATTTCTTTTGCACATTGTTTTTTTTCCCTCATTCTTCTTCGACACACACACAAAACGATCTAGGAGAGCAACTAATTAGAAAAGAGTAAGAGAAGTCAAAATACTTCTTCTTCTTCTTCTAACTATTTGTATTACAGATTAAATCTTGAAGAAAAGTGTTTAAAAAGTCAAAGTTTGAATCCTTCAATTGATTACTTAGCCACTAACTCAGGAACTTGGCTAGAAGAGGATTGCATCTCAGTTTTGGTCTAAACTGACTGTCGGTCGTTCGTCTTTTTGGTAAAAGAGTGGGAAATTTCTTACAAATCAAATCAAATTGAACTAAAGAAGTAGACTCTCACTGTCTCTCCCTCACTCTTTCTTTTCTTTTCTGTTCTTGGCCGATCTTTTAATTGGAATTGAAATACCTCAATACAATATGTTGTCCCCCCCCACCCCATCCTGCTCCTCCCATATACGCACACACATACATTTGTATGGATGTATATGGCCTAAGTCATTGCGTGGCTGTTATTATTGTTGTTCTTAAGTTTATTTTTAAAAATTATAATTTTCAAAAATAAAAATTTTTGACGACAACAAAAATAATGAAAATCACATGTTTGCTTGCGGCATCATAAAATGCTTGTTTCTTTCATTTTTTTCACATTTATATATATTTTTTTATATTTTTTTTTTTTTTTTTTTTTTGTTTTTGTGTTGGGGCTTTGATTTAGCTTTGTTGTTGTTGTTGTCGTTGGTTTGTCATTTTGGCGTATTGCTTTGCTGGCATCTTTTAGATACGTCTTCTCTGCAATATATATATATAGGTATATATCTATGTTGATTCTTCTGCTGAATCTTAGCCAAGCACAATCCCATTCAAGCGTACGCCCATAGCTTGCCCCTCCCCTCACCCTGTCCACCCCCCTTTCTTTTCACCCTCTCTCTCTCTCTCAGTAAATGTCACATGGCTAAAGAAAATTCTCGCCACCACTTGGCCAACTTTTTTTTTTTTTTGTCTTTTTGTTTTCCATCTGTGTGTTTCTTGTTTTTTTTTTTTTTTTTTTTTCTGGGGATATTTTTATGCAATTTTATAAACAAAATTGAAGCAATTGTTGTTGTTGTTGATGTTGTTGTTTTTCTCGACGTCTTTGTTTCAGTTGTTGGCGTCACATTTTACCTGCTCATCTATACATACATAGGTATATGTATATATATATATCCTATTTATAGTTAGCATATGCAATTAATTTGCTGTCATTTGTTGTTGTTGTTGTTGCTCTTGTTGATTGAATTTATTCTTGAACTACAGAGAAAGATACGAGTATAAACAAAAATTCAATCACATTCAAGTGCTTAAATGAAATAACTAAAATATGTCTAAAATATTACAAAATGAAATTAAGAAAATTGATCAGTAATCAATTTATTTGTATTGCCTCTGGAAAAAGTCGTTGAATGAGCTTTCTTTGCTCATAATTTTCCAATTTTCTATTTTTCTTTGGTTTGGTTTTTTAATGGATGGTCGACAATGGCGACGTTTGTTAATCTGTTTTTAGTTCTTTTGTTTTAAAAACAATTTGTTGCTGTTGCCATTATTTTTACCACCCCATCATCCTAATGGGTCGGATGGTTCTACGTATTTTCCTGACATCATCAACGTAGAATTGTAGAATTTGTTTGCTCTTCTTCTTCGTCTTTTGTTTGGTTTTATTATGCTAATAAAAATTAAGCATTTAATTTATTTATTTATATTCATTAAACGTGTGAGAGAGATAGATGTGGGGAGAGAGAGAATGTCTTCCGCTCTTTCTCCTACTCGTTCTCTCTCTCTCTATCTATCTTCTTCTAGCATTCTATCTCACTCTTTATGAATGAATTTTGTGTTTGGGGCCAACAAACAAAATCAAAAAAACGTATTTTTGGCTATGACATAAATACAAAGTTGTTATTTTTCTTCTTCTTCTTTTTTTAGCCAAGAGGCGGAGGCCACTTAATTAAATTAAATCGCTAAATGCTGCGCTTGATAAAAAACTATTCATACATATATATATATATACAAATTGTTTGCAAATTCATGATTCCATTGAAAAATGTCAATAATTATCAAAGAAAAAAAAACAAAAAAAAAAAATTTAAACATGCATCGATACGGAACCACTGAAACTTACCGATTGCTGGATGGGATAAGGGGGTGAGGGTGAGAAGAAGCTAGTTTAAGTGGCCAAGAGAAGGGAGTTGGGGTTGGGTTATGTATGTGGAACAGCAAGACCATCGATCAAACAAAAAAAATAATGTTAACATGCCCACTTCGGACTTATCGGTTGAAAAGTATTTTTTTTACGCCTCTTTATTTATTCTCTTACCTCGGCGAGGCGTTTCCGTTAGCCCCCCTTTCACTCAAAAATTAACAACAACGAGCAAAAAGTAAATAAACTTTGATATTTCTTCTTTTTTTTTTTTTGTATTTTATCAATTTGGTGCAGAGAGCTCTCTGGAGCTCTCTGGGGGGCCTAGGTATGTAGGTTCTGGTGGGGTCCGATATTTTAATCGTTCTTTTCGTCTTCAGAGAAAGCCAACAAAGAACTTGATACCCTGTAAATGTGGGCACAAGTGGTAAAGTGGTTTGTCTGTAGCTAGACAGATTATTCTATTGTAGAGTATCACAATGGACAGCATAGCCTAGCACATAGTATCACACACACACATACATACATACATACATATGTCTTATGGCTTTGCTGGGCTCTGCTTATCGTTCAAAAAGTATCGACGATGACGAAACGAAAGTTAAAGAAAATGAAGAAAATAAACCCACCACCTAGAGAAACATTTTTCCCTTTTCTTGTTATTGTTTTTAGTTTAGATTAAATTAAGTATATATGACTTAAAAATAGATTCGATTCGAATCGATTTCAAGTGCCGATTCCAGGTGCTCTCAATGTGTGTCCAAAGGTTTGCCACATCACGCCAAAAAAAAAAAAAAAGCAAAGCAAAACCGGGAACTGTTCTAAACATCGTTCAGATCAGGCAAATATATGTACCTATGTATGTAAGTCAAATCATTTGCTGATTTTACTGAATGGAAAATATACCATGTGGACGGCGGTTTTGGGCCGGGACGGGAATGGAATGGGGGTGAAATGTTGATTTCCTTATCACATATTGACTGATCGATTGACTGAGTGAGTGAGTGAATGAGAAGATTTGAGCAACAATGAAATCAATTGCATATGGCAACTATATAGAAAGAATCTGTATACATAATCATTTTCAATTTGTGGCTGTAGTATACAAATATTAATTATATATATATATATATATACCTATATATAGGTAGAATTATCTGTGTCTGGGGCCACTGCTGCGATCAGTAAATAAGAGCAGCGACCCCGCCGCTGCCGCCGCAGCAGACAAACAACAAACAAACAACTCAAAAAAAAAAAAAGTCAGTTAAAACATTAAAAAAAAAAAAAAAAGAGGCAATAAAAAATGTATTTATATATCAATTTTGATATATTTTTAGCAGATCAAAAGAGGAATATTTTATAAACCTGAAATTTTTTTTGAATTTTTGTTTCAAACTGTTGAAAAGTTTACAAGTTTGTCAACTATTCCAAACTTTCCGTCTAGATTGTTTAAGAAGAAGACATAATGCCATCATCTAACTAAAGGATCTAGGAGGAATTACATGTAGATGATCAGAAGGTCAAAAGGGTATAAGTTGGGCTCACTTTATTCCTGTTCTTTGTTGCCAATGTTTCTTCTCTAACGTTTCTTTCAAAAGGTTAATGAACTGAATATACTTCAAATTTGGCAGCACTTTTCTTGGATTCCCTAAAAGGATTAGGCCATATATTAAATTTGAGTTTAAAGTTCAGTTCGAAAGCATTCCAAAAGAAATGCTCCAAAGAAGAAGAAACTTGAAATGAAGAAAGAAAGTAATGAAAAGAAGCGAAAAATATTTGAATTCAATTGGAAAAAAAAGACAAAAAGAAACTAAGATAATAAATTTATGGCAAATAGAAAGACAATTTGTAATTCGATTGTTGAGTCTATCAAAGAATAATAAATCATATATGTATATAGTATCTATAATTTCCTTGTTCTAATCAAAATATAGTTTCCTGATATTTGTTTTTTTTACTTTAACCTCCAAAATGTTGAATCGAAACAAATCGAGTCGAGTCGTGAGAGTGCCACATTAATTAATGAGTCAACAACAACAACAATAATAACAATAATAATAACAACAACAACAACAGCAGCAAGAAGAAGAAGAAGAAAAAAAGTGTCATAAATTAATTGAAATAAATATGCCATATGGAAATAACATACAACATTTCCTGACACCATATAGTGTATGCACACACACACACACAATTATGTATGTATGTAGTATATACTCTGAAGGTTTAATCTAACAGGGGGGGAACGTGTCAGAAACCAAACACAAAAAAAACGTAACTTACATTGATTTTCAAAAGCAATCCAGAAAGTTGTTGCATATATACAGATATATATCCACATATATATATATATATATATATATAGATATATGTATTTCTTTCGATTCGAGAGTTGATCTAGTGTTGGTATTTATGTATGATTGTATATAATGTATTTATATATCCACAAATGTTGTTGTTGTTGTTGTTGTATCCAGTTAATATTGGAGTAGTTGAAGAAGCAGCAGAGCAGTTAGTTATAGTTGAGGATTGTTGTTGTAGTTGGTGGCGGCGGCGTCGTCGTGGGGTCGGGGTGGTCGTCTCGCGATTTGGCACTTTACGTTGTGATACGAAGGGGCCGAAAGGGAGAGTTTACGCGATCGCAACAAACGTATAAATATAATAGATATATTCAGGTGTTTGAATGCGTGTGTGTGCGTTTGTGTGTGTTTAGGTATTTTTGCTTGTATTTATTTAGCATTTATTAAAAATGATTTTTCGCTTTGCGTTTTTTTTTTGGCATTTCATTCACAAAAGTAAATTTAATTAACACAAAAACGATGCGCGAGACACTGACGTCGACGTTGGCGTTGGCGTTAACGTTGAAGCCGACGTTGTTGTGGACGTGGACGTTATTAGCGGCAGAGAACCTCTATATGTACACATATATGTACATATATGTGTGTGTGTATGTATGTTGTATTTATTTGATTTGCTCAAGAATTTTTTGTTGTTTTGTTTTATTTTGTTGTTTTTGGTTGTTTTTTTTTCTTCTTTTTAGGTTTGCGTGCCAAAAAAATAATAATAATATGAGAAAGATGAACGGAACAAACGAACGACTGCTGCTGCTGTTGCTGCGACTGCGACTGCGTTAACGGCGACAGCGTTTCTTTTAGATTTGCTTGTTGTTGTTGTTTTTGTTGTTATTGTTACACACACATGGCGCGCTGCTGCTGCTCATACACACATACACGACACAACACATGCAAAAGCCACGTCGTCGCCTAATCGTATATCGGTTATATATATGTGTTTATGTTTATCTGTATGCGCGCGTGTGTGTGTGTGATTTTTGTATCTGTGTGTGTGTGTGTGTAAGCGGCGGCTTGAGTTAAAAAAAAATATATATTTTTATGCAATTTTTCTATATGTATGTTGCTGTTGCTGCTGCTGCGGTTTGCTACTGCTGCTGGCGGAGACGGCGACTGCTGCTGTTGTTGTGGTTGTTTTTGTTGGTGGTGGTGTGGTTGCTGTTTGATGTTTTGTGTTAAACTTTTGTTGTATTTTGTTGCTGTTGTTGGATCTTTATTATTATTATTTTTCTTTTTCTTTTTTGCTCTCAACACGTTTTGTATTTGAATTTTGTTGTTGTTGTTGCTGTTGTTGGACTTTTAAATAGACGTTGATTTTCTTTGCGCAATTTGCATATTTAGGCACATGATTTCCATTGGAAGCAATTTATTTATTTATAATAATTTTCACAATTCACTCTCTTTATCTCTCTCTCTCTCTTTTTTTCTTGCCTTCTTGTCGTATTTTTCTTCTCTTGCAAAAAAAAATAATTTTTTTGTTTAAAAAAAAAATAAGCAAACAATTTTCAACAATTGTGTGAAGTTTTCTTCTCTTCTTTTTTTGTATGCCAGGCTGCGGCGGGCCAACAACAATATTTTATTCAGAATTAACAAAAACAAAAAAAAATTGAACAACGCACTCGCTTACTTATATATGTAAATATATATGTAATAGCAATATACATATATATAATATATAAATATGTGATAATTTATATATTTTGTTTAGTGTTTAGATACTTTATTATTTAAAAAAAAAATTAATCCGAAACATACGCGGCAACCGCTCAGCACGAGGTTTTGAAGCGAAATGAGACTGTTAAGTTAATGTTAATGTTAAGTTAATGTTAACGGCGAACAACACTAGCAACAACAAAGCTGAAAATTTCTCAACGCTCGAGTGATGTTAGACCATTTCGAGTGGTTGTCCTATTGAAATGAGCCTGTTACGCTTATTTTACATTAAAATGAGACTGTTACGTCTGCTAAAGTTGATGTACGACTGTTAAGTAGAATGAGACTTCTGTTAAATTGCTAGATACTGTTAAGGTAACATTACTCAAGAGAGTGCGAGAGGGAGAGCGGGCAAAGCGAATTCCGGCTGCGATCTTCGCCGCATATTTTAATTGAGCAAAATAATGTTGTGTATTTGTGTGTGCGTGTGTGTGTGTGTGTGCGCGCGTCGGTGTGCTGATCTATTGCTGAATGGGCATTTTACTGGCAGTTTTTGAGCTATCTCTAATCGTTTAGTTTTAAATTCAAGTGAATTTGTAAAGATTTCATTTAGAACATATTGAAAATATGGACAAATTTCACAAAAATTTCATTGTATTTAACTGATAACTAAAGACACAAACGGCAGCATTCACACTCACACACACACAGGAAATGCGGCTGTATGAATAAAGCGAATTCAACAGAGTGAGAGAGAGAGAGAGAGAGAGAGCGAGAGCGAACGAACACGGTCGAGTGAGAGAGTATGGGGCGAATTGATTATTTTACATACTAAAATTTACAACTACAAAATGAATATTATATTGTAAAACCTTTCTTGCCTCCCTTTGCACACCTTATCCACAACAAACTACACCACGATGCCAACATCAGCACCTCCACACCTCCCACCCAACCCCCTACGACTAACTAGCTAATCAACTCCATGATGCAGAGAGAGAGAGAGAGAGTGAGAGCTGGGATGGTGCTGTCGGCAACGGGAACGGAGAGGGAGAGGGAGAGAGACAAACGACGGCGACTAAAAACCAACCGGACGTTACCGCGCTCCTTTTCTCCTCCCCGCGACTACTGCCACAGCCCCGCATTGGCCCCAACTTGGGCGCCAACATGAGCTTTGTCAGTGGAGAGCTCTGTGTGTGTAAAAATTGTTGGTGTGTGTGTGTGAGTGTGTGTGTTGGTGTGTTTGTGTAAAAAACGGAAATTGAAAATATGCCAACTTGTAGGCGCGCTCGCTTGTCGTTTAGCGCAGGTCGGCGTGAGACGAGATGGAGGAGGGCCGGGTTGCTGCAAGAGGAGGTGGAGGAGGGCGGCGGAAGAGGGGGTTTCTGAGTGTATGTCGAGGCGAATTCATGCCAGTTTCTTTTTCATTCATTTAAATTTAAATACAAACAGCGCACAAACAAACAAACAAGCAACAACAGCAATAACAACAGACGTCTGTCGACCCCCCGCAATGGCCGACCCCCCTGCGTCTATTTAGCCCATAGATACAGAGGAGATACAACAACTGGCTTGCCTACGCATGGGCGTAGCGAGTGAATCTTTCTCAACAGATTAATATTTTTCTTGGCCCCCCCAGCTCATTAATTTCCAAATCCTGTCTATATCCTTGAATCAACGGTAACATTCGATCTAATAGATCAACCATTAACTTGAGTTTTAAAATTTTCTAATTTTCAATGTGAAATTTTATATAATTTTAAATTGATTTCAATATTAAATCTTAAGTCTATTACTTCCTCAAAAACAGAATAAGTTTATGTAGTTAAGGGTTAAGGTACAGTAAGAAAGAGAGGGAGGGAGAGAGGAGATTAGGGGGCGAAAGGAGTTTCAAAAGGATTTCGATTTTGAATTGGTTTTCTAATTCTATTGAATGACAACTGAAGGAAGAACCAATCAAAAAATTGTCCTAGGATTTGGTTGTAAATGTGTGGCCGATGGAAGGGCGATTAGATAAGGATTAGGACTAGCTTAAATTATAGGAAAAACAAAAATTCAATACAAAAAAAAAAAAGGAAACTCCAACTGTAAGCTGCCTGCCAGCCAGAGAGTGAAATAAAGCAAACCCAAAAGCATTATGGAAAGAGGGGGAGGGATTGCGACAAATTGGGGGAGGGGCGGGGGTTAGGCATAGTAACAAACACTCAACGCTAGATAGCTTCTCTCTCTCTCTCTCTCTCAATTGCATATACAAAATTATCTCAAAATAAACTCAAGCGAATTCAAGCAAATTTCTAGCTCTCACTCTCTCTCCCGCTCTCGCTGGCGTTTGTTGTGCGCTCTTTTTCTCTAATTCGCCTTGGCTTCGGTTTTTTTTTTTTATGAATGGCATTTATATGAATGAAAAATACCAACAACAAACGCCTCTCGGCCTCGCAAAGAAAAATTTTGTGTTTTTGCTTCGGTTTTTTTTTCGCTAGACATATATGTACATACATACATACATACATACATACGTACATATGTATGTACGCTTATTTGTATGTACATACAAATAAATAATATAAATTTAAATACTTTGTTTTAATTTTATTTCTATTAAATTTGTTTTTATGTTTAGTGGATTTTCTTAAGCAATTTATTTATATTGATTTTTATCAATAGCTTGCAATTTGTTGTTGTTTTTTGCGCTCCCCTATTTTTTTTTGTATGAAGAAAAGTTTCAAAAAAAAATTTCAAAACTCTGGATGTCAGACTTGTCGTCGCCATAAATCAACCAAAAAGATACGAAAAAACTGAAAACAATCAAAATAACAATAGAAAAAACAATATATTTGTATGTAAGAACTTACATATATACATATGTATGTATAAGTATGTAGATATGTATTTAGTTTTAATCAATACGTTTCAAAATTTCTATACTTAAAATTGTTGGCCCTTTTTCTTTCTGCTATACGTTATACCGTTTAAAAATGTGTTTAATGTCAAAGAAAAATCTCTGAAAACTCTTAACTTTTCAAATCTGTAACTTTGGCCCAGTTTTAAGCAATTTTCGAAAGTGATATTTTACTTTAAAGCTCTTAAGTTCAATTAAATTGAAATGTGAATTCCTCATTCTTATTATCAACTTATCTTTTCAAGCTAACAATAAAATGCAAAAAAAAATCCAAAAAAACCTTAACTTAATTTTTATTTAATATTCTTAATTTTTAGAGTATTATCTTTAATTTCTAGTTTTAATATGGTCATTCAAAACTTGAGAACTTAATTTTTAGCCAGTTTTCGCGTAAAATTGTTGAGGATTTCTTCTTTTTTAAAACCAGAACTTTGTATACCTCTTTGAATTTGGTTAATTTTCCACCGATTTTCTTTTTAGAAAGCAATCTTCAAGTTTGCATTAAAACCTTTAAATGAAAAATTTGACAAAAAAAAAACATGATGCATTATAATTTTTTTCATTTACATTTCCAAGCTTTTGATGCAAAATATACAATTATATTGAGTTATAACTTTTCAGGAAGAAGGAAATTCGGAGGAATCACTTTGTGAGATTGTAATTCTGTCAATTTTCAAACAAATCTAATCTAATGTGGTCTTTATCTTGCTTAGCATTATGTCTAAATATTATCTTAAAGTCATTGTGATCTCTGCCTCTGTTAGAGAGACAATTCGTTTTATCTCACAATCAGCAAAAATTCTTTAGAAAATTTCGTTTTCTTATTGAAAACTTATTCAGGTTTTTCAAATGATTTCGATTTGATTAGAATTCGAATATAACGACTACGCTTATAGCGACTAAAGTTTGATGAGTGATTGGTTGGGTTGGTTCCCAATGCAAACCTTTATGAAAGGGCCTCTTGTTGGTATCTCTTCCGGTCCCTTAAGCGTCGTTATAACCGGATTCTACTGTACATTCCAGTGTGGGTTATCCTAGGACTAAGAGGATTGATTGAACACAATAAATAGAATAGATACACTTATGAATTTAGTTTTCATATACATACATACATATATAGAAGGGCATACGGCGATTCAATAAAGGCTTTTAACTATTTCTCATATATTTTTTTCGGTCGTTTGTCAGTTTCGTATATGGCAAATCTTTTTTAACTCTGCAGACTTTGTGGCGTATAATGAATTTTCAACAGTTTTTTTTTTTTTTTTTTGTGTGTGTTTGTATGTAAGAGTAAAACTTGCCTACAACGTCTTCTTAATGGGCGTGGGTGTTCCACATTTGGTTAGATCTACTATTTACAACAACAACAACAACAACTACAATAGTAATACCAAACAACAGCAGCAGAAACAGAAACAGAAACAGCAGCGGCATTTACATAACGCCTCATTTAAAGCAAGTTTCTCGACTTTTTAGTGAGGCTCTTTCCCCAATATGTCTACATACAACAAGTTCTACTCAGGTTTTTCCAATTTCAGTTATTTTTTTTTTTACAAACATGGCATCTGGGCCTAGTTTGATGAATTGGGTTAACACATACATACATATGTACATACATACATACGCATGCAAATCCAACATATGTATATAAGTATTGATAGATATGTATGTATATCTGAAATTCTATATACCTTATCTTATAGAGACAAAACAACTTTCACCCGCAGCCAAAACAAAAGAATAATGCCTTAGAACAATATCTTTCATGGTGGGTCCAACACTTTAGATAAGCAAATTCCATCCGATACTTGTGAAAATATTTATCATTTTATCAACTAACTCGTGACTTTGCCTCACTCGTGACTTTGGCAATGCAACACAATATAATAAAACACAGAGAAGCATATTTCTTTTTTTTAACATTTTACCTTCTAACGGAAATTAACTTTTAAATCTGCAAATTTTCAATGTAAACTATTGACATTAACCTTAATCATTTGGTTCATGGATTGTTGGAGAGGTTTACATATATCCATAGATATATAAGATCGATCAGATCCAGATTATAACGAAATTTGTTTATTTTTGATAAAGTCTTCTTGTTCTAGGCCACATACTTCCTTCTCCAGCTGCATTGTTTATAAAAATCTATTACCAAATCATAATTGATTAACTTTAATCCATACTTAGCAGGCCTTCACTTTAATCTTGGACCATCTAAGTAAATCTTGACTGTCATCTCACATTTTTTCTGATCTTTTCTCTTAATATATTATCAATATTTCAAATTTCATTTGAAACTATTACACAATGTTCCCTTTTTTTGATATAAATGTTAATATTATACAACTGAGTTTATCGCTCACTCAAGCATATGAGCACACTGGCGCACCCACCAGCCAACGGCCAACAAACGTTTATATGCATAACTCGGCTATTTCTAGTCGGAATCAGATTTAGTACGTCGGTGGATATTTATATCAGCGTTATGTGTGCCGATTTGATTGAATAAGGTAGAAAATTATGGGAGATAATCCTGTCTTTTTAAATTACGGAGGCGGAAAGGGGCGTGGCAAAATCTTTACACAACATAAACTGCGTATTTAATAAGCGAATATACATACATAACAAATATGGTGTCTCTAGCTAGAATAGTTTTTGAGATAAACGTTTTTTTTTAATTAGCGGGGGCGGAAAGGGGCGTGGCAAAAATTTGAAATAAACTCGACCAATTTACATACTACACGAGTCTACATACCAAATTTGGTGGCTCTATCTATTATAGTCTCTGAGATCTAGGTGTTCATACGGACGGACAAACGGATCGACTCGGCTGTTGATACTGATCAAGAATATATATACCTTATGGAGTCGAAAAAGCTTCCTTCTGCCTGTTACATACATTTTGGCGACTTTAATATACCATTTCATCCTATGGGTGCATGGTATAATGATATATTTACTGCGACATTCTGCTTTTATAACTAGTTATAGATACTTTGCAGTGAAGATGTCCTCTCAATTTTCCCGATTCTCTACGACTTATTGCCTTAATTTTAATACTAGTTTAAATAGGTACTCTGCCATGAAAATGTACATATGTCTGACCTCTTTATACAGATAAAATCATATGAGCTTTGCCAATTTCCCGACTTTTCCTACCAATTCAATCTATTTCACTCTTAAATCACTTCAATCGTTTTGCGTTTAAATAAATGAACTATATTTTCAGTTTTATTTTATTCATTTTATATTTAAATTACAGTTTTCCCCTTAAGGGCTTATGCATTTTATTTTATTAAAATGAAAGTAAGACTGAAAACTGACAAAGACATGACATTTTTTATTTTTTTTTTCATATTATTTCAATCAAATTGCACACAAAGTTCAGTGATGATTTTTTATTTCTCCTAGAATTCTTTGTAGATGTCGTTTCTGATGTACAAATAGTGGACACAGAATAAATAATGGCAGTTTATTATTTGCAAAAGCTGCCTTTTTGTCGTCGGGCTTTAAAAAAGCTAAGCCCACTCTCCATTGAAATGTTTATATCAATATTTGTTAGGTCTTACATACATGCATACACGCATACATGTGTATGTATGTATGTATATGCATTTCCCTGTCCATTTGACTTTAAATGAAAACTTGTGTTTGTTTAAGAAATGTTTATTAATTTTTAAGCATTGTGAAAAGTCTTTCAAACATATTCTTAGAGCATTTATAAACTGAATTTGTTAAATATTAAAAAAGTGAATTTTTGATAGTTCCTTTCCTTCGGATTGTGACTATATTTTACTTAAGTTTAGTTTAAACAATATTTTCATTTATTTTGTTTGAATAAAAACGTTAAGTAAACTTCATCACAAATGCAATATCATTATCAAAATTCTTTTATTCAGTTAGCAGCTGAACTTATCTGCATATTCTAGGTAAAGCCAATAGGTGTTACCATATTAACTTGGTCTAAAAACCAAGCCAACTGTGTTCTTCTCTAAAGACCAATCTTCTTCTTTGGACGACAAAACTTTTACAATATAAAGTTGCTCATCAAATTGTTTCTATATCTTAATTATAAATTTGTTTGCCAAAAGTCTCACTGAACTTTTTATAAAAAAAAAGTATAAAAAGTATTCGCTCATTTAAACAATTTTCCGGCGATTAATTTTCTCATTTGTCTTTTTTGCTTTTCTTATATCAAAATGTGCGTGAATTTCTTTTTAAATATGTTTTAAAAGGAAAACTCATTATATTCTATTTCCGGCAAATTAATCAAGTCTAATACAGAATTATTCGGCCTATGATAAATATAAGCCTTAGAAAAAACCACAGAGAGAGAGAGAGAGAGAGAGAGAGAGAGAGAGAGAGAGAGAGAGAGAGAGAGAGAGAGAGAGAGAGAGAGAGAGAGAGAGAGAGACAGAGAGATAGAGAGAGAGATAGAGAGAGAGAGAGAGAGAGAGAGAGAGAGAGAGAGAGATAGAGAAAGAGAGAGAAAGAGAGCTTTTAAAAGATTTTTATTAAAGAAATTCTTAAGAACTCAACTAATCAAAAACAAAACTGGAGAGCCGAGCATAGGAAGTAACGAAGATATTGATCAAAGTCACTGTTTTCCACCGTTTGTTCCTATGGGAGCTATATGATATAGTTACCCGATCTTTATCTAATTTGGCACAATCGTTTATAGGTGTAACAATATTTAATTTCACGACAATAGTTCAAAAAATAACGAAGTTATTGAGAAAAGTCATTTTTCGTGACATTGCAGTTTGTATGGGAGCTACATATGTATGTATATGAGATAGTGGTCCGATCCGGCTGACTTTGAGACATACAACCCGTGCTGATTAAGAATATATCTAGTCTATATGGTCGGAGATGCTTTCTTTTATGCTTTGCACACTTTTGACCAAAATTAATATACCCTTTTTGCAAGGGTATAAAAAGGAAGACTGACATAAAAATCGTACCTCCAAATCGCTTTTATAACTGGGATATGGATATAAGCGGAAAAGCTTCGCAAAAGATATTGAAAAAATTCTTTCAATCTGTATTAAAATCTTCTGAACAGAACTTTTGCTAATTTTCGTGTCTAAAATATGCTAAATTACGATTTAATTGAAATGTATCTTTTCAAAATCGGTTGGAAATTGGTGAAAAACAGTTTTTATTTAAATTTGTCCTTTTTTTGACTGAATTTGTCGAGATTGAAACAAAATTTGGAGCAGTTTTGGGGTTCGAGTCTTTGTCGAATTAAAATCAAAGATGAAAGAGGGAAAACTAACGTTGATTTTCAAATAAATGAGTTCTTTAATTTAGTATGAAGTCGATTTGTCGATTATTCTTCGCTGATAATAGTTTAACAAGAGGCCAAGTTTAGCCTGTTTATGGAATTTGCGTTTGATGGAAGAAATCTCTCTTATCGGTTCAATAATGTCAATTGACTTGTTTATGAACGAAAATAACATATAAAGAAATATGTAGAAATATGTATAAAATAAACGAAAACGAATCAAAGCCAAAAGAATGGCATGTTTTGATTTTACCCATAGCGTTAATGAGCTACTTAAATGTATATCCCTCAGTTGAGTTGAAAATTATGCATAAACTTACTACACACACACACGCACATACATACACACACACAAACATACATATATTATGCACTAAAAATGATAAAAAATGTCACCATAAAACTGGAAATTTTATGCCTTTCATTTGGCAACCAGAGCCATAAAAAATGCATATTTAAATTACAACCAAATTTGGACACGCCGACTTGGCTAAAATAAAAAAAAAAAAGAGTAGGCTCAAAGAGCTCCAAACTGAAGCTCAAGTTGAAGCTGAAACTGAAGCTTTCCCCGCGGCTTTGCATATCATAAATAAGCAAAGTGCTGATGGTGATGGTTGATGGTGGTGGTGCTAGTGGTGCTAGTGGTTATAGCGGTATCAGGGGAAGGCACTCCAAACCCCACACACACACACACACACACAGATTGGCTGAGAGATCTAAAAACTATTTAATTTTTCAATATTTTAGCTAAACAAATTGTGACAATCGCAACGCCAACTCGCTTCCGTCGCATACTCGCACTACTACACAGCCCACCACAAAATTGGAACGCATTATTCATATGTACATATACATACATATATATATTGGTAGAGTCGGTGGAGAGTACAGAGAGTCATAGTCAAAGTAGTATAAAGGCGGCGGGGGTGTTGCCCACATGGGCCATTCATACATAATTACATTGGGTGGCCACCTCAAACCATAAATGGGAACAATACACACACACACACACACTCGACGCATTCAGGTAAACCAATTATGGAATAACTGACCAAAGACCAATTGACCCAGAGAGGGACAGGGAAGGATCGTTTGTTCGATCAGAAAAAAAAGGTCAAATCGACCAACAGTAGCCGCATCCGCTGTCAACTGGGGAAAATTAACAAACTTATTATGCTTCAAGGGTAAGATCAGGCAAAAAGATCAAGCCAAGCCTTCCATGCCTTCCTTTTGGCAATCGGCATGGAACTAAGCATTAGTTGTAAGGCTAATTCTTTGCCTGAGACGATTAGATGGGCCAAGCCAGTTGTGATTAAATGTTAGTGAGGCAAATAAACTTGCCACAGAAAGAATACATAAACTGCTGAAATTGATCAGATGTGCTATATATCGTATATAGTAGAGAAGGAGACGTTTGTTGACTAAAAAGACGAGTTGAGATTTGTCTTCATCCTTCTCAGTTAAAGAATTTGATATTAAACTTTAGTTTACTCTACTTAAATTAACTTCTTGGGGTTTTTCGAACTAGAGGAATGAACATTCAAGATAAAAGTAGTTTTTTGTTCTAGAGTTGCTAGGGTTGCCAAGCTTTGTAGCTAGGTATAAAGTTACCTCTCGGTTTTTAACCTAATTTTAATCTCGTTCCTACAAATGAAATGAATTAACATTGAATTTATGATTATATGTATTATGAATTTATATAACGAAAACGGAAGTAAGTCGATTCTATTTTGTATCTCTCAATTTTCTTACGGCTTGCTAAGGAAAATTCTTGTAAATTAATGAAAACAGCAAATTTTGTTAGCTTTGGCTAAGATGGCTCTTAACTAGTGGAAAAATATTTGAGGGATGTAAAGTAAACTTATTAACACGGTCAAATCAGATTCCGTTGAATCAGGCCTTATTATATAGAAACATATTCAGTTAACCCAAGCCTTTTAATTTAAGCTTTCTAATAAAATGATTCCAGTTTCAAAGATGCTATAAATTTCATAACTTTTGATGCCTTTTGACTTTGATGCGTCAGATCATAATGGGTTAGAGTTATTTTTTGCGTTATTATGCGATCTCCATAACCCAAAAAACGAAAAACGAAAAAAAAAAAGGCAACTGTGAGGTGTTCACTGTCTGGGGGCCCAGGTCACAGCTTTTTTTGAGGGCGCTAATCTAGATTTTGCGTCATTATGATTCGCGTACAGATTATACAAATTTCGTTGTCTGGTCTCTCTGTGTGCGCCCCTGCTTGAGTTTTATGTTTATGAGACATCTGCAGCCAACCCAGCGGGTTTCAAATGTACAGCATCGGCATCATCAGCATCATCATCATCATCATCATCAGACACGATCTTCATCCTCACGATGAACAAACCAATTTCATTTTGTGATTCGTTCAGCTGTCGGTATTTGTGGGCTACTGTTTCGAATTTTTCAAAGTCGCCAAATAATTTTAATGATCTTGCACAACATATACACACTCACACACACAGACACACAAAGTACTAAATTAACTTAAGAGCCTTGTCTCGAGCTAAAGTTGTGTTTCTTCTTTTCATTTCTTTTCTTTTTTTCTTCTCCTCTGGTTTTGTGACTTAAAATGATTTATGGCATTCCTGAGAGAAGGTCTAAACTGAAGGCGACAGCTTCTGATTTTTGTCTTTGGAAGCAATCCGAAAAAAATCAAAAATACAAATAGTTGCAAATTCTTGTTATCAGAAATCAAAAAAATTGTCACAAATTCTTTTTAAGTTTAATAAACTTTAAATAAAAAAAAGGATTTCAGATCTTTCAAATCTATCTTTCACTTGAAGATCTCCATATTTTGTAAAGCATAGTTTTTGGGATAAAAGTAAACTATTTATTTTCATTTTTAATGCTTGAAATAGAGAATTACATGAAATAATGTACTTTGTCTTGGAATTACAAGCGATATCTGGACGGAATATCAATTTACGATAGAAATGAAGAATAATGATTTAATTGTCATTGTTCATTACATTCTTCATTGTTTAATAAGGTGCTTATTCAAATCAATTTTCTGCTTCAATGAAATTTCAGCCAAAAGATTTTCAAAAAAAAATGGAAATTAGTGAAATAATTGCTTACATTATTAGCCTGCATCAAGTTAATCGGATAAGCATTCTGATGTCTCTTTCAGATGTCTAGTTCAACACACACACATAACAAAAAGGTCAATAATATCAATTTTTCACTGATGATTAACCAGACGACTAAGAGCACCGTCTATTCTCATGGAACGAAGTCACATGTGAATCATTAGCATTACGATCTGTTAATGATTGTCCACCCACCGATCCACAAAAACCACAAATTCAATTGAAATTTCAATCATTGAGTCAAGTGATTTGAAAGTGTGTATACGTTCATTAAAATGGATCAAGCTAAACCCCTGATACTTTGCCTTATATATTTTATGTGCTTCACCTTAATTCTATACACCGAAGGACGTAAGGTACATCATACATGAAAGATAAAATATTCTTTGAATATGATTTTTATTTGATGGTTTCTTTTGTTTTATATAGAGCATTGGTCAAATCACTTATACGAAAATTGTTAGTGATTTCTCACCAAAGTATATTAGAAATTTTTCCGCCACCATTAGCGAGGATCGTCAGCTAGTTAACAATACGGTGGACATTAAAAGGAATCTAACATCGGATATATGGTTTAAATGCAGTATGGCCCAACGTGATGCCAATTCTCATGGCTATAAGAATATGTTCTCATACAATGTGAATGCCTGTCAATTGATTAGAGCCGGCAAGGGTGTAAGTTTGATACACTATTGGATTGAGAATTTCTATAAAGTTAGTAATTTACCCAAAGGTTGTCCCATCAAGGAGGTAAACTGATATATGATTAATAATGTAATTCAATGAAAACTAAAAAAAAAAAAAATTGCCATTCTAGGGCAATTATTATTGGACCATTGCACCGGATAAAAGTGGCGTACCAAAATTCATGAAATCGGGTTATTATCGCATTTCCACTGAATTTTATGTAAGAGATTGGCATAATGATTTCCTAATCAATTTCACAGTTTATTCTGATTTGAAAATGAAATGAAATAAATGTGTGCCTGACAATTATTTGACTTTTGGCCATTAGGCCATACATTTCAGTTGTCAGTTTTGTGGAAACATTTTGAATTTACTAAACCTAAAAGGATTTGAGTGTTATGTCAAGATTAATAAAATGAAAGGATACAATATTGAAAATAGATATTATTTAGATAATGGATGGAGGAGATTGGCAAGTTACAAGTTAGTTACTTACCAGTTAATGGAGACTTCACTTTGATTAATGACACACACACACACATACACACACTCTGGCAGAATCAACTTATATGAATGTCAATAGCTTTTTGCGGCAACTGTACACAAAAATGTTTAAATAACTTAATGTTAATATTTATAGTTTATGGATCGGTTATATATAAGTAGGTAGTAGACACTTTGTTTAGCCTAAGTCTTAATATGTCACTGGTTTATATTATTTTACACACAAATACACAAGGAACAAAAAAAAAAAAAAAATTATTCAACTACGGTCTATTTTATTTAATAAAATAATTATGTTTATTATGCAATGTTTTTTTTTTTTTTCTTCTTTTCTTTTTTTTTTTGGTTGTTTTGCTGCTGTTGTCCTGGCTGAGTTTGTTGAAGATTTGTAGTTAGTTGTTAGTTGGTTTGGATGTTGGAGTTAGTTAGTTAGCTGCTGGTTAGTCATTTGGGTTAGTTAGTTTCTGATGTTGCCAGAGAGCTTGCACGTTGAATGCTTGTTGACGTTCGTCCAGTTACTGAGACAACGTTGCACGGCATTTGCATCGCAGCTGCATTCCTCGAGAGCCCACAAAATAGGGGCAGTCGGAATGGCATGGCATGGCACGGCACGGCACGACATGGCACGACAATTTGGAACCGACGACCAACTGAGACGAATCGTTGGCACTTTTGGTTGCCGAAAGGATGCCTCGACTCGTTGCATCTCCTGCATGCACATACATTTCAATGTAGGCACGATTTGTGGTTGCTCTTGTCGTGTGCCTTCTGTGTTTGGTCAGAGGCGAAAAGTGCGTGGGCATTAGGTTTTCAAGTATTTGCCATTTCGATGACTGAGCGACTGACTCATTGACTGAGTGACTATGCACCTAAAACATAACCCATAATATTTTTGTTGCATACATTTTTGGTTTTGTTTCATGGCAGGAGGGGGTGGAGCCTTTAATTGCATCTTCTCCCTTCCATTAACTCGTCCTACTCCTTCTTCCTGTGTGCGTGTGCGTGTGTTTGTGTGTGTGTGTGTGTTCAGTTGACTGAAATGGCTTAGCCAATGGCTGTGCAGCTTTCAAGGTCATTCCATTTTGGCGGCCATTTTAAATGCACTGCATCGTTCAATGACCGCCCATCCGCCCACACATACCTTGCATTTCCTGCCCAATGAGCTTCTCACAGGGTTGCATTGACAGCGTCCTTCGGTGGGCGTGACCTCGACATTGAAACTCCCACCCAAAGGTGGTGCAAAAAAACACATACAGCTGATGACCAGAGTTGCCAACACATTGGCAAAATGCCTCATATTATCGCGATATCAGAATATCGAATATATTCTTCGTTATTCGCGTGTTATGATTATTTTCATTTTATTTATTTCTTTTTGCTTGGTTTCTTGGGTTTTTAAATTTTATTTTGGCTTTTTAATTAAATTGAATTGGCTGTTGCTGTTCTTGTTGCTGTTGCTAGTGTGTTTGGCTTATTGGCGGGCCCCAGCAAAAACTCATTTCGTTTACTGCCCCATAAATTAATCAGTGAAAACAATAAAGATTTCAATATAATTTTCAACGACATCCGGTCGAATGCGGCACCAAATTTGGTGGAGGAGACGCGAGACGTTTTTTTTGTTTCTACACACAAAAGTCGAAGCGGCCACTTTGCGAGCGCCACATATGGGAGGCATATAAAAACAACAACAACAACAACAAAAATGAAATTCATATATATATAAATATCTAAATATATAGATGTACATATGTATTTGGTAAAAAGACGAGGGACATTCAATAAGTAACAGACAACGTCTTAAGGCCCAGAAAATATGACGACATTTAAAAAGGATTTGAAAGGATTGAAGAAGAAGAAGGATGATGGGCTGACTGGCTTAGCCAGAAGATGATCATTTCGATTACTATTGGAAACATTCTGACTTAGAAACAGAAGATCACACGAATACTTGTGCAAATATATTGTTGAAATCCTTTCTTACTTCGACTTAACAATGCTCTTGACACAAAATGATTGAAATGAATGAATTGAATTGAGTTCGACTGAGCTGAGTGGGCAAATTAAATGAGTTAGTCGTTGCTTTTAATGGAGATATACTCAAACAAAACTACCCATCCTTTTCGAGTTCGATTCCTGAGTTAAGCCTGAAAGGTAGTTTGTTAAAAAGATTAATAAAGTAATTGTTGTTTCTATTACTGTAGTTTAATTTATGCTCATGCAATCACTTATTACCTTTCCTTAATTAGATTGTGGACTTTAACTTCATTTATATATAAAAAGAGAGAAAACTATGAAATAAAACATCTCAAATGAAGTGAATACATAAAATCCGTTTACAACGACAGATTTTGGTAAGTAATCTAACTTAATGACCAAATTTCGCCTTTAAGAGATGTTGGAGAGAGCATGCTACTTTCTTCTAAACCACTGCCACCAACTAGAGATGACAAACTATCGATAGTCAGTGTCAGCCGTTTTAAAACAATCGATGATGTTGCTAATCTATTAAAAATTTGCCATTGTCACACAATATTTAAAGGTTTTCCCTAATTTTTCTGAACATTTTCGGTATTAGCCGTCTTGGCATTAAAATCAAAGCCATTATTGAATCGCGGAGAGTTTCCAAGATCAGCAGACTCTGTTACAGACACATTAAAGAAAACCACGTGCAAACTAGTTGGGAATTACAACTAAATAAAGGAAAAATAAGAAGAACTGTGGAAGAGCTCACAACATTAGCATCAGAATCATTTCCAGATTTCCACACTAGGAGCGCTAATGTGTCTATGTTTATATTGAATTACTTTATTTTGTATGAAAATTACAAAATTTTATAGTTTATCATTGAATACCTTGTAACGATTCAATCAATCGATAGCACGAAAAGGATAATACTTCGCCTTACAATACATATATATATGTATATCGGTATTACCTACCGACGTATATATAGAGTTTATTAACACAAAACGGTCTGGCAAACGGAAATTCTATTTTTTTTTTGCCTCTTTCTTTAAATTTAATTTTGATTTTTTATGACTAAGTTGGTTTCTGTTTTTTTTTTTGTGTCTTGTTTGTCTTTCTCTGTGTCTCTTTCTCTCTATCTCTCTCTTTCCATCTCTCTCTGTGTGTGTGTTTGTGTGCATTCAATTTGCAATATGTATAAATTTCGTTCTGTGGCCTCTGACGTCACAAGTGTCCTAGATAATCTTTGTCTGCTTTGCCGAGGTGAAATGTATAAACATGAACAATCTCATGGCAATTTAATAGACACAAAACTCACGTGCGAAATGTGTGTGTGTGTGTGATAAATTGAAATTAAATTGATTTCATTTTTGCATTTCAAAAATCAAACATTTTTCTGTGCCCTTTTTCCCCCATGGAATACTTATGCATGGAGCGAGTTTCCTAAGCTCAGTGGCGCACTCTAGTATAGTTTCCCTATTAATTGGTGATCCTTCTTAAATGAAATCGCTACCAGGTCTAGGGTAAGTCCAACAACTTATTATATTACAAATATTTGAGGAATTCGGTCAGAATCCGTGGATTCAAATCATGAACGGATCGCAGGCGGGTTGGGGGGGAGTTCTCTCTCATTTATATATAGACCCTACTTTGATTTTATTTAAGCCCAGCCAAAGTGAGTCTTGGCAATAATCATTCTCATGTTTCCTTTGCTTAAAATATAATTCAAGTTTCCATAGTTTATGTAAAGTCATGGCCTCTTCACCCTCCAACCCCCTATGGCCGAGGTTAAATGAGGCTAAAGAGGGCATAAGGTAAATTTCATTTCCAGACATTGTAAGGTTTGTTTGTAAATTAATAATATTGTTGTATGTTAAGAGACAAGACAAAGTTAATTTGTCAAATGCAGAAATATGTTTTAATTAAGCTTATATTAGAATTTTCGTTAGAAATTTTGTCTAAAATAATTGTTAAAGGAAAAATGTTTATTATGTTTCTGATGTGATTTTAGATTTTGAGTCTGATTAATATTGATGATAGACGATGAACAAAATTGATAAATTTGCATAATTCGAAAGGAGACGTTGTTTAAATTTCCATTTGACTTTTATTTCTCCTTTTCATTCATGCAGAGGCAATACACGCACACAGAGAGAGAGAGAGAGAGAGAGAGAGAGAGAAAAGATTGAGATAAGAGTGGAGGAGAGGATGTTGTGGCATTTATTTGCTAAGCATTTTAAGCTGGCACGCTCAAGTGGCCATGTGAGTCCTTTGCCAGTCGTTTCGTTTTTCTCAATGAATTCAAAACGACGACGACCATCATCAGTCGAGCCAACCCACCCACCCACTACATATACATATACATATATGTTTGTATGTATGTATATATTGAGCCAAATAGCGCCAGTGCTGCCCTAGTTCCACATTCTCAACATTGTCTTCTTCTTACTCAACATCATTCACCACCAGGTCAGGGCGAGGCCACCCAGCCAACCAGCCAGCCAGCTAGCTAGACCCAGTGAGCCCTTTTTGTGGATACCATTTTGGCGAATTGCCTTGTGAATGAAAATCTGACGCCTTCTCAGCTCTCTCTCCCTCTCTCTCTCTCTCTCTCCTCTTTTGCAGTATGAGATTTGTGGCGTCATTGAATAAAGTTTGCTTAATGTTGGATGGATGCTATCCACGAGTTTCTTTCTTTTTAGCTTGGTTGCCACATGTCATTGTTACCTCTGCGCCTGCCCCAAGGCAATAGCTTGTCCTGGCTTAGGAAAAAAAGGGAAAAAAATCAATGAATGAACATGAAAACACGTATCCCTGTCTCTCTCTTTCTCGCTCTCTCTCTCTCTATATATACATATATTTTAGTCAATGAAATTTCACAGACACACATACACACAAGCACACCCGGTTGGTGTGTATACACACACACACACACACACACACACACAGACAGAGAGGGACAGAAACAGAGAGAAAGGAACAGGGACATAAATGTATAACGCTTATTTATGATTTTTTTTTTTATGGCCAAAAATGAAATGAAGGAAACTCTTTCCATTTTTGAAAAGAATTTTCTTCAATATAATAAATTCTCATCTGCTGTGTGTGTGTGTGTGTGTGTGTGTGGTGTGTATGGTGTAAGTATGTGTCGATATATACCCCCATAGGTGCAGTTGATTTTTGCTACGTGCCAATATCAACGTAATACGATACTAAAACCCATACTGGGGACATTCCACAACGTTCGATATGATGTGTGTGAGTGTGTGTGGGTGGGTGATTGTGTGTATATCATAAATGCTGATATTTATTGCACAATTCGCAATATTATTGCACTTTTGGGTAGACACTTTAAAACTTTATGGCACTTGAAGCATTTAACAAACCATTCATTCATTGATTCATTCATTCATTCAACCATTCAATTGTTTTTATCGATCTGCATTTAGCACTTGCCGCTATTAAAGTTAAAGTTTCTAATCACTTGATCCTACCAATCACGTGTTTCTCAATTACTTGAGCCTAATTTCCAAGAATCATATAATCCTTGGAGCAACAAGAGGCTTATATATATGTATGTATATAATGATACTAACCTGAGAGAGATGGCGCTCCATCATGAATTGCTCCAACAATATCCAAGCTAAAGTTAACTGTTAGCCAAGTCCAAGTCAAGAATTTTCACAATATGTTGAACGAAAAGCTTAAATGGTTTTTAATCCAATTTTTTCGCGAATAAAGGTAACAGTTTTAAAGAAAAGGGATACAATTTCCAAATTTTATCAAAGCGAATCTTAGCTTATCATGGTTCCCCCCTTTGGAAGCGAATTTGAAGATAGTTCATCCGGCTCCAAACCCATTACAGTTGAAGACCAAATCAAGTTTCGATATTTTAGAAATTTCATGTAAAATTATGAGATTTTCTTCTGTGGGAAAACTTGGAGAACAACATCGTCTAAAACGATGTTTCCCAGGAATGGATTTCGATATACACACATGAAATAGAATAATAACTTACCTTACCTTTTCCTTTCCATCAGCTGCAGATGATTGTTTTTTCACTTACACATAAACACAAAAAAAAAAAAAACACTGCATACACATAAAAAAAGTGGACAAATAAATAGCCTCTCCTCTTAAACTCTTTTTTAAGCTTTATTTTATATACATATAACAACAATAAGCAACAATATTGAATACAATTTAAAAAAAATGGCAAGGGGGTAAACATCTTATTAGCATGCATTTAACAACACTAGAAATTGGGCAACACTCTCTTTTTTTGTGTTTGGCTTATTTCATTTTCGCGACAGAATTATCGACTGCGACGCAGCGCTGCACACCGTTAACTTTTTCCATTGTCATCTTTTTCTTTCTTTTATTTTCATCTAACAATTTGCATTTTTTATGAAAAACTTGAGTAATATCAAAGCGATTGCAATGCGAATAACACCAATTAAGAGAGAATTGCTTTAGCTTCACACCAAACTAATTTGTTAACAACTTTAAACACACAGAAAAAAAATATTAATAAATTTGCACTTCAAACGGGATAACTGGACGTGCTCACGCTCACCAACGCGGCAAAACTAGAAGTGTGAAGGAAAAAGAGAGAGCGGGATACTAAAGAGAGCACTTTGAAATTCTGACTTGCAGACAAGTTATGATCGGCTAACGGTGAATTCAAAGATGCATGCGAGAGTAAATTTTATAATGGCGTCCCTTTTACTCCCATTGTGACGCACTTCTTCGATTGAACTTTACAAATACATAAACATTTTTGACTTTTTTGGCTCTCTTTTTGTTTTTGATTTTATGGATGTTGATGTGTTTGCTTTGATTGGGTACTGACGGCCTTAAACTTATACACTTGCTCGCGAAAGTTTGCGTACACTTAGGATATGTAAATAACTCCTTATGGACATTACTTGAAAACTAACCTCAAAAGTCTGCGCACAAAATGGATCTTCCTTGTTTGCAATATAATGTGGGATAATCTTATCGTTTTAAAACCACTAACCAGATGTCTCGACAATCCACTAGATTCCTTGTTATTTTGCAGCAGATGTATGCAAGCATCTTTTTATATTAAAGATATAGACGAGATGGCCATGGACTTTGAGTGTTCTGAGTGTTCATACAACAGATGATGCTGATCAAGTGTAAGGACATATAAACTACTTGACTAAAGATTAGTACCAATTAAGCTAAAAGGTTTCCAGGCAAGTTTAATATGAGATTACGTTTCGAATGTCAAACTGTTGATCCTCTTCAATAATGGTTGAATCCTTGGTTAATTGTCAGCTTTGGAGAAAAAATTAGTTCAAGTGCTGAGTGGGTGGTTCATTAATTGACGCACTTGAAAACACACTCACACACACACACAGAGAGAGATAACTATTATGAGGGAGACAAAGCCAAAGCCAATTCAAACGAGAAGCGCTTAAGCCAAAGAGTTCAAGAGAGGATGAATGACCAGAAAATGGAGAACACATGGTCGATGGATGATGGAGGGGGCAAGGAGAATCCATATGTATGTTTCAAGGACTTACGTGTAGAGCATACAAGTGCTTGCCTGCTAGCATTTGCGTCATTCACAAAAAAAACAAAATATAGGAAAACTGGAACACTTTGTCCATCTATGTATGTATATACCTACCATTTACCGTCTATATACTACTATCATCGTCAGAATGAAGCTCATAACTATGAACGA
Source organism: Drosophila tropicalis (assembly GCF_018151085.1). Lineage (NCBI taxonomy): Eukaryota > Metazoa > Arthropoda > Insecta > Diptera > Drosophilidae > Drosophila > Drosophila tropicalis. The sequence continues at coordinate 2,966,038 of NW_027172929.1, read as the reverse complement.
CACAATTGTCCTTACTACATGAGCTAAAGAGCAACAGAAACAGAGAGAGAAAGAGACATAGCAGGCCATGCCCATGGCTATCATCATCCTCGTCGTCGTCGTCATCGTCATCGTCGTTGCCATTGCCGTTGTAGCAGGTTGAACGAACCCGAGACCCGGTCTGACCCAGTTTTCATTCTTCTTTTACTTTTTTATTGTGCTGCTGCTGCAGCAGCCGTTGCCAGGCATCCTCCATTCATAGGCATCCTTGTGCCGTTCAATGACACAGCCAAACTAACCAGCTGCAGCTGCAGCATCACCACCAACGGCCGGCGGACTAAGGCTATGAATGAAAGCCAGCAACATCAGCGGCAAAACGTCGACGGTTTTAGTTTTTTATTTTCTTCTGTTTTTTTCAGGGTATGCGCATGCCAAGTGGGTCAATATCCTTTATGGAGGTTACCAACGCCCACGTCATGCACCATTCACAATGCGGCGTCATGACGTCATCGGTGACACAGTTTCGCCTTCACCCCCCTACATCCCCCCCTCCCCACCGGCATACACACCAAAAAACTTCTTCTACAACTTTTCTATTTGGCTCTTCTAGTCGTCTCCTCTCTCTCTTTGTTACGTATACGCAATGCAATTGTTTTCATTTTGTCTCTTGGTTTTCGTGTTTTATTTGTTGTTTCATTTAGTTTATTTTTTAGGTTTTTCTTTTTCATTTTGTTTTTTATTCTCTATATAGGCGTAACAAAAAAAATTAAAAAGGCTCAGGCAAAAATGTTGCATTGAAAAGCGTTTTACAAATTTCGATTTTAAAAACCATTAACACAATTATTAAGCGACAATGAAAATGACCACGACTCATTGACTGATCGATCGATTGATTGACTCCATTGACTGCACAAGTATTCAATATTGAAAAAAAAAAAACATTAAAAAAAAAACGTTAAAGAAATAACAAGAAAGATTCATAAAGTGGGAAAGGAAGATAGAGAGGGAGTGTGAGAGAGTGTAAGTAAAGGTGTTTAAAGGAATCAACAATTGAATCAACTTGGCCGGGATCATTAATCATCATCATTATGATCATTTGACTGGATCATTATCATTGAGAAAGAGTGCACACAGTCTGCAAGTTTTAAATAGTTAATAGAGTTGTTTGTTTGTTGCTTCGTCTTCTTCTTCATCTTTATGTGGCTGTTGTTGTTGTACGTTTCTTGTGTATTTTGGCAAATATGATCACTAGATCATAGACAATCAGGATAGATGGATTTATAAAATCTCAAAGAGTTTCTTCAGTTCGACCATCAATGCCCAATCGGCCTTAATCAGATCATCGCGGAAATAATCCTTGCAGGCATCAATACTCTGGCGTGATATCTGCAAATGAAAAAAAAGATATATATTTATATAGAGAAATCTATAAATTATTGCCCACACCAAGTATTTATAGTACATAAATCATTCATTTCAGTTTTCATTATTCACATTATCAACTTTGTTTTGGTTCGCTTTTTTTTTCTTTTTTTTATAATTGGAACGTGCCAATTGTCATAAGTTGAGACCTCCGCTTTCAGGATGCGCATATTGGCTGCGGTTGCTCCATCAATCAAACAACAGGGCAGCAGAGCTCGGCACGTGTGTGTGCTCTTCCCCCAGCTGCCCACTCCCCGTCATCCCCCGCCGCTGGACAACTGACGCATAATAATTAAAATGATTTTTAATAATAACTTTTTGTTTTTCTTTCGATATCGTTTTCTGTTACCCCGTTGTTCTCTCTGTCTCTTTCTAGCTCCCCTTTTGATATTTCAACATTTTATTAAAGCCTTATCGTAGATATTTTAGTGTCGCCATTTTTTACGGCATTTCTCTTCTTCATTTAATGCGTTTTTTTTTAATGTTGCACATTTATGGATAGTGTGGGAGAGACAAGAAAGACTCTTGTATCTTCTCGGTCTGATTACAGGGAAGACATTGTCCCCTCTGATGCCGTAGAGTATAGGAGTCAATCTCTGCCCTTGACTTCTGGGGCAGCGGCGACTTTATTTTTCACGTTTAATTATTATTTTTGGCGACTGGCATATTAATTAGCCTTTTGGGACCCACCGATCAATGGTTGTGATTATTTTCAACATATTTATTGAATAGGTTTCTCCACCTCTCAATTCAATTCAACTCGCTTCAAGTCTGGCCCAGACAAAAGATGCCTTTATATGATAAGGCCCCGGAATCAGAAACAGAATCGTTGGCTCTCTCTTTCTTGGTTGGGGTCTGCCGCCGCCTTTATGACTTTTGCATACTAAAAACTTCAAGTCTTTTGTTTGACTTTAAAGGATAAAAATACTTTAGATATCTACAATATATACGTATATAGGTTTTAACTATTGTTAGTCGTTGCCATTAAGACGAAGTTGGAATTAAGAATCGTAGAGAGAGAGAGAGAGAGAGAGACAAGGGAGAGTATTGAATTTTTATTCATTTTTAATGTTTTTTGCCATTAAGTTATTAATATTCGTAAAGGCATCCCCCCCTCCATATAAAAAATGGCAATCAGATCATGTTTCAAGAATAAATTACTATAAAATAACTATAAAATAATTTTTGTGGTCTAAATAATTTATGTTATATCCCCCAGTGACAATGATACAAAGGGGGGAAGTGGCATAATCACATATTTGCTCAGGTCCTCAGGCAATGGCAAACGATTCCCTTAAGAACTGAGATCAATTAACAGAGAAAACAAAGAAACTTCAGAAACGGAAACTCTAATCTTCTTCTTTTAGAAATTTAATTAAGAGTTAAAACTATAGTTTGGTACTTCCATTGCTTTTCCGACCAAACAAAGGAAATACCTGACCTTATGAATGACCTTTTTGAACTTAAAAATGAATTGCCCTAGAGACAATTGACAAATAGATCAAATTAAATAGAAAAATTTACAAATTTTTTCATACTAATCGAGAGAATGCATTTGAGAGACGAGGATTCATCGTATTAGGATGATTCGATTATGCTTAATTGGCCTAATCAGTCTCTTCACTTCTTTTGACTCAATCGTTCACTATGAGTAGCATCTATCGGTATATCCATTCAGTCCTAACTAATTTGCATGCTATTTTTAGTTACACTCAAAATAATAACAATAATAATAGAAAGGCCTTGCCCAATTTGGTTGAGCTGAGGGCATGGTAGGGTAGGGCAAGGCAAGGCCAGAATCAAACTGGGTTATAGCAACACATTAATGGGTTGTTGCCTAGTCAAACGCCCGGGTCGACAAATGCGTCATAGCATACATAATTTTAAAGTCATAGTCGCAGCTCAATTTGCACAATGGTGAAAACTGAACACTGAAACCCAACCCCCCAGTTAGAACCCCCGAATCCAGTTGCAACATAAACTGGCAACTGGGTCAAGTGAGTGCCCGAAAACACAACACAAGGCGGCAAAACAAAAAACTGGGTTACTCGATGACGATGACGACGACGATGTCGACGACATCGTGAACATGGTGGCTATATGACTGTGACTATGGATGACTATGACGGGCGTCGTCGACGTCGTCGGAGAGATGCTCAAAAGTCAATGAACGTTGTGGATGCTGCAGCTAGTGCAATTGCCGTGGAAGGTAACAAGTGACGTCAGAGTGACAAAAGGCCAGGAGGATGGGGTAAAAAGGGACTTTGTCGATCCAACAGGTCAGCCATGACATAATACTCTTTCATGGCTCCCACTATCATCAGTATCAACATCATCATCATCATTGTGGTCGTCGTTGTTGTTGATGTTGTGTAAAGCAAAAAGAAGATATTGAGTGCTAAAAATAGCAAAAAAATATCTCAAAATAGAATAGGAAGGTCGCTCGCTTGGTCTTTCATTGTAACGAAAGCGAAAAATCATCAACAACCAAGCCAACCAGCCAGCCAGCCAACCAACCAAGCGTCGCCTTTATCCTTGAGAGCTTTTTGTGTGATGTTCTCAATATTATTATTATTATTCAATTTTTGTTGTTGTTGTAGAGGCCTAAAAATACAAGCTATATACGAAATTAATTGAATCAAACTGACAGCAAAGTGAACTCAATGAACAATTATTAAACCAGCCCCCCGCTCTCCTAGTCACCTCTTAGCAAATTGCTGACGTCACATAGGGAGAGAGAGAGAGGGAGAGATAACAAACTAAAATAATGTAAAATATTAAGTTTATTATTGATTTTTTTGGTTTTTCGACCACCTACATCATCATCATCATCATCATCAGAGCCACCACTCCACTCCTTTTGACGTCAGCGTGGTTTTTAAGTAATTGTTAATCAAATGATAGAACTTTACACAATCAGTGCCAAGGTAAGGAGAAACCAGGAGCATAGAATGGTGGTGGTCTAGAATGGGGAAGAAACCTTTTAACGCCACTTAAGACAGCGACAAGCAACAGCAGCAACAGCAACAGCAGCAGCAACTTGGCCATGTAATTTGATAAGGCAACTGGCAAAGTTTAAGTGCTCACGCTAGAACAAATGATAGGTGAAATTATTTAGAGTGTGTGGCGGCTAGGAGGCGTGGGGCGGAGGCAGGTGGGCAAAGTGGTCTATCTACTACAGCAGATTCTAACGCCAAACTATTAGCAATTGACAGCTTTTGGCATTTTAGGGCAGCAGTAAGTAAAGCGGCCAGTTGATTGCTCTAGAGCAATAATTATTTATTGCCTAATTGATAGGTAATTATGGTCGGAGTTTTGTTCTTACACCTATCAAATGTAACCTTTAACCTTTTTGAAACCGATTGGCAATGACAAATGATAGCAAGTGGGCGGCAATCAACTTGCAAACTGAACAAACACACAAGACAAAGAAGCATATAATTTCCCCTAAACCAAGCTAAACGATAATAGCAAATTGAGGTTAACAAACGATAAATTCTATAATACAGAAATATCTATTGAGACTTTTTAAACCAAAACGATTAAATCATGGTCGGACTATAACTAGCGATTACGACAAACGATTTAATAAACCAAAATGTTAAAGGATAATAACCATACGAGGATATCAAACGATGAACGTAATCCGTCTATTACTCCATTCCCAAAAACTAAATGATAAACAACGATAACTTCCTTTTCAAGCCAATAAGCAGCAATCAAAGATATATTAATAACAAACAAATTCACTTACAAACCGATTAGCAATAGGAATATCTTTCCCTCGAAATCGATTAAGTAAAACGATAAACTATCTTTACATTTCTCTCATCACAAACTATTTATATCATGACCACAACTAAAGACTTTGGTAAGCTTAAAATGCGTTAGAATAATTGAATGAATCGCCAAGTCATTTGAATACTAATAAAGACTATCTTAATGAGTAAGCAAAACAAACGCAACGACGACAGGTAAACCAACGATGATTACTATTATTGTTATTATTATTATTGTTAAATAAGAACAAGAGCTAAAAATTTACAAGTAGATTGTTCCGCTCCTTGGGTCTTAGTTAGTTAGTTAGTTTTTCTGCGCATAACGCCCAAAAGTGGTTTTGTGCTATGATGGATACTGGCCAACTGAAGTGGGCCAAGTGCCACTTGAGAGACGCAAGCCACAAGTGCTTGTTGTTTGGTTTTCTTTCTTGCGATGTATTGGTTAATTAAATATTTTGTTGTGTTGGTGTTGTTCTTAACTTACCTTGCTGACAAGCATATCATCCGCCTCAAAGTGTCGTCCAAACATTTTTGGTGATTCACCAGGAATTGGTTCGATTTTTATACAAATCTCTTGACCTTTGCGCGCAAATTCGATTTGCTTGTGATTCGATTCAATCGATGTGACAATGCCAATGTCCACAAACTGCAAAGAAAGTTATAAAATCGTAAGACAAATTTGAAATGAGAATTAAAGGGCAACGCGAATGTTGAAATTATTGTCAATTAAAGATAGAGATATAGAGAGTTTTATCAATATGTGTGCATACATCTGGGCTTATGCGGCGTATGTGTAATATGACAATATTAGTTAAGTTAAGACAGAGAGAGAGAGAGAGGGAGAGAGATGGTGGGAGGTAAATGGTTGGTCACTGATAAGTTTCACAAGCTCATTTTGTATGCAAAGAGGCGCCAAAGGGTGGAGGAGAGTAAGCAATAAAATAGCTTTACACACACACACGCACACACGCACAACAACAAAGGTTTGCCAAAATGTGAAGAAGCAGCAGCGGGCATGAACAATGTGTGGTAAATGTTAAGCTTATCAGCGCATCTGGCCCAAGTTCCATGTGTGGCGGTGGCGGCGGCGGCGGCGGCGGCGACCACTTCCTCAATATTGCCGCCAAACTGATAAACAATATATACATACAAAAACTTGTGGGTGGTGCCACAATTAGGAGTGGGAGGTTAGATAACGAACGAAACCAACATTCATTCACCAACATTTCGCCTCCCTGAATAAGCTCGCCACTTACACTGACAGAAAAAAAGAAGTAGATTGTAACTAATGGCAAATTCTTCAAGGATAATCTGATTACTTTGTAAAAGAGTCTACAGAGCAAAAACTATTTTAGAATTTAAACGAAATTAGTTTCGATTTCGTTTGATATTCCAACATTTTGCCAAATTTTTTAAAAGATTTGCTTTAAATTCTAATTAAGGGCTTCTACTTACATATCAAAAACTAAGGGACTAGTGGCTTATTTTCATTATTTGGGGTAATTATAATAGTTTTGTTTGTTTCTTTTCCTTTACTTTGGTTTCAAATTTCGTCAAGTGTATTATTTCTATCTCTATGGCCTGGCCAAAGTCATTGAACCAAATTGTAACATGTTTGTTGTCGTAACCCGTTTGCATTCAGCGTCAACAACAACAACAACACAGGAAACTGTTGCCAAGCCAAAACGTTGACGTCGTCGGACGACTGCTGCCTGCTGTTGCTGGTGCTTGTGACGCCTCACTCAGCGTTTCCTGTGGGCGCCCCAATGGCGGCCACGTCGTCGTCGTCGTCGTCGCTGCCGTTGTCGTTGTCGTCTCCGTCGTCGCCTTAGTCGTATTCGTCGTTCGTATTTCATTCAAACCAAATAAATTATTGAAATTTTTTCCTTTTTTTTTTTTTTTTGGCTTGTTGCTATCGGTGCAAATAGCTACAACACATTTACACACCAAAACACACTCTCGAACACACACACATACACCCATATTAGGGTTAGGGATGGGCAGGGGCATATTTGTCACTATTTCCTGTCGTTGATTACTCATACGCTCTGTATGCCATTCGGTTTTGCTTTCTTTGGTTTGGCTCGTTCATTTTTTTGAGATCTAAAATTTTTCATTAAATGTGTTAATTTATTTCCATTTCCACACAATTTTTGTTCTTTCGTTTTATTTCAACATTGCGCTTGCTGCTTCTGATGCTCCAGTGTGAAAGAGGAGGGGGGAAAGTATCTCCTCAGAATGAGTGATATTTATGATCGAGGAAGTTATTACAGTCATGAAGCAAAGTGCCTGATAGTCGGATGCTAGACAATGGGCAGGCAACTTCATTGATCAACTGCAGATTGGAACAAATTTTACGTTTCAAATGTTTTAAACTTAATTTGCTATCTTTAAAACTATTTTCATATACTTTCTTTATGCATTTTCATATCTTTCATGGAAGATTTGCAACGTGCAACGTTTTCTTTCTCAGATTATTTCTCTATTTTATGATTTCACAAGGATTTACTTTGTGTGATCCGTATTTCTGGGCCTGGAACTGTTTAGGTTAACTTCTGTTTAACAATTCTAAACTTTATTATCCATTTCTTCTTTCTTTTTATATTTTATATTTAAACTACATGTAATAGTTATAGTGTATTTATCTGAATAGTTACTTTTTTGGATTGATCCATTGACCATAAAAGTATTGAAAAGAAATTTTAAATTATTGTTTTCTTACACACACACAAATAAAAGAAAAACAAATAATTTTTTCAATTTTTCTTTTTGGATTTTCTAATACAACTTTTTTTTTCTCTTGCTGGCAGTGGCTAAAGCAGAGGCAGAGGCAGCGGCAGCGACTGCGCTGCGCTGCGTGTGTGTATCAACGTTTATCTAAAAATATGATTTATATATTTCGTGCAGACCGGATGTCGTCTATTTTCATACAACAACAACAACATCATCGTTCGTTGTATGAATGAATGAGGGCAACACAAAAACAAAATCAAAATCAATTTTATTTGGTTTTTGTTTTTTTGGTTTTTAGAAAGGGTATATTGGTACATTAATTTTGGCCAGTGCCAGTGTGAATAATATTTACCTAGATTTTGAAATTTGTTAACCTTGCTTAAAGCCAATTGACTGTAATGGAGGGCAAGGGCATTGGAAAACTTTTTCTTGCTTAGTGAAATGTTCAAGACAAAGCAATATACACATACATATATGTATATACATTTGTATATATTAATGTATATGGTATATAGTACAAACATTTTTTGACACAGTTCCGTAATTTCTTTCTCTCTCTCTCTCTCTCATTTTATTGAAAAAAGCTTAAACTGCTGTTGTCAGCAGGAAACACTAAATTAGTTGACGGCAGAGAGAATTACGTATACGTACATAGATATAAATATGTATATATGTATATGATAAATCAGAGTGCCGAAAAAAAAGCTACAGAAATTCGCAACATCCGTCGTTGATCTCGATCTCTTGCTCTCTCCCTGTCTCTCGGGGGGTTTTTTGTATACAAAAAGATTTGGCAACGTCATCAGAATGATATTAGCAGCTGCAACTTCGTTTCCATTCAACAACAACTCAAACCAGTAGCCAGTGGCAACATCAATGTCTATATTTCTTTATAAATACATATATGCATATATGTATATATATGAATGTGTGTGTGTATTTTTCAAATGAATCGAAGAGGCGAGGAGCACAAACAACAAACAAAAGCGACCAATAACAACAACAGTCAGAAAGTTGCCTACGTCATGTGTTTGAGAGATGAAGAACTTGTCGCTGATTCGAGTGTTACTTGCAGCAGTCAAACAGCCAACTAACCAGCCACAGACCAGACAGCAAGACAGTCAGACGGACCGTCAGTCAGTTGGGGCCCACATATTGAGGAAGCGCAGTTATATAGTCGTCATCATCATGATCAGCAACCAATCAGATAACCCCACTCAGCTCAAAGTACACACACGCACTCGTCATCTGCCTACAAAAACATTTCTAAAAAGAACACAAATGGAAAGGGGATCCTAGGACAGAGAGAAAGAGAGAGAGAGAGAGAGAGAGAGAGAAAGTGGCCAATCTAAGCAGGGTTGCATAATCAGCTGAGAAATTATTCGCCCTGTATTAAAAAGTATTAGTTAAGCAAATAGTTGCAATAGATGCAATTAGATGGTCTTATGTACTTGGCCTGGGCAAAAAGCAAAAGCGACCAGTGTTGCATAGTCAATGGTCAAAAGAAGATGATCAATTTAAAATCGACCAGTGTTGTACAGATCTAAGACAGTAACTAAAGGTCTGAAATGTTGTTTTGATGTGGTCCTTTTGCTAGCTTTGTGTTTATTGTCGAAATATGCTACACTAACTCGATTAGTGAAATGCATTTTCTAGTTCGTTAGCTTCCTGCAACCCTACATCACTTGACAATGCACATACAATTCTAGCTACTGCCCACCACACCACACCACACCGTACCACAAGGCAATATGCTTTAGCGAAAAACACTTCATTTCGAGCAATTTCAAGTACCCAACCAACCAACAGGCAAAGGCAAAACTGACAACTCGGCAACGTCAATTGAAGAGGCTTTCAACGGTAATAACAATGCCAACAACACCTACTAAATGAGCCAACCAACGAATTTTCATCATCATCAACATCAGCAGGCAGGCAGCAGCATCATCATCATCATCATCATCATCATATATACATAGGGCCATATGTCTAGTCATGCTCATTAGCATTTGCATCAGTGAATGCAACAGTAACGCCCACAACGCCTACAACAACAATAACAATAACAACAACAACAAGAATCAGAGCTCGTGTAGGAGGGCGGACTCCATATGTACATATACATATATAACAAACAAAAGTCTTTCACTCACAGGAAGTTAGTGGGCAACACTCCGAGTTCAGTTGTTACATAAACCTATAATATCATTTGAGACAAGCCAACAGCAAAAGTAGCAGCACTATGTTACCTCTATCATCTATCTATCCATCTAGCCCAGTGGGTGTTGTTTTTGTGCTTACCTTCATTGATTAAAACCACTCACTAGAGAGAGAGAGAGAGAGAGAGAGAGAGAGGACGATAGATAGGGAAGAGTGTGTGTATTGCCAAACTCTAAGTTACTATTTAGTTGTTGTAGTTGTTTTATGTTTTTTAATTAGCGTCTGGCAAAAAATATTGTATTGTTTAATTCATTTTCATTGATTTTGATATCAGTAAATCGGAAATACTTATAGATACTCCCCACTTACCCACTCCAGAGTTTCATTGTTTATTGCCATTAATCAGTAATCAATAATATTGGAAACGTTTGCCCACATAAATTAATCCAAGTGCAAAACAATCAATTACGAGAGTGAATGAATGAAATATATACACACACACACACACACACACACACACACACACACACCGTTGATAAAAGTCAGGCAACTGCGGGTGGTGTGCATAGTGTGTGTGTGTTGGCTATTGATAATTATATTCGAAGTGGGAACGATATGGCTCTAGCCGTCACAATTGCAATCGTTAGTTACGATGAGGGAGAGGGAGAGATGGACTCTGCAAAAGGAAGTGAGTCCGCACAAATTGCACAAGGTGAGGTTCTATAGTTGGTTACCCATATACCCTCAATTCTCTTGCTGTTTCTCTGGTAATCATTCTGGTATCAAGTTCAATGCCTGACATGCTTTTGTTTTTGTATAATGGCATAGAGACCAAGGTTGACGTTTTGTTGTTGTTGTTGTTTTATTTGGTCTTTGTTTTATTTTCGTTTAACCTTCGTAAAGTGTTATTGCTGGTATTGGGTATAGAAGGTTTACAATATTATTATTATGATTATTGTTTTTTTCAGACGTCTCTTTAAAGTTAAGTGAATTATGATTGTTGTAGGGCATGGCATTGCGACGTCGCCTCTCTCCCATTTCAGATGAGAGTGGGGGGGGACCAAAAACTTTATAATACAATTGTTAAGATTAGACTGACCGAGACTAAAATCTTTCACAAATACAAGAAAGTCGGTTTATAGTCTGTTCCGAATTGAAACATAGTCTATTATACCAAAAGCCTAACCACTTTGACTTTAAGCTAACGATTTTTATCTCTTTCGCTCCAGCTAACAGATATAAGAGATAGGAGAAGGACAATGTCTATTTCTCACGAAAAAGAGTTTCAATGCCTACTTATTGGTAAATGAAATACAAGAAATTGAGAAAGAAAGAAAAAAATGCTTTATTCTTTTTTTTGTTTTCATTGCTTTTCGAGCACGTGCAAAACACCGCAAACATAAAAATTATAGCACCCAAAGACAACAACTAGGCTGATGGCTTTGACTAATTGACGGTCACATGGCAACAGAAATATCTTCCCAAGAAACCACCCCTCCCTCCCCCCTATTCCAACGTCCATTGCCATTTCATCATCTACAATTCATTTTTCTTAGCTAGCAAAAAAAAGAGGGGGACGGGCAAGGCAAGGGGCGGGCACCAGCAACCACACCAGACAAATTGTCAGCCCTTTATGGTTTATTGTTCTACTTAGGAAAATTTTGCGTAGGCGTCATCATCAACTTAGCTGGCGTCGACGTCGGCGCTGGCTTTGGCGTCGCTGTCTGTTGCCATCGTCTGCTAATATTTGCTGTTTGGCTTTTGGTATAATATGTATATATATAAATATATATATATGTTTTGTTTTTTTGTCTAACTTTTTATAACATGCAGGCATGGAACACACTCACTCACTCACTCATTCAGTCTCTCTCTCTCACACTCTTTATGCCCTTCTTGCCTCGTTTTAGCCCACTCTGTTTCGGTTGCGATTAAACAAACGTCAATTAAGTATATTTATTTTGGGCGCGCGTGTAACCAAAAAAAAAAAAAAACCCCAAAAAAAAATAGACCCCATGAAGAAGAAAAGAGTGAGAGAGGAAGAGAGAGAAAGAGACAAGAAAAAGAAGGGAAGAATACAACAAAAACAAAATACTAAACATTTTTATGCCATTTTTCCGTCGTTTTTGTGCAAATTCAGCATTTCCGGCCAAGAAAAACTGAAATGTGACGATGGCAAACCAACTGACCAAACGAACCAACAGCAGACCACCCTTCCCCCTCCCACCAATCACCTCCTAGAGCAGACACATACATATAAGCCCACCAAAAACAACGACGTCAATTTTTAAGCCACACAAAATGAGCAAGTGAGAGGGCGAAAGAGAGAGATAAAAACAAAAAAAAAGCTTTGAGTAATTTGCTAATTACGCTAATTTCGTTTGTTGTTGCTTTTGCCCCGCTTTTATTGCAATTGCCATTTGTAATCGCCAGCCATTGTTGTTGTTGTTGTTGTTGCTGTTTATTTTCATAGTAAATATAAAGCACTCATAGATACAGATACATTTGCCCGCAGTCAGAGTGAGAGCAAGAGCGACAGAGCCGGCAAGACGCGGAAGGCGCAAAAAATAAAAAACAAAAACAAAAAAAAAAACGCGTATCTAAGCGGATTTTATTATCTTATCGTTTGCTTGAATGACTTTCTGTGTGTATGTATTTTATGACTGTGCAAACTAACAGACGAAAGATGAAGCCCGCGCCTAGCCTAGACAACAACAGGAAATAAGCATTTTTATGAATGAAACGAAAGCGAGATACACACACACACACATACATCAGAGAGAGAGAGAGAGAGACACTTAGATAGTAAGCAAAAGAGGCGCAGCAGTTACAGTTAGAAGCAAAATGTTTAGCTAAATAGGGTGAGGGAAGGGGGGGTGCGAATGTGGGAGGTCCAGCAGACTTGGCTTAACAATTTAACAGCCAATGTTAGTTAACATTATAATCATCATAACAACAACAACAATTGCCAATGGTAAGAACAAGGATCAAGGAACTATTTCCCTTGTTACTAATTGTAAGATGCTAAGGGTTAACGAATTTCTACACTAAATTGGTAAAGTTTGTAGAAAGGGCAAAGGAAAATGTTTAGAATGTCAAATTAAAAGATTACTTGTCGTATGCGTAATGCGTGATGACATCAATCGATGCTAAGTCCAAAAAATGGACAAGATGTTTTATATATTGATAATTTTAAAACCCTTTCGGATCAGTGGACTCTTAGGAGTTAATACATCATTCCACATGTTATAATTCTCATTTATCTATTTGCTTTAGGTGTGGTTTGTCCCAAAGATAAGGAATTAGATTGTATAAATCTTATATATTATATGGTTGTTCGTTATAATCTTTCTTTTGTTTTGTTTTGTCATTTTATATTAGAAGAGCTTGTATTATATCTTTGTTGTGTGTGTGTGTGTGTGTATATCTTAGCGATATAAAAGACAAAGTGAGTGAGCGCACGCCCACACACTTGACAATAAATTTTCTATGATTATGAAATGTTCGTCTCTGCTGACGACAGCAAAACGAGATTCATAAATTTTCATTCATAAATTCTTTAAGTCAACGGCATAAGGAACACCTGCCCTTCTTTTCTTTTTGATTTTCCCTCTCTCTGTGTGTGTGTATACATATGTATTTTTTCTTCTTTGTGTAAGAGAGAGGTGCGAGTTAGGTAGTGGAGGGATCTGTCTCTCTCGCTTAGGGGTTGCTTTTTGCCTGGTTACTTCCAATTGCTAACAGCATTTTTCAAGTACTTGCTCAAGTTTTTGGTATCTTGCACACGCACACGGACACACACACACTCGCAAACATTTCATTCATTCATTCGTTCATATGTTTTGCTACGTGCGGAAGTATTCACTTCCGTTCTGCCGCTGTTGACGTTGACGCTGCTGCTTCCGTTCTGCCAGCAGGCAGATGCGGGACCTACTACAGCTGCCTTTTTGGCCTGCTTCCATGACCGCTTCTCTTTCTCTGTTTTGTTTCCCCCGTCCCCGGTCCCGCCGTCTCCTTCTTTACACACTTCACTCCATTCGCTTACAGCTGCAATTTCTTTTGTATTTAATTACTTGTTCCGGTTCTTAACGCTGTTTTCCATCGCCTTCTTATCGCTTTATGTTCACAAAACAAAAAAAAGAAAAGAAAAAAATGCTCTTTTGTCATCACACGTATCGTCGTCTATCCGATTTGCTTGCTCAACACACACACACCCAAACACAAGGTTTCAGCCTTCTAAGCAAATATTACTTCCTTTTTTCATAATAAGAAAACGGAAGGAAGTAAATAAGGATACCCCAAAAAGGAACTCTACATGACTTATGCTGACTGTCCTATTAAATGTCGGAGTTAAGGAATTGAAATACGTCGTTTTGAAAAGAAAATGACAGACCAAGCCATTACAAACCCGTTTAGGACAAAGAAAGATTAAGAACTAGACCATGAAAAGGATATCTCTAACTTGTTGTTAGTTAAGATAAGATTCCATAAAGACCTTATAAAACAAACAACACATTTTAGCTGGTAATCATAAACATAATAGGCATGATGAGAATTTATATTACTCTCTGAATCTTTATCTCTCTCTCTCTCTCTTTGCCCGAATATGTCTCTTGAATTACAAGTACAAGGTTCATTTACAACCATCAATACCTGTTGGCCAATAAAGATAATTATCACCTGCATAAAGCAATGTTGTTCATTTTAGTTATTGTTATTAACCCACCAACACCAACACCAACACCAACAGCAGCAGCAGCTACATCATTGAGAAGTCACAACGGAAATCATAAGCCATGAAGGTAAACAGAAATTGAAATCTTTTGGCTAAAAATGTCAGGCCACAACCACAAAATCAACCAGACGACGACGACGACGACTGACTCGACTCTCCCTTACCTCAAAAAACCTTAGCCAATATACAGCAGACCATAAATTAAGCAAGATCAACACGATGATGTCTGTCTGTGGTGGATGGGATGGGGCTGCAAATTGAGGCTGCCAACTGGGACTTTAACTGGGACTGAGATTGGGCAGGGCAAGGCAAACTGGCTTACAAGTACACGAATATATATATATCTACATGTACATATTCATATATTGTATAAATCGAAAGAAAGAAAAAATTGCATGGCCCCCAAAGGCATTTAATTAACAAAAACCAGCAGTAGCAGCACATTGAATGAGCTTTCATTTCCGCTACAGCAACAGCAAACACTTGCCACAACAACAACAATAACAGGGTTGAGGCATGAATGAAAATATTAAAAGATATTGATCTGCCTGCCTGCCTACTGCTGCTGCTGCTGCTGGTGCTCGATCTCACTTGCAAGTGTTGCAACCGAAAAAGAAAAGAAAAAAAACCAAAAACAAAAAAAAAAAAAACTTTTGCTCACAGATTTCTTGTTTTCTTTGTGGTTTTGCAAGG
Organism: Drosophila tropicalis; assembly: GCF_018151085.1. NCBI lineage: Eukaryota > Metazoa > Arthropoda > Insecta > Diptera > Drosophilidae > Drosophila > Drosophila tropicalis. The sequence continues at coordinate 2,950,537 of NW_027172929.1, read as the reverse complement.
AACTCGCTGAACAAGATCTTTGCCCCCTCTTTCTCTCTCTCTCCCTCTCCCACGCTCATAACATGATAATGCAAAACTCTTTGCCATCCCGAAACGATTCGTAACATACTTATTTATCATATTAGATTAAGGTATCTAGAATATCTGGATACAGCTATGATTCCAAGATCTTGCCTAAGGACTTAATTTTGAATGGAAATTTTCAAAGCTTGCAAATTTATAAGAGATTTGTCTGATCCTTTTCCTAAACGCTCTTCAATACACCCGTACACCGTTACAGGGTATAACACAAATGGTCTTTTGCTGTCTTTCTCTTCTTCTGGTTTTAAAGACCGTCTTTAAAGGCGGCCAACAATCAAATTGGATCATTTGGCTATGTAGAGCCACCAGTAGACACACACACATATATTTATATATGTATATATTGTGGATCTGACGGATTTGGCGCTGGGTAACGCCTCCAACTTCCGTTTGCTGTTTTGGTTTTGTGTAAAGAATAAAATATATACATACACAGAAATATAGTGGCCTGCTGAAGAGAGAGAGAGAGAGAGAGGAGAAGGGGATAATAAAAACGTAGTATTCCTTGGTAAAGATGATTATGATCATCATCATCATGATCAACTATCGAAAGTCTGTTGTGCGGTTGGGTGATGTCAGTGAGAGATTTGAATGGTGGGGGGATATGTGTTCCAGTGACTATGTGATTGACTGAGTGAGATGGTGAGCAAGTGGGGCGTGTTTAAGTTAGATTGTGATGCGATAAACACAAACTACTATAAACTTCTAAAAAGGAAACTTCCTCAAAGAAAAGGAAACGAACCCCAAAAACAATTAATGAATCGATTTAAGACTTAGTCTGGCCCTAGTGCTTAACCCCAACCATTAACCCCAAACGAACTTGCCCTTTTGCCGTTTCTGACAGTTGGTGAATATCATTTTACACCTTTCTGACACTTACTGACAACAATCATCCTTGTGCGTGTGTGTGTGGACGTTTCTGTGAACTCAATTTGTGTTTTGGGTTAAGGGTTGAAGTACTCACAATTATATATCACCTGTTCACTCCTATGCTTTGTCTTCAATGAGACTAACCAAAAAACGGGAAGTGGAAGTGGTTTTCTTTTTAGCCAAAACCAAACGCCTGTGAGAACGGAAGTTTTTTTTTTTTTTTTGTGTTTTTTGTTGTTTTGCTTCTTTCAGTTCGTGGTTGAACTGGGAAGTGGCCACAAGGCGAAGACAAAAGCAACTGCTGATATTACAGATTTAATTATATAATTAATAAATGTAATCAACCAACTGGCAAGACAACAAAACAAAAAAAAACTCTGCACTCCGGACTCGGTATCTCGTCTAAATGGCTTTGGCACTCTGGCACGCATGCCCATCAAACGATACGCGGCGAAAGGAAGTTGTCGCTGGTGAGACAACAAAACAAAAAAGAATCACACTAAGAGGGTCTAAACTTAAACTTAATACTCTATATATAGTATATATTTCTAAGCTCCTTTGATTTATATAAATTAAATTTAAATTAAATTTATTAGCTGCCAATTAACGATTTCTTACTATAAATATAACTTGTGTTTTATTGTGTTTAATTGATGTCGCTTATTCAAGCTGCTTGTATGTAATATACCCTTCTTTTTTGCAAGGGTATAAAAATCAAAGAGAGGAAGAGACAAGTCAACGGAAATCGCAAGGCAAAATTGAAGAAAAAACGACTACGAGCAGCATTCTTAGTCTGAAATAATGTGCCCAGTTTTAAAGTGGAGTTTCATCTGAGAGGGGAGACAAACGGACATATGTATCTACATGTGTGTCACACACATACACACACACAAGCATTGATTGAAACTATCATGGTGACTTGTTAAATGAGCTAACGAGAGATCTAAATTTACATGTCGTTCTTAAAAATATATATACATTTAGAGGAAAACTTAAAAAATTTCCTTAAAATCCATGTAGATCATTCGATATTTACATACAGACATATAGATCAATCATCGAAGACAAAATTATATCCATTTCAGTCATCATTTAAACACATTCCTCTATATAATATCTCTAAGAACCATCATTATTTAAAGTAAAATCAATCAATTTGGAGTGTTTTAATATGAAATAGCATCTAAAGCTAATAAGAAAAGATTTTATAGGAAAGTAAACTGATTTTTTGCAAAATTCTGAACCAAAACTTTTTAGATGGATTTTCGTTGTTGTTGTTGTTGTTGTAGGGTATAGAGCATTACGAGAATACAAAAACTACAAAAAATTGAAGAGAAAAAAAAATCAGTTTTGAGTCTTCTTTTGAAAAGAAGAAAGAAAACGTTAAAAAGAATGACGATGAATGACGGGAAGCGCACAGCTTAGCTGCGCTCTGCTGGATAATTGAGGAAGTTATAATTGCCAATGAATGCCTGCCAGCCGGCTGGGCTGGGACGACGACGACTAAAGCGACCAAACTGATTGTCCACCAGCTGGCAAAAGTCAAGAGCACACAACAAGGGAGACGCACACACTCACACACACACACACACTCAGAGGGAGGGGGAAAGTGGACACAAGAATAAGGCGAACCCTTGCCAAGATCAGGGCAAAAAATGTATGGAGTAGTAGCTGCAGTAGTAGCCAACGTTGGTGTCGTTGTCGTTGTCTTTTGTTGTTTTGCCAAGAGGAAACAGTTGTTCGTCTTGGCTGTCGTTGTCGTTGTTGTTGTTGTTGTTGCTGCTGCTGCTGTTGTTGGCAAACGGGAAACAGGACATGTCAGCGCATAAATTGAAATGAGTGCTGCCTCCGTCCGTTTACCATGACACTCCTCCTGCCTGCCTTTCCAACTCCAACTCCGATTGCCCGTCCAGCCGCCTTTTACCCCTTTACCATAATCTCATCATCATCCAACAACATTGTCTCGAAAAGCATCAGCAGCGGCAGGATAACCATAATTGAATGGAGAAGCTGCTGCAATCGTCAGTTAAAACGAATCGAGTTGAGCTCAAGTTATTATGAAAGAATTAAAAAGGAAAAAAAACAAAAAACTCAACACGTTGCGACGCAATTTTTTAAGACAATGAGCTAATAATTGTTTGTTATGTTCTTCAACGCAACTGCATCATTGAACACAACAACAACAACAAGCACACGCACCTGTGTCAACAATGGCAAAAGCAAAAGCTACCCCTAGCCAAAGATACAGATACCACGATGGTCTGATTGTTTGATAGAGGTAGGTAGGTTAGGTACCTACAAGAAGGTAGATAGGTAGGTAGGTAGGTAAGAACGCAAATCAAATACAAATAAGCTCATTACAATATCTAGATACTTGACACGTTTTTCCTTTCATTTTATGTACATACATATGTATATAAAACGACAAGGACTTTCATTGTTACGTTTCTCTCTTCTTCTTTTCCTTTTTTTATTTTTATTTCTTTTTTTTTATCATCATTATCGTTTATCCAAGACGCAATAGAAATCGCACTGAAGTATCTACTACATATATATTCTGTACAAAGCATTACCATTCAATAATGATTCAAGAAGATGCAAATGTTTTCATTTTGTATAATAGATAGAGAGAGATAGTTAGTTTATACTTAATACACTTACCTCCTTGCTGGGCACACAAATTGGTGTTCCAACTTTGACAATGCCATTCTCCACCATAACACCCATCACAATTGGATCACGACTATTGAATATAAACTGTGGCAGTATCTAAAAACAAAAGAAGATCCAAAAACGATGAGTCAGTCTTAATCTTAATGAAAGATTTAAATGAAATTAGTTTAATGATGCCTTAACTAATAAGCGGCTTAATCTAGAACGATCGATAACAATGGGTTGAACAACTAACTCATAACTACTTTTTAAATAACACTGCATAATTACATACATATATACTGGCCAAGTCGGTTTGCCAAGCGCATCCCAAACTGTAATTGACCGTCAGCTTTCCGTGTGTTCGTGTGTCATGCACCCTACAAACTAACCAAAAAGAAGTAAATTAACTTCGATGCCAAGTCGGAATTTGTCGCAGATGTGATGAGAACATATATTAATCAGTCTAAGCTTCTGACAACTTACACTGATATATTTGACTAAATAAACTTATTTTGAAACAAATTATCGGAAAGTAATCTCAAAAGGACAAAGGATTAGGCGGAGCTTGTCGGCAGAAATCGCAAAAGAATGCAGTAGTTATATTTAAATAATTATCATTTACTATCAAATGCTAAATGCGGTTAAAAATGTTAAAATTTCCATTTAATATTAAACGGATTAAGAGAATTTTAAAAGCTATTCGCTGATGAAAAAGTTAACTAAAAGGTTAACTTTGCTTTTTCAGAGCATTCCGTTTTCGTTATGGTTGAAAGTTGAAAAAGAGAGAAAATAAATTGGACTACCCAAGAACAACTCAATTTCCGTTGCGTCAACTGATGGTGCAGAAGGCCTCAAATGGTTTGCCGCCCGAAGCAGGAGAAGGAGGTGGAGCGGCTTAAGGAGGAATTGCATCCCATCATAGAAAACGATCGCACGTAGCAAGAAAAAGTAGCCCAGAATACATAGAGAGAGAGAGAGAGAGAGAGAGGGGAGAGGGGGAGAGAATGAAAGATATCTTCAACTCTTACGGGCTTTAACTAAAGAGAGAGAGAGAGGTAGGTAAGTAGGTGGCGTGGGGGAGACACAAGGCGAGTTAATAACTCAAGCTAAACAACGTCATTGTTATTACAAGAAGATGTTGGACTTGGAGGAGGAGAAACAGCAATAACAAGAACACCAAGAGCAAGACAAGCCACTGGGACGAATAGACTAACAGCTGTGCGCTATGTGTCCAATTACCAGCACAGTGGGAGCTCTAGTGAGGGATATAAGTATCTAGCTTGATATTTAGCCAGCTAACCCCACAGTCTTGAGTCTAGAGACAAGAATCGAGAGCCAAGAGCTCCGACAGATAGAGAGAGAGAGAGAGAGATCGAAAGTCTTAACATTGCATACGACCATAATCTAATGATTGCCTATAAATCAAATACGCTGTTTAAACATTATTTGAGCAGGAAGTGTGGACGTGATGCAGGCGTCTAGTATGTATGTCTGTCTGTGATGAGAGGCAACTCAAGAGCTTTAATCGCTTGTTGAGTGGCTGGCTTTAGTTGTGCCTGTTGGCTCTTGGTTAGTTGTTCTTGTGCCAGCAGCAGCAGCAGCAACAGCGGCAGCGGCAGCATCATTAAGACAGGCCAAGACTAGACAAGGCACAGCTGGAGATCGGTCTATTGCTGCCATCGTCATGCAGATATATATGTATACACTATATTGCCGAGTCGATCTTGTTGGTATTGGTATTGGGGTATTGGTGTTGATAGTGTTTTGTGGTGTTCAACGAGTTCAAGTTCTACTTGGTGTGTTCAAGTCAGAGCAGATTGCATTTTACACCTGTAGCCTCTTTTGTGGGTAATTGCAGGCTGGCCACATTAAAATAATGCCCATAATGACACCAAAACAGTGGCACATCAATAAAACCAAAAAGGGGATCATATTTCAAATATGGCTATGTACATATGTATATCCTTCTAATAATTAGAATTCGGTCTTTTCTTCAGTCCGTTTCTTTCTTCTCTAATCTCAGCATACTTTGGTCTTCCCCCTTTTCTTGGGGGAACCACTGGTCATCCATCGTGTTGATGAAGCAAATTGAGTTAAGTGTAAGTAAGTTTAGTTTTTTGGTTTTTTTTTTTTGTTGTTTGTCTTACCTTTAGTTTGCATGGAAAGACTGCTATGGAACGGAACTCTTCACGTTTCTTGTTCTTCAGCTCCTCACGATATGCGGTGAACTTGTCGAACAGATGATAGATAATGTCCGCTTGGAATATCTTAACGCCCAACGAATCGGCCATTTCCTGAGCCTCACGCTCCACTTTAACATCAAAAGCCAAAATTGTTGCATATCTAAAAGGGCAAAAGAGAAAGGGTTACACACAAAAAAACAAAGAATAATAAGCATAATGATAATGATAATGGATAAATCTTGAATCCAGCTTTAAGACTGTTGTCTCTGTGTCTCTGTTTGTTTGTTTGTTTGTTAATGATCTTGCCACATGGCGGCCAAGCCAGGCCAGGAAGCGTTTTATAATTGAAATCACAACAGCAGCAAGAAGAAAATCTCGGGTTCGATTCGGGTCTTGTCCGGTGTTTCTTTTATTATTATTACTATTATTATTATTATTATTGTTGTTGATTTTAGCTTGGTCAACTTGCGCTCGGCGCGCTTTCAATGACAGGAAACGAGAGACAGACAGACAGACGGACAGACGGATGGATGGAATAAATCGACGGACTAACAGTTGGCATTTCAAGATTCAAGACTCTCGACTCTTGACTCATGCACACGACACGGCACGGCACGGCAACAGAGTCCAAGGCATTTGGCTGGTGGTTTGATGGTAGTTTAGTTGGCTTTGCTTGGCGGTGGTGGCGCCGCCAACAGGAAGGGTCTACAAATTATGTGCTGGCTGCTTTTGATAGTCTTTGAAATAATGACGACGGGGACGGTGACGGTGACGACGACGACGACGACGTCGGTGACTTAATGAGCGGCATTTTTCGATTTTGTATACAGGAAAAGGCAAAATGTTGGCAATTTAATGCCTTTTAAACTGTCGAAGACTAACGATCTATGAAATATTAACAATTTGTATACGAATTAGTTCCTGTTTGTGTCTACTCTATTGATAAAAATTTAAGTATAGTTTGGGATTGCAATTGTTGTAACAAACAAATCAAAAGTCGAGTCAAAAAGTGCTTAATATGCAGACTGAAATAAAATTTTGACTGATGCTAAGTTGATTTTTAGTCAATTTTATTCTTCTCCTTGTAGAACGATATCCATCAACTCATTTATAAATTGAGGGTAACATTTCATCATTATGGCACAACGTCCTCCAGTTTGGTCAGTAACATTTTAACCAATTTAAATGCGCCATATTCGAACACTTAAAAAACCCAGCAAGACGTCCCCCAAACTCAGAGAGAGAGAGAAAGAGGAGGATAGGCTAAACGACTTTTTGATATATGACAACGTACAATGCAATTTTATTGCCGCTTAACTTCATTAACACAATTCATCGCAAACCTCCCGCCCCCCTATACTATCCCTCCTCTCCCGCTAAGCCCCCCTCGCCGCCCTTTATCACAATGGCCACAGAACAAAGACGGATCTTTGAAGATTGTGTGTGATATAGCCGACAACAGAAAGAAAGAAAAACATAAGTTAAGGAGTAGCTTGTGGGTCGGGTTAAGTGATTCATTTAGCGGCAATCACAAAATGCACTTTACAATGCACTGCGGTTTGGGAGAGGAGGGGGAGTGTATCTCTCTCTCTGTGTGTGTGTGTGTGTGTGTGGAATGGAGTGGAAAGCGATCCTCATGATTTATTATAGAGAGCAAACCTTTAAATATTTGCCCGACAATGACGGCAGCTTTGTCTCATTAGCGTCTCAGAGTGGACGTTAAGTGGTGTCCATTGGCAATCTCCCCGCCCCGTTCCACCACTACCTTTCTCTTTCGCTATATATCTCTTGCTCTGTCTCTGTGTTTCAGTTTCTATCTGTTACTAGTTTCCAATTGCAAAAAAAACTAAAACTATTTGTATGCATTTTCGTGCTCTGCTTGGCAAAAACAACAACAACAGCAACAACCACCTAGCCTACACAGAAAGTAAACGGCAACGGCCCACTCAGATTACAACTAAAAAAAAAAAATAGATATCTTAGAGATACAAATACATTTTGTATCTTGTATTTTACACTGAGCTGAGCGAATGATAGATGCAGCATTTCCGTTCGTTTTGCATACATTTCCGGTGGCCCTTTACACACACACACACACACACACACACACACACACAGGCATTAATGCATCCCTATAAAAAAAAAATAAAATAAAACACCCCAACAACAAAAACTAAGCTAAATGATAAGCCCCTCACACATCAGAGACTTATTCACTTAGCAACACTCAGTTTTTCTTAATTTTCTGATTATTTTTGTTGTTCGTTCGTTCGTTGTTGTTGTTGTTGTAGTTTTTTACTATGTGTTGGCTTGCTCTTCATTTATTTATGATTTTTACGCGTGTGGAATTTTTTAACCATAAAATTTTGCATTTTACGCTGAGCGATCATAAAAAAAAAAAGAAAAGAAACAAGACAAAAATTTGTCTGAGTGCCTTTTGTGGATGGAGGAGAAGGAACAGTAGGAGGAGCAGGAGGAGACCTCCTTCTTCTTCACTATGGATAGATTATGGAGGTTTTTAAAAGGGGATCCATAAGAAAGGGGCCACGGGTGCCGGTTAGAAGAGGGCATAAATATATGGGTCTGGGGTCCGGGGCCTTGTCGCATTTATCTTTCTCCATTGCTCGTCACCCATAAAATATTTAACTGTTTTTATGTGAACTTTTTATGCATCGACAATTCTGGTTCGGTTGTTGGTTTTTTCTTTCCTTTTTTTTTTTTTTTTTTTTGAATATCACAAAGAGTGCCACCACTGTGAGTGTGTGTGTGTGTGGCGCTGATGATAAGTGGCTTTGGGGCACGAGAGTAATTAAATATGATCGCCAATGATCGCCATAAATTTTAATGTTGTTACAGATTTGGAAATCATTGAAATGAATTTGATTTTGAATGCTAATGCCAAAACCGATGCTGTTGCTGATCGTTTTCATCTCTAATGGATTTTCAATTTGCCATTAAAAAGTTTATAGCAAAAAGAATAGAACTCAACTCAACTCAATATTCATTCTTAATAAATGATTCATTTGCACTTAATGTGAATCTTTGTCTACTTAAGTTGCCGATCTTTTTTAATCTAGGATTATAGAGCTTAAGATTCCCTTAAAGAATAATTTCATGTTTTAGAAAGATATTAACCAACCAAAGAGTTCAAAATATTATTGTTTTATTTATTATTTTTAAGTAGGGCTAAGAGTGTTCTTGGCTTTATAAAGCGCTTGTCAAAGGAGTTCAAGGATCCATATACTACCAAAATACTTTTTACTTCTTTAGTCCGCCCCATATTAGAATATGGATCTTGTGGTTGGTCTCCTCAATATGAGTTTTATCAAAACAAATTAGAATCTGTACAAAATCAGTTTTTACTCTTTGTACAACTTCCATCTTATTCTAGTCGACTTCAGTTAATTAACCTTCCTTCTTTAACTAATCGTAGAACAATGCTTGGTGTAACATTTCTTTACAAACTTTTGAATGGTGAGATTGAGTCTTCCGAGCTGTTGAGCCAAATTAACATTTCTGTTCCATCTAGAAGGACCCGCAATTTCACACCGCTTATACTTCCCACTTGCACAACTAACTTTTCTCTGCATGAACCTTTTCGTATACTATGTAGTGACTACAACAGACTTTGGCACGTTATCGGTTTCGAAACATCGCTTCCGGGTATAAAAACTGCGATTTTGTCCTTCCTCGCTCGTAATTAGTTGTAATCATTTTTATTTTAACCTATCCTGTTTCCTTTTTATATGTAACCTATTATCTCATTACATTTAATATTTTCTATTTCTTTAGTTTAATTTATGTTTATATATGTAATAAGCCTATGCCCTTAGGTCGGAGTGGGTAGAGGTTGTAACATTAACTTTACTTAGGGTCATTCGTAACAGGCCCGGGCCTGGTGTCATATGGGCCACTTGTTCGTACTGAGCGTTGTACGACTACGTCTATTAATAAGCACTTTCAATATTAAACAATTGCTATGTTATGACTTTTGATGTTTGTTTTTGTGATTTTCGATCTAGAGTGTGCAAATCGAATGAAATATTCTAAGAAATATTCTTTTCGATTAATGGCAAAAACATTTCAGAATCTATTATTTGATTAGTAGTCAACATATATTCACTATAAACAAAGACAAATGAAATGCTAATTTAGCAATTTTGCAATCTACTGAAAAGAAATGATTTCTTAGCCAACTGAATAGTGTTGAAGTTTTCCACAGAAAGCCAGCTAATTGTAATAATAAATGAATACAGCGAATCAATAAACAAAAGCAACACCATCAAAAACCACCAATCCAACCCAACCAAGTGGTGTCAATGACTATAATTGAAATCTGACATTCAGTCTTCTATGATGAATATGAACGCAAAAAGAGTTTCATTCATTTATTATTTGGACAATATTCCCTCCTTTTAACCAATTCATTCACAGAAAAAACAAAAGAAGCAAAAATGTTTATGTAATCTAGAGTTAGTCAATAGTCTGCGCCCTCCTGCCGCTTACCCCACCAACCCCACCAGCCCCGCTAAATAAAACCCTCTGTTGTTTTCCGATGGTTTACAATTTCAAAGTAGTCAACAGAAAAATTGTTGTTTCTGTTTCGGTTTTTTGCGCAATCCATTCACAATAAAACCAACCAATATGAATTTGATAGTTAGAATGCGGAAAGTCAAACCAAAATCAAGTGAGGAAATTGAAAATTCAGCGAATTGTGTTTCATTTCATGAGTTAACTTACTGTGCCTCATGCTCCAGCATGGTGGAAGCCTTCATTACATCACGTTTGACCACAGGACCAATGCGTATAGCCGAATACTGTAAGCAAAAAGAAAAATAAGACGTTAGAGTATATAGGATAGAGAGAATGACCCATCATAGGGCATACGAAATTCGTTCGTTCCTGTGATGTATTTCTCTAAGGCGTCTGACCCAAAGAGACGTTTAGGGGATATTTTTAGGAGCATGGCCATAAAAACACGCACAAAAAAAGTATACAAAAAAAAAAAAATCTAAACTAAACGGCCTACAAGTGAGGCGCAGCAGTACAGGAACGGGGGTGGAGGGGGGCGCTTTAGGGGAATAGATTAGGAGGAGAAATAAGACCTCCACCACAGGCCCCAACATGAGTTCATTCACATCGAAGATGTTCAATTTCGTCGACTCGAACTCGAATGTCGAACGGGACGAAGACGCCGAAGGTGATGACGACGATGGAGGATGACGACGATGGAGGATGGCGGATAGAAGACGGAGCGTAGAGGAAGGCTAGGCACTAGGCATACTAGGCACACACTAGTGGCATCAGTCTGCCAGATGATTACAAATGATCATTGATAAAAATAACAGCACACATTTAGATGTACAAGTATGTGTATATATTAGTGTCTGACATGAATGAATGGTCAGATGGATGGGCACGTCGCTTGAATGAAATAAGAGGGGGCAAAAATTTACTTTCGATAGCAACTTAATTGCGCCACCGGATATGCACGAGAAAGCTAGAGCAAAAATTACTGATAAGCTAACGATACTAATTCGCTGCAGGCATCTCTAATCTCTTCATTCCTCTTAGCTAGTTATTAATGAAAGCAGGGCACAATCCATTTGACATTTAAGTCCGTTCATTAAAACAAAAAGGGAACACACATCAGAGGTAAATGGTAAATGAGTTACACATAATAAGAGAACAAATTTTTCCAGTAGAGTTCATTCTATAGACAAATGGTAAATAGGCCTGTTGTGGTCCTGGTTTTCGATTTCAAATGATTTGATTTTGCCGGAAATGCATTCGAGACCTGTTTTGCCTGCCAACAAATTGTGCACATCCTTTATCATCCTTTGCACAAAACAAGCAAAAATCTTACAAACTATTTTGAAATTGTGGAAATTAAGTCGCGTAATTGGCAGAGAAATTGCACACAAAATAGACAAATATTCAAGTAAAAGCATGTGGCAAATGAATGCATACATAATTTAAGCCATGGACCAGGTCATAATAGATCATGATGACTTGTTAATTACAGTTAAATTAAGCAAATGAGCTTTCATTCTGTCGAAAATGTTAAATGTTACTTTAAAAGGCAAATAAAACATTCTTCATTTGAGAATTTTACTGCTGATTTTCTACAAAAAGGATTCCTGTCCTGTCACTAACAAAATAATTGATTGGTGGCTCCTAACGACAACAAGCTATTGATTCCATGCAATCGTTGGTTGATAATGGCAAATTGATCAGACAGTTGGTCACTTGTAATCATCATGATTCATTGTTCATTCATAAAAATTCATTTATATGTGTGTTTGACACCATCAGAGAGAATTTGTAGTCTGTGTAACTAACGGGAAAGGTAAATACAAACACACAACACATATGGAAAGAAAGAAACATAGACAAAAGAAGAGCGAAAGAGAAGGGAAGGGGGGGTATACAAAAAAAAAAAAAAAAGGAAAAAAGAGTTTTGCAATCGAGAAAACAATGAATGAAATCGGAAGTTTATTGTTGTATGCAATTGTGGCACACACACACACATAAAAGAGAAAAAAAAGTCGGGTAATTGTAGTCGTTTGGTTGGTTGAACTGCCGGCAAACGGAAGTGATAGCGAAAAGTGCTCATTTTATGGGTTAGAAGTGTATATACATAAATATATCTGGTTACTTATACTTGGAGGAAATGCAAAAGAGGGAATGGGTTGAGGGGTGGAGAAAATGGAGAGGTGAGGATTGTAAGACGTGTTTCCACGTGGCGGACTTTTTCAATATCGTCATCAACTCATTCCCCAATCAAAGTGGGCTGCGCGTGAAATGTAATTGAATTTTAAATAAAAGAACAATTCCATTTCCGTTTAACTACCTCTTCTCGACAAACCACCCACAACGCCTTCTCCACATTCTGTCTATTTTGGTTCCTCTTCTACCAAGTGACCATAAAATAACATACAAGAACAAGATTTTCCGGAAATTCGGTGGGCGGATGGAGAAATTGCCTGATGCTGATAATGATGGTGATGATGATGATGATGCTGTTGATGGCGATGACGATGATGGAAATGCGTAAAAGGCGAAACAAACTGAAAGCTAATTAGCAACAAACGAGGTAAATGGCACAGGTGATGCCTATTGCTGTTGCTGACGTCAACAAATCATTGAAAAGCAATGCCAACCAACTAAAATTAATAGCAATTCGTAGCAATAGAGACTCGACTCTCATCACCTCTCATTGCCCAGCCCATCCACTCATTCTTTCATTCTTTCATTGACTTTTGGCATTGAAGCGAGCGTCAATCTTAAACCAAACAGCTGATTAATGTCAAATAGAATATAAGAATAGGGCCAATCACCCACTCAGCATTAGTCGACATCAAATTATACATAAATACATATTAGATACTAACTAATAAGTATCGTATCAAATTGTTTTTCAATTTCAAATTCTAAAAGAATTGGTGCCTCTTTTCTTAATCTAAAACATTTTAAATAGTCCATTTGACTCTCGTTTAAGTTATATAGAATCAAACCCGATTACTGTATGTATATCCTTTACACGGATAAGAAAAAAGAAGAAATTTGAAAGCTCATAATTTGGGTATTTCTATGGAATGAAGTTGCCTTTTATTGCATTTAGCAGAGAAGAGTCGTTTGATTGAATATTATTGTTGATTCAATTGTTAGTATTTAATGTAGAAAACAAAGAAACAACTTTCGGGATGTTGGCCCAAATCAAAGGAAGGGCCAGCTGACCATTAAAGAAATCTATTTTCTATTAGCAAACTTCTATAGCTTTGATTATGTGCCAAAAGGGTATAACATAAGAATTTTTTTGAAAATTACGTTTTTCTTTTTACTAGACAACTTCCGTTTCGGTTTTCATTCTTACACACACACACTCGTTTAAATATAAATATATAGCTATATATATAAATATATAGATATATACATCTATGGACTTCCTTTAACTGTCGTCGTCATGTTGGGCATTTGATTTCATTGAAAATGCGGTTGTGCGACGTGTTTATGAATGAAAATTAAGCAATAAGCTCTTTCGATGTGTCGGTGTGTGTGTGTGTGTGTGTGTGTGTGTGTGTGTGTGTGTGAGAGGGCAGGAAGAATTGCTTCCGCTGTTGTTGTTGCTGCTGCTGCTGTTTTCGTATCTCATTTATACATTCATTCATTTACTCATTCGCTTGCTTTGCTTCAGTCATTCATTGTTTTTGTCTTTTTTTCTGCCCCTTTGTTGTTGTTGTTGTTGTTCTTGGCAACTACGCCGCGCATTAATGAAAACGTTGGCATTGTCTGCCTCCGCTTCGTCGTCGTCGTCGTCGTCGACGTCTTCTTCTTCTTGTGCTTCCCTCACTTCCTTCCTTTCTAAAAGAATGAGAAAAAAAAACCCAACAAATAACAAGAACAACAGAAGGCGCACAAAATTAAATTCATTCATGAAAATCAACCCATGGACAGTAAGAGAGAAAGAGAGAGTGTGATATAGCGAGAGATACAGAGAAAGAGAGAAAGGAGGGGGAGGATGATGGTTGTTATTGTTATTGTTGGTAAGGTTAGGTTTGCTTGGTTGCTTTTGGGTTTATGTTTACTTCGTTGGGTTGCTTTTTTGGTCGACTCATGAATGAAACGAGGCGTCACGCTACAACGCCAAGCAAGGCCTTATACGCCTTTCTGTCTGTCTGTGTGTGTGTGTGTGTTTCGGTGTGTGTGTAGATTGTTTTTATTTTTTTCATAACTCTTCAAGACATAGACTTATCATCATCATCATCTACGTTCATTCATTTGCAGGATCTCTACATAATCTGTGGGCCATAAACATTACGTATACGTAACGTTGAGCAAAGGGCCCACTTACTTAGATTCAGCTATAAAGGACATCGTAAAAGAAATAGCTTAACTATCAAAATCAAAGGAAACTCTTTCACACACCGCAATCGGGACGATCTCAACTTTGTTTCTTGTTGTTATTGCTTTCTAATAGAGAAAAGAACCATTCCTTTGGCATTTGCCTAACATACATTTTAAAATAATCGTTACTTTTCTTCGATTAACCGGATTATGAGTACGAGGAGGAGAGCAGCAGCTGGTTTGATCTTACCTTATCCAAGTTTAATTAGTCATTTGATTGAACTTAAAACAATGAATCTTTTTAACTGCAAGTAGTAAGCTCTTCTACTAAATCAACACTTGTGTTTACTCAATTTATTTGAGTTTTAAGCCTTATTCGATTTAAATGCATTTATGCAAGACTTTACTAGATAATTGGATTATATGGGTATTGAGTGTTGCAACCTTTGATAAATTTTAAAAGCTTTTTGATTAGTGTTGTTGAAGCTACAGCTAAAAGGATGGCAAAGGATAAAAGGATGCTGCTGTTGCTTTGCTTAGTTGACATTTGGGCAGGTTTCTGTTGTTGTTTCTTTTTGTTGCTATTATTAAAATATGTGATTTTTCTACGTAGTATGTCAAATATTTTTCTCGGTTGACCAAAGTTGCCAAATTGGGATGCCTACACACACACACACACACACAAATACATATTAGCTGCGGGGGCGTCACTCTCGTCAATGGCAAGTGACGTTGTCATAACGCTCGCATTATTTTGCATGCAGCTATATAAACATATTGGTATAAATAAGTGTATATGGATATATATCTGTGTGTAGAGTATATACAAATAAGTCTCGATTACAAATGGCAAAAACGTAGTCGGGGTGAGCAGCTATAACTACAACTACAACTACAACAACAACAACATGATGGCTTGCGAAATTCTCTGTTGTTTACTTTTAATTAAAATGCATGTGGGAATCAAATTACGTACGTAGAAGCAGCAGCAGCCAGCCTACCCACCAAGCAAACCAAGCTAACCGAGGTAACCAAACCAAAGCAAAGCAAAGCAACAAACCAGCCGACCAACCGACCGACCGACCGACCTACCTACCTACCCACCCAAAGTGGCACACACAATTATGGCAAAAAGTAACCGCACCAACACCACCACCACCACCGCTGGCAGTAGTAACAGCAGGTAACCAGCAACAATGCATAGAAATGGTTGATGGCTACATAATTACATTTTAGCCCAAAAAGTCAAAAGCAGGCAGCAAGCAGCAAGCAGCAGCAGCAGCTGGAAAACCTCGCAGATGGCAACAAAGACAAACTGACAGGTTGGAGAAGTACCAACACGTTATCTAGACGACTCTATGTCTATGACTAGGTGTATAAGTGTGTGTGTGTGTAGGTCTGCATGTGCAATTTTTCATTCAAAAAAACAACAGAGTTGCGGGAAAATTTGTTGTGCAGCATTTTGAGGAGCGTAGACAATGGGATTAGATATGTGATTACATGTAATTATTAAAAGGAAAACATTTTCTATTCATATTTGTTTCCTTCTTTTAATTCAATGGATTTTGCAATTCAATAGCTTAAAGTCAAAAGGACTCCAATGTGCTAAATGAAAATTTTTCAAAGCTTTGTTCGTATTTTCTATGTCCTGTTTTTATATCCCTTTGAAGTAAGGACTGCAGGGCAGGCATATATAGACTTGGCATTGCCCCCCTTTATAATTATGGTGAGCACCTGTGCCTGATTGGTAGGTAAGTAGGTAGGGTAGAAAGATACATAGATGCATTGCAAAATGTATGAATGAACCAACAACAGCAACAACAACAAATAACAATGATGTTGCGGGTGTAGCCATCAACCAGCCTAAAATACAATGTGGCAACAACAACAGCTAAGCTCTTGTTGTATAAGCAAATACCAAATCACAAAAGTCAAGTGCCAGGGAATGGGGGGTTCATTCGGGTACAAAATAAGAAGGAGCTGGTTGCAGTTGCACTTTTTTCTTTCTTTTTTCGTCATCGTTGTTGCTTTTTATGAATGGCAGCAGCAGCAGCAGCAGCGGCAGACACAACCTCCATATTTGGCTGGAAGCAGAGCGAGGGGCGGGCGAAGAGGCTACGAGGTGCAAATGTTAATGAAGTCAACGCAACCGAATGCAATGGCAGGCCAAATGCATAACGGTATTTGCAATACAGTGAAACAGAGAGACACTAAGACAGACAGAAAGACTGGCAGACTTACCGACTGAGGGAAATGTTGCTGAAGCAAAAAGGAGAAAGAAAGACAGAGAGATAGAGAGATAGCTATGCATCTATCTATGTGCCTAAGTACAACCCGTTCCCGTTGCCTACTCCATTCATTCATTCATTCATTCATTTATCGTTGTTGTTGGCTTGTCTTTTTCTCTCTTGGTTTTGGTTTTCCTCTTCGGCATTTGGGTAGTGTGTTCCGGCAGGCCAATCATAAAAATGTGCAACCAACGGACCATAAATCTGCCACATGACGTAATATGGGAATGGCGAAAGGAATGCAACAACGGCAGCGGCCGCAGCAGCACCCGTGTTAGAAAATAGAAATCAATAGCCCAGCCTAATGTATTTGAATTAGCCTAAGAAATGGCCAGATGGAAGTTTTTTGGCTGTATGTATGTGTGTATAGGGGCTAAGTGGGTGGGTGGGTGGCTGGTTGGGTGGTTACGGTTGGTTGGTTGAGTTTTGGTTAGCAAAAGGCTTAATCTCAATTGTGACGCACAAAACACTAAAACGCCCCCGGCCACATGGTCATCATTTGAGAGGGAGAGAGCGAGCTAACAAGACCCTCAACAAGTGCAATCAATTTTTATGAATGGAAAAACGCGGCCAACAACTGATCGGCTGCTGTTTCTCTGTTTTCTCCTCTGCTCTGCTTTGCTCCGCTATTTGCCGCCGTCGTTACGCCCTGCCGCGCATCGTGTTTAATTTATCGAAATGTGTAGCAAATGTTTATTTGATCAATGAAATGAATTATTGTACAAGCAAGTAGTGTCTGTCTGTCTACCACCCCTCCCACACTCTCCCTCTCTCTCTCTCTCTCTCTCTCTCTTGGGCAACTTTTATAAAAAGACTAGAAAGCGTCTCTGTCTCTGTCTTTGTATCGCGTGGCCTGTTCCATTTGGCGGTGGCGTTGGCGAAGTAAAGAGCGGTTAGTTGTAGCATTGTGTGTGACAACAACACACCACAACACACAACACACAACACACTACACACACCACATCACATACAGTGATAATTGATTTGTTTTCCATACAATTTATTGTGTTTGTGTGTAGATGTTTAGTTTATTTTTGGTTATTTTGGCGGGGTTCACTTGTTGTTTTTTTCGCCGTTTCTTGTTTTTTTTTTGTGGTATTGTCAATTAATTAAACTCGAAAACGAAATGATATATATGGCAAACGCATTCGTTGTCTGTCTGACAAATTAACTTATCTGTAATAGCCCCCACCACTCTCTCTCTCTCCCAGGAAAATTCTCTCTTAGTTTTTGTTTAAATAAATTTCAACTACTCAAAACGAAAAGGCATCTTTTATCTATAAACTGTTGATTCATGGTTAAGTCCAATTACAAAATTAGTTCCTCCATATAACAAAGAGTATAAACAGATGTTTATCCATTATGAAATACTCTTTGCTTTCTGTTTTACTGTAGAAATCCTAAAAATAGGATCGAATTTAGCCAAAAATTATGTCCTGGGCCTCAAAAGGAATGCTGTGCCATTGTCATAATCTCAAATATAAGAATAATTCTTCTCGACAATGTCGAATCCTCGGACTAAACATTTTCTCCAGAAAACCGAAACCTTACTTTTGAAAATGGCAAAATTTATGTATTTCTGTCCCACCACAAAATTATAAACAAAATCTGCCCCAAAGATTTTAAATATATATAGTTTTAATCTAACAAAAATCAAAGGGCTACATTAGAGATCAGCCAATACTTTCCATAATTAAATTGAATTGGTCAATTGGCCTTTAAGATGATAAATTTTTTGAAAATTTCAAAAATCCCCTGCCTAATTTTCAAAAATTGTTTGTCCCAATTGTAAATCCAAATGTGTCTATAGAATTTTTGGTTAATAAGTTTGAAAGCCATGAAACTTTATAGAAACTGCAACTAAAATAGTTAGAGATTTAAACTCCAAAAAACTATCAAAGCGAAAAAAATGTGGGAGACAGGGGGGAAATGAAAAAACGCAACGTGTCAGAAATTAATGGGCTACGCAAAAAATTTTGTAGCTGCCAAAGGCAGGCGGTGACGGCGGCATTCACCACACACACAGACACACACACGCAGAGACCAATACACACACAGTGGCACATCCAACGCGACTGACTAACAACTCAAATGACAATTTCCGGCCGTCAGTTTGGCAGTGCCAATAAATTGGCAACCCTGCTCGTATTTCAACGGCCACGCAGCCAGCACAAAGCAACAGCAGCAGCAAAACTCAAGCCAAAAAGCGAATGAAAAAAAAAAAAAAAATACGAAACAAATATACAAAAAATAAAGCAAAAATTAACTAAAATTAAAAGCAGAGTATATGGCCATGTGGGTGGCTAGAGCAAGACCAAGAGAGGGAGAGAAAATGACTCTAGGCTATAATGGCGATAACTATAAAATTTTATGGCATTTTACATGGCATTAGAGCCCCAGCCACAGCCCGATCCAAAAGTCTCTTAAAGCTAGTTACTAAATTTGGTTTAAATGAAGGCGAAACTTGTTACGTAGCCGTAGCCAGCCGGCCGGTAGCCTACCCACATGGTCATCTCTCAGAGCAGCTTAAAGAAAACTTTAAATTCATGAATGAATGAATGAATGAGATACATATATATGCATATGTATTTATATCTAGCCACTAGCCAACACCAGCAGGTAAGTCTGCTGTCTGTCAGTTTGTCAGTCACACATTCAACTCTTTTGGCCATAATTGATTTTCGAAAAGAAAAAACGAACAAAAAATTGAGCACAACTACAAAATAACAACATAAACGGCAGCAAACATGACGGCGACAAATTTCGTTTGTCTAAAATGTGACAAAAAAGAAAAAAAGAAAAAAAAAAACCAAAGCAAAGGCTTAAATCACCATATGGACAACATGTGCATAGAACTGCAGAGGAAAAGCGAAAAGGCAGGGCAAAGAGAAGTAGACCGAAATCAAATCTAATTTCAAGTTTGAGATTCGACCTAAGAAATCTCTCAAAACGCAAGTGAATTTAGCTTCTTCTAAGTAAAATTTGACCTATTTACAAGTTAAATACTTATAGCCAACAAATGCATTGAGTTCAAAGGATGGCAATCATCTAGAAATGTGTAATATGCATTTGGTCAACGTCTATTCCTGTTTGGCAACTTACTAATACAAAAAGACCAAATTTGTTAATATAAATAATCAAATGATGAACTTTATTTCAATCAAATACCCTTTAGGAACTGAATTCAAATCGAGAGCTTCCGAGTAAGTCCTGGTTTGCCTTTTACATAAAGAAATTTACCTCTAAAAGGAGTTAAAAGAAGTCATCTTTTAAGATTTGAATTGTGCTGGCATTTGATCTTTCTTAGTTTAGGCTCAAAAATTTGCAAAAAGTTGAAATTTTGGCAGATTACTTGTCGTATGAGTTATATATGCATTACGTATACGACAAGTATTTCTTAAAAGAAAGGATTAGGAGGTAGAGAACTAAGAGCAGTTATTCTTTATTTTCCTTCTTCAGATGAATTCGCTCCTGTTTCAAGCTCATCATTTGCTCACACACAGCTACAGGTCACTCGTTCATTCATTCATTCATTCACATCACAACCACGCGCCTGTGACTGCATTTGGTAGCTAATTTGCATAGTTCATTTTGGTTATTTTTTTTTTTGTGGTCTTTGGCGTTGGCGTTTTTCGATTTGGAACCTTATAGCAGCATTTGCTTGGGAAAGTGTTGCGGCTTGATGATGATCATGATGATGATGATGATAATAATGATGACACTGTGGGAAACCTTAGCAAATGTGGGCTGTGTGCTACTAATGAGCTTGTAGTGTCAGCAGAAAAAATTTTAATACAAACAAAAGAGAAAAGAAACGAGAAGAAAGATAAACACACACCGAGAAAACCAAAGACGACCCTCAAACACACAAATTATTTACTTTGAAAATAGAAAATTGCTGCTAGTGCAGAAAAGGAAACAACAAGAGCTCAAATAAAGTGATATCTATATGTATATGTATATATATATGGATTTATTTAGAATAAGCGAAAAAATGTTATTATAATTATGATGTTTATTAAATTGGCAAAAATGAAAAAATAAAACGAAACGCAAATCAATTGCCTTACGTTTAAGGCGCGTGAAATTGATTCAAACGAAAATCGAAACTGAAATTGGAATTTGCAATTTGAGTTGGCATATCCGTTCGTTAAATGAATACAGGAGCAAATTCGTTTCGATTTTGGGCTAAAAGTTCGTGCCCCAAGTTGGCTCAATTTTTATTCTTGGCAGGATATAAGCTTAGGGCTAAATCTAAGACCTTGCAGCTATATTTATTGAATTAAAACAGTAAAGGAAAGATCGAAGATAAAAGACCAAACCAAGATTTGAGTAATCATTTTTGTTTAATCCATCCCTGAATATATATGTTTACGTATTTTGCATGGTGTGGCTATATAAATATTTCCTATATCTAAATGGTATATAGAGCGCGCGCTCAGTATTTTTAGTTGGATTTTCAATCTCAACCGAGACTGGGGGGCAGACAGTAAATGAAATGTGTGTAGAAGAAGGATGGAAAGCAGAGAAAGGGTAGGCTAAGGGAAAGGGAAAGGTGATGAACGTTTCGTCTATGGGAGGAGGGGAATAGTGCGTCGTCGTGTTGGCTACGCGCCCGTCGTTCTTAGCTGCCTGTGGCATGAATCATCAGCAGCATCAGCAAACAACATAATGATCATGATCGTCATGATGATGACGATGTGCGACATGGCCGGGTTTGCAACTATTTGCCTTGCATTTTACACCAAAAATACGCATTTTATGTTTACGCCGTCTCCGGCAAAACTAAAACAAGAAGCAGAGGAAGAATACAATTCAAAAACTATTTCCATCTCCCCTTCACACTTTCCACCCTTCCGCTTTCATCATATACACACACTCGCTCATAATTTCTCTTTAAAAAAAAAAAAAAATAAAATTATAGAAATTTACAACTTTGTCACGTACTAGATTCAATTTGCAAAGGAAATCGACAAACAAAAAGGAAAAAAAAAATAATAATAATAAATATTCAAATATAAATGAAAAACGAAATTTCTTTTCTTTTTGCAAACTGCGTAATTTTTTTTTGGAGAGGGGAGGAGGAGGTCTTTTTGTTTATCAATAATCTTTATACATACATATAATACGAGCTGCTAAAGAAATATATGTACATGTGCCCACCCCCCAACCGCCCCTCCACCCGTAAGAGCAAAAGAAATTAATAATATGTTTGTACATAAATTGCAAAAAGTTGAACAAATAAAAAGTAAATTCCTAACCCTAAACCTCCACCCCTCCCCCCTCTTTTGCCATTTGCAATGAAATAAGCATTTGAATAATTGTGTAAACAAACAATATTGAGAAATATGCAAAATGTGAAATGAGGTTGAAGAATTTAAGTAGGTGCAAGACGATTTTCCATTACTTTTTTCAAATACCTATTATTATTATTGTAATTATTTTTTACTTGTGGGAGATGATGCTGCTTGAAAGGAAAGAGATCTTTCAAAGTACGTCAAAAAACTAAAGTTTGTTCCTTTCTTAAAGATTAGAGGCTGAGAGAGAATGAATTTAAGAATTTCATCCAAAAGTTTTAAGCAAATACAAAAAATGCTTACACAGATATAGTCAAGTTGGTAAGAACAAGAACAACGATGTTTAAATTTTAAATGTTTGTCTTAAGGTTAGAGTTTTCCTATTGGTAAATGAAATTTATCAAAAACTAATGAACCGATTGTCTTGCAATTTTCTTGTAGTTAGGAATTTGAATAACTTCCTTGCGTAGGATAAATTTTTATCAAATATTGATACATTTTTTCTTTTCTTAAGCTATAATTAAATGCAAAATGTAGATAGTTTATTTATAATGAATAAAAGTCTGTGATTCTCTTTATAACATTGATATATAAAATCAAGACATTGGTTTACCTATTAATAGTCGGACAAACACTTAAAGTTTGATTCTACAAAAGTGCAAGGCGCTTAATTTTAAAGTGATTAACTACACTCTTTCTTTGTAACATTTAAACTAAACATACAAAGGGAAGCCAAACTGATTAGATGTTTGCAAGTTTGGAACCTAAAATCGTTGAGAACATTCAGTTCGGAAGCTCAAGAATGTGAATAGATCAGATTCAATTTAAAATCAGAAAAACCTACCAACATCTAGTATGTATTCACTTTTACTTTAAAAGAAAATTGTGTAAATCCAAAAAAATAACCAAGAAACATAAGTCTAAGGCTCAACCAGTCAAAATGATCAGAATCGGATGAAAATGATGTGACAACTAAATGGCTTTTTGTCTTGTCTAAATATAAGACAATTGAAATTTTAACAATTGACAGTCAAATTCGATAATAGAAAAGCGTTAATCTCGAAAGAAAAGGTAGCTAACAGCTAAAGGATAATACATATGACAGATTTGTAGAGTTTCAACGAAATCGGATATTGGATACATGTTAAAAACCATCAGAAAAGGTTTCGAAACATAAACATAGATTGAAAAGTTTTCCATCAAATGTCATTTAAAATTAAGACCATATTTCGATTTAAGATTACTAATAGACAAGTTTTCGCGTTTCTTGATTTGGGGCTAATATTTTGCAACCCAAAACACTGGGATAACATATTTGATGAAGGAATTTAGTGTATCTATTGACAAAAGATAGACCAGATTCAAATCGAATCTAAATTGTGTTTGGTACTCACCGGAATTTTGGAGGTACGTAGAAACTCTAGCAATGCCTCTAAGGAACCCAAAGTGGAAGCCTGTACATAAACACCTGACGGGGCCAATTTAATGTGACTCAATGCACTCTTTAGCTCACGGGCAACTTCCTCTCTGGGAAAGAGGAGGTAAATTAATATTTGTGCGAAATAAATATTGGAATTTCACTTACTTGCAGATTTCAACCTCATCTGGCTTATGGGCAATAAGAAGATTGATGCCAGCAATGGCTTTTTCCAGATCTTTGGCAGCAATTTTGACACCTTGAGCGGCCTTCACCTCCTTGTGCTCGACATAGGCATTCTTGACACGCAACTCCCTCATGGGCTGGGGCATGAGAAGGGAACGTATTTGTGTGACTATGGGACCATCTGTGCCGGCAACAACCATTGTTTGACCCTCGCGTAGCTTGCCATTGATCAGAATGGCATCGATGGTAGTGCCCAGGCCAGGCAGAGCCTTCACTTCGAGAACAGTGGCTTGCAATTCCTCTGAGTACATCAGTCGTTTGGTCAGCATATTCTGACAGAAATCGGCAATCATAAAGAGAAGATTACCCATACCCTCGCCGGTGATGGCACTTGTGGGCACTAGGGAGATATAGGTCTTGGGATCTGTATTCTCATAGTATAGAGCGGCATTGAGACCCTGTTCGGCAAATTGCAGAATAACATCCTTGGTGCGCTGTTGGAACTCCAACTGGGTGTTGGCCTGCTGCTCCTTGACTACATCGCGGACATCACGACGTGGCAACACTTGCCAATCATATAGACGATCGATCTTGTTGAGGGCAACAATAAAGGGGCATTTCTTTTTCTTCAACAACTGGATGGATTCAAGGGTTTGAGGCTCCAGGCCATGCATAATGTCCACCACCAGGATGGCTATATCACAAAGAGACGAACCACGATTACGTAAATTGCTAAAGGACTCGTGTCCGGGTGTATCGATGATGAGCAGACCAGGCAATCGATGTTCAAATCCAATGGCTGACTTCACATACTTCGTTTGCTCCTTAATGGCATCAATTGGCACATTGGTAGCACCAATCTGTTGTGTAATGCCACCAGCCTCCGAATCCTGGACATGGGTACGACGCAGTTTATCGAGAATTTTGGTTTTACCCGTATCGACATGACCCAGAACACAGACAACACCGGCACGTAGCTCATCTGTGGTGCGTTTCTTCTCGGCCTCGGACTGACGTTTAATAATACGCGCCTCGGCTCTTAAACGTCGAGATTCGGGATCATTGGCCAGATTGACATCTTCTTTCTCATCAGCCGATGAGGATGAGGCATCGCTATCGTCATCGTCATCGTCATTCTCATCGTCATCATCGTCGTCATCATCGTTGCTATCATCATCATCTCCCGTTCCATCCTCATCGGCTTTGCCATTATTCGTGGTCGCCTGCGAAGATTCATCTTCGGCATCTGGTTCTGCTTCACTATCGGTGGCATCCCAGCTATCCTTAACCACCTCCTCCTTAGGCGTAGTCTCACTGGCAGCGGCGGCAGCAGCAGCAGCTGCTTCCTTGGCCTTCTCCTCGGCCGTGGCTTTGGCCTCATCGCCTTCGGCAGCCTCGCCTTTGGGTCCCTTCTTCTTATTGGGTCGTATGCGTGTACCTGCAAAAACACACAAACACAGAAAATGTAAGAGAATAATTGAAGAAGCACCAAATGTTATTACTAACCTGGTCGGGGTGCCCTCTTTTCATTGGGATCTGGTATTTCCAAGCCTTGTGCCTTGAGTGATTCCAACAATGCTTGGGCACGGGCACGATCTTCCTTCTGCTTCTTGGTAAGCAATTTACCCTCGGCCTTTAGACGAGCTTTTCGTTCTGCTTCGCGCTGTTTTTCTTCTCCTTCTTTTCGGCCTCCAGGCGTAGAGCCTCCAAGCGAGCCTCTTCGCGCTCATCGTGAAGCCTAATACGTTCCTCCTCCTCCCTTTGCAAACGCTCCTCTTCCTCTTTACGCTTCTTGAGCTGCTCCTGCATGGCTGCCACTATGGCAGCGGACATACCCTTCTTCTTGACCTTGCCCTCATCCTCAGCTGCCTCAGCTTTCTTATCTTTTTTACCCTTCTTCTTGTTGTTTTTGGCACCTTTTCCGCTTTCGTCGGCGGCATCACCCTCAGTCTCTGGCTTGATCTCCTCCGCGACTTCTTCTGATCCTTCAGCTGCTGGCTCTGGTGGCGGTGGTGGCTTCTCGGCAGCCTTGGGTTTGGGCTCGGTTGCTCCGCGCTGCTTGGCCAATGCCGCTTCACGTTTCTGTCGCTCCTTTTTCTCTTTTTTTTTTGAGCAGCCGTCTTCATGCCGCCCTCCTCCAAGCCATCGTCATCCTCATCATTAGCAGCATCTTGTTCATCTGGTTTATCCTTGGGTGCTTTCTTATTCTTACGTTTCTTGCTAAACTCCTCGTCATCGAGATCATCGGGTGAGACCACAGTAGTGGTAGGTGGTGGTGCTTCACCAGCATATTCAGCCTGAAGTTCAGCCAATACCTTATCCAAATCCTCATCATCATCACCACCCTTGCCCTTGCGCTTTGACTTTTTGCCCTTTTTCTCATTCTTCTTCTGGGCTTTTGTCACCACTTTCTCATCGTCATCGTCTTGATCACTTTCCACTGCTCTCGGCGATGCATTACCATCGTCATCATCATCATCATCCATTAGCAACTCAAAGGCGGATTTCTTTGGAGCCTTGCCTTTGCTTTTGGTTGCAGCGGATGTTGCCTCATCATCAGAATCTTCTAATTGTGCCTTCGACTTCTTTTTATTCTTGGACTCCTGGACATTTAGTTTCTTGACAGCCTTCGATAACTCTTCAGTTGCGCTCTCCTCATCATCAGATTCCACTTTCTTGTTCTTCTTTTTACCCTTTGCCGGCTGCTGCTGATTCTTCTTATTCTTGACGCTCACCTGGTGGTCACTGTCAATGTCAGAGTTCATGCTAAAAAGAAAAAAACAAAGAAGGAAAAACATTTAAATCAAAAAAACAATTTTTTAGAAAGTTGCCAACACGACAATTGGCCAGCACCTTGCACTCACATCTCTTCCCCTGAGGAACCACCACCTCCTTCCGCTGTGGTCAATATCTCTTTCTTGCCCTTTTTAGCTTTAACCATCTTTCCTGGCGTAGTCCCAACACGCTCCTCCGCTGAACACACACAAAATGCCGTATGAAATTCACTGCTGAAAGTAAAGTGTGCACGCGTCTGCGACTACCCTACGTCTCTCCTGTCCTCTCCTCTATAACTATCTGTCTCGCTCTGACAATGTATGTTGTTGTCAAGTCTCTTTGCTTCACACCGCTCCGCTCCTGCTTTTTGTTTGTCCTGCCCGCTTTAACGGCTAGCGCAACAAAATATCCAATGAATTTAAGAAAACTATTATATGGATTTTCCCATTGACAGCTTCTCTTTTCGGTTTGTCACAACAATTCGGAGTTTAGCCAACTGACACTTTTCTTTTTGATATATTGTGCAAAATTTTTATAAAGCTGTAGACAACACACACAAAATATGTTTTTGTTGTTGCACAGCTGAGTTGAGGTTAGGTATTAGTGATGAGCAAACTGTTTATCGATATGTTATCGAAATCTATCAAAAAATTACATGAAACAACTCACAAGTGACTAGGCCGGGGCGAATTACTCTAAAAAAAAGAAAGGGAAGCGAATTCAAAAAGCTGAGCGAATTCGGTGAATTGCGTGTATTTTAAGATTTCTAAATTGTTTACCTTTTAATATCGCATATTATTTGACCATTAGTTGCAAGTTACACACAAAACCTTACCATCTGGGCAACTAGTTCAGCCATCAATACATTTGAACATCTTTAAAATGTCCACGGAAGAAGCATCCACCAGCCGCTCCAATATATCTGAGGCCGGCTCAGTCATAAGCATTTCTACTGCCGCTGAGGTTTGATTTGATTTGATTCGATTTGTTATTGCAATTCATGTTCTCTTCTCCTTGGTCAGACAAAGAAAGCTGAAATTCCGGCAGAGACAGAGGCAGTACTGGAAAGTGATAGGGCTCTTAAGACCACTGGAAACCATATTTTGCGTTTACAGGAACTGCGCAAGGAGCTTAATTACATTAGTGAGACGGACTGGATGTACGACAGCTTGGAGAAGAAGCCACAGCAGTAGAGGACATATCTAGGACTCATTGCCCCTTATGTAAATAGGAATTATAAGCCTGTTGTCTCTTAATCTCTGTACATTGATGCGGCGCCATTAAGTGGACCAAGATTAATGGCTTAAAATCAAAAGTTGTCTCAGCAGGTCGGGTTGCCGAATCATCCCGACCAAATTTTTGATCTTCAAGTTATATTAAATGTATATTTTAATTAGTATTAAAGCACACTTCTTTGAATTATGCCAAATTGTATTGCGTATTTACGATCTCATATTTTTTGACGTTAAGTTACGTAAATAAAGAACACTTTGCCATTTATGTTAAAAAAGAAAAACTCCATAAATAAAAACTTAAAAACAGTTGTGAGAAATTCAAATAAAGTTTTCAGTTATATTAAATCATAGAGTTGCCCAACTTAATTACAATCAGTGTGTACATAATTTGAAAGAACCGTTACTGTCCTAATCTAGGCAGCCATCTTGTTTTTTCATCATTTGTTTTGCGCTTTACTTCACAAATAAGTTTTCGTTTCCAATTCCTACGTCGTTCCCCATGACACAAGCAAAATGCCTAATTTTGAGCTAGGGGATATCTTTATTGTGGATAAGGAAAATAATGATCAAAATCATAGTCAATTTTATGTGAGTTGCGCGTGTGGCATATGTACATACATATTTTGTGTGGTTTTTGCTGTATTTTCCTTGATTATTTTTAGCGCCTTTCGAAAACTCATTGGGTAAAGGATTATGCCGAGGATATACTTCAGACCATGATGGAGGTAGAGAAACTTCGACGTCCCTTGTTTTACTTATCTAGCCAATTGAGCGATCGTAGGAAGATGTTGCTACTATGCCAGCATGTGGCAAATGCCTACCAGTCAACGCGTTGTGCCCTTCACCTGGGTAAGTGGCCTTGCCCTCCGTTTACAGCCCCTAAAGTCTAACACCGATGTGTTCCTCTCATTCTCCGCCAGCTATCTACTATATGGATCGTTTCGCAGACTATTACAAAATCCGTCCGGATAAGTTGTATCTGATCGCTCTGGTCTGTTTCCATATTGCCTCGCAAATTGAGAATACCGAAGCTAGTGTGCCACGTTATATGGAAATGAATAATATGCTTAAAGACATGAATGGCATGTCCTATGGTCCAACTGAATACAAAGCTGTCGAACGCAAAGTGTTGATGCATTTTGATTTCGAACTAATACGCCCGACTGTGGCCAGTTTTGTGGAGTATTTTTCCTATAGCTTTCTCAGTCGCGCCGATTATGAGGCTTACACGGAATTCTGCGAGGAACATCCCGAATATGAACGTTTTGACAGCTTTCAGGATATGCTGGCCGATCATGTCCATACATTGCTTCGTATAGCAGATTATACAATCTGTATTTATCGTTTTGGCAATGAGCCGCCATCCCTGCTGGCAGCCGCCTGTATGGCGACAGTCCGTCAGTTCAGCTGCTTGCCCCAACGCTGGACACCGCTGCTCGCCCAATTGACATCGTATTCGGAGAGTGTTATTGAACCATATGTGGATATCTTATCACTTTATCACTATTATAACAAAATATCTGCGGAACGCTTAAATTTGTTTCTTAATGAACTGGAAGAGACTACTAAGTATCCGGAAAATTTCATGGGTTATATCAATACTTCCAATGGTGATTCAGGTTGTGATACAACAATGCCAAGCAAAATAGAGAAAATCGAAACGGTCAACATAATAAGTGTGGAACAAATAAGGAAACCGAATGCAGATCATCAAACAGGAAAAGATGACGAGATGCCAACCAAAACTCGCACAACCGACGAGGATCTTCCATCTGATCAGTCCATAAATATTTTGAAACCAATAAGTAAAGAAAATACTGATCCATCATCAAATGACAATGAAAAACCATCCTTAAAGCGTAAACGCGATGAGGAACTCTCTTCTGATCGTTCATTAAACGATGCTGGCATATCATTGGACATGTCTAGAGAGGAGTTTCCAATTTTGCAAGAGCTTCTGGAGCCGACACCAAAGAAGCATTGTGGCGAATCTGACAATTTTCGTAACAATGCAAATTCCGACCAAAATTAAACAATTAAGCAATCAAAAATTTTAGTTCACATAAATACACTGGAATGTATTCTATGCTAAACTAACATTTAAGCATTTTGCCCATCATACTTTCCATATAAATTTCCTGTGTATTCATAATTTAATATGCACGGAGATAGTAAAAAAAAAAAAATACATAAAATTTACCTTTCACATCAATCAAATTAGTTGGCAAAAACCAACGACAAAAAATATGAGTACAATCGAACATGTACACAGCACAAGATGTTTGTATTTTTTTGTTTTCTTAAATGTATGTTTATATTTTCCCAAATATAATTTGTTTCCAATGTAAACACTTTTGAAACGCTCAGCAAAAAAAAAAAAAAAAAAAAAAATTTTTTGATTTAGATCCATAGGTTAATCCATTTGTACCTGATCAACCTGAGAATCTATCTATAGTCCAATCCATAAAAAATCCCCCTCTTTCTTCATATTCATGATGTTTAAGTTTTTTCCCATATATTTTTTTAATAAGAGCTTTTTGAAAAATCACATTGAATTATAGTAGATATATATATATATATATATAAATATATGTTAATATTATATTTAAATGGAATTTTCTCAAACAACAAAAAAAAAAAAATGTAATAAAAAAGTCAACAACAAAAACGATGTTACAAACCTAAAAATGAAGCATTACAATTTTGTTTGGTCAAAGAAAAAGGAAGGAAGGAACCGATTGTTATTGGAGGGGGGTGGAGATGCAACATCATACAATATTTGTTTGTATAAACTAGGAACAAATTGAAAAAATAATAAGAGCTAAATTACAAGTATGTATGTATGTATGTATATCTATGCTAAGATTCTAAAAGAGGTTTATTTATACTGGGATATGGATCTAAGTGTGTGCTTGGAAATTAGCGGAAGGGAATGGGGGATGCATTTCATTTCATTTAATACATTTATTATTTATTTGTTGGCTTCGGTTTTTAATTGATTTCTGCTACTATCCAAGTATAAACTCCTCTTTATCAATTAAAATTTACAACATTTACAAGAGCTGCTCCTCCGAGCAATGATGGTCAGGTGGGTTAGGGTGGGGTGTCGTGGAGTCGGAGCGTCGGGAGGAGTGTATGGAATGTTACTTTCATCTGATTGTCTGATGAATTGATGGCAAGAATATCAAGTCTCATCGCTGCATATCGCGTCGTTTTAATACATCAAATATAACATCAGATGAATTCTGTTTGTCATTGCCAGAATCATCATCATCATCGGAATCGGTTTGCTCTAGCAATGGTACAGTCAATGACGAATTCGCACCACTATGGACACCAACAATTAAATTGCCACCGCCACCGCTGCCACCAATAGCACCATCACCACTACCACCACCACCACCGCCACCACTCGCAACACTATGGAAATTGTATTCAGCTGTTAAATCATCATTATCATTATCTAAATGCAATGCTTGTTGATGCTTCTCCGCTTGGGCCATATTGGAATATTTGTGCCCCAAATGGCATATAATGCCGGCCAAACATACAGCCAAACCAACAATATTAATGGAACTCAATTGATCTCCTTTAATTGTGACAGCCAATACCAATTGACAGATATCCTTGAAAATGCCAGCTATCGACAGTGTTAAACTGGAAGTTTTGCATAGCACCATAAATTCGCTAACTTCCATAAGGAATGCAATAAGGGCACCCAATGTAATCCGTGCTATAGTCCATATAATGATGTCCTCCGAAACGTTTTTCAAATTCTCTACCACTCCATAAAGCTTTCCACCTGAAAATGACAAAGACACAAACAACACCAGGAGGCAGAGAGAGAAAGAGAGTGAATGAGTAAGAAAATTAGCTTTAAATTAGAGCAGAACACATACCTTCAATGCCAATTACCAATGGCAATAGAGATGCTATCATCCACGGCTGCATATGATAGATCATATCGATGGGATTATGTAGTCCTAATTTTGATTTTTGCATTATAAATTGGGCAAAACTCCAACGTAGACCACTGCTCAGTGAGGCAAATAAGATGAAAAAGAAACCCAAGGCATTAAACTGTGTCGATTTATAGGTGAACATAAAGAGACCTGTGCCAATAAGGCCCACTATGAAGACCAACGACCAGCTCTTAAGGAAGAAAAACAAACAACAAATTAACTTAAATTGAAATATAATTCGAAAACAATTTAACTTACCTTACGCTCCAGACCCAAAATGATGGCAAATAGCAGAATAAAGACAATAGTTGATGATTTGGTCATGGTGTAGAGGGATATTGGCACCAAGGCCAGACCCCAATTGGAGAAACCAATATCGATACCACTGGCCACACCAGTTGGTGCCATTTTACGTATGGCCACACGCCAATCCAATTGTACACGAGTCTTGCCCACACGCATCTGATAGATGTGCCGGATGAGGGCAGCCAACATGAATTTCAATACCAAATGATACGTTACAATGGTCAATGGGAATGGCATCTCACGATTGATATCAGTTTGATAGAATGTCAACGTGATTGATAACGTCAAATAGAGCAAAATTGTGGCCAGTGTACCTATGGCCATTTGCATGAAGCGTGCATCGGCATGGCGTGTCATCATCATTGAATTGGAATTCCCTTTGCCTAATGACGTGGCAATGTTAGATGCTGGTCCACCAATTGAGATACCGTCAACACTGCTGTTGTTCCGCGTATTGATATACTTGAAGTTGGCCAGTTTTTGATCTAGACTAAGTTCGACTTCCTCACAATCATCGTCTTCGCCACCGCTGCCGATACCAATGGTGCTTCCACCACCGCCACCTCCTCCGCCGCCGTTGCCGCCGCTACCGGCACCAATGCCACCGCCTTCACCGCCGCTCCCAGTGCTGAGTCGTTCATATTTTGCAGCTACCATTATCTTCTCACCTCACTTTTTTCCCGATCGATCCACTCTCTTACTCTCTCGCTGTCACTGTCTCTCTGTGCTGTTCGCTCTTCTTCCTTACTAGAAATTATATAGAAGTTGCTGAGTTGGAAGTGAATATTGCTACGCAACAGAAAAGACCCATAACAACAACAACAATAATATAAATAAAAACAATAGCAACAACTGCAACACATTGCTTACCTTTATTTTGTTATCTTAGAATCTTTATGGGAACTACGACAATTGGTGGGAAGGTGGAAACGACGATCCATATGGTTTGTGGTAATTTGTTAGTCCGTTATCTGCGTGTTTATGTGTGTGTGTGCGTAAGAAAGGGCAGGGGGTAAAGGATAGAGTGGTAAGGTAAGGTAAATGTGATTCAGTTAACAGGGTTTTGGCAGTATCGGCAAAAATTTAATTTGTTTTACGTTTCCATTTCTTTTTTTTTTCGCTGGCTTCGTCGTCTTCCGTTTGCCTTGCCAACTGTTTATACAGTTGTTGTTGTTGTCGTTGCTGCTGCTGCCGTTTCTTGACTTGTCTTTTTTTATTCGACTATCTATGTGTGTGTGTGTGTGTGTTGATAAACGTAGTAAAAAAATATATCGATAGGATTTGCGCAACTATCGCCAGGTATCAACAGCAGTACCAGCTGATTTTGGGTTGGTGGGGTGAGCAGGTGTATGGGACGAAAACCTGTTTAATAATGTAAATAAAAATGCATTTAACATTGTTGATAATTTAATATTTTATTTTTCTTCAGCTGGTTGTGCGTTTTCTAGAATAAATGCATTTCTCTATGTACTTGTCACAATTTAGGCAGTTCTCAATTGTTGAAACACTATTGGAGCTGAAAAGAGAACGAAAAAAAAAAAAAAATAGTAAAAACCTTGTTAATTATACTACTCAACTTTAATATAAGGCACTTGATTTAAGGTCCATTCTGATTGCTTAAATACTTCACAATTCTTATCAGACACTTTGTACCAAGTTTCACATAAAATTTGATTTTAATTGCCACTTTTTTAATTGGCACTAAATGTGTTCCGATTAGAAATGCATTATTTTGTCCCAACAATCTATTAACTAAAACAATTTACCCACTCCTTTATGATATTTACGATCCAGCAGGTAATGGTTTTATCATAGACCATCGTATTAAACGGATGTATGCCCGTTTTAATTTATAATTTTGTTCAACAATGGTTTGTGGGAAATTTTATATAAGATTTTTCATTTACATACCTAAGCGAATAGCCGCACACAGTGTTCCGAATGCAATGAAATTGAATCGCACTTCCGAGGACACACGCTTCTGTTCCTCAGCGGGATCGGGTTGAGCTTGTTGTAGGCGAAACATTTTTGTTGTTCGGCAGGCAGGCGGCTTTATTTAATAATAATGGAATACGATTACAATTTGACAACAAAAGCACCGCGTGTTTTCTTTTCTATCACCTGATTTCGTGTTGTTAAACTAAAACAATCGATAGACGTGCCAAGTTGATCGATTATTTTGTGTGTAGCCTAAGTTGTCTCAGTATTTTTTTTAGTATTTTAATTACACGCATGACAATAATGAATTTAATCGAAATTTAAATATGATAAATTTTCCACCTGAAATTATTCTCATACTTTTTTGCAATCTGAATAAAAAAAGACAATGATTTTTATGGTTTTCACATGTTTTCAGATGTTTGATGATTGTAAATTTTTTTAAAATTAATAGGCAGATGTGAAGATATTAACACAATATATTATTGCACGGATAAGTTTTTTTTATATTTTAAAATATTTCAATTTGCAAAGTATTTTTAAGTAAATACCAACATGTATGTATATGGTATTTTTCTGGTATATATTGGATCTGGGTTATTTTTAAGAGATTTTGAATTCATCTGGGTACGGTCACACTGGTGCGTATCCTGCGTATCCTTGCTGTGCTATCCTTTTTAGTTGATTTTAGCAGGACAAACTCGTCGCGACCAAGCCGCGCATTCTTTTAAGTTGCAAACTTTAATCAAATTTCATAAATCAAAGCAGAAATATCAAAAAGTAACAACAACAAATCCCTAACAACAATGTGCAAGAAAGACAAATGAAAACTCACATTAACCGATAACATAGAAAAAAATAACAGCAACTAAAGTGATCAATAAATAAAGCTAAAGAGAAAGAGAGTGGGAGAAAGAGATTCACATTGAATTCCAATTCTTAGTGCAAAAAGGCGTGCACAAAGATGTCGACGACAATTGTGGAACAGGTGAGGGGGTTCGGGGCCAAGATAAGGATAAGGCATTGTAAATAACAGTTAATTTACTTATACAAGGAAATTAAAATTGAAGCGGGAAATGTATCATTGGTTTCTTCGCTAAAAAAGAGGGAGGCAGCGTTCAAGTCAAATAACGGCATTCGATGTTATGTTACGGTATTCTTGTATATTTTTTTCCAATTTTTTTTCCTTTTTTTTTGGTTTGATTGCGTGTGTGTGTGTGTTTTCCGAAAGACCGCCCGCCGACTGCGTAACATTCAGTGTCTGTCAATTTATTTCTATGTGTGTGTGTGTGTGTATGTCTGTGTATGTGCGTTGTTTTTGCATTGCCATGCCAACGACTAACGGGACTTCCGCCTGACGTTGGTCTTGCTTTCGATTTGACAGTAAAATTCGATTAATTTCTAATCTGCCAAATCAGTGTGACAAGTGCAGACGACTAGCACACATATACACACACATACATATATGTAGTCACTCTCACCCATTGACAAATATAAATAGCTGCCATTTTGCAAATGAATTTCAATTCCCATTTCACACACACACACACACAAAAATCGACACCCTCACAGAGACGCATTTTAGCATGCAAAATTACATTTACTTTTGGTCTAGTAACAGTGATTTAACATTATTTTGTTGCAAAATTGAACTTGAATGTTATTTTTAAATTCAACTTTTCTAATTATATTTAAATTTCATACATACATACATACACATGTTTATATGTATGTATGTGTATATGTAAATCCTGCCCAGCTGAGACTGTGTGTTTGTGTATGAATGAGTGCGTGCTTGTCTGTCGGTGTGTGTATGAGTATTTCTCTTTCTTATATTTTGAGCAGGAATGTTCCTTTGGGTTGTCAAAGTCAATGCGAAACTTTTGTTGCATACTTTCAGGGGTGTGCGCATGTAGCGCGAGTCATTACGTTTTATAGACTTTATAAGAAGTTCGTTTTATGCAGTTTGCCAGCAAAAGTTTTTGCTAGGTGAAATGCCATGTACATACTTTCTATATACACATATTATATATAGCTGTGTATCTCTGTTATATATACATACGGAAGTTTGTTCGTTTTTGTTGAGCAACTTTAAGTTGCGGTGGAAAGATAAACATTTTGCGGCATTTCTCTCTATTTCTTGTGTTGTGTTTTTCATGGTGGAAAGACATTGACAATAAGCAAAATGTGTTACCTATAATTTTTTATTGTAGTCAAATTACATGCAGATTATAAAGGATAATGGGCATTTAAAAATCTATTGTTGTGTCTTGATATAATACGAATTGCAAACATTGAAACAGCCATCCACTAAGAAGTTTTTCAAAATTAAATTACTTTTACATAAAGCAAATTAATCTATAAAGTTTTGATTTTTTTAAAATTAAATTGTGCCTATTCAAGTTATCAATATAGATTCCTGTGGCATTTTTAAACAACATTTAAGCTTCTATGTTTTTTATTTGTGCGGAAATAACTTAATAAATCAAATAGTTCAAGAAATATTAAAATTTCTATTAACGAAACTTGAGTTAGATTTTAAAAGAAGTTAAAGTTAGCAATGAATACAGTTGCTTAGATTTTACGATAGCGATTCATAAATGGTTAAATATTATTGTAATTAATTCTATTATAAACGTTCTTTAATATAATCCAAACTTAATTCTTATCGCAGTGGTCTTTATTTGCCTTCATTTTCAGCGCCTTCGACGATACTCATACCCTTTTGTAGTATTATTACACCAGCT
Source organism: Drosophila tropicalis (assembly GCF_018151085.1). NCBI lineage: Eukaryota > Metazoa > Arthropoda > Insecta > Diptera > Drosophilidae > Drosophila > Drosophila tropicalis. The sequence continues at coordinate 2,913,750 of NW_027172929.1, read as the reverse complement.
TAGCTTTATTTCAGGAGTCGCCCTCAAACCACAGAACAGAACTCATAATGAAAGATTTCAATGGTTGGTGCTTTAATTTATGTAGCCCATAAAGGCCAAACACCTGATATACATAACGCAGAGATAGATAGATATACATGGATACATACATATATATATATATATATATATCTACCCCATCAACTGCAATACATAGGCTAACTATGCGGCATCCTCGTCTCAACCCGCATAGTTTGCTATGTCGCTGTTACGTGAGAGGCTTCTTCTGTCTTTCTTTCTTTTTTGGTGCGCCATTTTGTCAGAGCATAAATTACAACTTCAGGGCTACTTACCTGAAGTGTGGTGGTGGTGGTGGTGACGGTGGTGGGCGGACGGTCTGGGCAGGGCAAAGAGGGGAGTTAAGGGTAACAAAACAAAAAAAAGAAAACCCAAAAAAGGGGAGATGAGAGTGGGGTGCACGTTGTGAACGTCTGTTGCCATTGCTGTTGCTGTCACTGTCGCCGGTTGTTGCTTACATAATGTTAATGATGCCATGCCGTCCATGCCGGCCTAGAAAGCGGATAGTACAACGATGCGGTGAGGGGATTGCAGAGTAATACAGTAGCATCAGCCAGAGCAGAAGCTCATTTCATACTGTTTGCCAAAACAAAAGTCAGCGCGGAAAAACTCGCGTTGTTTGCAACAACAGTGTGTGTGTGTGTAACTTCTCTTCTTTTACTCCCTTTTTCTCTGAACTATGCGGTGTAGTCTCCATTCTGCCCGTTTACATGGTTATGCATCCTGTTTTTGTAGTCTTTGTTGTTGTTGTTGTTCTTTCACAAATTCGCACACTTTGTATTGAAGTGAAACTGCAAACACTTGGCATCAAAGCAGCTTAAATAACAGCTGATCAGTAAAAAGTGTGGCTGTCTATTTTGAATTGACACTTGAATGCAGTGTTGGTTAACGAAAACGAAGCATCAAAATTCTCAGAATAAGATCAGTCAATATGATTCTTTTCTTTTTGTAGCTTAAAAAATCATTAATGAATTCTATAATATAACTAAGATGCGTCAGACTTTTCTTACAAATGCAAAATCGTTTTCTATAATCTTAAAGACTACGTTTCCAGTGCGTTCATCCTTTTTTGTAAATATATTGCAATGCATCCATATATATATACATACATTTCATATTTATGCTCGTTTGCTCATGTGTGCTGACCCTGCATATTATTTCAACTTGGGCGACATAATCAAAAGGTTCCCTTGTCACAGTCAATGTGTGTATGTGTCACATGGCGTATGCGTAATGCAAAAGTGCATCCTGGATCCCCAAGGATAATGGTTCTCTCTAGTTTTGTCTCGTTATGCTTATTTGCGCAGATAGTAGAAGAGAAAACTGCATAGCCACTGGGGTCCTGACACACACACACACACACACACACACACACTCAGGCCACACAACGTCAAGGTTCATGGCCTCAAAGTAAAATGGGATGGCCAACTCTATATGTGAGTGAGACCCTAATGCATATATATATATATATATATATCCTTGATGATGCTGCCGCCATCGCTTCTGCCTTGCTATGGCTGGATATTGGTGCCCCGTCCTGAACCAAGGTCAAATTTAACTGTTTTGATTTAATTTATTGTTGCATAAAAAATTCAAACGCCTAAACACCTGCTCATCCTTTCACTTGGCTTCTTCTTCTTCTCATCTGCGACCACTAAAAGGCAATATTTTTGCTTGTCTGCCTCTGTTTATCTTCTTCTTTTGTCTTTGTTTCGTATTTTGATTGCTTTTCCACACTCGCATCTCACCCACAATGCCGTCGCCTTCCCCCCACAGTCATTGAGGAGGTGACTCAATGTCTTGCTCATTTCCTTTCGTATAGACCAAAAAGAAAGAAAAGAAAAATGAACCAAAAAAAAAAAAAAAAAACCAAAAACCAAACTATGTTCAGTTTCTTTATCTGCTTCTGCACAGTGGTTAAGGGATGGTTTGATATTAGCCACGACATTTGTTCGTTTGCAGTTTTTTGGTGAATTGGGTTTTCTTTGTCCAAAATGAAAGTGGTTTGTTTTGCCTGTGCTTGATTCCTCAATGTCTGTCTCTCTCTCTGTGTGTGTGGGGAAAAGTTATAAGTGTATGACTTCATATGGAGAAACGTTTTCCTTTGGCAGTTTGTCAGTTTCTTTAATTTGGTTTTCGTTTTTGTCTATGAAACGAATTAACATTTCGTTTTTCTCTCCTCAATATTCCTCTCTCTCTCTCTTGCTTTCTCGTTTGGCAATTGATATGGATAAAGCGATTAGTTTGCAAAACTCTTTTCTATTTGTGTGTGAGCGCAAATCAATATCGATTTCTAATCTAAAGAAAACTTTTATGAAATAGCAACTATGTGTCTGATATACATATATATATATTTTCATTTAACGAATCTAATTGAATCGAATTTAGTGATTCTGACATAACCAACTAAATCAATTTCGATTAACTGTCAATGCAAATGCATCAGAATTACTAAATTAGGCTAAAACATTTCAAGAAAATGTAAAAATATTTAAGAGCTGGAAAACTACTTTACATTTACTCATTGATTTCAATTTGAAAACTTCAATGTTATGCGAATTTCTCTTTAGTTCTCTTGGACTTCTTTAAAAGCATTTCTAAGAATGAATTGTCTAGATTTTAGGCCTATTAATTCAATTCATAAACTTCTAATTTATTCAAATGTGTTTCATTGATTCATATCTGATATCTGTAAAACTACTGTTTCATTTGGATGCAATGAATTGGAAATATATATATTTAGCAATTGTCTGATTATTCTCCCTTCTTCCCTCCCCCAAAGAAGACAAAATATAGCCCACTGTTTGCACCGCATTAAGGATTATCTTTCCCATACTCACTGGCATTGTTATTCCAATGCGATTCTTGCTGTTGTTTTTTTTATTATTATTTTCGAATTGTTGTACTCACTGGCAGTCTTCGTCGTGTGCTACTTGCTTTTGTGATTGTGTGTTTGCTGTCTGTTTTTGATAGCTGCGATATTTTCATTTTCTCATCAATTTTTAATACCCTGTATGCATATAGGTTATTTTTGATGGGTATCTGCAGATGTTTGATCAGCTGATGTAAAAATATATAGTTGGAAGCTATGAACAAGATCGAATAACTGACTATTTTACTTGCAATTTATTGTATTGTTTCTTTTTTTGTTGTAATTGTTTGCTTGGATGTGGGAATAGTTTATTGAGTATATAGGGTGAATTTTTGGTCGATCCAAGAATTTGCTAATGCAATCTTTTCTGTTCATTTCTTTCTTTTTGGCAAAAGACACAGGACACGAAGCGTATGTGTGTGGGTTTCTCTCTCTCTGTGTGTGTGCGAGTGTGCGTGTGTGGTTTGTTTTCTCATTTTCTTGATTTTATTACTTTTACTTTTTACGATTTATTTGCTGAAATTGCTTATTTCCCTCTTTTTTTTTTTTGTCTCGAAAGATTGGTGTGGGCGAAGAGGGAGTCGCGAGCGGTAGAAGGATAGCTGTTTCAAAGAAATGGAGGGGAGTGGCAGGGGGGATGTGTGTGGAGGGGACAAGGACTGTTGCTGCGCTCCCGTTATTATTGGTTCTGCATTGTTTCTTTGTGTGCAGCTCTCAATCTGCTCTCCGTTTCTCTGTTTCTCGCCCTCTAACTATTTCATTTATACGCTATTTCGGCTTCTGGTTTTGTCTCTGACCTTTTCCTATCCTTCTCTTATACGCCATAACGATTTACTTGTTGTTGGTGTTGGAAAATTCAATCAACGTTTTGTTTTTAATCGATTCCTTTTTGCAAGTCTGAGTCCTTGGCTTTGACTTTTGTTTAGTTTCGTTCTGTTCACTTCAGTTTTTTTTTTCTTTCTCTCATTGTTTGTTATCTCTCTATGCACACACACACACGCGTCCTCTTTCTCACAGTTGGCAAATACAATTCCATTTTGCCTTTTCAACTTTATCCTTATGAATGCGCAATATTTCATTTTCATTAATCATACGCCACGTTGCCTTCGCATAAAATAGTTAGTTTTTGTGCACACGGATTTTCCAAGTTCCTGCACATGCAAAACTGCAAAAGAATTGAGAAAATGAAGAAAACTCAAGTAATATGCAAGGCAAAGGCGAAAGTAGAAGAGAGATAAGTAGACTAACACACATTTTGCATATTAAATGTGCTTTAAATGTGAATTAAACTACAGACAAAACACAAATTTAGTTTACAATCTTCATCAAATTATGCTCCTTAGCTTTCCTCCGGCATCCTTTTTTTTTTGCCAGCTAAACGAATCTGTAGATTCATTAATATTTGAAAGAACAATTTCCAAGAATCAAACAATACAGCAAACACACAGCTTTGAATGGTTTACAAATAATTTATTATCAAATAACAATTAAATGTGATTGTAAGTTATTTTATAACTTGGGGGACTAAACAAATATCCAATGAGTGGAAGTTTTCCTTGTTTTCTTCTATTTTGAAAAGGAGTCGCTAACATATTCAGGGAATTCAAATTGAGCTTCCATTGAAAATCCAAATCTCAAATCTAATTATATCTTAAATTAATGCAAATAGCTATGCTTGCATTTCAATTTCAATCTAAAATTAACTCTCTGAGTATAACTATTTAAAATTTAAATAATTGACTTGAAAATTGCCACCATGAACAAAGCCGCTGACTCACTTTATATTCCCCTTCTCTTTGTGTGTTTTTTTTTTATATATTTGCCACGCAATTTATCCCCTCCCCCCCCAATACAAAATGCATATTAAAAAAATATGCTAAAAAATAAACAAGAAAACAAGAACAGAAACAAAGCAGATTATTAGGTAGTACTAACGACCACAAGATACCCTTTTGGCTCTTAAATATCTAGACATTTAATAGTTACTTCATAAAACACTCAACTTTATTAAATAACAAATTTATTTATTTTTTTTTCATTGCATTTCTTTTTCTTGTTTTGTCTTTAGGTTTTCAATTGTCTTGCATCTAAATTAGAGACATTAATTTCGGGTTTAACATTTGCTTGACAAGCTTATCTATTATTATTAGCTATGTATATTTTTGTAATCCAAAGGATAGTCGGTTTTGGTTTTGAATCGATTATTAATGCATATATGCATAATGCTTTTTGTAGGGTATAAACAAAACAAAAAACAAAAAAAAAACTCAAATTTTAGCTATCTAAATTGCAAATTTTGCGGTCTGGGTAATTGAAAAACATAAACTGGCCTTGTATAGCATCCCTTTTGCCATTTACTAGCTGGGTCGCCCCCTCCCCCTCCCCCAGTCCCCAACCCCTGACTTGCTATGTTCATCTTTTAGCTACCGTTCGGCATTTTAGTTATGCAGCATGGGCAGCAAATTAAATGAAAATGGCGCTAAAAATAGCAGAGAAGCAAATATGTCGCCAGTAAGAGATGAAGCGAATAGCCCATCCTCTCTACACACACACACACACACACACATAACGGTCTGCTAATACAATTACAAAAGCGCTCTGGCAAAATGCCTCAATTTACAGCAAAATGGCTGTCATCGATTTCCGGCAAAAAGAATTGAAATGTGCGTATGTGTTCGCGTATGTGTGAGCCTGTGTGTGTGTGTGTGTGTGTTATGGGTATTGATGAAATGATTTCGCTATTCGGTTTACTCTTTCACTTCGTTATTCTTGCGTTTCTCGTTTTCATGTTGTATTTTTTCTTATTTTCCTTTTTTTTTTTTTTTTTGTTGTCGTTTTTATGTATTTGACATTTTACGTTATGCGTTCAAAATGTCATCAAAATATGCATAAATTTTGTGTTATGTGTATATATATGTATATATACCGACTGCGTGCGTGTGTGTAGTTGTTATTGTTGTTGCTATGTACACACATATTACTCGATGGAACATGGGCAACTGCCACATGAAGTTCAATATTTGCCTCTGTTAAACTGTAGATGTATTAACATAATGTGTCAGGCGCAAAAAGCACACAAAGACAAACTCATTTACACACACACACACACACAAGCAAATAGTAACGCACACATGCATGTACATACATATATGTACATATTTTCTGGGCCTCACTTGGTTTTGGTTTTTGGACCTTATATGTATGTATGTATGTACATATGCATAGTGCACAGTGGACCAAGTTTTCCAACTAGATGTTATCTGTTGTTTTCCCTTGGGTCTTTAAGGTCCAAAAGAAGCCTTTTGTATTTCATTTGATCGAATTTTGCTCAATTTAACTAAAATCGGAGAGGAGTTGACGTAAAGTAAATATTTTTGATCAGCATGACAAACTGACTAGAGTATCCCGAGGAGTTTGAGTATCCCTATGACAATTGCTAATGTGATAAGGATATAAAAACAAGCCACAGTCAATATATAATCGATGAATTGAGTTACAGAAAAGACCGTAATTAACTTTGGTATAGCTGAAATCAGTTTCTTTGATAGTTGGAATGGATAGATCATCTCATCTGAATGCTCTTCGATGGTAAATATAAAAAAAGTACCCAATTTCATCGAATAGTGATCTTGAAGAATCTATTTTATCAGCTCATTGGGCGCGTATATTACCATCAATATGATAAATATAAAAAGAGAAGTATTAAGCTAACCCACTCTCCCAGCAAAATAAGCCTTCAGATGTTTTATATGCTTTAAAGGACGGAAAAATACAATTTTCTTTAACAATTCACACTGAGTACTAATAGACTCGGTATGCTGCCTGCTGTTCATCAGAATATATACTAGATAGATGCTAATAGGTTTGCCCGATGGCAAACGGCCACCCAAAGGAGCCAACATTTCCTAGAAAATTGTTGGTCCTTAACTTCCATTGCGTTAAGCATGGTTTTTTTGTTTTTTGTATTCGTTGGAAGGTACTTAAGTGTTCCACCTGGCGTAGATGATGAGTGATGCTAATCACATCAGAAATGAATGAAGAAAATATAACACTTTAAGGCTTTAAGATTTAAATGGTTTATTAATGCAAGTTTATTGAGAATGTGGTTTCTCAATGGGGTTTAAATTAACCAATTAACATGTTGTTGCTGCAAATCACTTGTTGACCTCCTTCGCTTATGCTAATCCTACACTTCAACTAAGCAGTAAGCCAAGTTAATGGTCATTACAAATCTCATTTTAGTGGCAGAAACCAATAAATTACTGAGGTAGATGAGACTAATTAGAAGTCATAATAGTCCTTTAATCATCCTCGTCATTATCATCATCGTTATCATGTTTATCGTTGTGGAGTGAAACGGTTTTATGAACTATCTAAATGATTAATGAATAGTAAATTGAATATGGCACTAATTGCTTAGGTATTGCTTTTGACACACTGTGCATTTAATATCTTTTTAACTTGTGGTGAAAAGTCAGAGAGAGCGAGAGAGAAAGAAAAAACGAAAGAAAAGGAGAACAACAATTTTTGTGAAAAATATGACAACAACTGAACTGAACTTAACTCGGCAGCAGCATCAGCGACGATGGCAGGAGCAGCAATAGCAGCCAACTGTCAGCCAAGTTGTGGCATCTTTTTTCCCCCCACAGCGCGTTTCCAAGTAAAGGATCTGCGACTCTTTCAGCTATCAACTTGGGTTTTGCTTCCTCTACCAGCTGTCAGTTGGTGCACATTGCTTCCGCCGCTTAAGCAACGCACACTCGCACACACACACACACACACACACTGTAAGGCATGTCACGTATGTTTGTGCTCAAGCATTCGCATAAACATTCCACCATTCCTAGCAGTGTGGCACACTCTCATCCCCCCCCCAACCAAGCCCATTCGCCGCTTTGCCCCTTTTGCGCCTTCTTGGCAGAGACCAGGACACATTGGCATTGACAGGCTCGCGTCGTTTTGTGTTAAATGTCAGAGCTATGGTTGAAGAATAAGCTCACATACATACATACATACATACATACATAGAGATATGTATGCAGACGCGCTTTCAGGACATCGCTCTTGGGGTCATAGCAATTGACCTTCCATTCATCACTAAACAGTGCGCCAGAGGGTGGGCAAATGGAGGGGGTGTAAATATTGTTTACAAAAGCATTTTGTGTCTTAATGGCAAGTTGTGTTCTCCTTTCTTCAAAGCAATCTATTGATGTTTACAAAATTTATTTATTGATTACCGCAAAAGCGAACCAACAACAAACAAAAAAAAAAAAAAACAGTAAAAAAACGGAAACCTAAACTCAACTGAACTGAACTTAACAGGCGAAATAAGTTTCGGTTACTAAAATAACATAAGAGAAACCCCCAACAAATTCCATAGCGTCCTTCTGTAATTATCCCTTCAAATGAGCCTGAACGACAACGACGACGACAACGACGACGACAACGACGACGACAACGACGATGATGATAACTTTCACTAAGGTTTAATCAGGCTTGTAAGCATTTCTCTAGCTAGCGGCAGATAATGATGGGAATGGTTTGTTTCTTTTCTTTTTCGCTCTGGCCTTTTCTTTTCTTCTTATTTTTTTTTTTGGGTGGCACCCACTTCCTTTTTTTTTAAGCCTTTTGCATCTACAGAGCAGCCAAATAACTGTAAATAAGAGGCAGAAGGCAAAAGCAGGAATGTGACACAAAACGAACAAAATGACGGCAGAGGCAACTCAAATGAAAGGCAGCTGAAATGTTGCTGTAATGAAAGACTTGAGCAACATAATAAATAATGGCAAGTTTCACATACCCCCCACCAATACCCATTCCACTTACACCCCCTACTCCACTCCCTACTCCCTAGTTTCTCCTAACACACACATACATACATACAGCTCCCTAACCCTACCATCAATGGTTTTCCATTTCTGGTAAAACTAATCCTGCAAGTGGTCCGAGGCATGAGATGACAATTAGAAAATGTCTCCAAGACGCAATGAAAATGAAAATGAAAAAGGGGCAAAAAACCACAGAAAATAAGCTATGAAAAATGAGCTTAGCTCTGAAAGAGAGAAAGAAAGAAAGAAAGAACAAACTTCACACACAAATTCACGAAAACAAAGTGAAGTGTGACGAAGATTTTTATGGAAAATGGAAATTGAAATTGATGAACAACTTTTTGTGTCAACTTTGATGACAAAGTTCTTGCAATATTCTCATTAAGCGGACAAAGCAAAAAGTTAATAAGCAAAACAAATACTGAAAAAGAAACAGAAAAGTCACGCTTTTAATAATAATTTCAAGTATGTATATACATATACATATATATATATACATTTACCTTACTCTTTATAGGAAATTGCACTCGGAAGTAACTTGTCCAATTAAAAACTATTTAATCATAATGAACTCAGACTTTAAAATTACTTAAAGTTAATCTTTTGACAAGTCAAGATTTAAAAGAAAAACAAACTCTTGACAAGTCTATAAGATAAGATATTTCTTATACTAAGTGCTAACTAAACTATTTTAATATCATATTAATGTAATTTATATCTAAATGAGCTCGTTCCCTAATCACAAGTGACTTCTTTGTCGGGATACACATTTTCAATCGTGTTCGACTTGTTTTTAGAGTCTTATTTTGATTCAGTAGGAAGAAATAAAAACTAAAACTAAAGAGACTCATTTGGGAGTGATTAAAATAATGTTTAAAATTCTTGCTGGGTTTTTGATTAAGTAATGATTAATTGCATTAAAACTTACTTTAATAATCAGAAGAATAATCGTAATAATAATACAATGTACTTTTGTTATAAAACTATGAAACGTATTAAATAAAAAATTTCGATAAAAAAGTTCGATTGGTCATATTTTGGTTTTTGTGTTAGTTGCAGCTTTTTGTTGTTGAATGAATAGGTTTTTTTTGCCATCGACACACACACACATAGAAAAGCGTTTATTAAATTATTTAAAAAAGCATTGAACAAGCGAAAGCCAAAAAACAACAACAAAAAAAAAGTTAAAATGTGCAACATGAAAATCATTTTATGACCTGAAACATCAAAAAGAGGCAAACAAACATTGTAAAATATGCATATGAATGCATACATTCAATTTTCAAAGGATTCGGCCATTATGGTATCCTGCGCTAGGCTTGAAAATTGTTAACAATTTATAGGGTATGAAAAATTTGATACACAAACACAGACATGAAGGGAAAACAATACTTTTACTCTTTCTCTCCATGTATCTAGTTTGTTTTTGCCATGGAACGAAGCCCATGTATGTATGTATGTCCTTTAACGGAGGCCATAAGGCCCGGCCCGTTTTAACTGTTGCCGCCTCTGCTAAATTAATTAATAGCATTGTCTGTCTTCGGCAATTTACCACCAGCAGCCGCCTCTCATTTTCTTAGGGTTTTCTTTCTGCTTGGCTCTCGTCTCGTCTTTGGAAACTATAAATTGAATTTTCTTATGGCGTTGGCAAAAACGAAAATAATCAAGAGAAAAAAACCAAAAATGAAGAAAAATTATTTCCTCGTCTGTCCTGGTTTTTTTCTTTCTTTCTTTCTTGTTCCTTTCGGTTCTACTGAATTTAAACGGCAACTTGTAGAAGAGGCCAAGCGAAGCCATACAACTTTCCAGCCCGAAAATCCTTTTTTAATTAAATTTTCTGTATATTGTGCAGTTTTTAGGTTTGCGCGTATGTGTATATGCCTGTGTGTGTGTGTGTCTCTCTTTCTGTATGTGTGTGTGTGTGTAAGTGTGTCTTCTTGGAGTTTCGTTGGGATAACCAAAAGACAAAGTTTCAACTGGCGACGTTCTGTTCTGCCTTGCTCTTCTAGCTTACTTTTTCTTTATTTTCTTTTGCTGTTGTTTTTGTTGTTGTTGTTGCTCTTGCTGTATGTTGTCAAGTTAATCCAATTACATATATGAGAATGTAGTTTGCACTTTGATTTTGAGACTCTTCAAATGTGGTTTGACTTTTTATACCCTTTAGCCTGTATGTAAAAGAAAAAAGGATATTAAACACTTTCGTAACTATTAAACTATTAACGATTTCGAATCGTTTATGTTTATAGCAAATGCTGTATACATATAAGACTTTTTTGATGGCTGGAAATCCGTTATTATATAGGCGACAGTAACAGGAATTTGTTTAAGAAGGAGCTAGATCTTTTCTATATCTATAAATCCTCTGGAGACAAATAAAGGAAATGTTCTTGCTCCACCTAAATATGTCATTACCCGCTCATATCTAGAAAGAAACGACTAAATACTAATCTTAATTTTATCCTGAGTTGAATATTTTGCATTAATGTTGGAAAGATTTTCAAATGTTTGATTCGATAGTATTAACAATGGGCCGAAGCTGCAGCTCATTCCCATTTAGTTCCAGTAAAAAGCAAGGTATTGAAGAAAGCCATCATTGCAGATAATGTACTTATCCTTGAATTCAAATAGTGTCTCGGATGTCCCCGATTTATGTCCTTTCCATATGATATTGGTGAAGCTATGTAAGTCTTATCATTGAGATGACAGTTTGTCTTCATTCCATTCATAAAGTGCTTCTGCTTAAAGCAAATAAAAGCTTAGTTTTCTATCATAGGATTTATTTCAATCTACGCACAAAATAGTCAGTGTATTTAGTATTCAGACAATCCATGATAGATACATAGATGGCCTTCTAAACAAAAAAAAACAGCTAAAACCAGCTACCAACATATTTTGTTGTTTGCCTAGAACAAAGGGAAAAAAACCATGGCAACTGGTAATGGATGCTGCTATCCATCATTACCTATCCATCATTTAGGTACGTTATAAAATTTACAAAAAAAAGGCAGAAATTTTTTAGTTTTCAAGTTTATATAAAGCAACACACAGAAAAACAAAGATTGAACAAAGATTGAAATGGGAGCAGAAAACTCTTTTTGAAAGTGTTAATCTAACAACAACTTTGTCTAGGTCTAACAAATCCTTCTTACAGATCCCATAAAGATGATCCTGCAATATAGAACTAGATTTTAATTTCATATTAGACTCCCCCTTTTTGGGTTTTAATTTCGACTGCTGCCCTGGTAAAATTTTATTTCATTGCTGTTTGTTTTTAGTTTTTTTTTTTAGTAACTGTTGCTTTGTGAAACGAAAATAAGCAAACGAAAGAAAACAATACGAAATAACAGAATATATGAGTAACAACAACAATAACACAAAAACAAAGAGAAAAAAAAAACAAACCTCTGGCTAATCTGTTTATTACATATGCGGGACCCACTTTGTGATTTGACTTCTCACTCACACTTGAGAGAGTTTTAAACACACAACAAACAGACAGAGCAGATAGAATACCCATACTAACTGACTCTCTTTCTTGGCGCCTTATCAGTGGGGACTGGACTGTGGTGGTGGTGGTGGTTGTGTTTACTGTAGCCATATACAGTGCACCCTTCCATTTCGATAAGCCTTTTGAGATGGCCTTGTTGCCTTGATATACCATGTTGATGCCATTAGAGCATCAAAGTGTTCTCTATAGCCGATCATCAGTTAATCTTATCTCTATTGGATGCTGTTTCGGGTTAAGCACACAATACACGTATCTCTTTACTATACTATATATATATATACATCTGGCCTGTTTCGCCACATTTATAAGCATGACGTGCATTTTTATGACATGAAACGTTTAAAAAAAAAAAATTTATATATACATATATATAAAAGAAGATCCGCTGTGTAATTTAATGTCATGTAGCTGCTGTCCACTGCATACTATTCTGGCTCTGGGTCTGGCTCCCTATCTTGCTCTCTCTTTCGTTGGTTTTCGCCTCTGCTACGTCTCTGTTGTGTCTCTGTCTGCTCTCCCTCACTTAATTTCACTTCTTTTTTTTTTTTTTTTGACATTTTCTGTGTGTGGGTATGCTTTTTGTTGTTGTTTTTAGTAACGTTTTTGCAGTCGAAACAGTGTGACACTTTGCGTCCGGTTGCGTACCCACGAAACGGAAGTAAAATTAATTACAAAATATTTTCTTCTCATAATTTCATTTTTCTCCATCATTTCATAAATGTATATATATATATTTTTTTTTTTTTGCAGGCGGCGACGACGACGGCGACGACGGTGTCGGGAACAGGGTCCACTACAATAATAGCAGCAGCAGCAACAACAACAACATCAACATCAGAAGCAGCAGCCGCAACAACAACAACAGCAGCTGGCAATACAGGGCCAGCAACATCAGGTTCAGCGATTCCAGATTCAAATTCTTTGCCATCTGTGGCAGAAATTGAACAACTACAGCAGGCATTAATCGAGAAGCAAACTCAATTATATGCCCTTGAGACAGCCTGTCTAAGGGAAACCGAACGTCAAGTGGAATTGGAGGATAGTGTCATTGCCTGGCAGGATAAATACGATCGATTGTACGAATCGCATAAACGTGTCCAGAAGGTCAATCAAAGTCTAGAGGATAAAATGTTAAAACTGGTCGATCGCAATACCAGCGAAAGGGCTCAACTAACTAGCGATGTGGCAACGCTGAGTGTTCGTTTGGCCCAAGCCAATTTCAATATAGCCAAGTTGCAAAGGGAAATTGTAAGTACATAAGGCCGTACATATATATCATTAGTTTTTCTCAAAATAATGACTATTTCGTTTTGTGATAATTTAAAGAAGTTAACAAAGAAGAATCAGCTTTATAATCTATAATTGGACTGACTATATAACTTACTATGTTTACATCATGATAGTAAAGATTTGTAAATCTTTGAGAATCAGTTTCTCTCTCTGTCAAATGATCAGTCTCTCACCTATTAATGTGGCCTTAAGTGTAGGTATTGCTTTTTGAACAGAAACGTTAGTCAGTTCGATATAGAATCTTAATACAATTTAGTAGAAAGGTGAAAACTATTTGAATCTAACAGTGCTGGCCAAAATTTTATGACATAGATCTAGCATTTTCATAATTTTAAGCTTTGTTCTTAGCGGTGACTAAAACTTAGAAGGACTTCAACTCAAAGGATTATGCAAGGCAAAGTTAGTAGAGAATATCTCTTTCTGTCGTTCTTAAAAGTTAAATTGTTAATGCTCGAAATCTTCCAAGTTATAAGTATTTTTAATATCCACTTATACTTAAATTCCCAAGACATAAGTAATTATTATCTAGATTTTCTTTTGTTGCTACAAATAAGGAATTTCTTTGGCTAGTAATCTCCATTTGATCGAAATAACTGCAAATAGGCCCGAGGCAGAAAGTCTGCCATCTAGTTAACCCTGCCCCTCATTGTGGCACATACATAATTGAGGTAACCGCACAATGTGAATTCATTCGCTATTTGACACAACCAAAATCGATTTCCACTTAAAGTCTTATAGAAAATCCATGAAAATCTTTCTGCCGTCTGGCGTGGTTGTAGCTGACATTTACACCAACCATCGACATTGTCCTTGCCTGTCTGCCGAAGCTCGCGTCGTAGTACATTTAGTACATATGTACATATGTAGTCCTTGCCAGCTTAGAGTGGATTTCCAATCTAGTCAAAATGTAATTTCCAGACATAACAAATTTTCCAAGTTTTTACTTTGCTTTTCTCCAGCTTTCTTTTTTGCTGTTGTTGTTGTTGTTGCTTTCAATTAAATCCACAACGTTGTCAAACTGAAATACACATCATAGTATTTGGTCATTTACAGTTTCCTTTTACTGCACTCCTCTCTCGACTCCTGTCACTGTCATACTAACTAGCTAATTGGCCACCAACTTTTGTGTGTTTCTTTTTTTTTTTTTGGGATGGGAGGTAGCTTTAAGCTGTTGGAAAGCCCCTTAACGCGGTGGCACAAAACTCTCTCTATACGAGTGCAAGGCGCCAAAGCGTTAAAAACTCGTCGTTGGCTAAAAATGAAAAACTAGAAACGAAAAAAAAAAGGAAGAAAAGAACTACAAACTTTTCCAATTCACTTTGTTTTTGCCAGCTATGCGTCGAAGAAGGCAAATACATATCTACTCAAAAGTTTTCAATTAACGCAAAACAGCAAAAATGCCTTTGGCCCAAAATGCACTTGAGCTTGGCATTGAGTGGATGGAAGGATGGTTGAGGGCGAGGAGCTCGAGTGGGTGAATGGGGCTAATGGCGATGGGGGATGGGTATGGGGGGAAGCCTTTTAACGTAGGTGTCCTGTGGCTGTTGTCCTAGGTGTTTGCGCAAAGCGATAGCCCATGTTGTGAACAATTAGTGGGCCAAATGGCCAAAGAGAATGCAAAGAAAGAAGGCAAACGAACGGTTTGCCGTTTAGGGGCTAAAGGAGAAGGGGCACAAGAAGGTGTTTAAGTCGCTGATGGAGAGTGGCTGGTCGGAAAGGGGAGTCAGCCAGCTAGCTGTTTCAAGTTGGTCACCAAATGAAAGAGAGGGAAGACCAGAGAAGTCGAAGGACCAGTCGGACAAATGCAGCAATGGCGGCGGCAGCTGCAACTGTTTTATTAACTTGTTTTTTTTTCTTGTCCGCCCTCTTCCTCTTTTGTCCTTTTTTTCTCTCTGCTGTACTGCTTCTGCTTGCTTTGCTGTCGAGTGTTTGCGCAAATTAATACTTAAAAAGCATTTCCACCTTTTAAAAAGTTGTGCAGTTTCTGTTTCATTCTTTGCTTTGCTTTCCCTTCCATACTTTTGCTTTGTCTTTTTATTTTTCTGCTCTTCTTCTACGTCTTCATGCTGTTGTCGTCGAGGAGGCGCCCTTTTAAGTATGCAATGCTTTTTAAGCGGTTTATGTTACCCCATTTTTTCGATTCGTTTGTTACAAAATATATGGATTTGAAATCAACCAGAAATATTGAAGGCAATTGAATCTTGTGCATTAAATGGGAATGACTCAATATGAAATTATATTATAATTGATTTTAAGAATATATAGCATTATATAGCATTAACATTTAAATCGATTGGGAAGTAGAACATTTCTCTAAGAATTTTGAGTTGACGTTTCGACTTGTCATGCTTATAGAAAAGTCACATATGTAATTTTTTTATACTTTTTATTGCCAATTTATATTCAAATTGTTCAAAGTTAGTGCATTATGGGGCTCATTATATTCACTAAATGTCATGTATTTGTTAACCTTTTGTTGTCTGCTAACTGTTGGAATGTAAAGAACCTGAAAGAAGGACAGAGGGAGAGAGAGAGATAGATATTGGAAGAGATAAAGAAAGATAGAGATAGATGGAGAAAACACAATGTCAATAACCTTTTGTCGTTTTTCGTTGACTTCGTAGTACTCAGCCCAACCCATCTCCGTGGCACTCCTCACATTTACCTCTCCAGCTCATCCGCCTTTCCAATTGTGGCAGATAAAAAATCAGCACTTGGTCATGGACTGTCGCTGCGTCACGTGCCGAGGTCGGATCTTCTATAGCCAGTTACCTTCTGGCTACGGACAAACCGCCAGTGTCTCCTTCCCCTTCCATTCATTTGTCCTTCTTCCGCACCCTGGAGCACTCGTCTCCTCATCACGGTTGCTCCATCACTACCTTTTTGGCATGCCTTGGCCATGGTTCGTTAATCTGCCAGTGGCTTTTTGCATGATAGCTTGGCATTTCCGTTGCAAAACACTTAGTCGCATGCTCTCTGCCTTCCCTTTCGCCCACTTGCTATGCTAACCATTGTAGTTCCCCCACTCCTTGCTCTCTCTCTCTCTCTCTCTCTCTCTCTCTTTTCTTTTTGTCTCCATCTCTCAATCAACCAAGCGCCAACCATCCACCTACCTCTTGGCCCGGCCTAGCCTGGCATGGTCTGGTCTGTTGTCCTGTAATCCTCCAGCTACGTTGTTGTTGTCTGTTATTATTGTTTACTGCTCTTATACAACAGAACACAAGCGGAAGGAAGAGCAGGAGAAGGAGAAGCAGTAGCAGGAGCACAGATACACGACGATGAGCTGTAGTAGAAGATAATGCAGGGGCATGAGTAGGAGGAAGAGAAGGGTGCAGGTACGGGCTGGAGAATAAAATGCATATTACGCCGCTTCCGTTTATGTTTTCATTGCATTTTCTTTCTCATTCTGGGCATGATTCGAATGTTTTAAATCGCCTTCCAGGCACAGGTTCCGCCCCTTTTATTTCTACCCAGGCGATTTTTTTTCTTGTTGTTTTTTTTTTTTTTTTTTTTGTAATTCCCACTTGCATTAAATGCCGAGTAACTGTAAATATGCTGAGGGTCCGGGCACAAACCTCACTTGCCAGCCCAACTCATCTCTTTTTCTCTCTCTCTCTCCCTCTCTCTCTCTCTATCTCCCTCTGTGTTTCTGCCTGCTGCCTTCAAGCGAGTGCAATTGGAGCAGATAAAATGCAAGCGGCAGGTCTCGCAGTTCACGTGGCAAGCAATGGACGATTCCCAATTCCCATTACATGCTACGTTGTTATTGTTGCTCTAGCAGTTTGTAATGACGCGTTTGTGGTTTCGCCTTCAGTGTCCTGGCACTACTCCTGCCTGATGTCCTTCTGTTGCCAGCAAATGTGTGTGTAATTAATGTTTTGTACCTGCCATGCACTGAGCCAAAACATCACATGGAAATTGCCTTTTACTTAAGCCGCAAAAAAAATAGATAATTGTTAGCAAATTGAAAGTCGAATCGAATGGAATCGTTTTACAACATCTAAGTGACCATACTAGGGCTAAGGCTTATTGGCAATTCGTTATCTAAAACGAAAATAATTAGCTTTCTGTCGTAAAGAAACTATCGAAAACTGTTGAAAATTTACAGTTTTCTGTTATTGCCTTTCAAAAATGCATTTGACTTTCAATTCAAGAAGTCTAAGAAGTTCAAGAATCTTTTGGAATTCACAATTCAAGTCCAAGAAGTTCAAGAAACATTTCAATTATCGTTTTCGATTTAGTTTAAACTAATAGCAAATTCGTCTCACTGTATATATTCTCTATGATCTATTTTATTGTGGTTGTTGTTGCTTTTTTTCTATCCTCTGCTCGTTTACTATATGGATTCCCCTGTTTCCATATCAAGAAACCGTCTTGTGCAACATGGCGTATAAGTGATTGCATTGTAGGCACATCTTCTTCATCTACATACATACATACATACATCTGTAGCATCATCATTTCCCCCCTCTGTGCTCACCTTTATTATCGTTGTCTATGTCTTTCATTCCCGTTCTGTTTGTTGGTAAGCTGATGATACATAAAACCCCCCAAAGACCAGAAGACAACATCTGTGTAGGTATTGTCTGTGTGCGTGTGCTTAATTCCTTAAAAGTTATTTACATATTTGCCTAATGTGGCTTGCCACTAAGCACAGCAGAGCAGAGCAGAGCACCACCGACCGCCACCACCACCAGCATCACCATCACCGCTTTTACCACCATCACCGCAGCCTATCACCACCGCACCACCAGCGTCGTCGGCTGGCAAGTTAAAGCCAAAGCCAGCAGCTTAGGCAGCAGCCAGGCAGCATCAACAAATGGGCCTAGGCTATTTGGGACTTTTGGAATGAAATTGCTTTTTGGCTTCTGTTGCGTTTTTGTTGCCGTTTTTGGTTTTCTATATACATATGTGTGTGTGTGTGTGTGTGTGTGTGTATATTTCCAAGCACACAAAATAATAATGTTGGAATTTATGCAATCAATTTGAAAATTATTCAATTATGAAATGTTTTAAATGGATTTGCAACACAGATAATGTTGCTTACCATTTGCACTTGAATGGTCGATGTGCTCAAGTAATATGTAACATTTAAGTCGGCAACTCAAAAGGATATTCAATGAGCCAAACACACAACTGAATAGTGAAAATTGAAAATGAAAATCTTCATAATTTATGAAGACATTTAAAGTGTTTAACAGGATAAATTTCAAGAATTAGTTTTGACAATATTTGACTGAGATTAAGCTATTAAAGCTATTTCCAATACATTAAAGAATTGTCAATTGATTTCTAAGATGTTCTCGATAGCTTCTTGGATGGATTTTTATTGACCTTATATTATTTCAAAATATATATATATACCCAAGTATGTATGTACATATGTATTTCAATACATACTCTCAATCATTTCACACTTGGCTAACGAAAATAAAAATATAAATAATTCGAAAATCCCTGTATTCACTCAGACAGGCATTTCTTAAATCCCACTTCGTGCTCCATAACACCCATAACTATAACGCTATCTTTCTCCTACTGTCTCTCTCTTGCGCGCTGGCGCATAAAAAATCGAAATCCCCCAAAGTAAACAACCTGACCATTCACATTTTTCCTCTGTTTTCCTACTCCACCCATCATGATACACATATGTACATATATTTGACTCTGTTCGCCTCACATTTCGTTTTTGCATTCGTTTTTGTTTTTAATTTCCCTGCACAAACAATGAAAATTGTTCCGGTTGCATGTCAAATGAACCAAAACAGCAACAACAATAACAAGTAACACTGCCGGAAAATATGCAGCCAAAATGCACGTAGATTGCCTGAGAATCAGGCTCAAAACAAAAAAAATGTGTTTCATATTACAGCAATAACATTGCAGCAAAATCAGATCTGAATTCAGCCGATGGCCAGCAGTCAGCCATGTATGTATGTATGTATATGTACATATATCCTACTCAAATTCCAACACCACCCCGCCACCACACACCACTTATATCCTCTTTTCACCTTTTCTGCTCGTATTTTTTTTCGGGCTCTTTCAGCAACTAATAAATGAAAATGCAAGAGCGACAGACAAGTGGCAAAGTTTCTATACTCTTCATGAACAAAAAACAAATCAAAAATCTGCTTATAAATGAAGTACAGTCGACTGATACACATAACGTCCCTAATTTCTATCGATAACATTGTAGAAATATAGATTTCTGTAGACATCGAGCATTCTTAACAGCAATAGATATATTAATTTTATGCTTTGACTACTCTTCAGACTAAATAAATGTTGAAAATCGAAAATATCTATTATTTTCACATGAAATCGGTCTAACAAATCGATAAATAACATTCGAGAAATATCGATTAATTTATTTATTTAAACCTAAAACAACTTGAAGCATAAAACTGATTGATTAACGACGAATAGGGTATACAAAAAATTGTGAGAATGCTGAAAATCCAGAAAACGTTTGTCAGGAAAACCAAACCTGTGAAACAAAGCAAAAAAAAATATGCCACCCATCCCAGGTGAAGAGAGGCAAACAGAAGAAAAAAAAAAAAACAAATTCGGAAGCCGCCCAACTAAATAAAACCAAGGCAACCGTGACGTACATTCGACCAAACTTCTGGTCTATAAATGTCTACCTATACGCATACATTTACACATGGCAAACACAAACATAGATACACACACACACACATACAGCCATTGTTTCAGTTGTTGGCTCCATTTTGTTCTTTTTTTTTCTTCCCTTTTTTAGTTGGTAAATTTTAGCAAACGAATCGCATGGCTTGAATTTGTTGAAATTTGAGAAATTCTTACAATTGTTTTGAGATTTCCAATTATTTATAGAATAATGAAATATTAAAAAATAAGTTTGTTTGAAACTTGAATACCTGCAATCAAACTAAGATCTAAAATGGGTCTATTCAAACAGTTTTAGAGGCATTGCTCTGATGCCTGTAGAAATGGTTGACTTATTGATACCAACAATAGAGAGAAGCAATGAAAAATTTCAAGTCCGACTTTAGTTAACTTAGATTTTGTGATAGAAAAGTAAACAATATGAAATTGATGACGAGATGGAAAATTATAAATGAAAAGTGATGGGCGGTGCTACTAGAAAAACATTTGTTTCGATTTCTTTTTTTTATACCCCATTTCAATATGTTTTTTTTTTGTTTTTTCATCCTCTTAGACTGACATCCTCTACCTTTCTCTCTTCGCCTCTTTTTCTCTCTCTGTCTCTCTCTCTTGCTATGTTTTCCATTTTCCGTGTACTTCTTTTGGCTCTTTGTGTTTGTTTCTGCCACTCATGTTGCTGTGCCTATTTAAGTGGCAGACTGTTGCTTGGGGTTTTTTTTTCCTGTTTTCTTGGCCCCTTTTGTTTGGCATTTGGGCAGCCGAGGCCCAAATGTCGGCATTTCATTTGCGCCTCGTTCTAACAAATCGATATTTTAAGCATTTTAATGTCTGCGTCAAGCGCAAAATGTTGGCGCCAACGCCAAGTTTTTCCCTCCATTTACCTCCTTTGAGGCCAGGGTTGAGTTATCCCCCCTGTCCCCCACGTATTTTGTGTCCCGTGACCGTGTCCTCGTGTCCCGTGTCCGTATCCCATGTCCGCGTTCATGTTCATGATTGTGTGGCGCCGTCGTCCTAGTCGTCGTCCTCGCCATCTAATGCCATTCCTGTTCAGTTCTGGTTTCGTAATTGAGCTTCAACCCTAATGTTGAAAGCATGTGCAACTCATATTTTTATGCAATTAGCCTTAATTTACTAAATCAATCATGATAAAAACGAAAAACGATAGAATGAAAATGTGAAAAAATAACAAGAGCCGCTGTCGACGTCCCTGTCGCTCTCTCTCTCTCTCTCTCCCTCCCTCTCTCTCTCTCTGAATTGCCTGTAATAGATGCCTTGACTTAACCTGTACGTTTATTTTTCATTTTTATTTTTAGTAAAGCGATTTTTCCCATTAAAACTGTGGTTTATATTTAGCCGGAACTCGGCTACAGAGATAGGCGAAAAAAAAAAAAAAAAATACAGAATGTATGTGTGTGTGCGTGTGTGTGTGTGAGAGAGAGTTTTAGTTTTAAGAGCATTTAAGCTGAAGTGGGTTGATTTTGTATAAAGAGTGTTCATAAACGAGAGGATAAAATGTGCATGTAGATGTGGAGTGGTGATGGTTCCTGGATCCAGGTGAAGGCGGTCGTGGTGCGGCGGTGCTGTGGTCCTTGTGGCTTACGATTTGCATGCCAAAAACAGAGCAAATTGAAGAGCTAGATAAATTAATGGGCAGGTAAAGAGGAAATGCTGAAGCATACTTTATCTAAATGTTGCCAATTTTTAAAGGTTTATTCTTTTTGTTTTTTTTTGTCCTAACATAAGAGGAACGGGATAATTGGCATGGCTAAGGATAACCACAGTATTTGAATATTTTTGTGGGTCTAGAAATTTTGTGTGCTTTCTTTTGTATTAAAATTCATTATATCCCAAAAATAAGATGGGGAAATGAAAGTGGGCATTATGTTGAGTATTTATTAAGCTGTAGTAGATTTTTGGGGTTTTCTTTTTTGTTAATTTTTGCTTCGGGTCTTTTTTTCTTCTTTTTATAGAATTTTATATTCATATTCGAAAACAAATGAATTTTTAAACAGTCTTTGCTTGGTCTTGGATGGAAAGGATTTAGATTTGTTTTTTTATCGATTATCCAATTACTTCATTATATCAAGCTTTCTGATTCTTTTGGGTTAAACTTCTTTATTAATTCTTCATATAATTTTTAGTTAAGCAAACTACTTAAATTGTTAACTGATCGAATGGATCCTCAATGATTGTTCTTTTGTCATAATAATAAGTTTTCTATAGTTCTAAGTTTGAAAGGACAAACCTGCTTGCAAGATGAAAAAACTAGCATTAATTTTGCAACTTTCTGCCACTTTGGCCACTTTTCCATTTGTCAAGCTCAATGCGTGTTATATTTGCCATGTAACAACTTTGAACGTGGCTCGTAAAGGGGTTTTTTAGGGTTTGTGTTTTTTCCCCACCCCTTTCACTATACATATGTATAAAGGGATAGATATGTATATATATCGTTTTATTCCTTCTTGCAGTTGATGTATGCATATTGAATTGCCCTTAGCATGACAGAGAAGAGAGTGAGCAACATTCTGGCAACAAAATGGGAAAAGAAAATTCCTTGCTCCATCCTTGTAGATGGATGGTGAATGGTGATGGCACGCAAATCAGCAATATATCATTGTGTCTACTTCTGACTAGAAGGTAGAACAAAAACCAAAAAAAAAAAAAAAAAAAAAAAACAAAGAAAAAGAAGAGGAAAGAAAAAACTAAGGATGAGCCTTACTTAAGTGGCATGCAAAAATTCAACGTCAGTCTCTTTTACTCTCTCTCTATATATCTCTTCTAGTCACTATTCAGTCAAATTGCTGCAGTTTGAGTTTTTGTGCCTTTTCTGGACTGGCTCGAGCTTTAGCTTAGTTACACTTTCTTGTTGTTATTGTTTTTATCACTTTTGTTTGTCTTTTAGTTCTTGATTAGTTTCCTTTTACTGGCCATTGTGTGCTGTTATTTATTATGTAAAACAGTACATGGCCAGTATGGCCATCATTTACATAAATCAATCCTGAGAGATGACCTTAAGACCTGAGAGTGAGTGAGTGAATGACTTTTAAGCCACACAAATGTGACTCGAGTGAGTGTTAATATCAGAGAGGCAGAGATTAGAGTAATTGGAATATAAATTAACCTGATTGCTATGCTGTCATCCTTTTGAGCACCTCAAGATTCGATTTCAAGATGTTTGATTAGAGGATTTCTTAACAATGTGAAAAAGTGAAGGTGATTTTGGAAAAGGTAAATCGTATGGCTAAAGGTGTTAAAATAATATAACTGGCTGGCTTTGAACAAATTAAAATGCAGCCAACCTAATGGCCCGTACGAAACTCATTTGGACACACATGGCTTCCATTTCCATTCACTCACATATGGATATGTGTATTTGCTCTTGTTTTTTTTTTCGTTTTTTGTTTTTTTATTCAAGCGAAAACTTCAAAATGAAAATTGCATAACTCCAAGTTGGGCATTATCGTTTGCACTATGCACCAACTAACCATTCTCTTCACATTCGCCACATGTGCATTGGGCGCGGGGAGAAGGGGGGAATGGACATGCGAGGGAGTGGAAACTTGACGGGGACATGGGGCGTATGAAGCACACACACACACACACAAACACTTGACGCTTTAGCGTTTTTTGAACTCAACTCAACTCGACTCGACGGACGTATTAAAGTTTTATGCGATGCGATGCAATGCGTTGTTAGCTACACGTGCATATAACCACATACATACACACACACATATATACTTACATATGTTTGTATGGAACTAAATAGTTTTTGTATCTATGCAAGTTTTGCATTTTGTTTGGTTTACAGATTTCTAGCAACTAAAAATTGTTCGTTTTGTTACGTTTTTGTTGTAAAATTTGATGTTTTACCATCCATGTGGTTGACCATTCATGTGTGTGTGTGTGTGGGTACCTCAGACTGTGTGTGTGTGTGTGTGTGTTTGGGGTACGTTGTGCGAGAATGTAAATATCTAGAATAAAAAATTTCGTTGCCTGCTTTTAGGCTTGCCCATCGCCCATAGTTTGCATGGTTTCTGGTCTGTTTGTTTTTTAATGATTATTTTATGATCAATTAAAAAGGTGTTTCTAGGATTTAGCTGACGAAAATTTACTAGCCAGTTTAGCAACAGATTTTAATTAAAATAATAACTCGACTGGCGCCTTTTGTTTCCATTTTTAACACTTTGTACTCTACTAAAGATCCCAATAGAATTTTAATGCCCTTAAAGTATGTAGCTCTAATAAAATTCGCATGAAAAATGCATGAATATATTCACGTTAGACACACATGATACCTGTAGGACACCTTTATGCATAACTTAATCGATTTTCTTTGCGAAATAGTTGTTCAAAGACTAAGACCAGACACCTACAGCGTGTCAGGGCAGAGAAGTTAATGCAAACACT
This sequence comes from Drosophila tropicalis, assembly GCF_018151085.1. Classification (NCBI taxonomy): domain Eukaryota; kingdom Metazoa; phylum Arthropoda; class Insecta; order Diptera; family Drosophilidae; genus Drosophila; species Drosophila tropicalis. The sequence continues at coordinate 2,889,137 of NW_027172929.1, read as the reverse complement.
TCAGGAAAGAAATGATTGCATTGGGCGTTTGCCTCGAAGACAGAGCAAGGCAATTGCATTTCATGCATTTCATTTCCGTGGTAGAAGGCAAATCATAAAAATATTGATGAAATTTCATTTGTGCAAATTTTGCGGAAATCATATTTTACACAAATGCTCTACGACTAGAATTTAAAATAGATTTAAGTAGGTTTAAAATAGACTTTATTTACTAAGGATTCCTAACCAATTCATAGCCTACTTCAGTTTGTGTGCTAAGTAGTTAAGACTATCGGGTGATACGTTTAATAAATTATTTTCAGATCTAGCTAGATCTATCGATATACATATATTGTTGGAAAATTGTTGAGAATGAACTTCATGTGACATATGAAATACTTGCTTGCAGTTCTCTTGGTTTGATGTTCCATTGGATTGGCTATGTTTTGATGCACTTCCGGCAAATATCTCTGATGGTTAACTCTTGCCACTTTGAGGCGGTAGTGGTCCAAGTATTTTACAGTTGAAAGCAGCTCTCGACAGCTGCTTGGAGTTTCGACAACTTCCTCTGAGCCTGAGCCTATACTATGGGGAAAGAGTGGGGTGTGGGGGAAAAGTAGACGGCATTCTGATCCCCGAGATTACTATTCGCTAATTTAAGATGCTGGCAGATGTTTTTGGGTTTGCCATAAAATCTTTTGTTTCTTTATACGGTTTATCACATTCTCTTTTTTGTTTTGTTTATGAAATGCATAAGCTTCTTTATATATACATATATATTTGAAACATTTTATCGTTATATTTACACAGAGATACACAGTTTATCCCTTTTGTATTTTATATTTACAATCATTCAGAGGCCATGAGATACTTTTCTTTCACTCTTTTTGTCTCCCTCTCTCTCTCTCTCTGTCTGACTCTGTGATGCTTTTGTTGTTCGGTTTTTGCACATTGCACGTGCGTGTTGTAAAACATTTTGAAACATTGAGAGTGCTTTGTTGCCATAAAACTTGGAATCGAGCAAAAAAGCAGCTTAACTTTGTTGTTTAGTGTAAAAGCTTTACAACACGTTGCTGGTTGTTGCTGTTCGTTCTTTTGCTTTACTTTTACTTTGTGCACATTATCACCCATTGAGCAAAAAGTATAAAGGGGCTTGTCGGCTTTAGGGCGGGGGGGATGGTAAAAAAAAAAAAAACGTCGAAATGGAAACTTTCTTCGATCTTTTGCCACACAGTCACCCAACAAAGTATATATACATACATATAGCTATATACTGAAAACAAATTCACAACAAATAGTTTGGCGAGCACTTTAAGCACTTTAGAAACACATTTCAAACACCTTTAGTTGGTCTTTTGGTAGCCTTTCTCCGTTACCCCCTTCTCTTGTTCTCGCACCGCCCTCCTTGTTACGACACTCCTTGTTACTGGGCAGCAGCTGTAGGCTTTTGCGGCTGGCTAAAGATTGCAAAGTTTTTCCTACCAACCAACCAACCAACCAACCAAAAAAAAAAAAAAAAAAAAAGGGACAAAAAGAACGAGAAGAGAAGCCCAAAATGCTTTTCCTTGCTGTTGTTTGTTGTTTCTGGCAGCTGCGTTAGTTGTTGCTATTCTTTCTCTCGTGCATGGCGGCTTTGTAAATAAATAAAATTGAAATAAATATTAAATAAATAGAGCGAAAAAAAAGGCGACAGCATGGCAAAAGTTAAGTTTCCACCAGAAGCTGCTTTCGGGTGCGTGGGTGAAGTGAAATGCCAAAAATAAGACAGAAGGCAGTCAACTAAAAAGGAGTTATGAATCCAAAAGTTAAGCCTCTTTGTGGGTCCATGCGGAATCGACTAAAGGGAGCAGAGGACTTCCAACTCCCCCACCAAATGACTAGACTTGTCGATCGAATGCGCTCTCTCTTTCTATCTCTCTCTTTCATAGATAAGGCTAGTTAGTGAACCTATGAAAAGAATAAACTCAGAAAGTGGCTTGAGAGTTTGCCCTTATCAATAGCCATTTTGGTTTTTATTTCAGTTTCAGTTTTTGAATCAAAAGAGAACCCAAAAAGACTTTCTGCCAAGTTGATATTCAAATGACATTCTTTATTAAAGATCTTTTTTAAGATTATTTTTACTCATTCGTAAGGGCATAGTTAGGTCATTTAAGTCATGGGTACTTGCCTTTACAACAATTAGGCTTTCTTTGCCAAGAACTTGGCTAAAACTAGAAGAGTTCAATGAACTAACTTACTCACTGTTTGAGTCAATGCCAATTTCTGGTAAGACTGTGGCCACATTGCAGTTGCAATTGATTGAACCTTTTACTGAAGATACTTGGTCGTTAAATACACACACACACACATATATACATAGAGATTATTTAACATTTAGTTGTACTTAGAGCAAGTGTGTTAAATGGCATTTAATTAGCTAACTGAAAATGTTAGTTATTAGCTGTTGTTAGCTGCAAAATTCAAACTGAGCAAACAATTTGGCCAATTAGTTAACTATTGTTAAGCATTTTTTCTAAAATTGACTTGAGGGTTTCCAATTTCTTAGTTTTGCAACATCATTGTCTAATAGGTTCAAGACTATTGCCTATCTACATATACGTTGTGTATTTCTGGTGTCTAAAACAATGAATAGTAGATTAAGATGAGCAATGTGTCTGTGTGTGTGTGTGAAATAAACCCAAATCGAATTGACTAATTGATATTGGCAGTCCACTCACCCACACCCATACCAACACACAAACACACACACACATAGAGAGGGACTAAACCACCACCTTTGACTATTCATTATTTCAATCAATCTCTTACCTTTCTATTAGATTTATTACCCAACTCCAAACCATTTACATAAGTTACGAGAAATGCCAGAAACCTTTTGTGTTGTCGCCCCCTCCCACCACCCACTTAAGCAAGGCTCCTCCACACTAATTGCAACTGCTTAACGCTTCCCCCGTGTCTGTATGTGTGTGTTGCTTGGGTGGGTGTTTGTATGGTTGAGTGTTTTTGTGGTTCCACACACCACAGAGACTCCGTCTCTACGGTTGAGTTTTTTCTCATCTTCATTTTGGTCTGGTTTTTCGTTTCTTTTTGTTTTATTGTTTTGTTTTTTGCTCATTCTTCGCATATTTGGCCTGACACGCAAAATAAATTTTCTTTTTTCAACTTTTGTGTGTTTCCATTTGTTGTTTTGCATCTCAACTTGGCTAAATGAAACGTATGTACCGATGAATATACATATGTATGTATGTATGGATATATGTATATAGATTGCCGACATTTGTAATTACTGCTACGCGTTATTGTTGGGTCTGGCATTTTGTTATTGTAAATCATAATTTTTGCATTGCATTGTTTTTGACATTCGGCGCCAACTGGCTGCATGATTCATCGTCATTCACATCGTCCTTGGCGTCCATCTCCTCATCGTTGGCATTGCCATCATCATCATCATTGTTGTTCTTGTTGTTGTTGGTTGTGATTCCTTTTTTTTAGGGTCCCTTCTTTTTGCACGTATCGCTTACGCAATGTGATGGGTCGACCGGGTGTGTGTGCGTGTGTGTGTGTGTGTGTGTGTGTGCTGTGCGTGATGTCTGCTCTGCTTCCTTTTTGATTGAAGCGCATTTTTATGAAAATCTGTTTTTTATCGATCCGTCAATTTAATTTATTTTTTTCATTTATAGTCGTGATTTTTATACATTTCAAAGGATAATATAAAGAGCAGTGTGATATAAAGTGAGATATATATATATATATACAACTATAATTACATATACGAATCTCTAGAATTGATTTTCTCATGAATCACAAAGAAATAAATGAAATTTTAAAGGAAAGAAAGATATAAAAGAACTATAAAGAAATATTTCCAGACTCGATTTCAATTTATTGAAAGTTACCAATTTAAAGAGCAAATTCAATAATTAAAATGTCATGCAGTAAAGTAAAGAAAGAAAAAACCTACTGCAAACAATTTTATCATATGCTGTGGTTAATAAAATTAATTAAGCAAAATAAAATTATCAGAAACCATGCAATTCAATCTAACTTATTTGCAGAAAACAAAAAACAAAAAAACACTCTGACTTTATTTGACATCTGAAAGGCAATTTAAATAAAATAAATGGAAGTGACTGAACTGCCTTTAATGAAGAGACAAGGAATTTTCCTATTTTCTGGTCAAATGAATTAACATTTCAATCATAAGAAAATCGAAAACAAGAATTAAAAGTCTGAACTCTAAAATCACAGACAATAGATAAAAACAGAAAGTGTGGCCTACTTTTAAGCGCAAGCATTTCAATTGAACAAAAATTTAGTTGACAAACATGTGTCACATTACTTAAGACTTTTGTCTGCAGCAACTCATAAGCTATCTAAATGTTGACTGTGTCCTGGGCCGTTTGATGACCTGATGTCAGCTGCGTTTTCTACCTTACGGCAAGACATCCTTGTCATGCAAATATATTGTCCTTTTTAATTAAAACACAAGCCTCAAATTAGTGCACATAATACACAGACACACTTACACACACACACACACACATAAAATACAAGAAGCGTGAAAGAGTGAAAGAAAGTATGTTTGTCTTTTATCCATATAAATTTCTTGGCTTTTTTTTATGACTGACCTTAAACTTAAATTGGTTTTTGTATGGGTGTATATGTCTCTCTCTCTGTGTGTGTGTATGTATGCGAGGTAAATGAAGTCACTTAGCTGATGATGTTACAATATTTAGATTTTCAGATTGAAAAGATTTTGATGATGGCATTTTGTGTTTTGTTATTTTGACTTTACTTCTTTTTGTGTGTGTGTGTGTGTGTGTGTGTGTGTGTGTGTGTGTGTGTGTCCTTTTGTTTTTGTTTAATGCTTCTACTTCTTCGTGGTCTTCTTATTCTTCAACATCTTTTTGTGTATAAACTTTTCGACCCACATAAACAAGTTGCTCCACCCCGCCCCCCAACCACCCCATTCCCCTTTTGCCCACAAAGTTTTACCCCCCTCTCGAGACTGTTTGATGTGTAATGTTTGCAAGTCGCTCATTAAAAATAATTACATCTGCTTTTTGCTAAGAAATGGGCAAAAAGAAGAAGAAAAAAAAAATTAAATAAAAAAAGTATATACATACATACATACATATGTATATAAATATAAATGTAAATAAAGAAAAGGCAGCGCAGGTGAAGAAAATTCAACAAAAAGAAAATAAATAACAGAAAAGAAATATGTAAATCCAAATTGAAATGAGAAGAACAACCCTCAAGGCATAAGGCAAAAAAACATGGTGAAAATTTAAACAAATTTTTCAGGTAAATTTAGCAAACTTCATTGATTATCTTTTACTGAAATGACTTTGAACAAGTCTCAACTGCAAAAACTTTTTCACCTCAAATATTAACACAACAAATAAATCAAAACTTTACCCACACACACACAAACACACACACACAAAGAAGAGAGATAGATAGATAGAGGAAGAGAGAGATAGAGAATGGGAGGAAACTAACATACATTTTGGGGATGACTTTTGGTTTGGTTTTTGGGTAGCACTTTAGCACATGGTTCACTTTGAAATCGAAGCAAAACATAAAACACACAACTAAGTACACACACACACACACATACATATGAATGTGTATATGTATATTTATGACCATTTTCATGATTGACCGACTTGTGCACACAATTTGAAATGTCTCAACATGGGATATGGATATGTAGTAAGCATGGATGGGCCTTCATATAATAATGTATAGCCCATGTCTTTCTGTCATTTCAAGTGTGTATACTTTGTCTCTGTCCTCTAAGTGAGTGTGTGTGTGTGTGTCTGTGTGTGCTCTTGTGTTAGTGTGTGATGAATAAATGATGCGACCAAGTCAAGTTTCAATGATTTGCTTTAGTTTTTGGATTTGCTTTTGTACTACAAACAGAATTGCGAGGACGGCAAAAAAAATATAAAAAACTTTGGCCATATGGACTTTGTAAATTGATCGAAATGCAATACATCTAAAATAAACTAATCTGAAAAGAAATTTTGTTGAAATTTTAAACTTAAAGATCTGTTAATGATAGTCAAATAAAACATCTAATTCAAAATAATAATACATTTCAATTGTTGCAAAGAGTATTGACAAGTTGCCTTCTTTTTGCTGTCAAGGAAATGTGCTGTGGCCTCCATTTGTTGGTCTTGTGTCGCTTGATAGTCCTTCCATTGCCATTGCCCATGTGTCGCATATTATTTGTGTGAAATAAAAATGTAAATTCTACATTTTCCACGCACAAGCGCACATTACCCCGTTCCATCAAAAGATACTCCAGCCACTCTGTCACTCTTTCCGTCCCTGCCCTCTGTCAGTCTGTTAGTCCGTCACTCTGTCAGCTTGGCAATCCTCAATTCTCAATTCTGTGGGTTGACCACTTTTATTTGCTTTTGGCATTAGGCAATGTTTATCCCCTGCCAAAAATGGAAACAAAAAATAAAGGAAAAAGAAAGTCAGAAACAAAATGCTTTGACTTTAAGAAGGAGATCAAGGAAAAACAGAGAGAGAGAGAGAGAGAGAGAGAGACAGTGAGAGAGAGGATGAAAGAAGAGAAAACCACTTGGCAATGTTTACGCTTATGCTAATTTTAGTAGGCAACTTCATGTCCATTCAGAGTGTATGTATGTATATGTTATGTGTTTGCATTGACATTTGCCCCCACCCCAAACATATGCAATAAAATTTGTTGTTCTTTTGCCTGGACCCATAAGAGTCATTCCAAAATGTCGATTAAGGCAAACAAGGTAGACACTTAAAACCCTTTAGCTCTCTGTCCCAACTCTCATATTTGTAAATTTCAGCTTTAAATTTCCTCTCCTTCCTCCATCTACCCATAAATCTTGAAATCAAATTGCACTAAAGCTAAATACTAATGGCTAAATGGTGGTTGGCATAGCTTTTCATATAGGTTGCCGTTCCCCTTTTGCTCTCATTTAGTGGGTGTAAATTTATCTAAACTCATAAGAATAGAAATCGATAACCAAGAGAAAATATTCTCAACTAATCTGTGTGAATATAGCAAATCTGGCGTTTAGCAAGGCCTAAACTAGTTGGGAATTACAATACAAAGTTTTAATATCAAAAAGCTGTCAGATTTCTTTATGTAAAACTAGTTAGAGGCTGCCTCAAGACAGTCAGAATTAAAAAGGACACCCTATATAGAAAAAGGAGTAATGGAACGAGAGAGGGAGGGAGGGAGGCAAAGGCTATTGCCTACGAGAACTCTATATATGTATGTATGTCCCCCTAAAGCATAGTCAGCAACCTTTTTGCATTAAATGTCCTGACATGAATGACATGCAGATTCACTTTACTCAACTCTGTGTCTGGTTTTGCCCACCCCTTGCCCCTCGCCCCTTCTATCTTGTATCTTGTATCTAGCATGCTTGCTGCATTTACCAAGCTTTTGAGCAACTAATTAGATTTCGTTAGTTCTTCTGGTTCTCTCCCTCCGTCTTTTTAACTTAATTTACTATGCAATCTCTATTCTATATGGCTCTCTCTCTCTCTCTCTCTCTATCTATTTGCGGCTGCTATTGTTATTGCTGTTGTTGTTGTTGTTCTTGTCATTTGTGAAAATTAATTTTCTCATAATTTAGTTGACATTTTGCATTTGCGGTTTTGATTTTGCGGTTGGTCGACCTTTAAGGCACTAAAAACCTTAATTAGCACAGAGGAAAAAGCATATTTTCCCCTACTGTATAAATGTGTGTGTGTGTGTGTGTGTGGGTGTGTATGTGAGGCATTTGAAGAGTAGGTAACTGTGCCATATACATAATTTTACCATAATATTTGTGCACATGCTTCGCCAGAGAGCAATAGCTGCTGGGGCAGCAACAGAAGCAGCATGAGCCCTACGACCAACCTACACGCTGGGGATACGAAATGACATAAATACGGACTACAAGCTAGTTATTTAACGTACATGAGAGAGATTTGCGGTAATTAACATTATCACGTTTATGCGAGTCAAAGAATCTGAATTCAAATGTCACGAAATCCATGAAATCCAACACAAATCGTTCCTATAGGGTGAAAGTTATTAACTTTAAAGTCTATTGTTAACCACTTAACACTTTTTGTAAAGAGTTTCCATTGGAATAACTAGCAACATTTTACATTTTACAATAATGACTCTTTAACTTATGTATGGGGCAAAAAGTTATTAATAATGTACTTGAAAACAAATTAAAAACTTTTCAAATTGCTTTAATTGTTCGCTTGACACTTTTTCCCCTACAAGTTGACATACTCTCCCTTTTTTTTTTGCTTTTTATTTTACATGCATATGGAAAAATGAAATTTTCCATATAATTAACACCTTGTAAAATTTAGTTGTAAATAAACAAAGTGACAACGAAATGAACTTAAACTTGGCAATGTTTCACATATGCAAGAGCAATCAATAGGCAGAGTCAGAGATTGACAGAGCTTAGAAAGAGATTTGCATACTAACTGATTATCAGCTCATTTTGTGGCTGTCTAAACAGGGTGAAGCATGAGATCAATAATGTCTATTATTAACAAGCTTTTAATGGTTCATTCCATTAATATGTCACATGAGTTGACAGCTTTTTAGCAATAAATTTATTCACAAACTTCACACATCGCATAAACTTGGCCTTTTGCATGTCAATGCGTTTTTATTAGCAAATCAAAAGCCGCCACAAATGGTTCACACGAACGAACACACACACACACACTTGCACACAGACACACTCACTCAATAAAAGCATTTTTTCTGCTCCATTCCCCCTGTGTAGCTCCTTCAATCTCTGCCACACACACTCTCTTTCTCTCTCTCTCTCTCTCTCTCTCTCTCTCTCTCTCTCTTTTCTCCACCTCTCACATTTTTTTGGTCTTCATTGCCTTGGTTCCGCTTTTGGCTTGCGGTCAGTTGGTCGCCGGTTGGTCAGCAAACAAGCGTGAAATTGCACAAAACCCATGACGAGAACACGACCATTTTTATTTTCTCACTCACTCACACTCATTCGCTCTCCCTTGCTCATTCTTTTGGTTTTCTAAAGCGGGTGAAAAAAAAAAAAACACCAAACGAACGCAAAAACAAATGGCAATCAAACTTGCGGCCTATGAATGTCCTCGCCATATTTTTCGCATGCAGCCACAAAGTATGCAATGAATTGACATGCAATGAGCATTCTTTGCACATAACTTCTCTTCTGTTTCCCTTGTTGTTGTTGTTGTTGTTCTTGTTGCTTGTTGCTGTTTGCTTGGTTGTCATCATACCAATTAATGCTCTATTGATGATGTTTGATTAGAAGCATCGCTGGTTGTGGTTAGAACAATGACATTTCTGGCAAAGGAGCCATATGTGGTAAGGGAATTTTTTAATTAAATGCATACAATTTGCAACACGCGCTAATGATTCAATTATCCCAATAACATACACACACACACACACACAAACGCGCAAACATGGATGGAGCCACAGAATATGTATGTGCATACATACATATGTATGTATGTATGTGCATACATACATATGTATGTATGTATGTGGAATACTATGCTAAATATGTGGCTCTTGCAATCTGGCCACGCCCACATGTCAATCAGCCTCATATTGCATTTTGCGCTTGTTTTAATTAAAAGCGTTGCGAATCGATGGCCGCTGCTGCCGCCGCCTCTGTTGGCACGTTTTAAATTTAGCTTTCCTATTTACAATAAAAGCAATCTAGCGATAGCGACCATGAGAGTGCCATAAGAGAGAGAGGGAGTGAGAGAGAGAGAGAGAGAGAGAGTGAAAAAGATAGTATGTGCAAGGATTCAGGGTGGTTGGTCCTTGAAGTACTTTGGCAAATGGACGAACCAAGCTTCTACTCGATGAGGCATTCTAACTCCATCCCTCCCAACCCCATGCCATTTCACCTCTCAACGGCATCAACAACAATTCTCCCCATCCAACGGACACTTCATTAAAGCCTGTAAAGTTGAAAATTTATTTGCATTTTCATGCCGCAAAACGTGGGAAATTTTTGTTTTCCTTTTTTCACTCTCTCCCTGTCTTTCAAGTGCCTCTGCAGCATTGCTTGATGATGACCCACAGGCTTAAAGGGGTGCTGTGTGGTGCAAGGGACGCTGTGGTTCGTTCAATTGAAGAGTGTTGAGCAAAAAAATGCACTAACCATTTCGCCAACTGAATTTGAGTGTCCATGAAAATTGTTTGGCTGATAGATCACGATTTCGATTGGTTCTCCATTCGATCCATTTTCGAAATAAACCTGCAAAAAGGCTATCCACTTAACTATAAAGTAGATGCAAGTGAAATACCTGATGTCTGATGTCCCACAGAAAAAGACATATATACAAATGTAGCAACCTATTCGATCTATCTGTTAACTGTTTAACTATATAGCAATAGGTTAACTCGATAATGAGACTTAATACAACTAAATATGACAATCAATAGAAGACTTAGGGCTTTTTAGTACACAGTTTCTGATACTCTGAATGTTCCTAAAGAGCCATGAATTTACTACCATTTCCTTTACATGCGGCAATCGCAACCCATTAATCTAAATATTTTCAGAATTTTTAGCTCTTTCATCACTTTTGAGCAATTTCAAGATTTCGAAAAGATTTCGAACTAAGTCATTTTTGTCTCAATCTTTTATATACCCATTAAGTCTAGACACACAGATTAAATCTATTGACTTGGCTAATCGGACATATTTGTATCAAATCTATATGGCTCGATCAGTCAATGCCTCATCTTTGGGTGCCACTTGCCAGACCCCAAGGGAGTTTAGCCCTTTTGCCCACTCTCTATGCTCGTTACAATTTATTTCATTTCTATTTTCATTTTATTTTATGCAATTTTTTTATACCCTTGCAAAAAGGGTATATTAATTTTGGTCAGAAGTGTGCAACGCATAGAACGAAGCATCTCCGACCATACAAAGTATATATATTCTTGATCAGCACGACGAGACGAGTTCAACTAGCCATGTCCGTCCGTCCGTCCGTCCGTCCGTCCGTCCGTCCGTCCGTCCGTCCGTCCGTCCGTCCGTCTGGATCAACGCAAACTCCTCCTAGACCGTAAGAGCTACAGAGCTGAAATTTTGCACGTAGGCTTGTATATACTGCAGGCGTTGTATATCTCGGATTCAGCTGGATCGGACCACTATATCATATAGCTCCCATACAAACCCCAAAGTCACGAACAGTGACTTTTCTCAATAACTTCGTTATTTTCTATGCTATTATCGTGAAACTTAATATTAGAGAGTTTACTACGCCTATAAGCGACTATGCCAAATTTGATCAAGATCGGGTGACTATATCATATAGCTCCCATACAAACGGCCAAGTCACAAACAGTGACTTTCTCAATAACTTCGTTATTTTCTGAGCTATTGTCGTGAAACTTAATATTAGAGAGTTTACTACGCCTATAAGCGACTATGCCAAATTTGATCAAGATCGGGTGACTATATAATATAGCTCCCATACAAACGGCCAAGTCACGAACAGTGACTTTCTCAATACCTTCGTTATTTTCTGAGCTATTGTCGTGAAACTTAATATTAGAGAGTTTACTACGCCTATAAGCGACTATGCCAAATTTGATCAAGATCGGGTGACTATATAATATAGCTCCCATAGGAACGATTGGTCGAAAACAGTGACTTTTGTAAATAACTTCGTTACTATTAACGCGATTGCTTTTAAATTAAACATTTCTTAATTTAATATATATGTTAATGACTGTGACGAATTTGATAAAGATCGGGTGACTATATCATATAGCTCCCATAGGAACGATCGGTGGAAAACAGTGACTTTGGTCAATATCTTCGTTATTTCCTATGATTGTAGGCCTTTCTTTCTCAAGCTTAAGCCTTTTTAGATAAAACGTTCTTCCACATTGATGGCTAATAGGTAAGGAAAGAGTTACCAAAAAGTTGCAAGGGTATACAAACTTTGACGCGGTCGAAGTTAGCCCCGGCCCTCTGGTTTTATTTTTTTTTTTTTTCTATGCCTTTGCCGGGAGCACAAAATAATAAAAATGCCTGGCTAACTAGGGAGAAACTGAGAAAAAAATAATATGAAATGGAAAAAAAAAGACGAATAAGAAAGCAGAGCACATAAAATGCAAGCGGAGGCATTTTGCAGTTGCTTGATCCTGTTTTTTTTTTATGTGCCTCTGCAATGCTATGCAGCGTGAAAATGCAGCGTGAAAACCGAAACGAAACGAAACCAAAGCGGGGGGAAAAAGGGCGCCAACAAATGATGGGGCCAGGACATGCTAGCGTGTAAGTGTTGGTAAACGTAGTGCAAAATGCCGTTGCCTGTTTTCTTTCCATTTGCACAGTTGGCAAATACTCTAACCACAAAACAGGGGAATATCCACGGGCTCAATCGACAAGGAATTCAATCCAAATTGTTGTGTTCGAAATGCTTTTCTTTTCAAGTAGATGAAATTGAAATCTTTAGAATGAAAAATTTCACGAGTAGATTAAACGAGAGAAAAAGGGTATTTAAATCTGCACTGTAAAGGGTGAAGTTAATCTTGGTTCTATTCGTATTTGGGTCACTAAAGCAACTGAGCTGCATGTTGTAGCTGTTGTTGTTGCTGCTTGTTTAACAAGTTCGAGTGCAGGAGCATTTGTAAAAATTTAAAAAGGCATCTAAAAGTTCTCGGCGAGAGGGAAAAATCACGCAGACACACACACACAGAACAGCAACAGCAACAACAAAGCAAAACAAGAACCAACTTTTGAGGCTGTCGCTGACACCAAAACACAAAAGTGACAACAAAAACGAAACGAGAGGGACAAAAAAAACACACACACACACACACACACACAAGTTAAGACTATTTAAGAATGATCTGAATATATCGACTATTAGTTACCCAAGAAAGCGCATCAGCAGTATCAGAGCTCCAACTTTGAATGTCAACTGTGAAAATTCACAACGCTTCAAACACTAAGAATCGATAGCTTTGAGGAAAACATTGAATGAAGTGCTATAAAAGAGAAGTCGTTGCTTCTCTCTAGTGAATTCTGAAATCGAAATGAATTTAAAACGTTTTCCAGCCAAAATTAACAAAGTCAAAACCTTATTGCATCAACTACTCATAAGAGAGTCCATTTATTGATTGATAGGCAAGCCATTTCGATTGGGTTCTTTTTATTCTATTTATATAAAGTCTAAATTCTCTCATTCTTAGAGGCAACGTCAGCCAGTTGAAGATCCAGTTCATTGAAAGGATATTGCAAGTTTGCAACTTGCTTTGTAGTTATACCAAAAATGCATATACCCTATTGATCGGAAATAATACCCTGTATGAAGAAAAAAGTTAGTTTAACAATATGTTAGAGAGGTTTTAGGGAATGCAGGGGAAAAGACAGAGAGAAAAAGAGAGAGAGACTAACAAAAGAAGTCAGAAAAACAGAACGAGAAAGAGACAGAATGAGGGGAAGAAAGGGAACTAACCGCAACAGCAAACATATTTGACATTTGCATACGTAACAAAAAGTGTCCAAAAGAAGCTAAATAAACTAACCAACACGCGTTCACTTGGCTCATTCTCTTGGTCGCTACAACCTGAACAACCTTACCAACTTCCGTCACATTCTTATCTGAGAGTCTCATCCGTTTTGTTTCGTTTGTGCCCTTTTCGTTGCAGGAACGCTACAAGGCCGACATTAGTCTTGCCATACAGTTGCTGCAATGTAAGCCCGACAGTTTTGTCCCCCAAAAGGTGTCCTCGGTAAGTGGCCAGCCATCCAACCAACCAACCAACCAATTTGACATGTATTTTGAATGAATTATGGATAAATCTATTGTTTATTTTTTATTGTATTTACCAACCAAACAGTTACCCATTGATATACAGTCGAAAGTGTCGGCCTATATGAGATTGGAAACAAATTCCCATTCCGATTCAGAGTGCAGTAATAGCGGTGTGGGCGTGGTCACAACATCTTCCTATAAAGTGCTTCCGGCCTCCGATTCACCACCGCCAGCGGCCTGCCCATTTCCGCCCACAGCCATGGTATATTCCATGCGAGGACTTGGTAAGTGTTAGTAGACCATGATTTTCTTATGATTTCTTTTATTTTTTTTTATATTGATTTCTAATTTTTTTTTTTTTGTTGTTTTTCTTCCAATATTATTTGATTTATTTTCTCCCCGTATTTTATTTTGAAGACTATATTCTTGCCTTGGTCTGTCTATCTCTCTCTGTCTGTCTGTTCTCATAAATTATTTATATAGATTTTCTAGCTGTCTGTTTTAGGTTGACTAAATAAACAAGTCGATATTCTATATTCTAACCATGAGCTAGACAATGTTTTAAATTGATTGAAAAAGACTTGAAACTACATAAATCAAATTCGCAAAGTATGAAATCTATTACAAATATCCAAGAGACTGGCAATAGTTACCTAGAATTTGTATATATACATGGATAATAGAGATATAGATAGGATATAGTTGTAAACTATCAACCTAACTATATTTTACAAGCACTAGCAACTAAGGCCTTCGGCTTAGACGAAACCTACATCCATACACTAGCCTGGCATTCGAGCCCGGATCCTGGTTGTTCATTTGCCCAAATGACTGGACAGATATAGATAATGATATGCAAGAATATCTTACATCTTCGGTGCATCGAAGTTATTTGCTTTATGATTTTGAATTTTAATGTTGCATCTTTTAGGCGCACACCCCAAAAACTAAATAAGTATCTCACAGTATCTAAACATCCTTCTTTCGTATCCTTCATTTCGCATTTCCCGCTTCTTCTTTCATTTACAATTGCAATTAATATTTGGTTTTATTATTGCGTTTTTTTATTAATTGCCCCAGCATTTTCATTTAATTTGTGTTACTTGTTTTTGTTTGTTTATTTTATTTTGTATTTTGTTTTTACTGCTGCCTTAATTACACTTTCAATTTGCTGTAACTAACTTGGCACTACAATTTTAGCCTTCGTATGCGTATACATTGAAGCCTCAATACAACGAATCAGTGAAAAATTTATAAAATTTTTGGATTATAGGGACGTAACTCAAGATTCGTTTTATTGAGGTATCACTGTATTACTATTTCTCCCCCCCTCCCCACACCTTTTTGTTTTGTTTTTGTTAAATGTTTTTTTTAATCTACTTTACGTAGTTGTGAAATATTTACATATTTGTTGATTTTATTGTATGCAATTTATTATAATATGTGCATGTATGTGTGTGTGTGTGTGTGTGTTGAATTTGGCTAAGGAATGTTTAGTTTTTGTTCTCTGGCTAAAACAATTTTCTGATGAATTTTTTCATAATTGAAATATGATGCCAGTTAAATATTTGATGATGAAATTTTACATACATTGCATATTGAAAATAAGTTCCATCGAAATGAAAATGCATTCGTTATGTATTTTATTAAATTTTTCATCTTGATAGGTGACAAAAAAAAAAAGGAAATAAATAATAATAATTTCAATTAAAAAACTGTTGGGCAAACACATATATGTATTTCAAAACGAAAATAGGAGAAATAAATAAAATTATATAAATTAGCCATAATTCAAATGAGCTGAGGATGTGTTAGTCCTTGGCCTAGCCGAAATTTCAATACCCTTGTATTAGAGGCATTTTTATGCCAAAAGTCGTATTCTAAAATATATTCTGATGTGATTTGAATCAAATTTGTTAGAAGGGTATTAATGACAGGGTAAAAGGCTAGTTAGAAGAAATTTAAAGCAATTTTCATGTCATGTAATTCCTTAGCCAAATTTTGAACAATTTTGAATGAAAACAAGTATTTAATATAAACCATTAACTAACGAACTCTTCTTTGTACCCACCCATCTCCCCTCTCTTCTGCACTTACTGTAGATGGTAATGCAGCAAATGGCTCACAGCAATTGACACAGGCGACAAGCAATAATAATCTAAGCAACATTAGCATCAACAACAACAACAACAACAACAAGAATGCCACAAAGGATACTCTACTCAACAACAACAACAATAATAGCACAAGCAACATAAACAACAACAACAACAATAGCACACCAAGCAACAAGAACAACATCAACAACAACAACAACAGCAACAACAGTAATAATAATAAATTCAATTGCTCGAATTCATCGATAAATGGTCAAGGAGCCGGTGGTGGAACAAATACCGATCCCGAAATGATATCTCCAACAATAATGGCCAAATTTCTGGAAGATGAACTAAAAGCGAATGAGATCAAACATTGCGATACATGTCAATGCAATAAACAGGATCTGCAAGTCCTTGCCGATGTCTCACGTTCCTATACAGTGGCCACACAAACGCCACATCAATTACTTCATCATCAGCAGCAGCAGCATAGCTCCACCCTGGCCAGCAGTGAGCCAACGCCAATGGGCGCCCAACTTTGTCTGCGTTGTCACAGCAATCTGAATTCACCATCACGCACGAATAGTCCATATCTAATGAAATTGGTTAAGTCTAGTGATTCTGTTATTTCTGAAACAAAAAGTTCCGTCTCCGATCTCAATGATATGGATAAACTCTTTACACCGGCCAAAAAGGATGATCTAATGGTTAATCCCATATTGGGTCATCATAGACTATGCGAAAGAACCACTACAGCTGCCAATGTCAGTGGTCTAGGGGTTGGAGTTGGCGGTGGAGTGGGCGTAGGTGGAGATTATGGTGTTGGTAAGCTAACAGCCTCAACCATGATGTATCCGACCACACATTTGGGTGCATATGCAGCTGAGAAATATCTGCTAGAGACCAGTAATCTTGGCCAATTGAGGAATGGCTATCAGCGTAGATTCCTCGATGGCGGTGGCACAGCATTGCAACTGCTAAACAAATTTGAGAATGCAACAGTCACTAGCTCAGCCATTGCTGTGGCTCCGTCCACGGTTGCTGCTGTTGTTGCTGCTGCCATAACCGATGAGTTGCTCGTTGTCGAGGATGATGCGAGTAAACCGTTATTGTCATCCATATCACAGGCGGGTGCCGAGAGTGATCCATTGTCGGGATCGGCCACAAAGCTACAGGATGTGTGTGAGCCATTGCCCATGGCCAAGCCAATGGCAGCAACTAATGGTGGCAATCAAATGAAATCATCTGCCAATTCGGGCAGTGTTCAAAGTTTATGGAGCAATAAGACCAGCAGCTGTGAAGGGGCCAAAATGTTTGAGAATTTCAATAGGAATCTAATCAAAACGATTAAGGTAAGTATAAATATGTCTTGGCTCTTAATGATTACATCTCATGCTTCCTCTCTCTCTCTCTCTATCGTTAAGGCGGAAAATCCCAAATATCGTGGACCACGTCTCTGTGCGATGCGCATCCAACAGAATGGTCAGAGTAACATATTGCTAGACAATCTCGAGTCCATTGAGACCTATACACCGGTTATCTATAAGCGACGTGAACGGTTACTCGATGAGGAACTCAACGATGGCAAGGATATCATCACTTCGAAGGAGAGTAATGCCGCATCCGCTGTTGAGGCCTGGCAAGGATCAGCCACACCACATGAAACTGTGGCCCTGCAACCCGTACTCGAGCCCCAAGTCGAGCAACAAGAGACTGAGAAAATGGATACCAAAATAGAGCCAATTGCCATGGCAAACAAAGCTGGCGATATGCCAGGAGTTGGAGGTGTTGCTGTTGGTGTGGCAGTTGGTGGTGGCCAATTGGTTAATTCACCAAAACATTCGGCTAATTCCAGTTCATTAAGCGATGCCATCGATTATCAGGAGAGTGTAATGCTGCGTCGTCAGCAATTGAGTCGTGTGGCCGAATGGGTACAGCATAATACACAACAATTGGAGCAAAGGTCCCTACAACAGCCGACTACCATAGCGAGGGATTCGAATTCTGGCACCGAGAGGCAGAGTTCATATTCCACATTAGATCGCATGGATTCCATATCTATAGAGAAACTATCAATGGACTCGGGTTATAAGACGACACCGCAACAAATAACAAATGGTTATCCAGATGCTGGCAAATCTACAGAGGATTCTTTATCACCTAAAACTGATATAACTAGCAATTCATTGCTAGATCAACAGCAACAACCACAGATGCAACAGCAGCAGCAGCAACAACAACAACAACAGATGCAACAGCAACCACTACAGCACATTACAATTGCCAATGGTTCAAAGAAGGCCGAACTATGTACTACCTACTATCGAAGAACCACACGTTCGGGTCTACCAGTGGCATATACCACAACCACCACAACCACATTGACATCATCGACGAATCCGATCGCAAATCCGCAGCAAATACCAAATGCCACTTTTGCCCCTGTCGATTCACAGCATTGCTCATCATCGGGTTCCCCATCTCTCATCTGCCCCGAACAGCCCACGTGTGATATACTCAACTATAAATATTATCCAAATGATACAGATAAGACCCGTTCGATTCAAGCGGAATTGCATACAACAACCCAGCATGTGGATATAGCACAAATGGAGTATAATGTCAAGCAATTTCTACTCAAACAGAATGAATGGTCCATGAGATCGGCTGGTGCTGGTGCTGGTGCCGGAGCACCACCAATAGATGGCATAGATGGCATAGCTGGTGGCTCTCAGACTCTAAACGGCTCGGCAGCAGCATCTCGTCTGGTGAGGCATACTCGTCTCCTGGGTCCCGGTGTGGGTGAACGTGTACGTATGGCCGCTCCTGGCGGTGCTGTGGCCAATGGTCAACCTGGCGTCCTGGCGCCGCATAGAACTGAAACGAATTTATAAGCAAGCAGAATAACAAGTGAAAATGGTAAAGAAACTGAAATGAATCCAAAGAACAAAGAACATGCATACACACAAGCAACCAAAAGCAAAAAGAGTAAACCAAATTGTATTCTAGTTTAAATCAAGTTTAGAGCAAAAGTATGGGCAAGGGAAATTATAGTTTGTATTAATCGATTGATCAATCTATATACATATATATATACATACTTACATATATGGCTAAGCAATGCACTAGATGTCATTTAAGTTGGGGATTATCTTATATACATATAATTATTAATATAAATGTATGCTAATAGCAATGATTTACTATGTGTACGATATAAATATACATCCCTACATATACATATATGTAATACTTTAACAGATCTATTGTAATACACACATACACACACTTAAGCTAGCCCAGAATGCTTCATACGCCACAATAATTAGGCAGCTAAGCATATAGTCAGTCAGTCGAAGAGAGAGGGAGAGAGAGAGAAAGCGATTGTTGGTTTTTGTGACGTTGGATTCGTGCTTAAACATATATACACTATATATTTTCTATTGAATTGAAACATTCGATTCCATTAACTAGACTTTTGTGCCCTTCTCTCCTAAAACTAATTTCCGAAATGGCCAAGTTAATGAAACTAATGCAAATGCTGTTTAAAGGGCTTCAATAAATAAGAGATTTTCCAAATGTTCAACTAGGCCATTCATAATGAAACGAATAGCAATATAAATACTCGCTGTATTTGAATAAATGTATTATCTAGTCACTCACAACTCACAAATTCTATAAACACATTCAAACGATCAAATTGGGTATTCATAATGTAACGATTTCTACGAGTATGAATAGAAATTATCCTTGTCGTTGCATAAATGACTCACAAACTTAAAATTATACTCTATGAATTCATTTAAAGGATTAAAATGAGTTGAAATGACTCAAATGATTCGATTCTATTCTAAATAACTCCATTTACTTTTCCAAATATCAATATTTGTTTATTTTATAAACTTATTCAAACGAGTTGTCAGACCTTTCAATAATCGAATGATTCATTAGGGCTTTTGAATATTCATATACCCAATCTAATGCTTTGTTATTTTCTATTTATTTATAAGTACTCATTCAAACCTTGCATCGCTTGTTGGTGTTTCATACTCCCATTTATCAAAAGTTTACAAATATAGAATATATTCATGGCAATGTCTAGATGAAATACACTTTTCTAGTGTTGGAAAATGTAGTTTGCAGCAAGTGCAGTAGATATACAAAAAGGAATGCCAATGGAAAGCTAATTAACTCTTCATTTTTGCATTTAATGGCCACTTAAAAAGCACAAAAACTTCTCTTAAACTAAAAACATTTCAAGTCTTCCAAAACAAAAAACAGAAACAAAAAAAACAATAACAAAAACTTTTTCAAACACTTTCAATGCAATCAATCAAATATTACTTACTTTTCATGAGTCTTCCCAAATGTTTTTTTTTTGTTTTCTATAGACAGACAATTTCACTTAGCCACCAACGTCACATAGACAGAGATGGAGATATATAGAGTGAGAAAGAGAGAGAGAGAGAGAGAGAGTAGAGAGATTTCCCTTCTTCAGCCAGCAGAACAGCTAATGATTAACGAACGATTAATGATAACGATTAACGCTAAAATGATAATGGATAATGAGGATAATACTTATACATATGATATTCAATATATGATTGATTGATTTTTTTTTTTTTTTTTGATGTCTGAATGTTAAAATATAAATGTAAACCACAATTTTCCCACAAAAAAAAAAAAAAACACATATATACGATGTACCCCTAAGCTATATACATAAATAATTATAATATACATATGATAATTATGCTATATAAAGAACAAAAATTTGATATTTGATAGAGTTCAAAAGGCAAAAAAAAAAAAAATGTGCAATATTTTTTAGCAAAAAAAAAGAGAAACCCAAAAAAAAAAAAGAAATTTTTATTTTTATAAAATGCGACCAAAAATTGTATATTTTTTTTCCTTTATTTTTTTGGATTTACAAATTTTGTGAAATTTTATTTTATTTTTCTGTTGTTGTAATTTTCTAAGATTAATTTAGTTTGATAACTCTCCAGCTTATATACAAAGAAAATGATGAGAAGTAAAAACCAAAAACCAAAAAAAAAACAAAACAAAAGAACTATAGCAAAAGCATCTAAATTTATATGTATATATATATATATATATATATACAAGTACTGTACCTTCTTAGTAAAAATTTGCAGCAAAACTGTACTCAACTCCTGCCCATTAGATGACCTTCATACAGATCGAACCTATAATCCTCTGCTATAATTGCTATATACCTACATACATACACACAAACATACATATGCATTACTATATATATATATATATACATACATATATATACACACATTATAAACGTATCTGAACAGACATATGATTGTATAATCCGCAACCCACAACACTATTTACAATTCTATATAAATATATATATATATATATTCATATTCACATCAAGTATATCTGTGTGTGTGCGTGTGTGTGAGAGAGAGTGAGTGAGTGAGTGTGAGCGACTGCGTGTGTGTGTGTGTGCTCCTTCCTCCCTTCCCCGCCCTCCAAAATGTTTATAAACGGCTTCAAGAAATCATATATATATATATTATATAATCCATTCCTACCGTAAAACTCTGATAAAAAATTTATATATACATGCCTATTTACTCTCAACTATTTACATTTACATACATCCGTATGCATGTATGTATGTATGTACATATATATGTATGTATATATGCATATGCATATGAACAATCTCAATTACTTTAACACTTTATATACACTGAGCAATTGAAATGCTTCATAAATGAAAATGCTTTAAACTCTGTTATGTTTGGCCCATTTGTAAACGTTTAATTAGCATAAATAATGTAATATCAGTCAGTCAGTCAGTCAGTCAGTTAGTCTTCTCTGTCTAGCTAAGAACTAAACCTATTTAAACTAACCAATTAACTTCTCTAAGTTTAACAAACAAAAGAAAACAACAAAATCAACATAAAACTTAAAGACTTGAAAAACAAAAAAAAAAATGGGGAAATAAAGCAACGATATAAAAAAATATAATTAAAAAACAAACAACAAAAAAAACCCAACAATTTATACTTGATTTTAACGACTCCTGTTTAATACCCTTTTTAAGAGTACTTAGATTTTATTCTTTCTTACGAAATTGTAGTTCGATTCGAATTCTATTGAATATTGGACAAGAAAGGACTACAATAAGGACATTCAGAAGCTAGGCATTCAAATTATTACTACATTAATGAATGCCTTGAATGCCTAGCTTCTGAATGTCCTTATTGTAGTCCTTTTCGATTGGCAAATGATACTTTTATTTGCCTAGTTTCAAGTAAAGGATATGCCAATAGATCAGTGAGAGCTCAGTTAAAGGACTTTGTTCGTCTTAGGAGCTAAAGAATTAATGATTTAACTATGTGTTAGGAGAAGATATCGGTCAAATTATGTGTGTCTACAGTAAAGCCTCAATCTAAGGGAATCTGAGGGAACCCACAAATCTCTTTCGTTATATCCATAGATTCGCCACTTTCAAATACTCATTTGATTTTTCCATGGAACCAACAAGTATATGAACAGATTATTAGTTTCTTCAAAAGACCCCCAACATAAAACTCTTTACATCGAGGTTTCACTGTATTCTAGGGTTGAAAATGAGGGAAATTTGCTCCCAAAAGTATGCAATAAGCTGTACCAGAATTCACTTATTCAAGCATAAAAAGTATCCTCTAAGCAAACATTGCAATTGTTGGTTAAAACTAATTCTTTTCCAGTCTATTGCATACTTTAGGGGGCAATATTCTGACCTTTATGACTAAATAGCTGTCACTTCAAGGGTATTAAACAGTTTGTCTTATTGTGTTTTGTTCTCCTTAACACCTCATTCACCCCCGCCCTCTTCCTCCCACTTGTAATTCAGTGCTCAAAAACATAAGAAACAAAAAGGGAGAAAATTGAGTAACAAAAACGTGTTCCACTTAACCAATAACTGAAATATCAAAGACATATATACATACATATATCAATAAATAATTTTCACAAGAAAACGCAACCAAAACTATAAAACACTGCCCCCGCCCTGCGCCAAACCAGGCCCCGTATAATCAATCCGCTTAACAATCATTTTGCACCCTACTTCCGATCCCGATTTTACACTTTCTCCTACCCACTAGTCACTTTGTCATTTCCCTTCTTAGTCTTAAGTAGAATCATTTCCAAACCTAAACTCCTAGCCTCTTCTCCCCCCGGCCCCGCTCAATCGTACAGTATATAGTATATAATATATAGTATATGTAAGGCAGCTTAAAATCGATAATTAGCGAATAGTACAGAATCAGAAGAACTTTAAAAAACCAAAAACAAGCAAAAAGTGAAAAAAAAAAAAATGAAATGGAATTTCGCAAAAAAAAAAAAAAAAAACAAACAACATCAAATTAAACTAATGTTAGAGCAAATATTTCGACAGCTGCAACTTATACAATATAGACTTAAGGGATATTTTTTTTTTTCGCCGCCCCCCGAAAGCGGCAATACTTATATCTATAGCCTTATATATATATATATATATATATATATATATATATGATTAATATATATAAATGTGTGTACATTTTGCGCGCCTAGGTTGATTGTAACCATTTTTGAGCTATTGAACCACCTTAATGTGAAACAAGATGAAAAACCAAAAACCAAAAAAAAAAACAACCAAAAAAAAAAAAAGACAAAAAAAGCAAAAACCAAAAACAATTAAAAATAAACATGGAATAATAACTTTTGAATAACATTTTTGTTTCAATTATTGCTTTAAATGGAAGTGAACTAATCACTGACTCTTTTATTCAGTTTGTATTCACTCGATTGTCACACTGAGGTTCCTGATCTTTTTGAATAGTTTTGTGAAAATCATATTCGAAAGCTTGCGAGGACTTGAACGTGAAACGATTAACCATATGATACGCAAAAGTTGATGATTTTGCATAAAACTACGATTTAATTTTATTGAATTGAATCGATCATATCAATCAATTTCAGCTCCAAAGGACTTTGAAAAAGAAATATTAAGCCTGAAAGACGAAGGAGTGCAGCAAAAGGTCCATTGATTTTTCTTAAATTTGGAACGATCTCGATTATTTGTCAATTTTTTTATGGATTCATTTTGATTAATAGAATACAGGTGGACTTCGATTATCCGGGACGATCGGGACCAGAGCCATCACGGAAAATCAAAAAAACCCGGTAAATCGACAGCGTAATTTCCACTTGAACTTTATCTTGATCTGTTACTTCAGAAGAATTAAAGTTTTCAAGAAACTTTAGCAAAGTGTTTGATGCATTTATGGCCTCTTGAAAAGATACTTTTGAAGCTGCTACTTCTACATCTGATTCTTGATCGCATGTGTCTGAATAATCATCGTTACCCTGAGTTATATGGACAATATCTTGGTGCGATAAAATGGCAAATGAATGAATATTTTGATCACACTCTTCTTTGTCTTTTTACTGAAATATCTGATCATAAAAATATTTAATATGTAGGTATGAGTGTTTCTTATTGATTGCAAACTAAAACGATGAAGCCCCAAATTCGTTTTATTATTTTAGAGGAGAAATTTCGTTTGAAATCACGGATAATAGGGGTAATCACGTTTAACAGTGAGAATGAAACAAATTCAACTTCATCCCGGATACCCCTATTATCCGGTCAATGGGTGGCCGGATCATAATAGTTTTACTTGTTCCAAATTCTTTTTCTGTATCAATGCACAGACAAACCCTTCCAAATATAATTTCCATATCTTCTTCTTCCCCATGCTGCAATGGCACGCATACACATGTAGCGTTGCGTCTGTGTGTGCATATGTGTGCTCAGCTGACTGTAACTTGTGTTCTATTTATTCGATCTGATTGACATTTCGGGATCCGATGTTTTATATCCAAGACTATCATATTAGTAAATTTCATAAAGATACTCTAATATTTTCACTTATGTTTCTTCTAAAACTATATGATATATTAGTCCGATCCTGTTTTCATACTTTATCTGCTCCTGGCTATAAGTAGCTCAAATACCAAGTTTTATTTCGATAACTCTTAAGATGTCGGCGTGAAGTTGATTTGCACAGACGGACGGATGGCTTTATCGACTCCGCTTGTCATGCTGATAAAAAATTTATATACTTTTTGTAATAGGAAACGTCTCCTTCTATGCGTTACCAACATCTGACCAATCTTATAATACCCTTTGCAAGGGTATAATGAATTAGTTCAGTTGAAAAGTGAACAAGTGAGTGACTTGAACAAGTTTCGCCCATTCCATTCCATAAGAAAGATTTCGAAGAGCAAGATCAAGTAATTGATGAGATTCGAATATAAAGAGAGATAATGGTTTTCGATTCTTTATCAACTGAATTTCGTTTTCAAATCTAATCAAATTGTAGCTCAATCTCAAAAATTTTGGAGATTTTTTTAATAATTATTCAAAGAGAATTTATTATTTTGTTTTCAATTTTTTATTTTATGATTCGTTTTTTGTTGTTGTTGTGAGTGTATGAGTGTGTGTGGGTGTGTATTGAGTTTTGTGTTTTCGTTTTGGATTCTTTTTTAAATTCCTGCAAAAATGAAATAAATAATTTGTTGTTGTATGCACTTAGAATTCTAAATTACAAAAAAAAAAAAAAAAATAATAATAATAATAATTAAAATAATTCAAAAATTGGGATCCCAAAAAAAAAAAATCAATTTGTTGAATCATTTTTGTCTCCTAGAATTTTTCTCTTTTTCCTTTTCTCTCTCTCACTCTCTCCACACAAATTTTGGACGGCGATAAAATTGGGCTTCAGTCTGTCTATCTCAGAAGTCTCTCTCGCTCTGCTCTGCTCTGCGCTTACAAAGCAACGGCGACTGCTGCCGGCTGCTGCTGTGGTTGGTCGGGAGCAACATCACCACTGGGATCATCATTGACCACAATCACCTCATTGGAGGGTACAGCCTCCTCGAAGGAGTCATCTGTACCAGTTTCGGCACTGCTGCGTACCTCATTGAAATCGGCATCCGAATAGGAGGAAGACTGTTCGGCTATCTCATCGTTGGCCGGATCTATTTTATCGTCCACTGATGGCTTCTCAGCGGGTGCTTCGGTGATGGGAGCAGCCGGAACTGGACTAGGTGAATTCTGTGGCCGATTGCCGCCCAGGAAATTGATAATGCCCTGCAGTGGTCCTTGCTGCTGTTGTTGCTGCTGTTGCTGCTGCTGTTGCTGCTGGGCACCTGAGGCGTTGTTGTTGCCACCGAAGACATTATTGACAAACGATTGTATGGGGCCTGGTGGACGGGGGGTGGTTGCCTCCTGATTGGCCTGATTGGGATTGGTTAGACCGGAGAGTGTGTTCTGGAATTGATTGCCCAAATTGCTGGCAAACTGCTGGATACCCTGGAAGGCCTGAGTTGTTGAATTGACCACCGATTGGGCAGCATTCTGGACGGCTTGCTGGGCCGAGGTAATGGCTGCTGCTGGATTCAAGAATCCGGGCACTGTTGGTGCAGGAGTGGCCGGCGAATCAGCTTGCTGTTGTTGCTGTTGCTGTTGTTGTCCTTGTCCTTGGAATTGATTGAGAAATTGGCCAATTGGTGAGTTTTGTATCAATTGCTGCACAAAATTCTGCTGGGTGGTACTCTGCTGGACTGTGGGCGTGGCCTGGGTCACTTGACGTACATGTGGCAAATGACCATCCTGAACTTGGGCATTCTCCTCGACAACAGGATCAACATTTGGATCCTTCTCCTTATCGGTATCGGCATCGGCATCGACAGCTGGCAAAGCCTTCAGAATGGGCTGTGCCGGCTCTTCCAATTTCTCCTCCTGAGGTTTTGACTCGACTGTCTTCTTGACTTCTTCCACTACTGGCTCGGCTTCTGCTTTTGCAGGCTCTTCTGCTGGCTTTTCCTCAGACTTTGGCAGCTTCTCGGCTTCTTTGATTAGCGGCAAGGCCTGAGGCTGCTGCTCCAGGGCCTGTTGCTCTGGCTTATACTCTACAACGGTGACGGGTATAGCCTGCAGCTCCTCCTCATTGGGCAGTACACGCCCTTGACTGGCCACAGCCAGGCAAACTAAAATCAAGCTGATCAATTTCATTTTTGTTTTGTTTTTCTTCTTCTTTCTTTTCACTCGCGAGCAACGTTCACTAGCGCCTCACGGCCGCAACTGTTTGAAATTTCTTTAGCCTCGACGCATTTTATACACCCGCAGCTCCAGGGGTCGCTTACGTTGGCGTCGCGACGCTTAACGACGATGACGTTGACGTCAACGTTGACTTCGACGTCGACTTGGACCTGGGCTGGAAAGACAAATAGCCAGGCCCGCAAGAAGAAAACCAAGACGAAGAAGTGGCTTTGGACTAAAGATAAAGAAGCCAGCCAGCAGACAGACCACTAAGACCAACGACTGGTCTGGCCAATTCGTGTAAAATGTCATTGAACTGATATCGATACCGAGGACAGAAGCACAAGGGGCCCAGCATCAGCCAGGTCCACAAGTGGCCAAGCAAGTGATATTAATAAAAGGGTTTTCTCTCACTCTACCAACGGTTGAGCTTAAAGAAGAAACCTACAAATAATGAAAACACTTATGCAAAGGGTTAAAACATTGCAATCAAAGGGAAAATTAAAACTAATGTTTGTCTATACTCTTCACAGATTCTAATAATAGCATATTTCCACCTAGCAACATCAACCATCCAGTATTACATAAGGATTTGCTTAAAAACGAATTGAACTGAAACCGAATCCAAAAACCAATCTGGTCGAATGAGATGAGATGAGATGAGATGAGATGAAATATGATGGTGATAAGATCAGAAATTCAAAATGTCTGAATTTTAGCAAGAAGTTTTTCAAGATGAAACGAAAAGAAGAATCCCATCAAATCTCAAAAGTTTCAAAGTTCCTTGGGTAAGTTTGGGGGAAAAGGCAATGGCAAACGATCTTTGACCAGCAGCCATACTCACCCCCTCTCCCCCCCCCCACACACACACATAGCCAGTTCTCCCTGTGTGTTTAGTAAAGTTTGTTTTTCATTCCATGTCGAGAAGATTGGAACCTAATGGGAGACAATTTGATCAGAGCAGATTTTTCTTGTTTTTCTTGTTCTCCCCTTCTCTTGCCTTGTCTCATCATTCTCTATCTACCACAATCCCCACCCATGCCTCCCACTTTTCTCCCCTGATATCTGCTTGTTTTCCAGAAACCAGCTTTAGTTTATTTTTAAAGTTAATTAGCCGTTTTTGGTCAGACGACGATGTTTTGTCTCTCACAACAAAACAGAAGAAGAAGAAGATGCAACCAGAGATGCGTTTTCCTCTTATTCTGGGTTAATAATTCATTAAAAATGCAACGCCCACAAAAAAGAAAGAAGAAAAAGTAACGAATACCAACAACAACAACAAGAACAACAACATCGTCAACAAATGTTTTCGAGGAAAAGAATATGTATCTTATGCAAATGTAGTTAAATGGGTCACCAGCATTGGTTTAGACAGGTTAGCATTGGACCGAGGGAAGAACAGTCAGAGAAACAACATTTTAGATTTCCCTAACCAATCGATTGGACTTGTATTTGGAGGGGGTCCGGGAGACAGCGGAAAATGCTCCAAAGAAAGTACTTAAGGTTTTTCGCCCATTGTTTATTGAACTTGACATGGAAAAATAAAGCCCCCGCCCCACCCAAAGCAAAAAAAAAAAAAAGAAGCACTAAATGGTAGACAAACACACACACACACACACAGTTGCAACATGTGGTTGTTGCTGATAGGGGCAGACATTGCAGAAGTTGCAGAACTTGTTTTGTTGTCTTACCAACAGCAAAGAGAGCCAAAGTGAAGATGTTTTGGGGCCCTTCCTTTTCAAGAGCTCCACAAACAGGCCAAACCACAAGTTGTCTGCCAAAAGGACATTGACTTTCAGCAGCTTTGATTTGATATTCCATACACTGCCCTAGAGTATAACAGCTTGGGTCATTCGATGGCGGACATACATACATAGAGGGAGATAAGTAAGTCCCAAGGTTTAAAAAAGAACGAGTCTAATTAAAAGGTGGAAAAGTTGGAACCTTTTCTTGTCATTGTTTTTCCTTCTCGTTCCTTATTACTTACTCGTTAAATCTTGTTGCTCTTTGTTTTCATTCTCTTTAACTCATCTCGCTCATTTTTTATTAGCCTACTCAATCGTGTTCCCCTTTCATTCCTAGTTTTCCACTCCTTGTCGTAGCTGGAACTGATCCTTGGCATAGCGACATATCTACGACGACATATGTATCTCCGACAGAAAAATGTACTGGGCGGAGAAATGTCGCTATGCCAAGGATTTTCTAACGGCGGAGATATGTCGTCGGAGATATGTCGTTACCCCCTGATCCTTATTCTTCCTGTTTTTCGCATCGTATTCCTTTACACTCGTCTTTCGTCTTTCTTTTTTTGTAATTCATTCGTTTCGTTGTTTTTCATCTTCTTCGTATTCCACTTGATTCTTTTGTGTCTTCATTTTCTCTTTCGTTCGTCCTTTATTGTTCTTATAATCGTATATTAAAGGGATTCCCCTTTCTTGATGTTTTCTTCATCTTTCTTTCTCGTTTGTTCATCTCGTTGGCAATTTTTTGTTGAATATTTTGCTCACTTATTGTTCTTCAATCTTTTTATTTTTTTGGGTTTTCTTCTTAGTTAAAATGGAATTCCTCTTTCTCTTCTCTTCTCTTGTGTGGAAGAGTCTCTCTAATCGTTTGTATTTGTGGCAATTGGACAGAAAGGGCATACAATTTTCGTTAGTTCTCCAAATGTTTGTTTCTTGGTTTTATTTTTTTTGTTTTTTTGCCAGGTTTATATCGTTTTCTTTCAGTTTGATTGTCGGAAGAGAACAAGTTTCTTAATCAGAATTCGTTTTGAATGCCTTTTATTTTTATTATTTTCTTTGGTTTTTATGGGGTTTTCTTGGATTTCTATAATTATTTTTATAGTCCTCAGTTTTCAATTTATTTAACCTTTTTTTTTTTTTTTTTTTTTTTTTGGTCTTATGTAATTTCAATTCATTGCTCTTTATATTTTTGTTGTTGCTGGTGTTTTTTTGGTGTGTTTCTTGTTATCACATAAAATATCGCAAATCGAATTAACACCTTGCTCACATAGCAAGTGGGCGCTATGGGTAAATGAGTGAATGGGGCGTGGCAAGTCAAGTGGCCCTCTCCCCCATCCCTAGTAACCTCATCTCCCCACCATCTTCTTACCTCTTTACTTCTTCCCAGTCAAAAACGGTGGCAACTTTCACTCAACAATCGTGCGGAATAATAAAACAAACACAACAAAAAAACCAAAAAAAAAAAAAAAAAAAAAAATATATAAAGTACAACCTAAAGCACATGTAAAGTGGGTGACCACAGCCAGATGGGGCGATTGAAGAGGAAGAGAGGGCGAGAGTGAGAGAGAGAGAGAGAGGCGGGGTACGGGCGGCTACTGAAATTGGAGGCAGTTGGTGGGTGACTGCCGGAGCAGCTAGTGGGTGATCTTCGTCATCATAAATTACCACACATATGTTTGTATGGATTCCACTTAATTGTTTGTATGTCGTAATATATTATTGTATTCATATTTCTGCTCAAGGTCAAGCCGAAAATCTGCACACAACAAATTGGGCACAATTTTTTTCCCCCTCCATGTTGTTGTCAATTTTTGTCTACCTTTCATCCGAAATTCCAGAAGGTGCCAATTGAGGCATAAAGTACTTTAAACCAAACGAGGGTTGCCTTAAAAGTACCCGAACACACTTTCTCTCCTTGGAAAAGATCCTTTTTGATCCTTCTCTTCGCCCAATATTATGTAAGAGAATATTATTGAAGGTTTAGCTGATTGCTAAGTAATTAGTTGATTTACTTATTTCCTTAGTTAGCTAGTGGATTAAATTATTTGTTAAAAACTCATAAAGAACTGCATTCAGATGATCATAGATTGAATGGATTGGCATTGTAACATTTGTGGCTAGGAGCATGTTTAGTTGGCAACATTCTTGGCTAGCAACAAGACGTTGGCCCAAAAGATTTGCTCTTTGAGCATTTTATTTTGTGTAATTTTGAATTGAAAATAAATTGTCTAATGTTTAAAACATATTCGCAGTGTTTTTGATTCATCACTTACTTTATCACTTTACTTTCACTTGTTTTAATATAATTAAAAATAAAAATCAAAAATACCGCCAAAGTTTGAAATTTATTTCTTCTCTCAATCGGATGGCAGCTCTATGCGACGGCTGGCAACGCCATTGGCGCCAGTGTGCCAACTAGATGGCGCTTGCTGTGGACGGATAAAAATAGGGGGAGCCGGATATGAAATAGTGGGAGTCGGATTATAGGGGGAGCCGGAGAATAAATAGGGGGTACCGGATAAAAGCAAAACCAGCAGTACCAACACCAACAACAAAAGCACGATGACGAGCGGCCCCGTAAAAATTATCAACAAAACTAACAACAATAAATAAAATACGTTTATTAATATTCGCGTAAATTGTGTTAAACCTGTGCGAAGTGCCCACATTGTTGTTGTGCAACGGTAGTCATTGAAATCGCCAAGCAAGTGCAACAAAACAGCCCCACGAGGCAAGCCACAGCAGAAGCAGCAGCACCAACACCAACAACAACAACGTGCCAAATGTAATAATAACAAAAGGAATATCTAAAGTTAAACTAAAATATATAAAAGAAAACAACCACAAAAAAAAACCCAAAACAAAAAATCTCAAATTTTGTATTTTGTTCAAGTGCAATGTGAGCTCAATAATTATTTTTAAAATTAATTAATTAAAATAAATAAAGAGGCCAGTTTAGCCCGCCGCTTCACGGATTCCTGCGCTCTGTGCCCCTTGTTCCTCTCACTGCTCCTGCATCGGTGAACACTTTGCGCCCTCTGCGACGTCGACGTCAACGCGACCAACGACCAACAAGCGGTGGCAGCGGCCATTCTTGTCCGCTCGCGTGTGTTTCTATCTGTGTGTGTGTGTGTGAGTTTTATTTTTTTTTGGTTCCTTTTTTTTTGGTTTTCTGTTTGGTTCTCTGTCGCATGCCGCATGTTGCATCTTTCTCTTATGTGGCAAAAGCAACAACTTGTTAACAATTTTCGATCCTTTGGAATTGTATTTAAACGTCTTGAGCGACCGCTAAATGCATTGTTCGCGTAGCCTCTCTGCTGCTGCTGGCGTCACGTCGGATACAACAACATTTTTTAGTGCAGCAGCAGCGGCGGCGGCGGCATCGGCCAGTAGTACTGCAACAACACCAACGCCAACATTGCCAAAAACGACAACAACAATGGCAACAACAACTGCTACATCAGCAGCATCCGTTGCGGCAGCAGCAGCAACAAATCCTAAAGATGG
Source organism: Drosophila tropicalis (assembly GCF_018151085.1). Lineage (NCBI taxonomy): Eukaryota > Metazoa > Arthropoda > Insecta > Diptera > Drosophilidae > Drosophila > Drosophila tropicalis. The sequence goes on along the minus strand of NW_027172929.1, from coordinate 2,856,882 downwards.
TAAGTCCAAAATAAAACAAAAACCCCGTTGACCCAAAAAAACAAATGCTACTACACCTTGGAGTTCAAGGCGAATGGAGTGTACTTACAGTGACTCGCCAACTGTGCTCGAGCTAGGCTTGTCCAAGTGTGTGTAAAAGAGATGGGAACAACTTTGCTCTGATAAGAGTTTCGAGTGACTCTCAAACTATCTGAACGAGAAGGGCTTCCAAATAGAAGACCCAGAGCAATGAACTGAATCATAACCTAACTCTTTGAATAAGCAAAAGGTTCTGGCTATAGTTTTGTAACAAAACTCATTAGTTCTAATAATAATAAGAAAAATGGAAATAGAAATCAATTGTTTTTGTTTACAACTTCAAGTTCATTGGAATTGTATTATGTTTTCTTCTCAAAAACTTTATTGTTTATTGTTTATAATCAAATGGGTTACAATTGCTTACTTTTCTGTTGTATTTTGTGTTTCTTGTAAGACGATCGATTGACAATTAAAGTGAAAAAGGCACAATGGATCTAAAACTGTTATTTGTATATACAATATGATTCAATTTCCTGAGTGATAAGCGAAGCGAGTAAATGGAATGTACTCGTAAGACTTATAAAATTGCATTTAATAAAATTACCAACACAAATACATATACTTATATATATTTGTACTTCTGTGTGTGAGTGTGTGGGTGTTATCTTAGCACCAACAAATTATCAACGTCACACAGCAAAGTTTTTTATCTACTATTACTAACAAAAATTCATAACGTCAACCGTTGACTGACTTATTCAACCGTTAGCCCTAACAGATCGAAATCGTTGGCCATGATTTCGAATCAAGATGGTTTATTTCTTACGGTTACCTTTTCAAAAATAAAATCAGGTTTTTGCCCATGCGAAAAACCATCTACGAATGTGTTTGCTGTGTGTGTATTTTGTGTGTCTGTGTGTGTGAATGTATGCAAATAAAACCTTTAACCAGTTAGCAAAAAATAAAAACCCAAAAACGCAACAACAAGGTGAGAGATAGGGGCATATGGATTTTGATAAGATGTTCGCAACAGCTTGAAAACTTTAATCTTCTGATATCGAACCTGAGCTTATAAATACACAAATACCAACAATAAACTTTCTAAAATTAAACCTGAAATATTTCATTGGTATGTACATAAGTAAATAAATGATGATTCAAGTAGTCAACAAGTTTAAACTGTGTGTTTCTCAGTACTCAATATGTTTGCATATTTTGATTAAGGAAATTATTTGAACAATAATATTCAAGCTCAAATATTCTCAAATATTCAAATTTGTATGTTTTCTACATTTATTCTTTTAGGTTTGTTGTAGCCAGCTCACCTCAGTTAAAAGTTAACAAAAAAAATATGTTTGAAGCAATAAAAGCCGCTGATTTTCGAAGAAGGTTTTAAATTTAGACACAAACCGGAAGAATGGGCTTTAAAAATTCTCAAAAAAAGAAATGAAAAACAACTACTGAATTCCAAAAAGAAAGGGTATTAATAAGATTTTTGTGCTGCCTATTTTTCATGGACAAGTCAATACTCTATGCCCCTCGGGGTCTTTTTTTATGTTTAGTGTCTTATTCATTCTTTTTTTTTGGGTGTTTGGCTTTTTTTTTTGTTTTGTTGTTGCGTGTAAAATCAATAAATTCGAGCGGGTTCAAAAGGTGACGACAACGTCGAAATGCTAGCGACCTTCGCTTCAGTTCAGTTTTGCCTTGGCCCAGGCAATTAAATTTATACTTTACTTATATACATATACATATGTATGTATATATAATTATGACTTTTTTTATATTTTTACACTTCTCTTCTTAATTATCGTTGCCTTATTTGTCTATGTTTGTGTGCTATGCTTTTTTGTTTTGTTATAAACTTTTTGCTCTTTGCTTTTGTTTTGTTTTGTTTCGATTTCTTGTACCCTCCTCCTCTTCTTCTTCTTCTGCTTCTTCTTTTATCACATTTGGTTTATGGTATGTATATATGTATGTATATATAATAATCCAAAATGATTGCTCAACAAGTTACGTCAGACAAAGAAGTAGAAGAGGGGGGTTAGATAAAGGAAGGGGAGAGCATGAGAGACATAGCATGTGTTACGCGCGGATTTTATTTTGTTTGAACGAAAAGAAACAACAACAACAACAGCCACAAAAAGACCTAAAAGATTAGGCTTTGATGGATTAGGATTAAAGCTTCTTCATGTTGTTTCATCCCTAAGAGAACAACAAAACTAAAAACCATAATGCCTAACTATTTCTATAGATTATAGCTGTTACATAGCTAAAACAAGCAAATTATGCAACTGATTTTAAATTAAATTAAAAAAAAACCAGTCTTAATTTAAGAGCTGAAATTGCTTTATGCATTTTGCACTACAAAATCAGTTTTTAACAATTTTGAGCGCAAGCTTCGTTGTTGTTATGTTTTTTTGCGCCAAGTGTGAGAGTTCCCATCCAACAACAACAACTAACATCATATTTCCCATACTAATGTGTGAAAATGTCAGTTCAGACTGTCAACTTGCCAACGACAACAACAACAACTCCCACAATTATAAACCCCACCGACTTTAGCTAGACGACTGAGTTGTCTGAATATTGTATATACCCTATAGATGGCCGACTAGCCACAGATCTTCAGGAATATACATATAAGAAAAGAAAGAAACAGCCGAGTTCGCTATCTTTTGGCGTTTTAAAATGAATATTTTAACGAATTAACATCGTTTTATTAACTGATCAGAAAGAAGAAGCTATGATATTGCTACAACAAGAAAAAATACTAGGACTACAAAATAAAAGAGCTTTATCTCTACGCCTGGCCCAAACTGAAGTTGAGTAGTTAAACATAAAGGCTTCTAAGTAATTCTCTCTCCTAGACGCAAAGCGTGATTTCTGTTGGGTTCATGACATCATATTTCCCATACACATTCGTGCTCTTCTTGTTGCCTTTTCCAATGGAAAACTTAAGGAACAAAACATCAATATTTTGAAATATCGAAAAATTAGATACCTTGAAGAAACTGCAAATGGCAATTATATGTATATTGATCTCAGTGATGGGAACCAATCATATGGACTAAAAATATTCAATAAGATTACATTTTGTATTTGAACCTGACCGAAACCCTAACCGTTTGAAACCGTTTATAAACAACTTAAACTTGTCAAGGGATATCTTAAAGTCGACTTAAAGCTGTAGATTTCATTAAATAAGTCTAGCCTAGTTTGATAGCAATTATGTTTAAGTTTTGCCCATAGACTGCGCCCACAAATCAAATTGATAGAAATGCAACACACACACACACACACACACACACGATTTGACACATGATAAATGATGCACAGCCGTTGGAAACGCATTTGCCACGTGAAATGCAAACAGACAAAAAGGGCAAAAAAAAAAAAAAAAAAAAAAACAGACGGGCAGAGCAAATGTAGAACGTGTGGAACAGCTGGGTAAAAATGGTTAAAATTCTGTTTGGCTTAACGTTCTCTTTCTCTATCTCTCTCTCTCTCTCGCTCTCTGTGTCATTTCCACTTGTAACCGATGCTAAATGGGTGAAGCAGCACCCAACTTTCCTTCCACTCCCAACCACCCACTTCACCCCACCCCCATCCCCATCAATATGCTTAACTATATCTGTGAATATTTGCCTACCTTTTCACGCCACTAATTGCAAATTTTCTACGTGTGTGTGTGTGTGTTTTGTATTTTCTGTACAAATAAAGGATAGAAATCTTTTGGAGCGTGTGATCATTAAATATTATATAAAAGTAACACAAAAAAAAAAACGAGAAGCAAAAAAAACATTTATCTGATTTTGCGATTTAAATATTTTTATTCTGTGCACTAATTGAAAAAGCCAACAACAACAAGATGGAAAAATGTTGTTTCTCTCTATTATTATTATTATTTACCCAAATGGTTAACATTGCATTTGCTTTTCTCTCTGATAAGCACGAAATCACAACTGATAAAAAAAGAAAGAAAAAAAAAAACCCGCCAGCCCCAACAACGACAACAACAACCATATAGTCAGCAGCAAGTGTATGAAAGATTTTTATGATATCGTTGAAGCGAATAAGGTGCGTTTCATATTAAAAAATAATATAAAAAATATAAAATTTACAATACATTTATATTTATGGGCAGTTAAAAAGTTGGCCGACCATCAATCAAAACTTTAACTAAAAAATATTGAAGCAGTTTTCAAACCTGAGAATCAAACCAATTCAGATCTCTGATTATATAACCTAAACCTGAACTTTATCTCCATATTTTTCTTGCTTTTTCTTAAATACATGAACTTAAAGGATTCCCATTGTCCTCAGACTTTCCCTACACCCTATGAAACAAAATAAGCAGTAAAATATTTCTGTAGGTGTGTGAAATTATCAATAAAAGTTACAGGACCTTTGACTGAAATGTCCCTTAGACAACAAGATGACTCATAACTTTGTCACAAAATATTGCTGATAAGTGTGTGTGTGTGTGTGTGCCAAGTACATTTGAACGCACTTGCAGGTGAAAAGTGGAAGTGTATGTAGGAAGGTACTTATGTACTTTCGTTGCCTAAGCTGTATCACGTTTCCTCTACGTATGCAAGTTGAAATTATTTCAACTGCATTTTCCATTTGAGCAACTGTATGCGGCAATTTGATTGCGCTCAACCAACCAGCCAACCAACTAACCAGACAGTCAGACAGACAGACAGACAGCTAGGTAGCTGGGTAGGTATCCCTATTCAGTGTAACTTCTCAACTAATTTGTCTTACATTTCAACCTGACTTCACCTCTTTTACTTTCCGCCACCATATACACATTTTTGTCTTGTTTCGTTTTGCACTTTGGCGCTTCCGCGCTAATTTGTTTAGCGTAATTTGCATTCTGCAAAATGCCATTCGCCCATTCGCCAAGCGTGTGAATAATACGAAGAAAACTGAAAAGCAAACACAGAGACAGAGACATAGATAGAGACAGAGACGGAGAAAGAAAGAAAGAAAAAAACTTAAAAATTACACATTTGCAATTTGTAATTTGCGTTGTGAATTTAATGAATGGGCTTTAACCCAGCAATGTTAAGCTCTGTTTACCGAATATTGAATATCTTTTAGCCCACACTCTATTTTTTTGTTGTTGTTCGTTGTTCGTAATTGCTGCTAATTACGCGCATCAAATGCCCGGATCCGTCCGGTCCGGTCTGGTGGGGGAGGAGGAGGCGGAGGAGGAAGCCTTTAATGTCCATTCTGGCGTTCTGTTTTATATTGCTTGCTTCATTACAAATTTTATTGCTTCAAAGGTAGATACCATAAATAGTGGAATGAAAACGAAGAAAGTTCATTAAAAATTGCTGCAAAGAACGCAGCTGAGCGAGTGCAGCTGATGGAATTGCCGATGCCAGATAGAGTCACGATAGGAATACATAAAGAAAGAATAAAAAATACAAAATGAAAATATCTTCAAGAGTAGCAGCATTTAGCTTTTTTTCTTTTTTTGTTGATAAAGTGGGCGAAAGATCCACCTGCCTGCAGGTTTTCATTTTTCTCCACCTTTATGCATAAATCAAATGGCGCGTGGTCGAGACATCGCCGCCATCATCATCATTATTATCATCATGAAAACTGGTTCCAACTTTGGTTGCATTGCTTTTTGGTATGGTCAATGGTCCTTAGATGTTGTTTTCTTCAGTGATGAAATCGTGACAAATATTCCTAGACAAATTGTGTAGACTGAACAGAATGAGTTTTAGATTAGGAAAGAGTTCATTATAGAAAACTAGATACATTTAATATGATTTATATCCTGGCTTATACTATTTTTCATCTAAGGAACGTTGCCCGTTTGTGATTTGGCCTACAAGGCCCAAATCCTGCCATGCACTGCCTGCGTTTTGGCTTTAGGGTTTAACACGTTACTATTATTCAGATGACATTGTCTCAGGAGGCTCAAATGTCTTGAGTCTAAGGTCTTAAATGCCATGAATCTGTGAGAATTCAATTTCTTTACCAATCTTAAACCAGGTGAAACTTTTAAGTCAAAGTCGTCTGCCCAATCAACTTAAGGAAAGCGTCACGCGATCAGCAAGAAGCATTGGAAAAAGCTTTTGCCTTACTTTAAGAAAACAATGGAAATATACATAGTTTATTTTGAACGATATATTTCACGTCCATCACAGAAGAAATCGTAGTTCGTCGCCTTCATTTTCTCTCTGTATTGCCTCCTGCCCCATTCTCTGTCCTTCCCCTCATTAGGCGCGCACAATTTCCACTCGAATGCCATTGAATGTTCTGTGACGTATCGTGCGGAATCATCGGGCTACAGAGCCCATCGACATTCTCGATGCAATCGCCAAACAATTTCTCCACCCTTTCATTCTCTTGTTGAATTTTTGCTTTATTATTTAGCTTTTAATTGTCGGCTGGCTTGTTTTGGCTGTCATCGAAAAATTCTATTCCAAAATGGGCGTCTCGCAATTATTTTGTTCATGCATCGAGCATCCTCAATATGCGATGAATGCATAAAGATACATAGATAGATACATATATGTATGTAGATGGCTTTTTTTATAGATATATCTTTATTAAGCCGCAGTTTGTGGAATTTTTATTTTATTTATTTTTATAGGCCAAATTGACGCACTGACGCACAACAAACAAATGGGCTGGAAAATGTGCTCGGTCATTTCAATTATTTTTTTGGGACAAGTTTTCGTTTATATGCAGACACTTTCTCCCGCTCTCTCTCTCTCTCGATATATTAGCACTTTAAGCAATCGTTTACAATAGACATGAATAGTCTCATTTAATCAGAATCTCATTTAAAATACCAATAGCCGCAAACGCAACAGTTTCCAATTGCCAAATACATGTAATTTCCTCGAGCATCTCAAACTAATTAAACTTGCATTTCGAAGGCATGTCGGAATTACGCCAAAATCCCACAAAAAAAAAAAGAAACCGTGCACACAGTGCAATTCAGTTTCATAGTAATTATACAGTGGGAGAGAGATAGAGAAAAAGGAATCAGACAAATGCAGCAATTACTGATTCAGGTTTTAAATGTCAGATTATAAAAAATGAAGTACCGAAACATCATATTTTTGTCAATTTCAATACAGATAAAACTAATCCGAAGAAATCCATCCAAATTCAAAACAAATTCAATATAAAAGCAACCAAAATATCAGCTAGACACCAAAAATGAAACATTAACTTTTGGCATTTAATGCTAAATTCCCCCCTAGATCTAAAGGATTCTATGTATGTATATAAATTTGTTTCTAGTTTTTCTCCTCCCACTCAATTTATGTTAAGACCGCAAAAGCCGCAACAATTTTGTATTGACATTTCATTCAATGAAATATTGAAAATGAAATGGAGCAGAAAATTGTGAACCAAAAAAAAAAAAAAACAAAAGAAAAACCAAAATATGTCAAAGTTCTTATCAATCAATATTGATCATATTGTTTGGCAAACATTTTGAAACCACTGTGCTGCACATTCTCACTATGGACCCTTCCCAAACCCCTAAACTTCAACTCAACAGGCAACCGCTTACCTCACCTCACCTGACAGTTCAAGTGTCTAACCGCAGCGGCACACGCATCAAATCGAACCGAAAATTCTCACGCTGTGAACCGAAATTCACCGCAAAATGCAAAATGCCGGACAATGCAACGCATAGAGATAAAGACAGAAACGACAGTGAGCAAAAGAGACAGAGTGAGAGAGAGATAGAAAGATATGTATGCCGCCCACACCTAGAGACAAAATTTGCATATATGTATGTATGTGGTTGAGAGAGGGGGTATGAGGAGAAGGGACGGAAAGTGCAACTGCAAACAATGCAACTGAATCAAAAACAGCCCGAAGAGAAGAAATCCAAGAGGTAGAGGGGTTTGGAGGATAAATCCACTGTGATTCACCTTTAATTTGCGCGATTTCGATGATGGCCAGATTCTCTGTGAGAGAACCGCCGTAGGTGTCTCTCTGCTTCTGTCTCTCTCTCTTACTCTCTTTAGTGTGTGTTAAATTACCGCAAATTAGTAAATATTTAATGAACATTAATTAAATGCAAATGTGTGTTGGTATCTCTCTGTTTGGACGTAATACAGTTGCCAAGGCTTGAAGAACATTCTATCAAATAAGCCCTCCGCCATACACACACACACACACATGTTCAGGCATATCCTTTATATGTATATATATGAAACACAATTTTCCATTTAATTTTACTGCCAGTTGCAGCAGCAAACGGTCCAAACGAGAAAACCAAAACAAAAAATGTTATGTGGATAAATTTGTATATTTTTTTCAATTTGTTGTTGCTCTGGTTTTGTTTTTTCCTTTTTTGCTTCTCAACCAGGCGAACGCACCCATTAGGCAGGCTCAACCCATACTATTCTCATAGCAGATGTGTCCTTGGGCCACCGCCTGTCAGGTGGTTGGATCCTACACGCATTTTCTGCGCTTTTCTTTGCTCAATGTGCGTAAAAATTTTTATGAGTATTCCTTTTCTTTTTGCAAGCATTTTTATGATTTTTTACCTTTTTTTTTTTTTTTTTTGTTGGACTGTTTGTTTGTTTGTTTGTTCAGCCCGTTGGTGGGTAGTTGTTGTAGGGAGTAGTAGGAAGGAAGTGGGGCTTGTAAAATTTCCCTTTTTTGGCAGTGGGAAAACTACGAGTATGTCCTACGCTTGATTGCGCTTTTCACTGTTTTCACTTTGCGGCGCCACGCCTACAAGCCGAAGCCTATTATACATTTTTTGTGTTCTTTTTGTGTTATTGTATGGACTGGTGGGTGTGGCCAAGGGGCAGTGGAGGGGAGGATGAGTGTGTTTGAGTGTTCCAGTGAGTTTTGTATTCTCTTTGTTGTTATTGTGCGCTCGATGCTATATTTTTGGTTTAAGAAAAAGTCCTTGTGTGAAAAGCACGATTAAAAGAGATAGAGCTTATTGGGTATTGGAAAATCAAAGGGACTTACTCAGTTACTTTAAGCCCTGTTTGGCAACTATTTTATCCTAGAAACTCGATAATTAAGTAGTAACTATGATCTAGGCTAGGACTAGAAACTTACAACAAATGGAGCTTACTTAACAGTTAAGATGCATTTTTATTGTAATGATATAGTTTCATCAAAAGTTTATTGACCCTATTGATGGCTAATTGTTGGCATCAATCATGTTTCTTTGGCAAATTGGTTAAGCTTTTTAGTGGGGGATGAATATCACCTTCATTTTGGTTTAAAATATCAATGTCAGGCTTTCTAGACTTTTTCTAGGGTATCTTTTTAGTTGAGTATTATTAATATTGATTATTTTTCACTCTCTCTATTTCTCGCTTTGTCTTTGTCCTCTTTTTTTCTGGGCAGGCAAAGTGTTATTGTGCCTGCTTGTCATTGGCATTGTTATAGTTCTTGTTGTTAGGTTTCAGCTGTCATTTGGCGGCTGTAATTTGTTTGCGCCAACTTATCCCAATTTTCCCCCCAAAAACCCTACAATCTCTCTCTCTCTCTTTCTGTCTCTTGTGTCTATTCATCTGATGCTTGAAGGGGCCTCTTCATCCTCCTCTTCTCACTTTTGATTTCAGCTGCTACTGCTGCTGCTTCCCCATTTTCGTTGTGTTTGCTTGAAGAACAGAAGCACTTTTCAGATATTTTTGGCTATCTTTTCTAGGCTATTTTTAAAACAGTCAAACAAAAAACCAGATTGTTTTTGTTTTCCAAACAAACAGACAAAAAAAAAAAAAAAGAAAAGAGAGAACAAAAAACCAAACCAAGTGAAAAAAAATTGTTTAATTGCCATGTCGGAGGACTTATCTCTCTTCTGCCATGACTTGACAAAGTAGATAAAGTTGAGATTTTTTAATTAGCCATCATTAAGATGCTTTAGCAAAGTTTCCGTGAATGCGAATGATGGGAGGGGGAGGGGCCCCAAATGGGAAGGGCGAAGAAAATTGCAAATTGTTGTCAAAATAAGCGTCAATTTTTTTGTTGTTTCTGTTTCGTTTTCAGGTTTTTTTTTTCGCCCTCCCTCCATCCACTTTTCCTTCATTGTTGTCAACGTTAAAGAAAAGATAACAACAATTTTATACAATGACATAAAGAGTTGCAAAAAACACAAACGATTTATAGAAACTTTTTACATTTGTTTTTATTTTCTTTTTTGCGGTGGCAATTTTTGTATACCCTATAAGCAAAAGCTTAAAGAGTATATCAAGAACTGTAAAATGATAAAAAAAAGGAAAGAAGATTTCGAATATTTGTATGAACTTTAATTAACTATAGAGTATTGTCATAGTCGGCCTTAATTTTTTGTTTTTTATGCTATAGATAATTTTCTGTTGTTTTTTTTTTATGTTTTTAACTCATTTATTTTCGTTGCTAATTTCTGACAGTTTCTCTCATAATTTTTTTATTTTCTACCGTTCTCTGCTCGTGTTTCTGTTTATTTTCGCTTCAGAAAATATTCTTTAGATTTTTTATTAGCGTCACTTTAATTTTTTTTCTCTCTCTTTCTCTTTCTCCTTTCTTGTTGTGTGTATGCCATTTTCTTATTCTTTTTTGCTTTATGGACTGGACACGCGTTTTCTACGATTTATATACAAAACTCTCACACAAATTGACAGGCAGTTTGATGGTTGAGTTTATATTTTTTTGTATCTTTCTCTCTCTCTCTTTCTCTCTCTATTTTTGTTAGATTTTGTGTGTTTGACTATTCGGTTCATTTGATTGGCCATAAATTCGCTCAGCACTGCTAATTGACAGTCTCATGAGTGAGCTCAATTAATTTGCTGGCAATTGACGCACGTGAGCCGGTCCGGTCCAGTGAGGGCCGTGCCACGCCGCCAGGTGGCGTATACTTGATAATTGTTGACACTTGTCACTTGCCACGGCAATTAAATTGAAATTGTAGCAGTTTACTTCTCCCATAGTGTTAAGTCGTTTCAGTTTCACCTGGTGTAACAAGCTGGAATTCCATCCAAAAGATTTTGACGAATTATTAATATGATTTTGATTGATTAAAGGTACTTAGCAGCACCCTTGATTCCCTGAATCTCTGCATAATAAGTCTTAAATACATACACTTTTGATTTATGTTCTTAGAAAATAAGTTTATGAAATGATTTGGACGATTTCGGTTTTCAGAAAGGTTGGCATCTTTGTTAATAGTTTTATATCCAAACGAATTTGAATGACAAGTTATTCTATATTATGTACATATATATAGAAACTCTATAGTCACACTTCTCGCCCTTTTAGACCACTTAAAGGATTTTTGCTAAGTTTTAAATTTAATAAGTGTCCTGTATAAAGCACTTAAAGCCAATGTGGAAAAGCAGTGGAGATGGAATCTATGCCTATACATATATAATGATGAAAACTGGATTAAATTACCAAAACTGTCATTTCTTGTTGTCTCATATTTGATATTCAGTTATTTGCCCCACATTCATTTATTCATTTATAAACATACAAAGCAACATACCACGCATCAGAGCACATTAGACGCCACACCTTTCCCTCCCTCTCATTCGCTCCCTCTGTGTATCTGCAAAAGCTCTTCAATTCCCGTCTCGATTACATAACCCAGTTATTAATGGTTTCTAAGTGTTCCATCACGCTGCTTCGGTCTATCTGTCATTCCCTCGACCTTTTCGCTCCCCTAGTATGTATCTAGTATATTCTTTCTTCAGTTTCTGTCTGTCTATTTCGTATGCTCCAATCAACATTGTCATAGTCGTGACGTGGCGACTTTGTGACATGTTGGCTGGCTGGCCTCAGCTTCAGACAAATGTAGAGCATGTGTTGTGTCTCCACGCCGCAGGTGCCCTGAGCAACAATAATAGCAACAACAACTACTACCAACACAACAACAACACCCAAATGTCCAACCAACTAAACAACGAACCGTCTAACTTCGTTGACGTCATGGTCAGGTGAAGAAGATTGGCCTGACAGGTTGACAATTGCCTCATTCAATTGATGGGTGCTACAAGCGGCGTGTAGAGAAGAGAGCAAACACTTTGTGCAATTTGTTAATGAGTTTTTGTAACAATCGTGAATTTGGTGTAAACAGTTTAACAACCACTGATTGAGCTAAGGTTTTGCCACTTACCCTACTATAACTAACTCACTGCGAAGTTCATGAACTTTGGTAAGCAATTTCAGTGACCTGAACCCATACAATAGACGCCGGCCTAAATAGACTTCCTTTTGGTTTCCCTTTAGTAACTGTCAAACTGTGAAATTGTTTGGGTTAGTTTTAAAGTCATATTTCAATACAAAAAGTTTCTGGCCCTGGCCCCGACCAACAGTACTCGCCTCTTAGACACACACACACACACACACACCATACAATTGTGGCTTAAAAGCGTGCGAAAATATTACACACACAAAAGCCATGACGGAGACAGGTAGGAGAGTTAGAAGGTAGTTAGGGGCCCTGATGGAGGTTGGCCTATAGAAAAATTGCCACACAAGAACTTTTGAATCGAGAGGGAATCCAGGACCGGATTGTGTTTAAATATGAAAAAGGAATCTAAAAGTATAGTCCTTTAACCTAAAATTAGTTTTTCTCTTGAGGGAAAAGATTCCAAACTAACTAACTAATAACTAAATATTAAATAACTGATATACCATAAACTATTTACAAGTCAATTGAAGTCCCAAATACCCTCCTGGAGCAAGCAGAGACTTCTCGGTCGGGGTGTGCCTGGATTCGTTTTTGTCGTGCGCTTTTTGAATGAAAAGGAGCTGGCACATTGGTTTGCTTGGTTTGTTGGTTGGTTGGTTGGCTGGTTGGTTGGCTGAATCGTCGGTTCGTCGCCTGCTTTGGTGGGCTAATATCTGAAGGATGTTAAAGCAAACCAAACCCACTGTCAGCTTGTGGAGTCGGTTGCGTTTATGAAACGGATGTTGCCGCTTGCATTTTAGCGCACTTGAGCCTCTGAGCCAAAGGTCTCGAGCCAAGCTTCCTGCTACCTATAGTTACCTAAGCATCTCCACATGCTGGCCTCCATACACACACTTGCGCACACACACACACACACATATCCAATTCCCGGCGCGTGTTGTGTATACAAAATTTTGCCTTGGTCCGGTTAGGAATGCTGCTTTGTCTGCTGCTGCTGCTCTTGCTCCTTCTGCACCTTTTTCTTCTTCTCTCTCGCTCTCTCTTTCTCTCTATCATCTATTGTATATTGAAGAGTGCAAGGACCCGCCGTTCGTCTTTTGACTTGGCCTCAACCTCAACACAAAAGGAATATCCTTTCTATTTCCTTTTTTTTTACCCTTTTAGGGATCCCTTTGTACGCATATGTGTGTGAGTGCTGTGTGTGCCTGTGTGTGGCTTTTTCTGCATTGTGTTAATTGATTTAGTTGGAGCGCAACTACAAAAATTTAATTTAATTTTGTACTCTATTTTATTCTATATTTGTATGTTTCTTAATTTGATTTGATTTCATTATATTCCATATAAAATTGAATTTGTCCCATTCTCCTAAGTCTATCACATGTTTTGTATTTATATTCACATTGCGGTTTTATCTCTCGTCACTGTTTCAGAAATTATGCAGACAATTTCTGATTTTAATTTAATTTATTCGATTTTGTTTTTTTTTTTTTTTTTTGGTTTCTTTATTTAAAACCAAATAACATTGTTTGTTATGGGGAGGCGTGAGCTTCCAACAAAAAACTCATGCATAATTGAAATGAGTTGAGGTGACAATGAGAACGAGATGATATCAAGAAGCGACATCAAAAAAGATGAAAAGATTGATTCATGTTATCGCGCATTTCGGATTCATTGGAGATAATAACGGTTCGTTCGTTCAAATTAAAATTCGAATTGGCAAATTTGCAAATCTCCGGCGGTCATTGGACTGAGAAGATTATTTTAAAATAAGCTTTTATTCTTTTTCTTCCTCGGCTTTTGTAAAGTTAATTCAACTGATAAGTGTTTAATTCTGTTAAGAATTATATATAAAGTAAAGTTTAACGACTTTGTCTTTATCTGTCAAGACTTTAAATGAACCTTAAATACTCCTTCACAAAATATGAAACCAGTTCGGGTAGCCGAACATGAACTAAACTAACTTTACATGTTCTAATCATTCCTTAAATGAACCTATCTTGCGTTTTAATGGAAAGACCCGAACTAGCTAACACAAGAGGAAGTAGAAAAGACTACGTAAAGTAAGATTAAGTTAGTAAGGATAAGTTAGTTAAAGATAAGTGAGGTTTAATCTAGGAATGATTAGCTTTTGTAGCTAACCCACCTGAATTTAACTTGAATAAAAGATTCCTTGCAAAAGAGAAAGGTTTCTCTTATTTCACATAGAAAAAAGACAGAAGAAAATAGTAGACAAAAGGATTTTCATAAAGATCGGAAGCTATTACCACACGCTCATTATAATGCTTGATGTAAATGCAATATGCATTATAAATGAAACGACGAATAAATCGGCAAAAACAGAAGAAAAAAAAAACAAAACGAGTTTAAGGCAAAAATCTTCAACTAAATCAGTTTGTGCCACCTCCCTCTCTCTCTCTCTCTCCCTCTTTCAGGCAGACTAAGTCACAGACGATAGACGCATCTGCTTAGCATATCAATGTAAAATATTTGCATTTAAAGCTGCCACCAAACCCCCTCCCATTGCCGTTCCCCTCTTACCACACTCACACACTCTATGGATATTAGCAGACACCTCTTTGCCATCATTTTTGGTGGTGGCATCAAAGTCTTAGGTGTTATTTATGCGTCTGTTTGCACTAATTCCCGTATATACACACAAACAGTTTTTTGAGAGGGAAGGGAAAGTTTTTTGTTTGTTGACTCCTAAAAACAAAAAAAAAAATCACAGACACACACACTTAATTTGAAGTGCTAGGGAAGGATTGCGGTGGAATGGTTGGTCGATGGGTCGGTCAAAAGGAAAAAGACAGACAGTGACAGGCAGACGGTTTAACGGACTTATCAGAAATTCTAATTGCCAAGAAGACAAACACCACAAAAAAATAAACACACACACACACATACTGAAGTAGTAAAATATATAAATTGAATTACATATTTTATGCAAATGCCCTCTTTGAATTTACTTGATTCTCCCTGTTTGGCCAAAAAGTTTTGCATCGTGTCAACATGACGACAGAGACAACGACGTCCTATGGTGTGTCACCGCATGTGTGTGTCTTTCAGTGTGTGTGTGCTTGTTGGCGCTACAAATCGTTGCACTTTAGCAACCGATGTCCGTCCAAAACATACAACACACAAATAGGGCAAAAGTCAAAGGGTTCGCCCCACTCACTGACTTACCCTTCCCCTTATCTGACTCACATGCTCTTGGGCTTGGTCTCTCTTGTTTATTAAATAGTTTCGCTACAAATCCCTTTCACTTGTGTGAGAGAATGAGCTTACGTCTTGTCTATCAATTAGTTGCTTCAAAGGGTAACTATTTTTATGGCTTACATGTTTTTGTGCTCTCGACAAATCCTGCTACATGTGGAGGACACAAACACACACACAAAAAAGAAGTAGCCAAAATAGATAAGCTTAACACTTAAATCTGTTGAAATTCTCTATTGGCATGCAACGCGTTGTCGTTGCCATTTGCCGTTGCCATGTTGCTACATCATTGTTAAGAAGTGCTCCACGAACTTCATACGGTTAAGAAATACATAGAAGAATGTACTTAAGTTTCATGTTCACGTACTTGTCATAAATGTATTTGCTTTCAATTTTTATATTCTTCTTACTGGGTAAACCAAAAAGAGTTGAAAGAGTCCTATTTACTTAGTTATGGAAATTAACTTGAAAACAATAACATCTTTTTCAAAACTTTAATTCAAGAACTTAACAGAAAGCAAACGAGCACTACTTTTGTTGAGACTTAGTCTCATCATGAAACTGCCGATTTCTGGAACTCTCAATTTGCCATTTTGGCGGCATTTTTCACTTGTCGAATTTATTAGGAATTTGTGTATTTATTATATATAGAAAATAACATCTGAATTCGAAATGAGTCATTATCCATTTACTCAAGAATTTCGCGTTGAGAAATATGTAGAGAAAATTGTTACAAACTTTAAAATATTTGTTGAATTCATGATAATGTAACTATGCCATTGTATACTACGGTATATGTATGTATATGTGATACTATCTGCCCATTTGCCTAAAGCTGCCGCTGCGGCTGCTTGGTCTACGTAATTGAAAACACATTGCTTGAACATTACTCATACGCCGCGTGTGTTTCTCTGTCTGCGGCATGCAGACTTAGGAATGATATTATTATTATTTTGATTTTGCCAGCTATTTCCACGGATTTCCCTAGCACTATTCGCACTTCTCTTTTCCCAAGTATGTGTGTGTGTGTGTGTTGAAGACCACTGCTTGCCACTTTTCTATATAGATAGATATGTTTATATGTATGTACCATATATGTATACATATAGTTGCATATTCTGGTTATATTTCTTGGATTTTGGCCAACGTATTATGTGTGAAAATAGAATTTTTTCTCCGCATTGGAATGTGCCATGTTCGTTTTTTGTTGTTGTACGTTTGTTTGTTTGTTGCTATTTGCCTATTTGGCTCCCTCCCCCTTTTCTACTTCGCCCCTCCCCAAATCCACCGTCGCCGACGCGTCTCTTGGTTTCTTTTTTTTTTTTTTTTTTGTTTCTTATGTTTTTTAAACAATTTGCAAAACGTTATAGTTACTTAAAAAACTTTCTGCCACAGAAAAAAGCGTGAGGTGGGGAAGTAGAGCAAAAGGAAAGCATGAGAAGACGGGAACTGAGTAAGAAGGAGTGTGCCTTGTTGAGTAAGGGTTGTGATGGTGGTTAAGTGAATGGGGTACAAAATATCGACTTTTGCTTGCCAATTTGCCAGAAAAGTTTCTCTTCTCTTTGCCTCGTCATTAGACCACTTGAAAAGTTTGCTCCGATATGACCTATATAAATGTATATATGTATGTATGTATTAGTTGAAGATTGTGTCGCTATAGCGAAAATATGCTCAATTGAATTTAATTGGGTTCAAACTTCAGAATGTGCAAACAGAGAAAAGAGATGAAGAGAGAGTTCTTCAATTGCAAATTGAAACTAGCTTTTTGCTTTTTCTTTCTTTGTAGAAATCTAATGGCATTCATTTCACAAAATGCAATTTGTTCCATTGTTGTTGGGGGAATTCATTGATATCGATTGGCACTACAATTCTTTAGAGAATTTCATTTAAAGACAAAGAATTACTTGACTTATTTAAAAAATTTTGGTGTAGACTGATATTATGTTGAATTTTCAAGTAAATTTAACATTAAATATTAATCGTTAAGTTTTACCATAATTTATTCTACTTCAGTGGCTTAAATCAATTGAATCTTCATTGTAAGAAAAGCATTTCAAGTAGAACTTTTTGACTTCCTCTAACTACATTTTGTTTCCAGTCAATGCACTTAAGATACTTAGCATTATGTTACTGATTTTAATTGATGATTTTGCCTTAGGGTTGTTTTTGGTGGACTCGGGATGTTCAAAAAGTTATTAAACTGCAACGAAAACTAAATGCAATAGCATTAATATTAATTAGTTCGATACGAGAGAAGTCTTTAACATTTGCAAGCCACTTAAAGTGCTTCCCCTTTACTCTTCGTCTCTTTTAGGTAAAATGAAACCTATGCCAATATTGTGTGCGAAATGCCCCAAAGGCGTCACTTACAATTGCCGACATCCTTTTAGCCCACCCTTTTTCTAGCAAGCAAAAAAAAAAAAAGATAATAATAAAAATTAAGTAAACTCAAAAGTCAAAGAAGAAGTAAGGTAGAGAAAACCTGTCCTCACACCCAATTTGAACGTCAGGCCAAAGCAATTATTAATTTTAATAAACTTCACTAGAGACCATCCCCCCATTCCCATGGACCCACTCTTTCTCCTCCTCCCCTGTAGCTAATGATATAATTTTTCTCAGTTAACTAATTGAATACATTTGCTAAAACGAAAGAGAGACAGATGGAGGAGAATGAGGCTCTGAGGATGTCGAAGAGACACACACACACTTATACACACACGCACACGCACACACAAAATGGCAACAAAGATTGTTAATAATGGCAAACAAGCGAAGCTACTGAAGTTTTTCCTCTTTTCGCTTTGCCACTTGAGCATTGACAGCAGAAGACGAAGAATACGATAGAAATGAGAAGCAAGAGACAATGAGTCGGAGAGGAGAAGAGGAATAAGATGATGTTGAAAGCGGTACCAACACCACCATCAGAAGAAGAACAAAAAGAAGAAGTTAATTTGCAACGACGGGCACGCAAAAAGGGCTAAAATAAATGGGTGGTGGTGGTAGATTTTGGAAGGGAGGGGGGTTAGAGGTATGTTAAGACAGAGACGAGCACACAAAACGACATTCCGCGGCAAGAAGTCTTGATGAGCATGAGGAAGGGCAACGGGGGAGAGGCCAGCGAATTGGTGGCGTGGTACTCGGTGAGAGTGAAAGACAGAGGGGGGAGGAAAGAAACGCATTACAAATTCCATTACTTTGAGCAGCGAACATGACCTGATTTTTATATATATATGTATGTGTGCGCGTGTGTGTGAATGTATGTGCTTGTGTGGGTGAGAAAGATGCTGCGGGAAGGAAATTAGGCAGACCAAAGACAAGAAATGATGATGGCAACAGTCTGGTTAGACTGCTGGAAATGGGAACCTCTCCATTTCCAGACCATGCCATGCCATCGACTCCATCTTATGGCTCTCTCTCTCCCTCTCTCACTCCATAGATCTATCACTGTGATTCAACACTGAGAGAAATAAATAATCATAAAATTAGCCTCAGGTGACAAAAGTTTTGTTAATTTATTTATACTTAAACTATTTAGCTAATCTAAATCTTGTAACAATTCATTATAGAATTTTGGTTTTGCTTCTTAGTCCTTCCCCAAGGAAGCATTGGGAGGTGAACTTGAATTTCCTGAAATTCTCAGCACACAATTCTTGAAGGTTACAGTTACTGTAATTACTACATTTCTTCTATTCCACATATCTAAGCTAACCCATTCAACTTCAACTTAAAATATAAGCGTTTACTTTGGTTAGTTTTCTGTTATTTTTTTTTTTTTTTATACCCTTGCAGAGGGTATTATAAAATTGGTCAGATGTTTGTAACGCACAGAAGGAGACGTTTCCGACCCCATAAAGTATATATATTCTTGATCAGCATGAGAAGCTAAGTCGATATAGCCATGTCCGTCTGTCCGTCTGTCCGTCGGTGCGTACGCGTTTTACTCAGCCATCTTAAGAGCTATCGGGATGAAATTTTTTTTGGGAGCTTTTTTTACCCGGGTGAGATAAAGTATGAAAATCTTTGGGATCGGACTACTATATCATATAGCTCTGGAACAAAAATTTTTGCAAAAATTGGAGTATCCCCATGAAATTCACCAATATAATAGAATTTGATATAAAATCTCAGATCCCAAAATTTGACCCTGATCGGATAAATAGAACACAAGTTACAGTCTATATAAATCGGTTCAATCGCTGCCGGCAGCTCTGCTTGCTGCCTACTACGTCATCATCAAATCAACAGAGCACATGCATACACACACAGACGCAACGCTACATAAACTGTATGTGTATGCGTGCGTTGCTTTGCTTAGGGAATGAGGGAAGAAGAAGAACAAATTGTACATAGTATGAAGAGTAAAATTGTTTTGTTTGTATATTAATGAATTGAGTTGCAGAAAACAAATTTTGAACATGTGAAATTATTATTGTCAAGGACTGCAAGGGTATATAAACTTCGGCATAGCCGAATTTAACTTCTTTGATATTTTTTTAATTTGATTTTGTTTAGTGTTTTGGTTGTTTGAAACAAAAAGTTTAATTATTTCTTCTAGGGTTTTTGTTTGATTTTTTCCTGTGTATGGGTGATGTGTGTGCGTGCGCGCATATTGAGCCACGTATTGAGCAGTTGGCCCCCGCTTTCCTTTTCAGCCCACTCATTTGGCGCTGAAACTGCCGCCTTCTTTTCTGCCAGGGCCGAGCTCAGAGCTCTATACTCAGCCCACTTGTCGAGTCACGTAGCAAAAAGTTTTAAGCATAGGCACTTGCGACGTGCAATGGTTCTCTTCCTGCCTCCCTCTCCATGCTCCTGTCTGCCTGCCTGCCACTCATACTGCCGGCCTCCCCTTTTTAGCCCACTTTACTCATTCCTCTTATCCTTACTTGGGCTATCACAGGGCAATAAATTAACAAAAATGAATGGGGGCATCATTCGAGTGGCCTCCAACACAACTCAATCTCCTACTCCCTTCCCTTTTGCCACCGCTCAGCACCGTTGAACTCCTCCCCTTCTTCTCTATGTCAACTCGTCTGTCTTGCCATTTTATGTGTTGTATGTAAGTAGAGTAGGCCTGCTAAAAAGATGGAGAGGGGCAAAATAAAAAGGATTGGGGCAGGAAGAAGGGAAGGTGGAGGGTGCAAAGTGCAGTGGGTTATTGGCGCACTTTTATGACCGGAAAATGGTTGCCGCACGATTCTCTCGCCTTCGCATTCTCTCTCCTGCTTTCTCTTGGTCTCTTGCCTTAGTCTTCTCTCCATTTCGGGGCACATTTTCACAATAAAAGTGTGACAAGTTGTTTTAAGACCAAAAGTGGGAGGGGCGTCAATGTGTGTGTGTGTGTGTGGTGTCACAGCCCCTGGGAGGGTTTCGGTTCAAAGTGCACTTTATTCAATTAAAAAATTGTGGACACAGGGACAGCGGAGCATAGCAGGAATAGGAGGGAAGGAGAGGAATGCCGGCGCCTAGTAGTAGTTGTAGTCGTTGTCGTCGTACAACATGTAAAATGTTGTAAATGCTGGCCGAAAGGCAAATTGTGTGACAGCTGCGCAAAAAAAAAAAAGAAAAGGAGAACCAATTATGATGGGGGCTAAAGAGGCTGAGAGAGATATATCCGAAGAGAGAGAGAGAGAGAGAGAGGCGAGATAAAGAGGTTATAGGTGAATGCTAAAGGTTATGCGAATACTGGGTCGATTGAGTTAACGTTGTTGGATGACTGCAACTGACATAGTTATCTTGTTTTTTTTCGGTTAGCTTGAAATTTAAAAGGAAAATTTATGTTCAATGAATTGAGAAATGAAATCAATTACGAAATGTGGCCACACAACGCAGACACACAAACAAACACACCAATACACACAAACACAATACAAAAATAAATTAAATTCTTTTCTCTCGATAACAGCCAAAATCAAGTTATATACAACATACAACTAACTTAATGAATAAAATGCGTGTTTCCAGAAAAGCTGAAGCCAAGAGAATATGATTAAATATGAATATATGTAGACATAGACCAAGAAGTATTGAAACATAATAATACTGTGACCAACAAAGTGGGAGGCATCTGAGACTGTATAGGCTCAACACCTGACATATTCTCAAGAATACACCCGAAACATTCTCTCTGGCTGAAAGTGATCTGATAATTAGCAAAAAAGCCCTGAAAAGTTTTAATTTTCGATTGCCACAGACACTTCAGTAGCTTAATTCGACACTAAAACGATTAAATCTAGTTGGTCAGACTAAAATAATTCGTGACTAATTGTTTCGTATGCTAATATCCATAAAAATATGTGATGACATTTCAGAATGTGTGATGTTTATCTGAAGTGAACACACATGAATCACAAATTATGTAAACATCTTGTAAAATAACTTGAAAATGCACACATGCATCTAGCATCTAGCATCTTGCATAAATGATTAGCAGACAAAAGAAGAACATCAACTTAAATGCATTCAAAAATCATACGATCTATTACACCGAAATTTGTAGTTATTAATCAAAAGGGGCGTCAAGTAATATGCCTTCAGCCTTTTGGCTTGCCTCCTTTTATCCCATGAGTCTTGTCATTCATCAAATATGCAAAAGCAGCAACTAGAACTACAACAATAATAACAACAACAACAACAACAATAAAGTGGCAAAGATTTACGACCTACTTTCATATGCATGACAGCTGCAAAATGCTCTAAAAGTGACTGACTGACTGACTAACTAACCAGAACCAGGACCAACAACCAAAAACCTGAAGCTAGGGTAACGTATACCCTTCTAGGATGCCGCCCCCTCTAAATTGCCTGTCATAAGCAAAAAGCAGCCGAAACTGACTTCCTTTTACTTGTATGCAAATGTCAGTGACTGCTGTTGAATGCTCCTTCTTGGGGGCTTCTTTGCCATCTACACTGGTGTTTGCAATTTGCATTACTCATTTGACACTTTGTCTATCAGGTAACACACAGAGAGGCAGAGAGAGAGAGAGATAGAGCGATGGCAGCGGTGGCAACACCTGGAACCGCCACCGAAAAACCTCGGTCCACAAAAGAAAACAAAATCCAAAGAGTCGAGACGGAGGCAAAAATGAAGACGAAGACGAACGTTGTGCGGTAGTAAGACGTTGATGAACGACGAAGTAACTCTCTGTCTGGGAAGCGCGCAAAGGCATACAATTTAATCCTTAAGTGCAAAGCCAACATGCAGCCAACAGACATGCAATTGCCAGAAACACGAGTCGGTGAATGGCAGAAGAGGGGGGGTGGCACAACACATATGTGTCTTGATATAAATCCAGAGAGCATGCAACATATATATATACAAACACAACATGAAACCACTAATTGAAGTGAAAGAAACAGATAGACAGACAGACGGAAGACAACAACTGCTTGGAAGTTTTGTATTAAAGCTGCTGCTTCTGGTGCTGCTGATAAGAAAAGAATGCATGAGTAAGCCCAAGCTGAGTTTTAATTAAGTCAAGGCAGACCAGACCCAGACCCAGTCTCAGACCCTGACTCGAAACCCACACACCCGATCCGATGTGATCCCAGACTTGTAATTCGCCAAGTTTCTCTTCTTCCAGACACAAATGCATACTAATTGGGGTTAACAAGTCGCATATTTGTTTCCTTTTTTCTTTACTTGTCTTAAAGCCTATCCTCTTTTTACTTAATCTTGAAGAAATAGAGAGGCACAAGCACAAAATACCTCCAACATAGACTCAATTATAATCCATTTCAAATGCAACACAAAACTCAGTTGATGCCGATGACGATGAAAAGCTGGAGAAGAGAAGAGATGTGACGGGAAGGGAAGGAAAGGAAAAGAGGAGGCCGCCAACCTTGACATTAGCCTTGCTCCAAGGCAAACAAAGTCTAACTGACTGAGTCACACACTGGCAAAGAGGGTGACACACACACACAGAGAGAGTCTTTGTCTGTCAGTCAGTCAGTCATTCAGTCAGGAAGAGGCATGCCATTCAAATTGTATATATACCTACAAACACATAAATAAAATGTCAATGACAAAAGATGCCAGCGATAGAGAGACAGAGACCACGACTGAAAGACTGAGAGGCCAAGAGAGGAAACATATTGCAATTCACAATTATGTTATGCAAATTTTCAAATGGAGGCATACTCATTTATAAATTATTGCACAATATTCTCTCGTAGAAGCGACGCGGTGGCTGCATTGCAGTCAATTTATTGTTATAAATTGTCTGCCAAAAGATTTTCTACAAGGGAAAACTACGTATGTATACATATGTATGTATAAGTATGTACATAAATAAGTAGTGATCAGTATAGAGAAAGACCAACCGAAAGCGAGCCTTGAACTTTTTCTCCAGTATAATTGAAAGGCAAATGTTGTGTACGTGATTCTTGTATAATTTGTTGATTGAATTTGACAGCAACGTAAGTGAGATGGATTAAAATAGTCACCTGCATAGCCAAATAAGATTCCATATGATTTCCATCTTCTGAAGCAATTTCCCTTCCTAAGATTTTAAAGGTAGGCTCATAATGTAGCTATTTTCGCTTAGAGGGTACAATAAAATCAGATAGAAAACTAAAGTAAACTCTTCAGTAGCTTGAGAGGCAGAGCCGATATACCCATATCTGTTTGTCCAAATCAAAACTTTTTAAGATTCTATTTCCGGCTTGTGAGTTCTTTGCTCGTCTCATGGACATTGATAAGAAGTTCTTGAAATTCGCTAGAGTAATCGAAATTCTGGGCAAAGAAAGTCAACCCAAAACTATTCTGCTTTCAACATAAAGCATAATAATATAAAATTGAATTAATTTTAGATAAATATAAGTTTACTTATTACTTGTCAAGAGCAAATTACTTAAACTATAAATTATAAATGACATGATATATGTATATATTTACTTGTTTTCAATCTGTACTAATGTGATTATTCTTTTTTGTTCTTGTTCTTGTTTTCATTTCAGGTAAGTGACGTCATTAAAAACAGATGGCAACGATTTAAAGCCTTTTACACATTGAAGACCGGGTCCAAGGGCCCCATTGTCAAGGACATACATTCATCATATGCATAAATGAAAGCCCAAATGGCAGCCAACAGTCAGGAGTGTCTGTCGCTGTGTGTGTGTGAATGTTTTGTTTGTTTTTTTTTTTGTTTGTGCTTTTTTCTGGGTTTTGCTACTTGATTGTTTCACACAATCCACACTCACACAAGGAAAGAAGATGGCCATAACCGAGCAGCATAACCAGTCAACAAACCCATTAAGCCAGCATTTATAACTCCCCGAATGTGAAAAATGCCGACGCTTGGCTCTCAAAAATGGCTGGCGAAAACTTTCATTATGGCATTTTATTGTCCTGGCGACCATTTGCTCCCCTCCTACATCACTACATATATATGTATGTATGTATATAGACGCTTTTAGCTCTAGTTACAGCTGCTTCTGATGTTCCTGTGTGTGTCTGTGTCTGTGTTGCTATGGCATAGAGACAATGACAATGACAATGACGACCACGAGAACCATCATCAGACATCAGACATTGCAGGATCAGGCATCCTGATGGTATCCAAAATGCTATGTCAAACGCGTATTTTGCTGCCCGCTGTCAGCACGAGAAATGTTTCTAGTTTTCTACTACTCTACATATGGGTGGAGGGGGGTATTGTGTTGTGCGGATGTGTGGGAGTGATTTCCTACAGCGGCAACAGCTGAGGGACATCATAACAAGTAAATGGTGTAACTGTTTTCTCTGTGTTCGCTCGTCAACAGTAAAGTTTTATGCCACCCCTCGGTTCGTTCTTGGGGTTTGTTTGGCTTTTTCGTTTACTTTTTCATCCCTCTCTCCTCTAGTTTGTTTTTTTTTTTTTTTTTGGTTTGTTTTGACAATAGCGTTGATAATTATTATTAGTTTTATTATGTAACTTTTGTGTCCTGTGCTGCTGCTTTGCGGCTTCTGTTTACATGGGCTTTGTGTCACTTTCCTTGTTTTTCTTTGATAGTCATTCGGTGGAGAAGACAGACGACGTACCAGGCGTACCATGTGACATGCTTCTCTTTGAGTGGAAAATTGAAACACTTTATTTTCCATCATTTTTCTAACGTGTGCATGTGTGTGTGTGTGTGTGTTTGTGTCTGTGTTTTCACAGGATGTTGGGCACAAATTAATTGTTTGATAATTAGACATAATTGTTATAGAAGAGCAATAAAAATTATAAATTCAATTATGTTAGCCAGAAAATGGGCAAATAGGAAATATTATAATTCACTTTAAACTAGAAAATTTTAACACACATTGGGTCAGACTAGCAGACAGATTTCTAAAACCTTTCAAAAAGAAACTCCAAATTCCGAGTAATTTGTCCCTTAGAGCTGCCAGATTATATGGACTACCTGAATGTCTATAAGAAGTTTAAGTCGATTCAAATAGCTTCAGATCTCTCTCAAATTTTTCCTTTTTTTTTCAAGTGGTAATGTAATCAAATTCATTCCTAATGTTTTCCTTATTTTCTAAAATGAAATTTTAAAAGTAATTTAATTTAATTTTTATTGTGGTTCAAAGCCTTTATTAAGCGGATGTTTTTGTTTATGTTTCTAAATTATTTTAAACTCAATACTTGGATATTTTCTTTGGCTTTAAGCTATTTAGAATTTGTAAGGTTTGTTTTTTGTTTAAGGAAAAGTTTTAAATGATATTTCAAGTTCTTTCTATATGGCTTAATTAAATAAAATGCAATTTAAAACCGTTCATTGTATATTGCACAATTGCTGTTGCCACTCCCAAGCTCAAAAAAAATAAAAAAAAACTCAAACTCTCTCTTCATTCCGACGACAAGAACCTGAAAAACGACACCAATGATTCGTGTGTTGGTTGTGTGTTCTTCTATGTGTATGTGTGTGTGTGTTTGTTAGTTAGATGGTTGTGTGTGTGTGTGTGTGTGTGTGTAGGAGGGTTTGAGTGTGCGTGTGTGTGCAGTTTGTAAGGATGAAAGAAGGGTCTACTCTCTGGCATTTTCCTTCCTTCTTGACGATTACGAAGACTTAAGGTTTAAGACTTCAACTCGCTCACACATGAGCTGATTACACGCCTTCTTCGTGCCCTTGCCCACTACCGATTTAACCGTCAACTCGTGCTTTTAGCCTTTTGCAGTGTGTTTCCTTGTGCAACTTGCGCGGTCGTTTAACTTTTGTGGTGGCGATTAAATTTCCAACTTCTTGGACTATTCCCTTTTCTCCTTCCATCACCATCATCATCAGCATTTCTGTTGAAAATTTCTTATTCATTTTTCTGCTTCTTATCATGTGTTTACTACACTGTAAAAATTCGAAATGGGTGGCCAAATGGGGGGAAACAAACAGAAAAATTGCACTGAGCGCATTAATTGAATTGTAATTGCCGACGTCGTCGTCGTCGTCGTCGTTGACTTCGTCTCTCTGTAAAGTGTTTTTATGTCTTGGTATTTTGTTGTTGTTGTTGTTGTTGTTACTGACGCTGCTGCCGCTGCTGCAATGTGTCGACGATTAAGAGACGTAGACGAAGTCGCAATTGGAGTTAGGAGTTGGGAGTTTAGTCAAGTTGATGTCGAGAGTTGTTGCCTCTTGCATGCCTTTTCAGCCTGCCAGTCAACTGGTTTTTCACAATCCATCCCTCCCCCTCCATCACCATCTCTCCTGTTGTTCCACGTTCTGTGAGTTTTCCATGCAGCATGCCAAGCATTTTGCCAATGTAATCGCTGATTTGTGTTCTGTTGTTGTTAGGTTTATCTAAAGGGTATCACGAGCGGGAATGATCTATTTGAAGGAAGCAATCTATTAAAAGTAGCCAATTGAATACAATTGAAATACCGTTTCATCAGTTTACACATTTTCCTTAAGTTATTTCGAAATATTTATTAGAATTTTAAAGCTTAACAAAAGTGTTGCAACTTGGCAGAAGAATTCAAAATTCTTATACAGACGCCTAAGCTGATTAGAAAACTCAACTACTAAATATTCTAAGAATCAGAAAGTAAATGCAAAAACCATTGAATGCATTTTTAAACATTTAATCACCCATTGCATTACACTTCATCCATTTTATAGGCTATCATTAGGTCTATTTGCTGGAGGTTTTTTCTATCATTGCATTCCATTCGCTTGTTGTCGCTGTTGTTGGTGTTTCGGTTTGGTTCTTTGGTTTTTTGTGTGGCATGCTACATTGGTTGTGGCTATTGTGTGCCCACTCTCTTATGTTCACTATCGCCGGCAGCCACTCCCCTTTATTTATACATATATGTTTTGTTTTTGCAACGGGTTGCTTTAAGGACATTGAAGGTGAACAACTGAACAACAGCTGCCGCCTGGAACTGGTTCTGCTGCTCTCTGTCTTAGTTTCTCTTGTGCTTTTGCTTTTTTAAGTAAGTTTTCTAACAAAAACTTGCTGGATTGTGCAGTTGAGTTACATTCACTGATTAGAACGTGGCAAGTTAAATTTCCTTCACTTCGTTCCCTCCTTGTGCTGCTGCCGCCATTCCTCTTCCTGTCTTGGACAGCTTACATAAATTCGCGTCACTCATACGCCACGTGGGACGACGGCGGATTGCATAAAACTGATTTTGAGTTTCAGTTCTGCACAGTTGAAAGTGTTTGGTATTGGTTTCATTTCGCGTGCTTGTTTACTGTGTGTTCTGTGTTCTGTTGCATGTGGCAATTGTTTTGCTTTCATTCTTTTATTTTCTCTCTCCGCACACCAATCCTCTTTCATTGTTTGGTTTTTTTTCTTTTTTTGTTCCTCTGCATTTTATTTGCACAATCAATTTATTACCTCGAATGGTAGAACTGCCCCCATTTTACACATTATTCACGTATTTTTATTGGCCAATATGATGCCCCGGCGACTTCGTTTCTACGACTTGGTCTCCCACTCTGTTGACTACCAGCGGCTCATGGTGAATGCCACGCCTGTTCATTCTGGTCAAAAACCCATTTAACCCCTTTATATATGCTTTTTAATTTTCTTCTCTCTGGTGGGAGTTTGCTTGACTAGTGTTTCTTACTTCTGACTGCTGGCTTCTCCCCTATCCATTCATATTGTTCTTGTCCATTGCATTCCATTTGAGTTGGGGGTCGTTGTCGTCGGTGCCTGCGGCAACGGGAGCCAAGGCAACAGCTTGGTTCAGTAAATTTTCCAACATAATTGAGGTGTTTGCAATTTGCCCAGTCATATGGGCTCAATTTGGGATCCATTTGGGCAAAACGGAAGAAATGTAAAAATTAAAAGCCTCAACAAAAAAATAATAAATGTTTTGTTCTTTCTTTGTTAACAAACACATTTGCTTAAAAACAAATGAATTCAATATTTATATACAGTCACAATGCTTTGTAAAAAACGCCAATTCATTTAATTATCAGCCTAGTTTCGGTTCACCCTCTAAGACCTAAGGCATAAACCGATTTCCAATATTTTCAAAACTTTAACTTATAAGGATTAAAAAACGCATGAGGCTTAGTGTGATAAGAAAAATCGATACCTAGCAAAACTCTGAGATTCTTCCTGGCTATAAGTTCATCTCAATCGAATATTTTTCAATCGTTCCTAATTTAAAATAATAATTAATTGATCGCCCAGACGCTCAATTAGCTCAATTAAATCAAACATTTCAAATTCCATACGAATGAACTATGCAAAACTCTTTTTCCTTTAAACAGCATAACTTAACTCCATACTCAACTCAACTCGAGTCGACTCCATTAATCAAACAAACGACATAAAAAAAAAAAAACCAAGAAATACAAATGAAAAGAAATTCTAGGAATTTTCTTGCATAAATTTTTTAATGTGCAACACTTCCCATTAAAAGCTGAGCGAATGCCTTGCCTGGGCTCTGGCAACGCCAACAGCAGCAGCAACTACAACTACAACTACAACTACAACAACAACAACAACAACAACAACGATAATAAACAAACAGCATTTGAAGCTAATAAATTTCATAACTTGAAACTCACAGAAGGAATATGCATACAGTCAACCACAAATAATTATGTACACAAACGCCAATAGTTGCCTTTGAAGTGTAGTGATGTTGCCTTATTCGGGTTTAAAATAGAAATGATATAAAGAAATTTAGAAAATCATATCAATGAAAGATTATTCTAATATCGATATATTCAAAACCCATTGTAACAAAGAGACTTTCTTTATCCTTGTTTATAAGGATTGCTGGGACAACAAATGTATCAAATTTCAACAGTATAATAAAACCATAGTTAATAATGCTTTTCTATGCAAAGACAAAGAGACTCAACTGTATTCTCTGGCATATGTATACAAACATATAATATATATATATATATATATATATATGTATGAATGTATGCAACCAAGCCAAGTAAGAGGCGAAATCATATAAATAACAAGTTGCCGAGTTGCTGCAGCTTCTCTTCTCGGCTTTTGAAACAGTTTTTCCTCGCTTTCATAGAATAAAAGATTTGTGGTTGCAAAAGTTGCATCTTCAAGCACAAAATAAACAAAATGCAAAATGGAAAATG
Organism: Drosophila tropicalis; assembly: GCF_018151085.1. NCBI lineage: Eukaryota > Metazoa > Arthropoda > Insecta > Diptera > Drosophilidae > Drosophila > Drosophila tropicalis. The sequence continues at coordinate 2,827,010 of NW_027172929.1, read as the reverse complement.
AAAAATATAACTAGTAAATAGTTGCCTGTAAGTGGAAACTAGAGCGAAAAGGACACAGTAGACAGAGAGAGAGAGAGAGACACAGAGAGAGAGAGAGATAGAAGCAGAGAAACTGTGAAGCCAAGAAAGTTTATTTTCTTATGACTATCAAAGTTCGTTTATCAGCTGTTTCTTATTCCATTTTAACTTCTACCCTATACCCCTCCCTACCAACCATTTCTTTACTCAACTTCAACTTGGTTAATTGTCTAATTATGCATAATTCATGAACTGACTATTGTGTGTGGTCTCCTATTTTTGCCATGAAAAAGTTTTCAAATTTTTAATGAATTTTATCCTGATACCCTTCTAGAATAGGATAGAAGAAAATCTTACAGTTAATGTCAATGTCTGCAAGAGCATCTAACCTTCGGCATTGCCAAAGTCAACTATTTTACTATTTTTGCTACTTCCATTTCGACAAGTTTTCTGTCAAATTTGTTTGTCTTCAATTTGATTTACTTAGTTTGTGTTGAAGCTCGCAATTAAAGCACTTGAGACGCTACATTCGGTTTCCTGTCCAGCATTTTGGTAAATGATTTCCGTTCTTTTGGGTGCTGCTGCATATTCCCTTCTCTCTCCTTAAACTTTTAGTTTTGTTCTATCTATCTTAATACCCTAGTATCAAAAGCGCAAATGGTATAAGCCAGATGTTTGACAAAAAGTCAAACTAAATGATGATAAACTAAATTGGGATTAGAATTATAAAGAATATTGACCGAGAAGTCTATGGGGCAGGAGCATTTAAGATAAAACGAGTGTTTAGATGAGTTCTTCAGGGATACAGGGTATCTCATGGTCCACAGCAAATAACATGTGGACTCCTTTTTTTTGAGTATTTTTTGTTTTTTGCAATTCATTCAAATTCATTTTGAAGCTGCCACACACATGTGGTGGCCTTTCCCGCCGCGCTCCATCAGTTCCGATTGAGGAGGGATGCCAAAAGAGAGGAGCAAAGCGCGATCTCTTTTGGCTTTTTCGTTTCCATTAAATGCTTGTGCGTGCCAGTTTGTTTGTTTGATTTAATTTTTCTTTTTGTTTTTGTGTGTGTGTGTGTGTGTGTATGTTGTTTTTTTTGTGCAACGCTATGTAGCTAGCTGTAAATTGATTCTCACTCTCACGGCACATGAAGTCGTCGTAGTCGTCGTCGTCGTCCATCCAGTCATCCAGTCGCGAGCTGCTCATGGCAATGACTCAAAATGTTTATAGACCATTTTAGTTGAAACGAGAACGTTTTGCATTTTATACGTTTTTTTTTCTCCTCTCTTCTCTTCTTTTTGTTACTTTTTGAATAGCAATAAAGTGCAGTAGCAAAATTGAATAAAAGTGAGACCGGAAGTGTGTGCTTCTGATTGTGATTGTCGGCTAGAGGAGCCCCGAGTGGTTGCTCTATGCTCTGACGTTTATATATCTACATACATACATACAAATGTAGAGTGTATTGGGGGGAAACCTCTTTCAGTTCATGGCCGATCCGTTGTTATTGTTTCATCATGGGAATATTTAGTTTTTGAACTGTGTGAGACTTAAATGAACGATTGCCAACGGGGGAGGCGATGCATGTCGATGTAGTCCATTTCAAAGTTAGCCATTAGCCAAAGAGTTAATCAGACAACAAAGTAATTGAGGTATATAAGCTCTTAAATATCAATTTTGATTAGATTAGGTCTTTAAATGATAGTACGCCATGACAAAATCGATTCCAATATAAATTCATCTTTTGATTCTCACAGGACTTATCACTTTAAACGGTATTAAGCAATTAATTTGGAAATACATATACAATAAATTTAATTACTAAGCGCACTAACTGCTGTCATCCGTTTTTTTTTTCTAATGTATTTTGCGTATTTTGGCAAATCTCATTAAATGTAGCAATGCTTGTCAAACTATCAAGAGAATATGTTGAAAATTTTCGACCATAGAAACCACAAAGCATTTTCGTGTTAATACAAAAGTCAACCACAAAGGCAAACAACATAATTCAAAACACAGGCAGAAACAAACAGTACCTGCAGATATGTATACAGTACTTGGCAAAAGTTTGTATACAAACATAACAAAATACGTACTTGGCAAAGCGGCAGAGATTCGATTTTAATTAATCGATTGTCAATAGATCCCCCTGAGCCAATCTCATATTAAATAATGCAATAAATGAACTCTTGGACAGCACTGTGCAACACATCTAGCACATAATTTAGCATATTTATTTGGGCGAATGAATTATTATTATTGCGACCAAAACGAGCAAAGCTAAAATGATGCCAACATCATCACAGCGTTGCCCTTAGGCCAGGACACCGGCTAAACTCTTAGAGCCTTTAATCCGATTCATATCAAGCTGATAATTGGGGCATGTTGTGGGAGGAGGAAGAGCATAGAGAATTGCATCTCTTTTACACAAAAGACACAAGCGGGACTGCAGATGGGCCAAGAGGGGGGATTCATTACAAGTTTCTGTTAATGTCATTGTGATGTGCAATTAGGTTCACTTCGTGCTCCAATTTCAGTTATTTGTAGTTATTTAAGTTTATTGATTTTATGACCGGAAACACTTTACACACACACACACACACCAGGAAGGCAGCAGCGGTTGATAGTGTGTGTGTGTGTAGAGGATAGAAAATTTTTGTAAATGTTTTCATTAGACCAACTTTGATTACATGCTAAGCTTCATCTCCATCTTCTTCCCTGCTCTTGTGCGCCTTTCCCTGTATAATAAAGTTTGGAGAAAAAAGTCCAGGGGCATTTATTATTTAAATGATTTTATGTGTTCCACACACATACACACAGCATTTATTTGAATGTATGTGTGCGTGTGTGCTTAGGAGATATGTTTGGGGGGAAAAATGGAGGCATATATGTACATACATATATTGCTTATGGATAGGGGAGGATGAAAAGCGTTGGCTTTTTTGGTTTTTGGGTTCCAGAGGCAACAGCAGCATCACTTCAAAAGTCAATTAAGTCGGACAGTTGGGTTTACGGGGCCACGCCCATAAACAAATACACATACACACTCACACATTGATTGCCTGTTACATTTTCACGCCTTATCTGTGGGTATATTTTCTCCTTCCATTTGTCCTACCCCATCTACATATGTACATATATATTTCGGTATCGTTGCACTCCATCCCTATTCATAGGTCTTGTGCCTAATCCGTTTCGATTTCAAATAAATTCATTTTGTTTATTTTCCACATTTCGTATGCTGAAAGTTTTCTCACTCTCCCCTAAGTTAGGCTTGTGGCTTTTCCTTTTTCACTCAACAAACACACATGGAGAGACAGGAGAGAGATAGAGGGAGAGTGAGACACGTCGTTTTCCATTAAATTTGCCTATATAAAGGAAAAGAAATGTCAAGCCAAGAAGTTTCATATGAGATTTTTACTTTTGCATTTCTACCTCTTAGAAAGTTAACTTCCAAAACAGCAAACAGAAAGAAAACATACACAAAAAAAAAAAAAAACAGAGAAAAAGGTAAAAGAGAATAAGACACGCATATTCTTACTTACACTGAGCAAAACTTTTATGCGAGTTTTCTTTACCCAGCAGTCACTTTGAGTGACAGGTATGTCTAGCTTTATAATGATCAAATTTAGGTTGAAAATATATGGACCGATAGATGTCTTAGACATACACCCAAAAAGATATTTTCAATAAAAAGTTGCTCAATATTTAGACATTAGACAGACGTTTATATTACGACGTAAACTAAATAATAAATCAATCATTAAAGTTATAGGGAATTATCGCTAAAATATAGCACAAATTACTTGTAAGCTTTACAACAGGGTATAACAAATTCGTTGCCAAAACTCTTAGGGGATTTTGGTGTTTTCTATACTTGAACGAGAAACCTGGATATATCGTTTCAATTTCTTTTCGCAGTGCTAAGACCAAAGAAAACTGGAACTACTCTCCCTCTAACCGACAGCGAGGGCCGCTCTGTTCCCTAACATACAATCAAACACACACATGGCGTATGCGTAACCCATAAGGACTCTCAAAGTCCCTTTTTGTTTCTTGCCTTATTTTTGTTTACCTGTTTCGTGTTGTTGCAACATTGAAGATAAAAAGCAAAAGTTAAAACCATTTCACACGCAATTTTTAGCCTACTGTTTTGGTCACTGGGGGAAAAGGCAGAAGCTGAGCTCCAACTCATGCTACTGCTACTACTCCTTCTCCTACTCCTACTCCAGCTCCTGCTCCTGCGTGTTCTCTCAACTCACCTGAGCTGGAAAGCCTAAACAAATGCAACACTTTCGGGAGCACAAAGTAACAGCAAGACAGCAGACTACAAAATTTATTTTGCTACATAGGCACAAACAACAAATACGAAAGTTTTATTTTGTTTTTTGTTTTTTTGAGTGGGTAGGGGCTGGAATGGTTTCGATGGTAATGCAGTGACTGTATCTACATAGATTACTTGGGGCGTTTAAAATGTAAATTAGCCGAGTGTAGGGGAATATATATGTATGAACGTATATATTCACTTCTCATACTTACTTAATGATATTTTGTGCAATTTCAAATTGTTTTTCAAGAGATAGATAATGGCTTGCTGAAAACTTGAACTCATTTCAAATGCTTTAAAAATTTTAGATAATTTTTGAATTATGCAAATTTTTAACTTTTTAATAATATAATTAAGTCGTAAGTATTTAAGTAAAGTAAACATTTTCATGTCAATTTCCATTTAGTTAGATTTTGAAGATGTTTGCTGTGGCTATTGATTTTAATAGTAAATTTTGGTGCTCCAAGTTCAATATACTTTGAATTTTACACTCTTTGGTCTCAACAATCTGAATGTTCATACAGACGGACAGACGATGTCTAGTGGCTAAATTGACTTCGCTGTTGGTGCAGATTGAGAATGTATATACACTTTTTACACATAGTTCACATTATTTAATAATTTTTCATAAATTTTTTGTCAGATGAACTAATAAGTGCCATTTTTTTTTTTTAAGAAATCAGCTGGCCTTACTTATTTACATATATTCATTGCATCCTAAGGGCAATTCCTTTTTTCTTTTTTGTCTATCTGGATGAGACTAACCTGACCGTTTTTATTTGAAGCTAATCACGAACTTGTGCTGGCTATTTTCTTCTACTTTATGTCTCATTTTTTATTATCGCACTTAAATATCAAACAATAAACCTCGACTCGACCCTAACCTAGCCCTCTTCAAATGTTTAAGTATCTGCCATCTATTCTTGTTCTTTCTCTTCACTCTGTTTGTAACAGTATTTACAAGTCTTACCTTTTTTATTGCCAACCCACAATCAAACTGTCTAAAAAAAAAAAAAACCTAAATACCAGAAAGCAGCAACAGCCAAAAAACAACAAAAAATAAAATAAAAACGTAAACCAGAGGGTAAACCTAATCAAATTTGGGAATACGATTCGTTTTGCTGGTCTCCTGTTGCAAACCCTCAGGGTGGTGTTGGGTGTTGGGTGGTGGAGTAACGAAACTCCAATTCACCTGCAAGCTTCCTTTTATTTATTTTTTGTTTTTACGAAGGATATTCCCGCACCCGATATTCCCAGGCTTTTAATAACTGAACAAGCCGCTCATTAATAATTTAAAATAGAGCAAAAATATGCAATATTTTTGTGCTCCCCCCAAGAGAGAGAGAGAGAGAGAGATAGAGTGAGAGAGAGAGAGAGAGAGAGAGAGATACATGAAACACGTTGCTTGTGGCACGCTGTTGTGGCACGTTGCCTTGCTTCTCGTGTGGTGAATTTTGCTTTTGTTTTGCTGCTGTGGAAGTTAAGAGAGAGAGAGAGAGCGTGCCACTTAAGAGTCTCTTTCGATTCACTGGCATTCCTTCATTATTGGGGTCTCTCTCGCTCTCGCTCTGGCTATTTGTTTCGATGGTGTTGTGGCATGCCCTTACACTTGGGGATCAGTGGCGGATTTTCAAAGTAGTAGTTGTAGGTAATGAAATATAGAAATGTGTAGTAGAAAATATTTGACAACCGTTTAAAATTAGTTGCAGTCGTTTCGATGAATAATTCCCTTGGTATTTGTGGCAAACAAAATCAAAACACAAGCGTATCTCAGGGTAAGTTTGGTCACTACCAAAATCATTAAAGTGCCTTTTAAAATTAAATGTACTTTGCCATATGAGTCATTATAATATTAGAGAGCTTAGATTTTAAACAAATGTTTAACTTGACTTTGAACCCTCTCTATTTTGATTTAATCAATGCAGGAAATGCAGGCAGGTGGATTCTGAAACAGTTGTTCGACAAAGTAATCAGTCGCTTGTAATTAACAGATTTTGCAGGAATGCGCCAACCACATTTGCCTTTCATTTTAGCCCAAATTTATTTTAAATTTGATATGAATGCGCTCCTGGTTGCTTTGGGGATTCGATGATTCATGCTTTTTGACTGACGCTGCTGCTTGGATCCCTCTCTGCCAATGGCTTGGCTCGTGCATAAAACAATGGCCACTGGCAGCAGAGTTTTGCCCATTGCCCGCTGTTGTTGTTGCTGTCGTTGTTGTTGTTGCTGCTGCTGCTGTTACTGTGTAGTATAATTTATTTTTATCCCCCACTTCCTTGTAACAAATAAAAACAAAAATTTCTGTAGTTGCTGTCTTTTGTTTACTTTGCTTACGCTGTAATTTGTTGTTGTTGTTGTTGTTGTTGCTATCTGTGACGTAAGTTAAACAAAGCTTAGCCCCTCGTTCTCTCTCTCTCTCTCGCTCTCCCTTTATCTCTCGATGGCGCTCTTTCGTTTTTGCCGGCGGTTGGCTTGAATGAAATATCATAGCTGAAAACAAAATTCACCACAGCAACACACCAACAGTCAGCAGCAACAGCAGCAGCAACGGCGTCGACAGCGACAGCAGCAACAGCAGCACTGCAATTTTGGTGCTACTACTTTGGCATTCGATTCAGTTCACAATTGAACGTTCGCCGTGGCTGACGCTTCTCTCTGTCACTCTCTGTCCTCTCTTTGCTTGCGAGTGTGTGTGTGTGTGTCTGTCTCTCCCACATATAAAAACAGACGCACGCATCCCCCGCTCGCACTATAGAGTCCACGAATAAAAGTGTGTTTTTTGGGGGCGCTCCCGCTAGCAGCAGCAGCAGCAGCTCTCGTACGTTGTTCGTGTTCTCGTTATCTGTCGTATCTGTGGTCTGCGTGTTTATTTTTTATTTTTCTCCGCTCTCAGTGGCTCTCAAACCTACATCGTGTGGTGTGTGGTGTGTGTGTGTGTTGTACGTCATAGAAGCGTTCAGTCAGTCAAACAGTTACGTGCTGCTTCCGTTCCGTTTTGCCGCAGCATCATAAATCAAAACTTAAAACACAAAACAACAAATAAAAAAAAAAGTACACAAAAAATCAAGAGTAATAACAACAAATGAATAAATAAAATAATCATAATCATACTTAATAATTTTCCCTCTCTGTTTATTCCGCTTCTTTCGTGTGTGTGTGTGTGTTTGTGTTTGTATTTAGTTTAGTTTAGTTAGTTTAGTCGTTTATTTATACAGCCGGACCAACTAAGGGGCAGCTTAAATTTTCACAGATCTAACAATTTCAAGCCACTTGGAACCTTATCCATTAAGATATGTAGAGATAAGTACTCGTGATCTGGCCAGATGACCAGATATAGTAACATTGATCATAGGCATATAAACTACAATTCAAGTAATTACAGTCCCCTCTGTTATACTTGCTATGCCTGCCCACGGGTTGAAGTGCGTTCGAATTGCTCTGAAGGTTATACGGAAACACAATTTGATATTGTTTTTTTGTTTTTTGGTATCTCTCTACTCTTTCTTTTTGTTTATTTTTATTTATTTTTGGCAATTATGACTTTAGCATTTTTTATGATGCTCAATTTTGCCATGAAAAATAGAAGATAGTTAAATAAATGTATATACCTACCTATAATTTATCAAGAAAAAAAAAAAGTTCAAGGCGGTGCGTGACTTTGAAGTTTAAACAGTTTTCAGTTTAGTTTTTTGTAAAATGTTGCTCTATTATTATCGGAATTTGGGAATCTATAAGATGAAATTATAGTTAACAGAAAGTTGAAAATGTTTTCACATTGATTTCTAAAAGGTTTTCGATCTCTAATGAATTCTTTGAAATTCCGTTGAGTATAAATAATGCTACTGAATCAAAGAATTTATTCTACATTCTAAATAAAACTATGTCAGACTGTCCTCATCAAAATACTATTAATTAGACTAGGAAGAGTAAATTCACTTTCCCGTAGAGTTGCAAAGATAGTAAGCAATTGTGGGGCGGAGTGTAATGCCAGTCTGTTTAGTCAGCTGACTAGAAAATAGTCGCGCTCTCGTGCACAATTTGCATGCATCAGATCAAAAAAATGCTAAGACTGTGACGCAAATACTTACATGCACTGCAGTCAATTGCTCTAAAACTGTAAGAATGATAAAACAATGGGAGTCATTTGAACGCAAAAAATATATCTTTAGCCCTGTTACTAATACTGTTAACTTTTATATTATTACTTTTCGTGATCTCTTATCAATTGACTATGGTGTGTGTGGCCTTTGACCCAGTGGTACTCATACAGACAACATAGACACCTGGCAATGGTAATGATGGGTGTAATGGATGGTTCGGGTCTTGTTGTGCTATGCCTCTTTTAAGCCTCAGTCCGCCCACGACCTACTCACGTTCAAATCATGTAATCAACATTGCGTATACGTAATAAACCAAGATGCCCGGGCGTTTTGTAAAGAGAAAGAGAGAGAGAGAGAGAGCCTTTTTTGTTACGTTCCACAAGCCGGCAATGGCATAAGAGCAACACAAACACACACACGCATTGAAGAGAAAGCAAACGTTAGAAGGGAAAGAAAATAAAGAGAGAGCTCTCTCTTTGAACGACGACGATGATGACAATGATGGTGGCGGTGTTGGTGATGGTGTTCGTAGTAGTAGTAGTAGTAGTGGCCCACCACCCTCTCTCAATAGTCAGCTTCTTCAATCAGGTGGTGGGCGCCCTTGCGCTACTTTCATGGCAGGCGGCAGGCAGCAGGAACAGGCAGAGGGAAGGTGGCAGGCTTCGACTACTTCGTCGATTCATTCGTGTAACGTAAAATTGTCGACGTAGTCTTCTTCGCGCTGTAGTAAAAAGCGTCGCTGTTGCTTTTGCTGCTGCTGTTGCTGTTGCTGCTGCTGCTGTTGCTACTGTCGACGTCCTGTTATGTCCCGTGTATCTTGTTGACCTCATTTCGTGTGCGAAACTCAAAGCGGCAGGTTGTGTGATCCGGATAAAAAACAAGATATTTAAATAACTTTTTCAAATTCTTAACGAACTAAAAAGACATTAATAAAACACAATTAACCAGAAGTTAAAAAATAATAAAAAAAAAAAAAAATGTAAAATAGTGGTAGAATTTTTTAAAATTTATATTGTGATTTTTATTTTGAGTTTTTTGTGTTCGTTTTGTATTTTCTTTTTTTTTGTTGTTGTTTGTTTAATACACTACAGCCACCACCCTTAGCCACAATGGCAACAACAACAACCCCCAAATAACAGTAAAAAGAAAAAAAATCGAGCGTAAGAGCGGCGACATTTGCTCTTTGTTGGTATTGTTGTTATTGTTGTTGCTGTTACCATTCTTGCTACTGTGTTGTCTGTGGTCGTCGTCGTCGTCGTCGTCATCGTCGTCTCGTCCCATCGAGTATCTTTCATAATGACTTTTATTTTATTGTTGTGTTTTGTCTGTAGATAATATTTGACCTCGTTTTTATTTTTTATGCATAACTTCGTTGTTAGCGATAACAGGGCGCCGAGTGTAATATATCTAAATACTCTCTAAACACCCGATATCTCCTGGATATTCATAAAGTGAAATTGATAAAAAAACAAAATAATAATACAAAAAAACATACACACAAGAAAAAACATTAAAACCAACACGAAAACTGCAAGAAAAATTCATCAAAATGTTGTCTGGCGTGCCATAAATGAAAGTTTGCAACCAAAAAAAATAAATTAATAAATATTAAACACCACAAAAAAAAAAGAAAAAGAAAACTTAACCAAACATATTCATTTTTTTTTTTAACGTGAGTGCGTGTTTGTTTGTTGCGGTTCCCCATCCGCCCAACTGCCAAGAATCAAGAGATCGAGCAAACTACCAACCAACTGACCTCTCTCAGTTGTGTGTTTATTGAATTCCCTTCTGAAACGAGAAAAAAAACAGCCTCAAAATTGCCGAATTAATAAATCAACCAACTAAAATTAACAACAACAATTTTGGTGCCGGTGCGTATAAACATTAAATTATGTACATACATAGTTAAATTTAAGTATGCAAGCTAACTGTAACAGTGTGTGAGAGAGAGAGAGAGAGAAACCCTCATTGTGAGATAGAGAGCGAGAAGGCGTAATAATGCCTTCTCTCGCAAATAAACAAATTTGATATTTTTAATTCAATTTTGTTGGTTTTTACCTTTTGTTTTCGTACAAGAATTTCTTGTGGGTTTATTTTTAATTTCAACAGAATTCTCTACTTCATTTCTCGATTTCTCTCACTAGCATTTTGTTTGTGTCTTTGTGTGTGTGTGTGTGTGTAATAAAATTATATTTCTTCTTTTAATTTTGTTTATTATTTGTTGGTAATTAAAATATATAAACAATTTAATTGTGCGAAATGATATGAGTAAGAGGGAAAATTAAAAGTTTCCATGATGATGGTAAAAGAAAAACAAACCAAAAATTGAAAACGATTGAAATTATATTTAAATTCAATGGGCATATTTATTTTAAACAAATTTTGTTTTTAAATACCTACATATTTACATTCAACAGTCAGAGATGGAAAAAAAACTTTCCTAAAATAAAATTGTTAGTTTTGATTGATTAATTAACAAATTATTCCCTGAATATGAATATATTTGTATATTATTAAAATGAAGATAAAAATTGTTTTCTTTAGCAACCTTAATCAATGGCCAAATAACATTCCTCATTCAAGGAAATGATTGTAGTGGACATTAAATTCAACTTTAATTTTTGAATGATTCATGCGTTTGGAAAAAATTCTCCCAATCAGACAAAGATTTAACACGCATACATTCCATACACATTCCACATACACATGTATGTATGTGTATGTATAAGTACACATATTTAAAATAAATAAATACAAAATATATAAATTTATGTGCCACATCAGTATACAGGGTGATTTCTTTTTGTATATTTGTTTGTTTTTTCAATCCACCCATAAGGAACATTTATTCGACAAAAATCTCCTTATTTTTGCTGACTTTGAGCCGCTTCAAGAATGACCCATTCATAGAGTCAAAAGGAGATTAAAAGTTGGTTTCTACAAAAAAAAAACTTCTACTATTGAAAAAATCCATGCGAATCACAGTCTTTGAGCATTATCAGTTTGTTTTTCAAAACTTGATTGTTTCCTCTATTATGGACTAAGTTTATTTCAACTAAATGAAGTCTTGCGAAAGGTCAATTCTGAATGCCGACGATGGTCACCCAGTATTTTGTATGTGTTTTTCGAAAAATATGCATAAAAAGTCCATTGAAAATGTTATGCAAATATTAAAACATGAAACCCGAAAACGTAACGTAACGCCCAGTGTGTGTGGAGCCAGGGAGAAAGAGAGATAGAAGGCATCAAAGTAAATTTTATTAAAATTAAGCGTAAATATTTTGACAGACGCAAAAAAAAAAAGGAAATAAACGAAGGAAGCAAAAGAAAAGCACAAATAAATGCATTTAATTGAAAAATTGTGCAGTGGCTAAAAATTTATTTAAAACCAAAAAGAATCTGTATATAATATATACCATCTTCATATACACATATATATATACTACATGGTCAGTAGTTGAAAAACCAGTTTAAGTCAGCTTGCCGCCCCAAAAGAGCAAGAGTCAAGACACACAGAGAGAGAGAGGGGAGAGATGGAGAAAAATTGAGCCCTCATCATGTATGGGGCAGCATTATTTACAGTGTGTGCAATTGAAATTAATTCAAGTTGAATTGAACTTGTTTTATTAGAACATTGACCCAAGCGTCGGCGTTTGTGTCGCGGACGTCATACCTCCTCGAGTTGCCCCAGGGCACTCTCCTCTTCTTCGACCGATAAGGAAATCAAATCGTATCGAAAATTGTATCTCGACTATGTATAACCACCGCTTAACCGCCCCAGAGTACCTCTAATCATATGTTTAATCAGGCATTATGCTTTATGGAAGCACTTTACTCTTATCAGATATTTGTCTATATTTATATATATACATATGTATGTATATGTACATATGTAGTAAATATCAACAAGGCATCCAAAACTCATTACCAGAGAAACAAACACAGATAGCCGCAGAGGCAGACAGACAAACAGACGGACAGACAGACAGACAGTGGAGAGAAAGAGATAGAAATGAATAAGCCGAAACTAGGCAAAGATAGAAGCAATTTTTTTTGTATTTTGTGATTGATTTATTTGTTAGACTCGACTTTCCATATCGGTTATATGCGATTAGTGCAATTTAATTATAAATTGATGTTGTTTTCAGAGTAATTAATGCCGCCTTAGAACAAGTTTTGATCATCATTTTTGATGGCTAAATCAATTACAAGTCGGATGAAGGATTGTCTAATAACATTTTTATATTGACTTTCGGTTTGCCATCTAGGTCAGTTAACCTTATGAAATTAATGATATTTAAAATGAATTAACTAATAAATGAATTTCCGTTTTGAAATTGATGAGTTAGTCCAAAAACTAGGCCTAATTTCTCTAATTACGAAAAAAAAAGAAGAGATTTTCTACTTATAGTTGGGCCTCGCCTAATTTGATATATACTTACATACCTACCAAATTGGATCATTTCTGATGACTAAATCAAATCGGTCAGCTATGAGGGCGAGAAGAGGCGGAAGAAAAAGGCAAAGTCAAAAGAAAAGGGTCCCACAAAGGTAATTAAGATTTTCCAGTTGTTGGTTGGGGAGTTTTATTTTCTTCTTCCATTTCATTTCATTTTGTTTCGTTTCGCCCCCCGACAAAAGCAAAAAAAAAAAACCTATATATTTTAATTTTAATTAGATTGTGTTTGAGTGTGTGTGTGTATTTGGTTGTTGTTCGGCTCCACCTCTGGCTGGTCGGTTGCTTTAGCAGACATCTTATGGCGATTTGGCAACTCTGATAAACGAGTGGCAAACACGCAAAGTTAGTCAAAAAGTTCTGACGCGACTGCCGTGTGCAAAAACTATTAAAACAGGTGGGCAATAATACGTCAACTCCATGCAACTGGTTGACTAATTTTGTGTTCCTACTTCTTGTTGTTACCAAAATGAGTTTCTTATAAAGTAACAGCAACAAAAACCAACTAGCACATACATACATACAGACTTCTTATCGGACACGCCCCATCTTTTGCCTTCGATTTTACCGATAAAAAGAAAAATAGTTCTATATGGTAATAAAAACTAGCTGCCTTGAAAAGCGTGTTTAGCATAAAAATCATATAAAATAAAATATGTTAAATGAGTTTGAATGAACGACATTGTCCGACGGTCTGACGAATCGGCGGATCCGTTCACTCACCGGAAAAACAAAAAAATCAGACCCCAGGCCCCAAAGGCGTGAAGCCATTCAATCTAATGATGGAGAGTAGAGAAGAGGAGCAGAAAGCTACAATATGTGTGTGTGTGTGTGTTTCCCTGGGGGGAATTATTTATATTTTGGTATAATTTTTGATGGTTTTTTAATTTTATTACTCTTTGGTTATTTTTTTGTGTTTATGTGTGTTATGTGCTAATGGAATGCTGATGAATCGGTATACATATTTTGAATAAATAAAGTGAAATAATTAAAAAGAAATATTCCCCTGAAGTTAGATCAATTAAGTTTTTAGTAAGCTCTCCACTTGAAAACTTCAACAAAATTTAACAAATCTTTTAATTTCATTTCATTAGTTGAGTGGCATTGGAATATATTATAAGATCGAATTGGATATAGGGAGTTAGACTTTTCTAACCAATGTCATGTGAATTGTGTAGAGGGAAATTAGTTATTTATAGCTATGTATGTATATAGTATTCAAAGGTCGTGATATTTACTGACTAAGCCTATTATCATAAACAAGATAAGCAGCTATTAATTATTTCCCATGGAACTAGTAAATTGCAACAAACATTTGCATTTGCTTAATGTCAAACAAGTTTAGCATTTTCCTTTTGATTTTCGGACACTTTCTCTAAAAGATTAGAAAAATTACATAGAAATGAATAAGCATTTCAGTTTAGAAAGAGAGAGAGAAAATATATAATGACTCAAGCTATTAGGAAAATATTTTTATGCAATTTTTCACACTTTTAGCTAGATTTGATTTAATTAGTTTTAAACACAAGCATTTTAATTAATGTTTAATCGGTTTACGCTTTCCCTTTTAGTTGGCTAATCTTCTTATGCACTTAAAAAAAGCAAAACAAAATGCATACAATTTAATATAATTGGTGAAGAGAAAAATGCGAAATAGTGGAAATGGATTGAATTTCATTTATGCTGAACTCGGGCTCATTTGGATGCCCTGACCGTTGGCTGGCGTCCGTCCCCTTCGGGTGTATCAATTATAACCTTTCACACTGAACACTCTGGCGAGTTCAACGAGGTCAAAACGCACAACAACAACAGCGAACGAAAAAAAAAAAAAACAATAACAAAAACCAGACATAGGCACCCGGCTTCCAATCGATTGATCGCCCATGGCATCGACACTAACCCATTTTACTTTTGCCCCCACCCTCCAAATATACATAAGTCTAACGCGCTGTCGAGTTTCCATCTCACCGTGTGGCGTTTGTCTCGTACTCGACTATTTTTAGCCACTGGAATTTAGCATTTTTCCTCTGCACCTTCGCCCCCTTTACAAGCATCGTTCATAAGCCATTTAATCATTGAGTTGCGGTTCTTCAGTTCCGTCAGCGGTCGCCTAATGTTGCAGCACTTAAACTCTTTTACACTGTCGCCCCTCTTACAATTAGTCAGCTGGTTGTCAACTAGCCCCCTCCCCTCTCTACCCCTTTAGACCGACCAGACCGATCTCTTATCCCCACCCGCTGGGAGCAAACGAAAAGTGTCAAAATATTTTTGGTGTGCAAAAATTTTACTCACCATTTCTATTTTCACTTGCATAGAATCAGAATATGTATACCCTATAGTACTTGCAGATGGCTAGTTTGGGCAGAGTGAATTGTTTATTGAATTGTTTAAATGGTCTTCAATTATGCTGATCATTGTTAACTACAGGGTATTCGAATTGTTTACATTTTAAGTTTTTGGTTTTTTGCATAGCATTTTTAACTTTGGCCAAGAGCCCAAAAATGACAGAAAACATTGTGAGATGAAGAGGAATGGATGGATGGATAAATGGATAGATGGATGGATGGATGAGAAACGAGCGAATATCTGCTGTTTCTGCTGCTGTTGGGCCGCGTTGCAAGGCATGGCCAAAATGTCACGTATACGTCGTGTGGCACGCCATGACAACAGAACATGGCATGGTTACTCGCCTCGCCTTCTCTTGGTTTGTCATTTTGCCGGCATTTTATGTGATTGTTGCCTTAGTAATTACGTCATTAACAAGAAAATTTCCGAAGAAAAGCAGAGCGAGAAGTAGAATGAGTGCGAAAAGAAATAGAAAGTTCTCATCATATAAATTTGCTCATCTTGTATTTAGTTATTTCTTTGCCTCAATCTCTTTCATTTGCCTGGCATGTGTCAAGAAAATTGTGAATGATATTTCTAATGATGATGATAATAATGATGAGGTTGTTGTTGCTGCCCATTTTTTTCTTTTATGGATATATGGCTAATTGTTGTAATGCAATGTGGAAACAGAGGCAGACGACTGTCCACAATTAGCCAAATGACAATTTACTTTATGACTTAGCAGATGACAGAATTTAATAATAAAAGACTTGTGCTTACAACATTTAGTCTACAGCTAAGTATTTTTAACTATGTTAGAGGTTATCAGAATTCAAATCGAATGTTTCCAGTTATGTCTATAACACTCAATATATAAAGTATCCAACCAGGCTATTGCCAGCTTTTCCTCCTTGAGATACAGTTTAAATACTTTTTGTTATATTTCATTAAAGTCAGTTAAGCCAACCAACGCACTACATTTAAAAACAACTGTCTTTGTTTTTTTTCTTTTTTTTTTCTATATTTTATTCATCATAATTCATACACATTTCCGCCATAAAGTCAGTTTCGCTCCATCTCTGATGCTGTCTCTCTCTCTGTCGCTCCTACTCTATGTATTTCAAATCCTCACCGAACAAGGAAATTGGCACTTGAAAAGTCATTTGTCAAGCTCTTCAGAACCATAAAACTGACACTGATTATACAGATGCTGGTGTTGTTGCTGCTGGTGCTAGTGGATGTGGAATGCCCACTCTATGGAGCGACCTCCAGCATGAGCAGACACATTTAGCCAGAGCTACCCACTAACCCAACAATCCAGTTAACCAAACTGAAGTGAACTCTGAAACTGACTTGGACAATTAAATACACATATAAATAATAATAAAAACAACAAAAAAAAAAACATGAAATACAAAATAAATGAACATTTCAATTCTTGTATACACTTGCCTAGAAAATCCTAAATATTAATTCAATAGGGCTTTAATTTTTTCTAAATTAGAGAAAGGGAAAAATACATATATGTATATAAATAGTAGGAATATATAGTAGGAAGAATTAATTGTAGTTTGTTTAGTCAGGGTATATAAACGTCGCCTTATATAATGGTTAACTTTGTTCTTTGATTTTTTTGTCTCATTTTACCAGCACTAAATCATATGATAAGTGTTGCTCTCTCTCTCTCTCTCTCTATTTCTGTCTCTCTCTCTATAGTGTCAAGATATCGTTTGTGGCTCCTTTGTGTATTATAGTTATTGTGGTTGTTGTTGTCAAAAGCAATTTGGCTTAAACAATACAAGCGAAAGCAAGTCGAGCAAAGCAATTTATGGTATGAAGTACTTTGCATATTATACCCTCCCCCCACCCAAACCTATACACTCTATGTATGGTCCCCCTCTACGATTGCCCCTCAACGCCGCTTCGACACGACTCTTGCCCTAAAAAAACACTCCAACTCAATTACAGGCCATCATAGTCATAACTGTAAGCTGTTGTTGACTTCTAAAATAGCTATTCAAAATCATAGCCAAAGATGGAGAAGAGGAAGAAGGAAATACCCAGAAAGGGGTATGGGGGCGGGCGTGAACGGGTGATGGGTGGATAGACAAAGAACTACAGCAACAGCAACAACACCATGAGCAACAAGAGTGTAGGTGGAAGGGAATGTGATTATGATGCTGATGCGGGTTGACATCGGACAAGACCCCTAAACAACTCCTCTGATTGCATGTAAATTGAAGAGACACAGACACATAGACACAATAAAAATTTGCATAAAATGCACTAAAATGTTAATAGTTTGATGCAAACAACCAAGCCAACAACAGCATCAGCAACAGCAACAACAACAAATTCAATTTTTCAGTCATTTTGGTGTGTGGCCAATTTCTCGGTTAAAAACTTATTCAATTAAAACCAAATAGAAATAAACAAGCAAAACTTTTGTCACTTGCCACTTGCCTCTATCTTTCTAATGAGATGCAAGTTTGCAATCAAAATCAATGTCAAAGGCAGACAAATTCGTCCCCCTCCCTCCCGCAATGACTCAATTGTGAGATTGTGAGAGACAGAACTGAGGCAAAGAGATTGGGCGAGGCAAGAGTTGAGGGCGGATGCAGAGAGAAGAAACTGCAGACAGGTGATTGAGTTCAATAGCCTTAATAGTATTGAAGTGTGGGCGTGGCCAGTGAGGCATGCAAAAAGCAAAAATAGCAAAGAAAAAAAGAACATAATGACTAAGAGAGAACGAAATACTCTTGTCATTTGCCTTTGACATCTAATTAGACTTTATGAAATGTAAATAAATGAGTTTGATGGCAAATTATTTTTGTTTGAGAGCAAAAAATAATATCAAGTACTGACATCAAAGTATGTTTCTCTCTCTCTCTCTCTCTCTTTACCAGCCACTCCCCTTAACCACCTACAGCAGCATTTTAATGACATTAATTATTCCATTTTCTCCATAGTAGACAATAATTTTATAATTATGTATTTTGCAAAATGGTATGACAAAAAAAATTTTAATTTATAGAGCCCATTTTCTTTAGTTAATAAAATGGTTTATTAACTTAAAAAACAATTGTTTTTTTGATAAAAGATTTCAATTATAATCGAAATTTTTTGTAGGCTTGTGGTTAAAACAGAATCGAAAAAGCTTATTGAAATACTTCAAAAACAAATGAAAAACTTCAATTATAATTTAATTTAACAGTTTTATTTAGTGAACAGTAAGACGAGAATCAATAAGAAATAAAATATACATAAATTTATATAAAATACCAAAATCATAATAAAAGGAGAATGCTTCGAATGGAGGAAGAGTGTACGCCAAAAGGGAAAAGTATGATGAATAGTTGGAAAACACAATTTTCATGCCTCAATGAACACTGAAATAAGTTTGCTAAATGTTATTATTTGATCGGCGGAACGAAAAACAATAATAACCAAATTATATACATAAATGGATGGGCAGATGAGAAAAGTCGATGGACTTCCATTGAGACGTATCGAACCAAAATGGAAACTACTACAAAATGCATTTTCTATTTTAAGTTGCGTTATTGAAAATTGGTTTTTCATTTTCCCCACCTATTTTCCCATCCTCCAACTTCCACTCCAGTATCATTGACAGCCCTTCTCTCCCACTGCCAAGCTCTCCCCTCTAATATGTTATCTCTGGGGTCGTCCTATATGCACTCCAATCGTACATCGTATGTTTATATATACATACATACATATATTTATTATGGCAGAGCACGCTCGACTGATTTATGTTAATTTATAATGTCAGTTCTTGTGTCCGTGTTTTTGTGTATTTGTTGTTGTTATTATTATTGTGTGCCGTGGCTGTTCTGTGTATTTGGTTTGATAATTGTGGCATAGACAAAACATTGTAATCAATTTCGGAAATTATAAATTTATATATAGGAAACTTTTAAATGTTTTCGAAAAACTCATGTTAAACGACACATTTCAGTAATTAAGTGATTTGTTTTAATCTATTTTTTTTTCTTCCATGTTTTCCTTTTAGGCGTCACCATGCGCGAGAAAAAAGGAGGCGCCCTGCAAAAAGCTTAAAAGAGGCTCTCTCATAGCTTCGGCAGATTAAGTAAGTAGACATTTTTTATTGACTGTTATCTATAAGAAAAGGCAAATGATTCATCAAGAGAAAAGAGTCTGTAGACAATGAAAACTAAACTATCATTTGTTTAGGATGACTAAAAGTCAGTTTAAATTGGGATTGCTTTTGTTGTTAAAGTTTATTAATTTATTACCTATTGGCACATGTAATTGTTTAACAAGTAGCTTGAAAATAGAAACCAACGATTGTCTCACATAAGAAACCTAAAGAAAATTAAACTAGATTTTGTCAACACAACTAATCTCTGTGTCTTTTGTATAATAAATATTTATTAATACTCTATTTTGAAAACAAAAGCTAGCCATTTTTACATGAAATTGATTGCGACAGATAGGCAGATAGACACAGACACTCGGACTGTAAACTGTAGTTTATAGATATATGTAGATAAAGAGTTGGCTATGTGGGTGCAGTTGTTGGTGAATATGGTAATATAGTAAGATTTATGTATATATCAAGTTGTGGCTTTTAAAACTTGTTTTTCATTGCCATTAAGCAATGTGAAAATGTCATCATAAGTGATTCATCGGTGGCTTGTGGAAATTAGTTATAATAAATTTGCATTTTTTTTCACTTTGGAAAATGCATATACATATGTACATTCACTCATACGTAAACAATGAAATTTATTAAGGTAATACGATAAATTAGTCGAGACACAAGGGAAAGTTTTTCAAAACGTTATAAAATTTTGTGATGAAACAGTTGATTAACTTTTACCATTAAGGGTCAAAATAATTACAACAAAACTTTAACATTTTTTTTGTGATCTTTAAAAGAAGTTTAGTGTGTAAAATATTTACTTTTTATGTTACTTAACGCAAAAGGTTAAACAA
This sequence comes from Drosophila tropicalis, assembly GCF_018151085.1. Classification (NCBI taxonomy): domain Eukaryota; kingdom Metazoa; phylum Arthropoda; class Insecta; order Diptera; family Drosophilidae; genus Drosophila; species Drosophila tropicalis. The sequence continues at coordinate 2,806,804 of NW_027172929.1, read as the reverse complement.
CCAAAAAAAAAAAAAAAACAAGTTGTTGCTTTGAATGTTTATATACACAAGGTGATAAAAACCTTTAACCAACTTTAACTACTTTGCTGTGTAGGAACATAAAGTAGTAAACTTCATTAAAATCAAATTCTCTTGGTTTTTTAAGACCAAATAATGGCAAATGCTATGTATGTGAGAAGATGTTTTCAAGAAACTTTATGTACTGCTGGTTAGTGCCCAAAACATAGTCTCAAATGTTTTTATTTTTCTAAAATGATGACATCGTAAAGCTCTTAATCACAGTTGCCATTTAGCTTTAGTTCTAAAATGTTGGAGGATAATCTTTCAGCCAGTGAAAATGAAAATCGTAACTTTTTTTTTTTTTTTTGTCATAATCCTTCAACTTTATGATAATGCCAATAAAATCTCTTCTTTTTTTTTTAATCCCTTTTGAAAAGTTAAGTTGCTTTAAGCCCATAAACTCATTTGTTTTCTGCACTTGATTTTTGATTTGCTTTTGTGATGAAACTTTTGCTTGCCTCAATTCCATGGCATTTCATTTGTTTTGCTTTTAGTTTCCCACATTATCAGTGGACGGCCCTCACCCACCAAGCGAGAAAAAAAAAAAAACCTCTTCACTTGCCTCAATTTCTGCCTCAATGCATTTTTTTGCTGCAGCTGCCCGCAACTTTTCATTCTCATTCACATTCAAAAACGAATGCAAAAAAAAAAAAAACAAACCGAATTCGCAGACACAAATAAAGAATACCCCAAAAACAAATATTCGCGACTGACCCGACAGAAAATACGACAATCCGACAAACGCACACACTGTCAATGTTGAGTCATTTAGGAAAAGCTTTTTAATGGTCCAAAACACATTTTTTGGGGTTGTCAGCTCAGTTGAGTTGAGTATTGAGGGCGACCAACCCAACTGGTGGGTAATTGAATGTAGTCACTGAAAACAGAGAAGAATTGATTGACTGACATGCTGCAAGTGGGAAGCTTCAATGGGGCTGACCATAGAGAGGAAGCCGGAAGGGAGGGGAGCAAAGGAAATGAATTTAAACAGAGAACCATCACATTTGTCATAAACAACAATATGAAGTTGAATTGAAATTTGTTTTCCCAAAAAAAAATATCATTCAAAATTTGTTGAGAAATTGTTGCGTCAAATATGACATATATTTCCCAAGGTTTCTCTTCAGAGCTTCTTGTAAATATTGAGAAAGTGATGAGAATGCATTTTTCCATTTCACTTGTTCTTAATGTACAATTATTATAGACATTCCCGAGTAACTTGTGTTTCTCTTTTTGACATATTTTTTGATAATTATGTTTTTGGTTTTTTACAGTGTAAATGCATTGGTTGGCTCTGCCGGTTTTTGTGTGTGTGTGTGTGCTTTATAGGGCAAATGATTGCAGGCTTCCTGTATAAATTTCACATTTTGCATTTTTGATTTTACGTACACACATATTTTTGCTGCGCTCAGCTGGAGGCCTCGGCTTATTATGATTAAACACACACACACACACACATGCATACATTCTCCCACATTCTATGTAGAGATGCCGCATTCCCCCCTATACAAATATGTGTATATGTATATGAAGTTAGTTGACTCACATAGTTCCATATGTACTCGTCGTACATTGAAACCCGTTTCGGCCGCTTGATTTTGCGGCATGCGGCTAATTGTCTTTCAACGCCCACAATCGTTTGTTTTCCATGCTTCATGCCAGAAACAAGTTTTGTTTTTTTTTTTTTTTGTTTTCTCTCTCTCTTTTCGTCTAACAAAAACAAAAACAACAACATCTACAAACACAACAAAAAACCAATACCAATAACCCAAACCGAGCCAACCCAAACCAAACCAATCCACTTTGGTTGTTTCTGTGCGGCAATGCTGAACAGCTGTTTTATCCATATCAAGAGGCGGGTTTAGGTTTGAGTCAGCGATACACAAATACACTAGATATCGATGTCTCTGTCTTTTTGGTCCGTTGGTTTGTTGGCCGAAGCATGGCTAATGCGATAGTTTGGATAATAGTTCAGTAATAATGATTCGACCATATATGGTTAGGGTTTTTGTATATTGATATACATTTTTAATACATTCAAGAAATGAGCCGCGCCGCATAGTGTGAGATGAGGTAGTCAAGAGTTAACATCCATAAATGGCAAGAAATCAAGAAAATATTTCTTTCAACTTGAAAATAACCATATATAATTAGTAAAAACAAAAAAAAACAAAACAAAATTAATGAACTGGTAAGCAAAAAATTTGTTTTGTTTTCATCTATCAAGAATTTTAAAACTTAAACAAATTTGTAAGAACTTTTAAACTTTTCTGACCAAGTTGTATGTTAGTTTTTTACAAATTTTGAATTTATGGAATCAAAATTGAAGTCATTAGTTTTTAAAATCTTTCAGAATCCGTCTGTAAAGTTATGATTTTTATTTTTTGTAGAAACATTTTCATGTTTAAAAGTGTGAGAGAAACTCATAAATCTTACAAAAAAAGTAATCAATTCCATCAACATATCTCAACTATTCCACACCGTCTTTCCTTCCTGGCTCTCTCTGTCTCTCTATCTTTGTTCATCACAACAATTGGGCAATCCTTGAGCCAAAGAAAACAATTTCTCAATGCAGTTCTCAACACAATTTCGCCATTGAATGACAAGCACATAAATTTTGCAATTGAAGAAACATTTCGGTTTTCATTTCCTCTTTTTTTTTTTCTTATCTTTTTTTTTCGAATTTCGGATGAAAACATTGGCAGACAAAGTTCCCTTTTTGGCTGATAGACGGACGAATGAAGCGAGAGACTGAAGTCTAAATGTTTTCATTGCATTATTGAGCAGCTGCTACTTCTTCTGGCTGCTCTGTTGTTCCAAGTTGCAACTTAAAACAAGAAGAGAAGAACAGAATGTCACAGTAGTTTCAACAACATGTTTCTACTGATACGGGCAAGTTTGCTGTCAAGGCTAGATAGATACATACATACATTCTTGTAGTTGTACTAGTAGTAGTCGCACCAACTATGCAATAGTTAGACTACTCAAACTACTCAAAAACCTAACTGTAGTCAAGAGACTTGTCAGTTTTCTTGTCAGTGTGAAGGCAGTAAGCTTAACTAACTATCGTTAATTGCTGCTGCTGCTTGCTGCTGTTGTTGCTGTTACCTTCTTTTTTAATTTCAACGGGTTTTCTTTCTAATTATGCCGGCAATAAAAGTTATGAAGTAATATAGGAAAACAAGCAACAGCAAGACAAGACAAGACATTAAGTAAATTGCATTTAACTAGAGAATGTTGAGTGAAAAAAAGAAGAAAAACAATAATAAAATGAAACTTTCCGACAACATTATAATGCATTTTGTATACTCTCTTCAAATTTTCTATGAATTGTTTACAAAATATAACGCCTTAGCTAGAATTGGAGATAAGTTTTCATTCACTTTAAATGCGATTAATGGAAACTAAGTCATTTTATGTGGAAATGTCACCTAAACACCTGCCTCCAGTCTATGTTTATATTATTCAAACTCATTGGGAAAGGGTATATGAAAAATATGAAACCTTACACTTCGTCTCTCCCTCTCTTTCTCTCTGGTATCTATCTCTTTTTTTATCTCTCCTTTCCGGCTTTTTGGTGAAGCTGCCAAGTGTCGTTCACAAGTTGTACCCCCCAGAGAGAGAGAGAGAGGGTCGAAGCTTGCCTGTTTATGATTCTTCTTGTAGCAGTTTTTCTTCTCTTGCTATAGATAATTTCAAGTGATTCACTTTGACTATAAGCTGAAAGAAGTAGAACAACAAAAAAAAAAAAACATTGTTAGATTATGATTAGACTCTGCTTCCTGCATTCTGTCGGTTGATAACCTTTTTTCTTAAAAGACATAAAAAATGCCAATAGCATTTTGTAAACTAAAAGAAAACTTAATTTTCGTTTCGTTTGTTTGAGATTAAAGACAGTTTTTCAATTAAATTTAAGTTATTTAAAGATTCTAGAAAGAAAAAAACTAAAATTTATAACAATCTTTATATAAATATTTTCACAGTTGTGTTTTATTTATTTAGAAATAAGGGAAATAACTTTCATGACACTTAACCCTATAAAAAGCAGCAACATTGTGACACTTATCTACAGAGGTTTTTCTTTTTAGTCACTTTTGAAGCAATCTTTGAGATAACTTGACTCCTTCTTTTTGCGTTTGGTCGCCTCTTGCCTGCTTGCTGCTTGCTCCTTTTGTGCAAATATATATGTATATACATTTAAGTATTTCATGGCAATGACCAAACAGCAAACGGTCTTCGACTTTGAGCGTTGTTTGTTGGTTAGTTCCTTGCCTTTAGGGCGGCCTGTCAACGATATCATCAACTCTCATAGAGCGTTGAGTCGAGTTGAGTCGATGTTGTCTGCCTCTTTTGTGCTACTGATACAGTTCTTTTCCGCTCTGTTCCAACCACTTTATCCTTCTCCCATTCCCGCTCTTTCTGTGTATGTGTGTGTGTGTATTGGTCTTGTCATAATCCCTTTTGATAACATTTTATGTCACTAGCCGCCACCGCTGCCGTCGCCGTCATAGCCAAACACACTCCACGTTGTCTATGACTTTAACCCTTGACTACTGTCTGGCTGGGCTGTTCCAGTCAGGAGCAGCAGCTTCACCAGAGTCCAGCAGCCAGCAGCAGTGAGCCACTTGATAACTTTACACTTGAGCTCACTGCTGCAACTTCAGCCATTCCATTTGCCCCTCCACTTTTATCCCCGCCCGCTTACATGCTCAATCGCTGATGTTTGAGTTCCCTACTATTTGCTGTGCTACTCAATGACAAAAAATGCGCGATAAGCAGCTAATGGCCGCTGACTGCTGATGCTTCCTCTTTTGTGCTCGCCTCAATCTCTCAACGAAAGTCTTTTCAATGCCCAACTGGACAAATGTGGACTATGGCCCGCATATGTGACTACAGTGAAGACCCACTATCAACATAAATGAAATTTAAAGGCCATCAGGCTGCAATTCATGTGCAGGACTCTGGACTTTAAGAAAATTCCATAATGAAACAGATCTTTTATCTGCCCGGCCGAAAATAAACCATTACTCTAAAATGAGTATACGACAAGTGATCAAGGATTTTTTCTAAAGCTATCAAACAAAATGTAATACTTTAACTATGTGATATCATTAAATGGAGTTATCACTGTAGGCCATAGAAAATGCTTTAGAGCGCCTTTTGCACTATCAAAACACGCATCGCTTCTGGCGTCTCGATTTTCTTCTCTTTACTTTGTTTTTTTTTTCTGCCTTTCAATGCCTTTCATCGTGTATATATAGTATATATATATATATATGTATACACTGTGCACATATGTGAGTCGACTTCATTGTATTTACGCTCTGATTTGTGAAAAGAAAAAGCGTCTCATCTAAAGATATAAGCTAAATCCGCTTTTGGTGGCCGTTTTCAATATGTGCCATGCCATTGAGACGAGAGAATCTGCCAACAGATTCTCTAAATATATATACTAAATATACACACATACATACATACATATGTGTATGTGCATGTAGGAGTAATCACGCACATGATCTTTCGCCTGCTTAAGCACATTTAATGTCTCCTTCACTGAAAACATTAAAAACGTTTAAAAAAAAAAAAAAAATAAACCAGTAGAAAAAAAGAGTTTTTTTTTCACGCTCTGCACATTCAAAGCAAATACTTGTGAGTATTTGAGTACTATATATAAAACAAATTTGGGTAATTTAGCTTAAAATACACATGCATATATACCTTTATTAGAGAGGTACTACACACTTGTGCCGATATTTGACATTGGGAGTGGAGGCAGTGACCTGTGCCATAGTTCAAGGAGAATACACTTGAATGCAATTTATGTAAACATAGATTTCAATAAATAAATATAATATAAATTATTTTTCATCTGTTGTTGATTTTCTTAATGATTTTCTTATTTGACATTAATTCATAGATCATTTAGTGTTTGTTAAATTAGTCAAGTCAAGTTAATTATATAAATGAGTCTTTCTTACCTGTCTCTGAATGACTTGTTGTCAAAATACACACACAAAATTGAGGTAAATATGAAAAAGAACTGCAGGTGCGTGATGAACTGTGTGCATGAGTATAATTTCGATGCACTAAAGTTGCCTTCCGGTTAAACAACAGAGAAAAACAAAAACAGAAACAAAAATCTCTTCACATTCTTGTTCTTTTCGCTTACTCACTACTATCATTGAGTCGCTGTTGCTGTCTATAAACAACAACATTTCTTTTGACTTTTGTTATCTGACTCCCTCTGTCTCTCTCTCCCTCTCTCTCTCTCTCTATGTATACCTATATATTTCTTTTTTTTATTATTTTACTTTTCTCTGTCAATGACAGGCGTCTCGTACATGTTCGATAATTTGTTTTTAAACGGCATGTTTGAGTGTGTGTGCGTGTGTGGTATGAGAAGGCCCATGATGTACCTGTACATGTGTTGTCTCTTGGATAAAAAAAAAGCACTAAAGTTTTTTTTCTGCCTTTACGCCTCTTATGCCCAGCTCTAGCTACCAGTGTTCCCTTACTCCCTGCGCTTTCGGTCATGTCCAACGAAGCGTCAACGTTTGTCGGGAACGTGCCTTGAATAAGAGCATATACATAGTCAGAGTCGGAGTCGCAATCGCAGTCGCAGTAGCTGTCGGAATAGTCCCTGGGAAGGGCATGGAGGATGGTGGGTGGGAGGCTTGTATGGGTATTTGCTGTAGCCATCGCGTACAGCCCATAATAAAAGCATTTTAAGTGAAATTCACAACCTTTCAAAGTAAAATCGTAAAAAAAATTCAGTTTTTGTGTGTTTTGTTGACTGTTTTGTTGGATTTCTTTTTTGTTTTTTGTTCCTCCAAAAAGAAACGAAGAAGAGAAAAACGTTTGTTGAATTCAATTAGTTTACAGTTTGAGAGTCACCAGTCTGTTGGGTCTTCACAATTAGCTGCCGCCTTAATGTCTCGCTGGGAACAAGAAAAAAGAAAGAACTCGTTCAATGACTTGAAGTTCTCTTTTTTGCGTGGTTTTTTTGTTTGCTTTTTCTTCTTTTTTTTTTTTATTTTGTTGCTTTGTTTGTTTCCTCATTTCTTTAATGCAGTTTTCAATTGCAATTTCTTGTGCTTATTTATTGTTTATCTATGGGGTTTCTTTCCTCTGTTTATTTTCGGCGGCGACGACATTTGCGATCAGAGTCAGGCATTCGACTTCGCGAATGGTTTTCTTCTTCTTGGTCGTTTTTTTTGTTGCCCACATACCCTGTAGACAGGCCACTTAATGCTAAGGTATATCGAGACGCATCAATTTGTTGTAGATAAGGGCTTCAAATCTTTACAATTATATGAGTTTGTAATGAGCTCAAGACCTTTGCAAAGCTTATTATAAACCACAGAAATCTGAAGTGCTTCTTATGGCTTCTTTTTCTAGAAGTAAAGAGAAAATATACAACAAAAAACCAACACCAAACGGTTGGTTTAGAAACTTAAAACCTGGATTAGGTGTGTTTTAATTAATTAGTTAGAAGTCACATTCTCACATAATACACGGTAACTGGATATTGGATCATTGTCTCAATAACTATCTCTTGACTTCATCCTCTCGCTCTTACATTCTTTTTTTTTTTTGCCCGATTATTATGTTTTTTGCATGCAAAGTGCAATGCCAACAGCAGCAGCAGCAGCAGCAGCCGCCGCCGCTGTAGTCAGTGATAAACAAGGCAAAGGTTGGCTTTCTTGTCGAGAACAACAGTGCCAAGAGCCAGGAGAAGTAGGGAAGGTCGGAGGTACATGTGGAGAAGGAGGGTGGGAGTAGATTTGGAGGCAGCGCAAACATCAACAAGAGCGACCACAAAAGGCTTTTCGCATTTTAATAGAAATGTGTTTTCCGTCTTTCGTTTCGAAGAACCTTCTCAACTGATGTCTCTTATTGTTATGGTCTACATACACTATAAAGTTTTAAGAGTCTAACACATTTGCCACAAGATTTGTTTAGTTCTTAAATGTTATCGATTCGTGTTTATGAAGTTTAATGGAACTTTTAATAAAAACATACTTTAAATGAATTTTAACTCTTTTATTTTCCTAAACTATAGTGAAAAAGTGTATTTAAATTGTTTAAGCATTTTGTTTTGAGAATTTTCATACGTCCCCTATAAATGTTGTAGGATCTGCTCTTGCCCCCATCCCCTAGCATTTCATCCACTATTCCACTCCCTTAGCTTTTGCGACTGCTGCACCCCTTTTTTTTCATTTTTTCTGCTATCTGCGCGTGACTTTGAAAATCGCTTTTCATACATTGACTTTTGCAACCCCTCGCCCCCCTTTGAGTCGTTGGCCTCTCTCTCTCTCGCTCTTTCTCTCGCCTAACTGAATATATTTCACTGACTTATGCTTGTCAATGCATTGCTTCCCCCAACTTGCGTCCATTTCGCAGCCATTTTTCTATTGCCTTGCCAAAGCCCTTTTCCCGACAAGAACAACAACTAAAATAACAAAATATTATGCTACGTGATTTGTACAGCATTTGGCTTGTCGCTTGAATGACTGTTGATTGCATTTCAACAATTGTGAAATATATTTCTGCCGCATTGATTGCGTGGGCCATAAGTTGGGATTTGGTTTTGGGTTTGGGTTTGGGCTTGAGCTTGAGCTTGAGCATGGGTTTATACTCTGGGTTTATACTCTCTGTGTGTGTGTGATTGAGGCTTTGGGCTATGTCGCGTCTCCGCAAATTGGTTGCCATTTTGCTTGCTTTGCTTCTTCTTGTTCTTCTTGGTTGGTTTGTTGCCACTCAACTCGACTCAACGCAACTCTCGACTCGACTTGACTCGACTCGATGTCATAGTCTCCCACTTCCACTTCCACCTCCACCTCTATTTCCATCTCCTTCGTCATCGCCGTCGTCGTCGCCCACTTGCTGCCACAAAAAGCGTAAACATTTAATTTCCATGTGCCAGGAGGTTGAAACAAATGCAAAATAAACCAAGTGTTAAATATTTGACATGGACACGTGGTGTTTGTGTGTGTGAAAAAGATAGAAGGGAGAGTAAAGGCATCTCGTGTAGAATTTCTTTAGCCTAAGGCTGATGCCAGCAAACTCTTTGCACCAACTGCATTTCCTGACAGCAAAGACAGAAACAACAACAACAACAAAAGTGAAATGTAGACAACAGGCCCACCCTGTTGTTCCTCATGAGGCACACTGCTTCCAAATATTTGTAAATCAATTTGTGTTTTATATTTAATTATATGACCAAGTCTTGGATTCTTATACTTATTCCGATTTCTTATACTTATTTAGTTTTTCCACCATTAATAAAAGAAAAGACAAATACACAAATACAAGAGATTCAAAGAAAAATTTGCTTTTGAAATTGCATGGAATATTGGAGTTCAGTTCTTTAACCACTGTGCCACAAGTTGAAGGTGTCATGTGTGTGTGTGTGTGTGTGTGTGCGTGTGTAGAGGGCGTCTTTTCGCTAATGACTTTTGCTTGCCTCGCACTTCATTATTTTGAGTTGCTGCTTTCTGCCTCAAACTCTCTGTCATAATTTTCCTCTTTTTTCCTAAACTGGTTCAAGGTGTTGACTTTGTTGCTGCTACGTAAACAACATACACACACACAGACACACAAACAAACACACACACATATGCCATGTACTGGTGTTCACCTGCAGAATGTAATGGCTTCCTTGTATTTTCACTCATCTCACCTCACCCATCTAACAAGCATGTTTTCATTTATTGTCTGTCATATGTGCCCCGTAAAATGATTTCCTTCTTGCACTGCCGGCATTTCGTCCTCCCATTCTCGTATGCTAGGATCGACTGCCTGCCTCCCCATGCACTCATATAATTTTCTTTTGCATATCTTTGCACTTGACACTCTTGACTCTCGACTCGGGTGGGCCTTTTGCATTTCGCACATTTTCTTTTACCCTGTATCTGTAAAGACACAAAAAGCAAAAAACCCCAGAGGGTAGGAATAACTTAGCTCAGAAGTTCTGACCTTTTAAAGTATCTGTTTATATATAAATACATTTGTTTTTGATCAACGGGAGCAACAGATGATTACATTGTTAACTTAGGGATATGGATGAGCTTGTTTGATAAGCAAAAATCTATTGTAGGGTATTTTGCAGTAGATTCCATTGGCTGGCGAAAGAAATACTTTGCAAAGTTTGAGGTGCAGCGGTTTAATTACAGTTGCAGAGGCATTGCTTTAAGTAGACATTCCTCTAGACAAGGCGTCGGAGCGTTGTTGGTGTATGTCTGTATTTTCCACATTATTCCAGTTGTTTTTGTTGTTGTTGTTATGTTTTGTCTTCAGACCAAGCCACACCCCACCTCCGCCTCCGCTTGCAATCTCTTCCTCCACCCCTATTGCAACAATTTACAGCCTTTGGCCATTGTCTCGCTTGTTAGAGAAGCTTGGCCAGCAATTCTTTATTTTCTCATATTGTTGTGTGTTTCCTCTGGTGGAAATGTTTGCTTGGCTGCCTGCCCAGTGCTCCTCAAGAAGAGGAGCACAAACACACACACACACACTGGTGGTGGGAGGGTTGGGGTTGGTTAAACCACAAGCTGCGCATACCGACCGTCTACAATTACCGTTGTATACCGGTCTTCTCCTTTGACTCCTCCTCCTTAGTCAAATCGTCGTCTTCTTGGTTTTTGGAAAACATTTATATACGAATCTTTTTTTTAACCAAAAAAACGGACAACAGAAATAACTAAGGCTCAACTCAAATATATGTATATATTCCAACAATATTTCTAGCATCCTGTGTCTGTCCTGTTCTGCCTGTGGATAAGGTGAATTTGGTGGTTTCAGTTGAGTGAGTCCTTGTTTAGCCCGGAAAAGAAAATTGAAAATTATTTTCCATTTAGTTTTTACAGGTTTTCTTTTTTTTTCTGTGATGAGGAAGTGTTGCATGAAAAGGCATAGCCAAGTAGAAATAATGTTCATTTGAATTTAGTTGCAAGACCATAAACATCAAGAATCCAGAATGGTTTTGGTTATATTGTTATGACAGAAGATAAAATGAGAAAGATACCTAATTATTGTTGTTTCTATTGATTTGTTGTTGTCAGAGTTGAATACCCTGCCAGAAGATAGAAAAACATTTGCTGTCTTTCTCAAGGATTTTATTTCAATTTGTTGCTGCAATTTGCTAACCTTCAAATGTTCGTTAACTTGTCGCTAAAGATAAACGTACTGATTAAGTGCCCACCTGAAGGTTGTCAAATTGGCCCTTCAAATGGCTTATTGTGGCAATTTTCTCGCCCTTCGAAAGTCCTTTGTTTGGCTTTTCAAACTGTCTATGTTTAAACATTTAACTCCTCAAGTTTCCTCCTTCTACATCTACTGACTGAGCAAACTTTGTCCTCTCCAGTCGTTGGCCCACTGTGTGGCAAGGATGAAATACATTGCATTCCTCTACTCTAACACTCTCTGAGGAAATCAATTTGAAATTAAGTTACCCAATGGTTAAAAGTTGTAACTAATCATGGCATTGCATTTGTTACCTTAGAAATCTTCTATAAAATCGATAAGAAATTTTAAATGTCTTTCCAATTGTATCACTCCTTAAGATGGACTGAAAAGCCAACATTTAATTTCAATATGCCAAATTGATTTTGCGTTAATGCAAAAAATATTGATTATTATTTTTTATTATTATTATTGTTTGGTTTTATTTCGCTCCCTCCATAATCACTTCGTTTCCATTTGCTGAAAGAATAACAAGAACTTACTTTTCCATATGGTCTGACTCGATTTTCAGTTTTTCATTCACTTTACACCAATTAGCGCCTTTTGCACACAAACACCCACACACACACACACAGACAGAAGGGGCCATACAGAATCCACAGTCGTCTCATCGTTTGTGGGCTTTGACACTGCCACACACACTTTTTGATACCCTGCCAAGATGATTTCATGTTCACATTGTCTATAGCTTCTCTCAATAATCGTAGTACCCCAATCGGGAGGCAAATAGAGTATATAAAAGTTCTCGTTTCCATTAGCACCCGCACCCATATTCCCGGTACTCTCTTTTCATCTTCCAACTTCATTTCTACCTGCAATTTTCAGTTTATTTGCCAGCAAATAAACAAATGATTGAATGAATGTGCAAATGCAAATGAAGAAACGCGACCAAGACACAGAGAAGGAGCGGGCAAAGGAGGAGAAGATTGTGGCCAAAAGATTGCGGTGTACACACATACACACCCCCTGCACCATCCCAACCAGTGTATCAATATGAAAAGAGGAGACAAGTCATCAGATTGATGGCCATGATTGAATTGAAGAGACAGCGGTGACCGAGACAGAGGCGGAGACACGCAGTTGTTGGCAAATGTTGACAGAGACAGCAGCCAGCCGGGATGAGGATGGCCACAGATAGAGGGCCGACATAGAGAGTGTGTTTTGCGGTTAACCAACAACAACTTGACTGACTTTTTGTTGCAAATTATTATTATTATTATTATTATTTTTATTACAATTGCTCTGTTGTCTCGTTCGCGCAATTTGCATGGCCAAAGGACTTGAGGCCAGGACTTGCATTCACAATGACAAAATATTTCCTTCTCACTGCGGTTCGTTGTGATTTGATTACATTAGTTGGTTGCTATCTACAATTCCCTCTTCTCTTCTTTTCTCTCTTTCTTGCTCTTGGGAGTATCCATTTTAAAGTTCATTTACTTACCTAGACAACGCCTCCTACAGCAGCGACCATCTCCTGCAAAGTAGTTACACTTCCGTCCTCATCGTCATCGCCGTCGTCCTCGTAGTTATTTACTCAAGTGGGGGATTTCTAGTTCGTTTGTCATTCTGTCTAAGACGAACAGTAGAGGAATGCTTGACTTTATTTCTTTTTTTCACCATTGCCATTGCTTTTTCTTTTACTGCCCTTCCACTTCTTTTTATCCTCATCCTCGTCATCATCAGTTTGCTTGCTGTTTTCCTTTTTTTCTTTGCACTTTTGTAGGTAGCAAACCTCGGATGGAGGTTCTCGCGTTTTGGCATTTACAGGAAGTTTGCAAGTCATAAACAAGTTTTTGCTTTTTATTTTACTTGTCTTATATATATACACACACACACATATACATATACATATAGGTATATACATATACAAATAGATATGTACACATGTACCTACATATATTTTTACTTTAGGTTCATTTCGTTTCTAGTTATACCCATAGCACTTGGGGTATCTTAATTTTACTTTCAAGTCCATCATTCAGTTACCAGCAATTGAAATGTGTTAATTGAATTCGTTAGTCTCAGATTAAGATCAATTGGAATCAACAGCTTCAAACGAAATTTTGTTAATACTTTGATTGACTCCTATGAACTTGTATATGTATATAGGAATGGATACAGAAGCAATGAAATTCTATCAAGCAATGAATCGGTTATAAAATAACATAGAATCTTCCTAGTTATTAGACCCAAAAAAAGGGCATTCTGTATTCGTTGCCCAGTAGTTAGCTTCCGGTATGTGGGTTTTTTTTTTTCGTCTGCTTTGCTTGGGTTCCAACTTATATATTTATATACCTTTTTTTTTTTTTTTTTTGTTTTTAGGAAACCGCAATGAAGTCATAAATTGCAAAAAAAAAAAAAAAAAAAAAGGAGAAAATAAAAGCACAAAAAATGTACAGAAAAAAGTTGCAGGAAGTTGTTTTTGTTTGCCAGGCAGAAGAAGGAGGCTTATTTAGTTTGACTTGCCATAGATGGTTCAAGTCAAAGTTGAGAGCTAAAGAAGATTTGTGCAAATTATAAAAGTTTCACTTCGATCAAAATTTTTGCAATCTAAAGTTTAGCATTTTAAATGCAAAATACACAAATGTTAGTTAGAAACAGTCTAATACTTTAAAATGTTTGCAACGTGTAAATCCAAATTGAAAATCTCTCATCTAATGAACATTAATGGCAATAACTGACTTCAAAGACTTTCTCAATTAGGTTATTTATTGATTTTGATTAGTTTTGTTCACTGACAACAATTACATTGTATATGTATGTATGTATGTATATGTATAGTTTATGGACTTTGATTAAATATTCTGAATATTCCAAAGAGCTGGGCTTAACTTTGTATGGGCAATCTGGGTCTTATCATCATGATGACATTTTTATATGAATATTCAAAGCCACGCCATGCCTCCCAGCAAATGCCGCGCCCACTGAGTGTTTCGTCATAGCTACCAGCCAAATAGACACCATTTAGATTGCTACGATTGGTGAGGGTGAAAATTGAGGAAAAAAACTAGCACACCTTTTCAACCCATATAAATGTTTAGTTTGATGACTCACCTGTCAATGCAGTTTTCATACCACCAGCCACCGGTCAAGGCCACAGCACAATTCTTTATCTTGTCCTTATCGTTATCCCTGTCATAGGTGGTGAACTTCATTTTCTCATGCATACGCAATGAATCGCCAGCTGTGCCTGAGTATTTACCCAAGGTATTTAGGGCATATGCCTGCGCCTCGTTGCTAATGGCAAACTCTTCGTACTTGGCAAATCGGGTCTCGCCATCGAAATCCTCCAAGTGAATATACAATTCGTTGGGCTGGGCAGCTGTAATGGCACGCAATTTCTCCAAGCCGATAAAGAAATTGCCCATCAGATCACCGAAACCATCACGATATTCGGACCAACTGCGAAAAAAATTCACTCCGCCATCTATGCGCCGTTGAATGACCAGCCAACCGGCTCCCGCCACATTTGTATTACAGGAGGCCATAAAGGGATCCAGTCCCGGCACTTGAATCTTATGCACTCCATCGTTATTCACATTGGCATCCAGACAGGAAGTGGCAAATGATCGTTCAGCATTTTGATTCAATCCACCTGGAAGACTATTGAGCATAGTCTTTAGATTGTCCAATTCTACCAATTGTACTTCTAGTTTTTGTATTACGTCCTTGGTAAAGCCCTTCAGATTGTCCAATTGGGTAGCTGCTTGCTGTAGACAAAATAATCAACAGTGAAAAGATATATGCAATACAATTGATGGATTTTTATTTACCGATTTCCTATGATATTTGGTATTGTAGTTTGGTTTATAATAAGTTTCATTACCGATCGGGTGCTACAAATTTTTTATGGAAATAAAAAAAATAAAAAGTTGGTTTATTAGAAGTTAATTCTATAACTTACATTCAATCCATTTTCCTGATTAATGGTGACATTATTATATGATAGTTCTTCATCATATTCGCGACACTTGCCAAATTGACATAGGAAATGTATTAAAAATAGTTTCAAGATCGTTCGCAACATCACCATAACGAGGCTAGACAAATTCTGTGACTTAAGCTAGTGAAATCTGTCATTTATATAGTGGAGCTTAACGAAGAGATAATAAATATTATGACAATTGGTTATACAAACCAATTGGTCGTTAAGCTAAAATAATTCAATTTTCTGCAATTTAAAAACAGTTTGTACTCTATTTTATTGCTTACACATGTTTCTATTGGGAAAAGAGAGAGCAATTTTCAATACTTATTGAGCTAAGAATTTTTTAAATATTGCAACAATTTTCTTTCCACTCCGTTTTTGGTAATGGCCCCTTATTCATAGCCTAAATCCATAAATTCTGCCATCATTGGACTTACCCAAAAGCCAAGCACTGATTGTGTCAACTTCATTCAGTTGACAACGGGCGAACAGACGGAAAAAAAGATTCTTATAGATATTTTTGTTACACCTTAGTGTTTATGTTTCTCTTTATTTATTTTTGTTTTGTTTTTTGGGAGGGGAGTCATGCGGTTGTAACTCATTTGGCTGAGTGCTTTTCCTTGTACTTGCAAAACGTCCTTGAGGGGCCTTCAGTTGATGGAAAAGAGGCGAAAATCGCTCGAAAGTAAAAACACAAAATTCTTTTGTAAAAGACATCAATCAAATGCTAAAGGGGGAGGGGGGCAACATCTCGCCCTTTGTTGTAACGATTCTTAGTGGTATCCGTATCCGTATCGTTCAATGTCATCGGTCTCTGAGAAGCATAACAGGTGTGGTAAGTCCTGCGGGTGGAGCTGGTGCTGGTGCTTGTGGTGGTAGTGGTTCCTATTTGTTGTGGTTAAATTAGCATATATGACTCATAAAGGAGGCCATTCGTTTACTTAGCCATTAATAATAAAGAACAAAAAAGGAAAAAAATATTGTATAGTCGACTTTTTGGCGCTGTGGCGCACTTCAAAAATAGTTAGCTAAACGCAAACAAAAAGTCAACGCGAATGGAGCGAATAGAGTTTTGTTTTTGTTGTTTTTTTTGTGTTTGCTTTGTTGGCAATTAGTGGAGAAGCATGAGAGCATACTAGGGAGTGTCCCATAGTGTCCCATAGTCCCATAGATGGATGGATGGTTAGATAGAATGGATGGGACACAACTCTCTAACTCTAGCCTTCTGACGGCACTCGTAAATTGTCATCCGCAAACATTACACATACGCTCAGTTGAACTTTACAGTTAGTTTGCTAGCTGTTTGTATGCACATGCTACGTACGTACTTGTGCAATCTTCTAGTTTGACAATTTGAATAAAAGGATGTGCAGTCAGCGTGTGGTACTGCATTCTGTCATATTTGCTTGCCCTCTGGCTCTCTGTTACTTCAAAAATACAAAACACAAAAAAAACAAAAAGAGAAGAATGATGAAAACCTAAAAACAACTAACTAAGCTGATGTCGTGTTTGCAATAATTGTGCAACATTTGTGTTCCATTTGAGGTATTTTGTCAACAGACAAGAAGAGAGAGAGTGAGCCAAAACTTGGCATTTGTTGTTTAAAGGTTTTGCTACTTTCTAATGTAACTAATCTCTATGAAGAGTATCAACTTTTTTTTTTTGTTGTTTTTTTTTGCTATCTCATGCTTTGCCTGCGTGCTGCTTAACGTTGTCAAGTAATTTTGTGTTGCAATCCAAAACTCAGAGTGAAAGATACATACAAACATACACATATATGTATATATATATCTGTATCTGTATGCACCAGCACTGCACATTTTTGTGCTCGTTATGCAAAAAGAAAAAAACTTGATTTGTCAACTTGTTCCCTGCTCCTCCTACTCCTTTTGCCATGTACATACATATGCTTCACCTAACGTTAGCCTTTTTTCTCTTCTTCTTTTCTTTTTTTTTTTTTTTTTGCTGTATCTTAACTCAACAATGTCAACATTTTCTCTGACATTTTCTGCTTTGGCATATTCATATCCTTATGAACATTTTTGCCATATTTAGATGATAATGTATATGTATGTACATGAATAGATAAGGTTCATTTTGTGACTGACTGACATAACTGGAATATTTGATCGCATGGTAATTTAATATGATTATATATACATATGCCTTGACTAATAGACTGAAATAGTTCTCCTTCAACGTGTGTGTGTGTGTGTGTGTGTGTGTGTGCTTGGGAATTTCAATTTGCCGAGACATATGGCAAGATATAATTGAGTATCTATATATGGATGGTATCATACAATATATCGATTGTCTGTCATAGACAAAGACACAAGAAGCCAACCCTTTTAACCCTTCGCACCTTGGCAATTTCTTTATTTTTCTCTCTCTCTTGACAATCTTGTCTAACCCGCATGTAACTGTCAACTTGCTTACAGCAAAGTTTTTGCGACACTCGCCCACCCACAAAACGAGCGAAAAGAAAATCGCTCCTTTTGGCCTTCAAAGTAAAAGTAAAGAAGAAAAGTTTTGCCAAAAGGCTAACGACAATGCCGACAACGACTTTTGTATGCATTTTTAATGCAAAGGCCAGTGCAAACAACTTAAAACTAACAGGCAGAAAGGCAGAGTTGGGGCGGAGTGTGGCGAAAAGTTTAAAGAAGGGGGACACCGTTTTTTCCTTTCCAGTGGGTGTTTCGCGTGTCAAATGCTGAAGCTGACGCAATGCGACAGGAAAACCTACAACAACAACCATGCAAATCCAACTAGGCATAAACAATTCGTTGCATAAAGCGAATTCTCAGTTTGAAAAAGCAACACAAAAATACAAGTGCTAAACGCCAATAGACGGACACTTCTTAGTCATGGAAAAAGGTTTGAGAAACATGAAACAAAAAACCATATACTCGTAACTAAAATGTGAACACAAATTAAATTCAAATTGATGGAAATATAATCGTTTCCGGTTGACTTTACGCCAATTATGTGAGGAAATAAAAACGATTCGATGACAAATCAAAATCAAATTTTGTTAACCCTTTCAATTCAGGGAAGAGAAACACTTCTCAAGCAGAAGAAAAGAAAGGAGGGGAAAAAATGAGAAAAAAAAGGAGGGAAATCCCAAAGGGGAAGATTGGCCCTTAAATAAAAGTCACAAAGTTTATTTTTTCTTTTGGCCGTAAACTAATTTCACAGAGTTTGTGCCTGACTTTGGCCCTGACTGCCTCGTACTCTGTCGCTTTAATTGAAACATTAACTTGCTTCCTATGACTTTTTTTTCTCTCCTTATTTTGTATGACATAAAAGATTTAAATTCATTTAGTTTGGGGGACATGACATGAGCAACTCAAAAAGATCCAATCTACTGCTTACTCCATCTACTCCAATTCCTACTCTGCCGTTCCCCTCTCGTCGTCAACAACGTGTTTGTTGTCGGCAAAGGCCTCAAAGGAAGCCTTCAATTTATGCAAATCGCATGTAAATCTGTTGAGAGCAAAATGCGAAAAGGGAGTTTTAGAACAGCAGCAACAACAGCAAATGAAGGCTATGGGAAATACTCCTATGGAGTATTCCCCACCTCCATCCCAACGACTAGTAGAGTGTGGAGTGGAATGGAGTTGAGAGTGAAGTGGAGTGAGTAAAGAGAGAGAGAGAGTGCGGAATGTGTGAGAATGTCAGTAAAATGCCAATTTTTTAATGTCCGTTAAATGGCATATACATATACCTACAGTTTGAGAGCGACTGAAAATCAGAACAATTCTCAATCAAGTTGGTGGGTGGCGAGTGGGAATTCAGATGATGGCAACTTAGACAGCAGCAGCAGCAAAGAAATGTAATAAAAGCCAAATGCTAAACAGTATGTGAGTGAAAGGGAGAGAGAGATAATAGGAGGATAGAAGAAGATGGCGAAATGGAGACGAAAGCGAGGACATATGTAAAGCGATAATGGGATGGCTATAAAAAATAATGAGGCACGGAAATAAAACGAAAAGAAAAGGACAAAAATCAGGGCAAATGGCAGCCACTACATACATATATATGGGGAATATTCTCATCTTAAAATTGAGAATCGATACGTACAATTGAACCTGGTTAATGGTTGTGCATTCGAAATTAGTTAAAGCCAAAGCTTAATCTAAGAGATGTAACTTTAAAAAAAAACACTAAGGGAAATCTTTTCAAAATGTGGTTAAAATGAAAAAGAAAAGCAAAACCTAACGTTCTTTAAGTTATCCAGGTGTGTAAATGCAGCAGTATTATTGTGAATAGTTCATAGATTTTGTACGCTTTAAATTCTTGAAAGTAAATCTGAACATTTCATAGGCCGTTTTCCATTTAAAGGAGTTTTAAAGCTTGTCATGGCCATGTTCCCAGTTCTCAGTTCAGTAAACCGCCTTCTATGCACGGTTCACTGCATTTGAAGTGCAGTAGGTAACCAAAAAAATTGGCAAAGGTTCGTTCTACCTCGCTTTTACCTTACCTTACCTCACCTCACCTCTACGCATCGCAGCTCGGCTCAGTTCAGTTCAAACTGAGCTCTCAGCTGAGTTTTCTGTGCTCAGTGTTGCTTCTTCTACCCAATCCCTGCCTGCTTGTTGTTCCCCCTTGCGTATTTCTGATGGCCTCAGGTGAAATGGCAAAGCGTTGACGACTTGGCTGAGGGTTGCTGCTGCTTTACCTGTTCTTTATGCACCCGTTCCCGCTCTCGCTCCCACCCCATCAGCTTGAATTGCTGCTGCTTACTTCTTTTGGCCTGCTAATGGAGTTGGCTGCTGCTTCGTTTGAGCTCAAAGTGCAGACACGTGCCAGGTTTTTGCCATTCCCAGCATACACATGGGTTAACAGTGTTACAGTCAGGGCAAAAATATTGCATACATACATCTAGCCAGCCATCATCAAACCATTCAGACAGACATACGTATGTATATCCATTCCAGGGATTTCTGTCGTCGCCTTTACCATATTTTTTGTTTTCTTTTTTTCGGGGGTTCATTGGACTAACGGACGTTGGTGGCGAAACGCACCATGACGAATTTGCATGGCGTACAAGAAGAACGAACGAACGAACCACCCAAAAACAGAATTCCAACCCACCCATACATCATTCAAAATATTGCACGGCAACGGGCAACGACAGCGACAACGGAGCAACCCTCTATGGGTTGCTATCACAAGCTGCCACACGTTGGCATTTGCAACATTCAACATTTTGTTGCTTATCAGCGGGAACCACTTTTGTTTTGGGGGTTGTTTAGCATATAAACTCTAGACGGGGGCAACAAGCTAGCCAGCAAGCAACTCAGGTGGTCGATGGTCGGTCCTCGGTGGTCCTGTGGTGGTCGGTCAGAGATGGCTCTGCAATCGATACGAGGCGACGGCCTGCCTTTGTGGTAGTCACAGAATTGTTTGACCAAAAACAGGTAGAGATCCCCCACTAATCCCAGCATCCAATCCTCTTCAAATCCCTACAACAAACGCCGCTCATGTTCCTCTCCATCAACAACCCGCCACCCGCCTCCTGCCGCCTTCCTAAAGTTAAACACTTGATAAGAGAAGAGTATGAAAAGAGGGAGGAGAGGGGGAAAAAACATTCGCTTCATTTCGTTTTTTTTTTTTTTTTTTTTTGTTTTTTTTATGATTTATATAGAAAAACGAAACAAAAACGTTGTTGCTCCTGACAGCCCTTGATGTCGATGTTGAGGGTGTTCTTTCCTACTCAAATTGTCACAAAATATTTCTTTCACACTTTTCTCTTCTCTTTCTGAGAGAGGGACCATCTCTCACTCTTTTTCATTTGCATTCGCTTATTGCTTTTCCTGTTTTCTCTTCTAATTTTAAACCAATTAAAGTTGTCGAAACTTGCCACTGACGAGCTAATCCCGGGCCAAAAGGTTTCCACTTCTTTCATCTGCTCCTTCATCTTCTTCTTCATCAGCATCATCGTCCTCTGCTTCTTTCTTTTGCAAATTTCTATTTATTTTCATTAAAGTTGTCGAAAGTTTTAAATTTCATTAAGCTAAAAAAGAAAAGAGAAAAAATACACACAAATTTGTTTTTCTTTATAAATTTTATTAAGTTAAATAGCAAACGAAAACGATAGAGTGAGAGAGACAGAGAGAGAGAGAGAGAGAGCGGAAAAATAAAGGAAAATAAAAACAGGAAGCGGGTAGAAATTGAATTTCCAGGCTCAGGCTCTCATCAGATTGACATATAGATAAGGGTAGCAAGTTTTCATCCTACTGCGAGGTAAGGGTTGGGGGGGAGGGCAGTGATTTTTCTTCACCCAGTTTTCCCCCATTTAAGTTTTTGTAAAAATGTGAAAATCCATTTTAGTTGTGTATGAAAAATTGTTTTCTATCAAAAGCAGATGTCTAAGATCAACAACGAATGAATATTCATACATAGAGTTATCGACCCTTGGTCACTTCTTACTCAGTTTTATGTTTTAGCACTTAGTTTTAGTAAAAGCTGCAGATAAATTAGAAAGAAAATATTGGTTTATTTAATTCACCTAAGATATATTTGAGAATGTTTATGTTTGGGCTATCGGTAACTTTCCATGTTTCCTTTTCAAGAAAATTGCATTTCAATTGTTCAATGAAAAGTGTATACAAAGTTCGTAGATGTTATCCTATATTTTGGGTTCTGGTTGCTGGTTTGTGCTCATTTGTTGGTTTATCTTTCACCTTGTTGTTGTCTCAAATACATCCGATGCCATACTCCTACTTCACATCTGTCATATTCAATTACAAGAAAACGGTTTTCAATTTCGCATTTCATGTGTACTCGTCGTAAATTTTCCCTTCCATCGAAAATGTTGGGTGTGAGGAGTGAGTTCAAATTCACTTTTCAACAATTTCACTTGTGTGTGTTGTGTTCACGCTAACTAAGGCATATTAAATTTAATATAATTTTGTTATTAGCACATTTGCACAACGCTCGCTGATCGTCATCATCATCATCATCATCATCATCATCATGATTATCAGCGTTCGTTTTGAATGCTCCATCACGTTCGTATCACGTTGAGTTAAATGAAAATTGTCACGACAATTGTTGGAAATTTGCTCAAATCAAATTTACATCATTCTATGGAAAAAAAAAAAAGGAAACGATAACGAACAAAAAGGCAAACAAATAAGTTGAACTACTCTACAACAACAAAACAAATCGTTTGCTAAATCGTTAGCAGTTAATCAACAAAAGTAAAATCAAATTGATTATACAATTTGCATTTATTCACAAAGTGTGTCGATTGCTTGCTGACTGCTACTGTCACAGTTTGAGATCCATCAGGGCATGGCAAACTGTATGTGTAGAAATTTCTACATTTTCATATATTGATATATACATATGTATGTAGGTATATTAAATATGCAATTCCCCCCTAATATTAAAGGCTAGCTTTGCCCCCAAAAACTAGTTTGGTGTCAACATTGTATGCGTAATGAGGCACCTGGCAGATGGTGAACTAACGAAAGAGAAAGAGAGAGAGACAGAAGCGAAAGTTAAAAAGGGATAGAAGACTTTTGTCATAAGAAGGCTCCAAGTCAGCAACATCTTAGTTAACGTATACACTTTAAGAAATCCCCTAGCTAAATGTTTTATTATTGGTAATTTCTAAATGTTTAATAAAAAACCAATCAATAATTTTAAGTAAAATTTCCAATATCATTTAACTTTGATTTGAATCTGTTTTAGCCAAACTGTTTGCATTGAGGTTAGGCCAAAATTTCTCCTTGTGTAGATCAGTTCCATTTACCTCTGTGGCCTGCTGGCTGCTGCTGTCTCTTCTGCATATGTAATCAACATTAAACTGTATTTTGTAATCAACCCACAGACACACACACACATGACACCCACACTTATGTGTGTGGTTGTTGGTGTGTGTGCACACATTGAACAAGTTTGCCAGCTCAGCAGGCGGAAGTGAAAGCTAGCTGAAAAAATTGTCGTCATCAGGTGTTTGCAGGTGTTATCCTCTCGTCCTCTCGGGCCAGTGCTAGTGCTTTTGCCTGGATCCTTTCTTCTTTTCTTTTTGTTTTCTTCCTGCAGAACTGCACAAAATTGCAACTCATGCAACTGCCTAAGAGCACCATACGGAACGGAATGGCACGGCACGGCACGGGCTGGGCTGGGCTCGGCTCGGCTGGGCATTAGACGACCAACAACCGTAGGCAAACACATTATAAAATCTATACACGCTCTCTCTCTTTCTCTAAGCGCACTTTTAACCCATTAACGCCCACATATAGAGCTTAATGTTTGGCTGATGACGTGGCTGAAAGTTCTACCATCTCTCATGGATGCTTCTTCCTGTACAAGAAGAAATAGTGTCAACTTGCGTTTGCGGCATTTTAATGTAAACCCGCATCAAGCCTCGAGGTGCCATCTCGTTTCCTCCTTCCTCACTACAACAACAACAACTACTATTAACACCTCACTGACTGCTGCTGCCCCCCATCCTTAGGGCGAATGGTGAAGAGAAAAAAGGGTGCCGGGGCGGGTTGCTTTTGCCTTGTCTATTGTTTCCTGCATTTCTTTTTTTTTTTTTTTTTTTGGTGTGTGTGTGTGTGTCCTGCTTTTTCTTGTTACACAAAACGTTTTATCGCCTGTGCATAATAAATTTTTGTTTCAGCTTTTGTTGCTTTTGCAAGCTATTTCTGTTTTCTTTTTGGTTTTTTTCATGCAATTTTCGTAGTTATGAAGTTATTTGACATGTGGCAGGCAGGCAAGCAGCAGCGTCCTTAGTCCTTCTTTTCCAAGGAGTAGATTTTCCAAGACGCTGAACTCTTTATTTTCGCTGCTGCCATTCCCTTGCATTAGGCACACTTGACTTGGCTGTTGTTGTTCCCCATTTTTTTATCTAACCGGTAACTTGATGTCATTATGTAATCTTTGTATATATATATAGATGATATATATATATAAACACGATTCCACATAAATTGACAATATGCTGCTGCAACTCTCTCGCTTATGTAACAGCTGCCTTGTGGGATTTTGCCAGTGGCTGTCAAACTCAGCGGCGAAAAGCATGCTTCAGATTTTTATTTTTTTTTTTCTATCAAAACTTTGACCATGTTTTTAGTTGAGTTTATTCTATTTTTTCCCCTGCCATTGCAAACACAGACACACACACATACACACAGACATTCACCCAAACACACTTGTCTTCTTTTGTAATTATTTTAAAAGCGCAACTTGTGCACGTAACGACATTTGCGGCAGTCAAAAAGGCAGCGATTGCCATTTTAAGTGAACATAAACAAAAGCGTTTGCTGCGCTTCTTACTGAGATGAGGCAGTAGAAGTATATTGTGGCAGATTCAGTGTGGAAGGAGGGGAGACAACCCAAAAGTACGACCCCGCGTTGTGCGACGTGGTAAATATGCGTGACTGGGAGTAGATAGCATATACAGTGGATAAAAAGTTTCCAAAAATTAGACCAAAATGTAACTTTGTGAATATGCGAAAAAAGCTGCTTTATATAAGAGATTAGACTGTTTAAGTAATAGGATAAAGTTTTCCCAATAGAACAAGGGAATTCATCTCTTCAGACCACATCCAACAATTTCTCTCCTTGCTCCTGAAATGATTTGACATTTCATTCAGATATTTCTACAGAAACTTAGCATATATTGCAGCTAATGTAATACAAAAAGAAAATGTTAATTTAATTATATTTTTGTTTTTCCCATTGACAATTGCCCACTGTTTGTCTAGCCCTAAGCACTTTGCTGCAAATGACTGCACTTTTCAGCCAAAAATACAACAAAAACAGAAGAGAGACAGAAGACAACACAAAAAAAAATAAAGGAAGAGTCTGTTCAGTTACAAAACTCCCATATCATATAAAAGCTGTATTCAAGAGCTAAGAGTTTTAGAGAGGGGAATGGAACATACACTTTTTGGCCAAAAATCTCATAAAGAACCACGCGCCTCGAAACTTTTTCGGCGACGTCTGCCGTCTGGACCGAGTCAAGTGTTTCAAGCCCAAACCAAGCCCAAACTAAACCAAACCAGAGCAAAGCAAACGAAATCAAGTCAAGCCAAGTCCTAGGTCCGTTTAGCCACCCACTTATCAAACTTCATATTTACCGACTCCAACTGGGGAACTGAATGTGGAAGGCTTTTGTGTGCACTTTTCCATAGTGGGGAGGAATGGTAAAAAACTTCCGGCACCGCGGGCCATTAGCTAAGACCCTAGAGGCCACTTCAAGGCACACAGAAGTCAGCGACTTGTTAATGATAATGAGAGAGAGAGCGAAAATGTTGATTATCTTAGGGAGATGCCAAGATGTGAATGTAGATGTAGATGATGATAATGATGATTATTATGCAAAAGAGGAGAGCAAAGCAAATTAAATGCTGCAAAAATGTTTGCTAACACTTCAAAATTGAGACAGAGAGCGACAGGGAAAGAACAATACAATACCGATAGATAGACAGACATACATACATACATAAATAGAAAGAGTAAAAGGGAGAGAAAGTGAGAATCCTTT
Source organism: Drosophila tropicalis (assembly GCF_018151085.1). Taxonomy (NCBI): domain Eukaryota; kingdom Metazoa; phylum Arthropoda; class Insecta; order Diptera; family Drosophilidae; genus Drosophila; species Drosophila tropicalis. The sequence goes on along the minus strand of NW_027172929.1, from coordinate 2,781,065 downwards.
AACACAACTATTCAAGTTTGTTGTTTGCTCATCTTGCCTCGAGTGGCATCTTTAAGTTGCCTTTTGTGCATAAATCAGGCGTTAAAACCCAAAAAGTAGTTGTCTCAAGTACTGCAACTACTATGACTACTAAGTCCTACGAGGGTAGTTCAATAAGAGAGTAGACCATTTTGTGTATGCCATGGGCAATGCCCTTGACTTGAATTGGATAATCCTTTCAATTCGACTTCAACTAATTGAACAACCCTCGTGATGGCACAAAATGTAGTAGCAGATTGTCAGTGAAAATTTTGAAAATTCACTTGAGCTCAATTAGTTTGTCGTTTTACGATTCACTTGCGCCCATCCCTCCTCCTCTCTTTGCCCTCGCCAATGCAACTTCAACTCCTTTTTGCAAACTTTGCAGTATTCACTTTTGTTGTTTTTGCTTGCTTAAAATAAATTTACCATTTTGCATTTGCCATTTCGGTAATGTCTTGTAAATGTCAACTCAGTTGAATGAGTTTGCTCTGCAAAGCCAACAACCATTTAGCTATATACTACCTCCTCTTATTTGTTTCTCCTCCCCGTCACCGTCTATCCAGTCAACCATTCTCATTACCCAAAGGATTGTTAATTATTTTTTGAAGCATTTAGATTTGAAATTTTGGAATTTTGGAATTTCGTTGATGATTGCACTCGAAAGTAATTTCAATGATTTTCCATAACATTTCACTCGCAATTATATAAATTGTTTTTTGGCCTCTCACAAAAAGAGTTTTCTTTCCTGTAGACCCTCCCAATGTTAAATCGAAAAAAAGTGAAAGAAAATGTACGAGAAAATCTCATTTGCAATTTATATTTTGTCGAGCAAATTTTATTATGATTGTTGTCAAGTTGAGCAATTTCGTATTTATGAGTTTTAAATTAAATGCAATCTCGGTGCTTTTCTTTTTGCCAGCTTCTTAAATATTTATTGATTTTTGCCAAAAGGCTTCTGGGTTTTTCCTTTCACTTCTCTTATTTGCTTGGTTTCTTTTTGTTGCTCTTATGGAAAAGGATAAGTTTTTGTCGGTTGGCGAAAAACGTTTTAGTGGCTGTTTAGGCTGTAGTCCCACACCTTGCCCCTTGCCCCTTGCCCCCTGCCCTATGCCCCTCCCCCCTACCGACCAAACAACAAAAAAGTTGTCCTTTATTGAACTTCAACAATTTTGGCCATGTCCTGGCGCAATGTTGGCCTTAAATATTTTATACACCATTCGATATCCTTTTTAGCCAGCTACGTTGGAAATTTTTGGCCAAAAAGAAAAGTGTGAAAGTGTGAAAATTGCTTGCGGAAAGTAAGAAGATTAAATGCCCTAACCAAAATATTTGCATATTATCAAATTTTCTGCATAAATTTCGGCATAGAGAAACATTTAGGACACAAAATTAGATTTACTCTTATAAAATGTTTAAGCTCTGAAAATAATATGAAAATTTTACGCAAATACTAAATACTAAGCAAAATAGTGTAGCCTTTTTTATCTGGCTAACTTGGAATGCTTCAAAGAACATTGCAGTTGCAGACAACTAACTATTGCATATGTTAGTCTTTAGGCAGAATGATGCTCACAAACTTTTCTTGGTTGGGTCTTCATAAAATATTTAGCGAACCCGTTTATTTGATCATAGAGCATCAAATCGAAAAGATACATTTGCGCCTTTTCGTTGTCAATTCACTTCAATTCCTTTAACCCCCAGCTAACCTTAGCCTGTCTGTCAGGGCAGTCTGTCCCTGCTCCTGTCCCGGGTCTCCTGTCTATCTACAATATACATACATATGCCCGCTAGGCCTGTCTGATTGTCTGGCTTTCTACTTGATGCTCGCCTCCGTTATCCTCCAGGAGAAGTGTCAACTTGTTTGGCCAAGATTTACAGCTGTCAAATGTCTGGGTTGGTCTGAATCTGAATCTAAGAGTTGTCGCGTTGATTTCCTTCTTTTCCACCTTGCTTCTGTATTGCTTTGGTTTTCTTTTCTTGTCTTGTTTCTTTTTTTCTTTGCCAGCTCCTTGAGCTTGATAACTGAATTTGTGCGGAGAGCTCAACTGTACTTGACAAAAGCATAAATCGGCTTCGACTTGCACTGATTTATATTTACTTTGATGTGGCATAGGGAACATGGAAAGCAAAATCATGGCATACCCTGCGGCTTTGGCACTTGGCAACAGTTTGGTTTGTTTTTTTTTTTTCCTTGATGAACTTAAAGATTGCGCCTCGCTGTCTGTGTCTTTCAATTTTTGTCACCTTGAAAAAACCACTTAACCACCACCCAGCCAACCATTCACCAAACCCACTCACCCACAAACAAGGCACATGAAAAAAGAAAATACATAAACGTAAATGTAGACAACTGTGTCCCTTGCTCTGCTCTTAGATCCTTTTAGAGTCATTTAAGTTAATTGTGTGTGTTTCTGTGTGCGTCTGTGTGACTGAAGAAATTGTGTGGAAATCAAGGTGACAATTTCGAGGCAAAACACTCAACCGCACCGCACCGTTGACTGGTTTTTGTGGCAGAAATTCTTGTGGCCTTCTCTTCATGACTGCCTAAAAAAAAACTATGGCCCAAATAGTTGTCTCAAAAAGATTTTTTAGTTTCCATAACTCATTGCACAGAAAAAAGGTTCTTTTCAAAATCTTGAGCCTAAAAAACTTGGCCTTTGGCTCTACTACAAATGGAAATATAAATGAAGATGTAACTTGGACAACGGCTTAATTTGTCGTTGAAAAGGGTGTTCATTAGAGCCATGTTTTACTAATTTGAATAGAATGGAAACGCAAGGGTATAGCAACTTCGTTATTACCGGAAATTAACTTGGGTCTCTTTCATTTTTTCTTTTAATAACTTAAATCCTGGTCGCTTAAATAAATTACCACATGATGGTGTGCCTGTGATATCGCTGTTTCTATTGAGTGAGGTGCGCGAGATGATGAGTAAGCCCAAAGCAAAATTATTTTTAATTAATAATAAGTTTTAAGTGCGTTTGGCAGCACACACACTCACACACACACACACCTTAAAGCAAACGCAATCTCTTTCTCCCTCCCCACCATGTTATTTTATATTTCTCCTTTTGCCTATGAACTTTGTGTAATTCAATGCGTTTTTGTAGTTGTTGTTGTTGTGGCTCCTGCTTCAGCTACAGCTCCATTTTCTGTTGGCGGCAATGGCAACGGCAATAGCAACGACAACGGCAACGTGGAACGGGGAACGGGAACGGCAACATCAACATCAGCAGCGTCTATTAATTAAATTAAAAAGTTCACAGCCATCGTTGTCGTCATCGTTGTCAACGAGCGGGTGGCAAAACGGGATGACTCTGACTCTAACTTCTATGGTCGCGTTATCGTTGTCACCGTTGTCTCTGGCAAAGTCTAGAGATGACTCCTCCCCGCCACTACAATAACAACTACTACTAATACTTTTACTAAAACAGTTGAGAGAACTATGCAAAAGCATGAAAATTATCATGCGAAATGCTTTTCCTAAGAATAAAACTTTGACGCTTTCCATACAGTTGGACAGCCACTGTAACTTATTATTGTAAATGTAAAAGAGGAAGGGAAAAAAGAAGTCAAGTATTCAAGAAGTTTTTATATTGATGGTTTTAATGAGATTGTAATTAAGCGAAAGTTTTCTTAAAGTTCAACTCAACAGTTTCAAAAGTGCAGACACAATAAATCATTATATGCAGTGGAGCGCTCATAAATTACGAAAGACAAAAAAAAATGGGTGATGTGGGTACATCATAATGACCTTTTCAACTAGATTGTGTGCTAATAAATTAATAAAAACCAGAGGGCCGGGGCTAACTTCGACCGCGTCAAAGTTTGTATACCCTTGCAACTTTTTGGTAACTCTTTCCTTACCTATTAGCCATCAATGTGGAAGAACGTTTTATCTAAAAAGGCTTAAGCTTGAGAAAGAAAGGCCTACAATCATAGGAAATAACGAAGATATTGATCAAAGTCACTGTTTTCCACCGATCGTTCCTATAGGAGCTATATGATATAGTCACCTGATCTTTATCAAATTCGGCACAGTCATTAACATAGGTATATATTAAATTAAGAAATGTTTAATTTGAAAGCAATCGCGTTAAAAGTAACGAAGTTATTTACAAAAGTCACTGTTTTCGACCAATCGTTCCTATGGGAGCTATATGATATAGTCACCTGATCTTGATCAAATTTGGCATAGTCGCTTATAGGCATAGTAAACTCTCTAATATTAAGTTTCACGACAATAGCTCAGAAAATAAAGTCACTGTTCGTGACTTGGCCGTTTGTATGGGAGCTATATTATATAGTCACCCGATCTTGATCAAATTTGGCATAGTCGCTTATAGGCGTAGTAAACTCTCTAATATTAAGTTTCACGACAATAGCTCAGAAAATAACGAAGTTATTGAAAAAATCACTGTTCGTGACTTGGCCGTTTGTATGGGAGCTATATGATATAGTCACCCGATCTTGATCAAATTTGGCATAGTCGCTTATAGGCGTAGTAAACTCTCTAATATTAAGTTTCACGATAATAGCATAGAAAATAACGAAGTTATTGACAAAAGTCACTGTTCGTGACTTTGGGGTTTGTATGGGAGCTATATGATATAGTGGTCCGATCCGGCTGAATCCGAGATATACAACGCCTGCAGTATATACAAGCCTACGTGCAAAATTTCAGCTCTGTAGCTCTTACGGTCTAGGAGGAGTTTGCGTTGATCCAGACGGACGGACGGACGGACGGACGGACGGACGGACGGACGGACGGACGGACGGACGGACATGGCTAGTTGAACTCGTCTCGTCGTGCTGATCAAGAATATATATACTTTGTATGGTCGGAGATGCTTCGTTCTATGCGTTGCACACTTCTGACCAAAATTAATATACCCTTTTTGCAAGGGTATAAAAACTGATTGTAAAAGATGGGACCTTATCACTGATACCATAACAGATAAGGTAGCTAAAAATAAACTATTAATGAAAAGCAAAAAATTGAGAAAAAATATCTAATTAAGTTTTGAGACCTAAAAGATCTAAAAGGACAAAAAAAATGGCTTTAATTAAACTACTTAAATCCATAATTTGAATAGACTACTGATTAATATGCCTTCTTAGGCAGTCTAAAAACATTGTCATACCTTTTTAAAGCAACTAAAGTTTGAGAGTCACTCAACATTGGTTTTATATTCATCCTTTGAACAAATATGCAAATGATTTAAACAATTAAGCAGCATGATTGGGTGGCCTGTCTGGCCAACTGATTCAATTGAATGGCAGACATGTCCATGGCACCCCTTGCACTCCCCTTCCCGCTGCCACCAAAAACCCTTGGTCCTATTAAAACTAGTTAAACAGTTCATTGCTCGTTTACTTGTTGTAACAACTTCTCCATCAGCCCGGTTCATTCTTTTTTTTCCCCTGTTTTTTGTTTTTATATTCTCTGGTTCTTTGTTGTATTGCACATTTCTCTCAACAATTATGCATATTTACAAAAGTTAATTGCCGACGCGCAACAACATTGTTGAACAACATCAGAGGCAACATGATGGTGGGCACGCCCACCGCGAGCCATACTGGGCGGTCTGGCAATTAACAACATTATTGACTCTCGGCCATGCTCTTATTTGAATCAGTGGACACTGGACACATGGTTGATAGTCCGAGAAGAAGAAGAACAAGCAGAAGCAGAACAAAGGCAACGCCAATGGCAGTGGCAGTGGCAGTGGCAGTGGCAGTGGCAGAGGCAGGCGGCAATGGCACTTTGAAATGCTAATGAAATTGGCTTTTAAAGTGCAGAAATGAACACAAATTTTTCCATTCTTTTTGCAGCTACTGCTGATGGTGCTCAGCTCAACAATGTTCACTAGCTCTCTGGCATGACTTCCTTTCCTGCTGTATGTGTGTGTGTGTTTTTTCTTTTTTTTTTTATTCTTTGACTTAATTGATAAATTGATTAAATTGCGAAAAAGCCTTAATTGCAAGTCAGTCTTGCAGACCAAGCAACCGCTGACACATTCGCCTGTTTGAAATTCAACATTTCATTTGGATTTGCCCAGCCCTGTCCTGTAGACGTCTTTTGCGCTTTTGGCCAAATTGCATTTGCTTTTGTTCGTTAGTTAATGCGATGTATTTTGTCAGCATTTGGTGGTATTGTCGCATCATCAGTTTTTCGGTTTTTCATCCAACAACAATGGATTTTGCCCTGGTCTTGGTCATGGTCTGCTTTGGTTTGGTTTGGTTTGGTCTGGACCAAAGCCTAAGCCAAAAATCAACGCAATCCTTAACAACAACTGATCAAATTTGCTGATTTACTCTATTGTTGATGTCAAGTTGAGACATGGTTGCCATACAAGTTGAAGAGGTGAAAATGAAAGACATGAATTTAATTGAAGTGTCATTCTGTAGGCAATACCAGATAAATTAACTAGTTGACCACACCACACAAGACAAATAAAACATAACAAACTTTTTCTGTTTATTTCTCATGTTTGAGAAGGATAATAAAAAAGCAGCAAAATAAAAATTTGACTCGTAAAATCCTTATTTGATTGCCGTTGTATCATAATCATTAAATCGCACATCCTTTGGCAAGTTATCCGTTCTATCTATGAAAATCCTTTGCCAGCTCAACACTTTCTTACTCGGTGTTCGATGTTCAGTTATCGGTTAACTAGCGTGTTAAGAAGACCTTTTCAAGGCTTAACCGGAACCAAATTTTCATGTGCGCCCAAAGCGCATTAAACTGTCGACTGGTAAAGTTAGGGATTGACCACTTCCCCCTCCTAACAATCGTTTCTTTTGCTGTAGAGAAATTTATAGCATTTGTTCAATGCTTGTTATTTTTTTTTTTTCTTTCTTTCTCCCTCTGTCTTTTAGTTTTTTTCTTGTGGCTTTGCTTTGATTTAATTTTGCTTTTTCTCCATGTTTTTTTCATGGCACCACATGTCTCTCTCTCTCTCTCACTCTCTTATTCTTTGCCAATTTGTGAGCTTTGTTCTGGTCTTCTCTTCTAGATCCTGTTTTTCACTTGTCTCCTTGTCACTCATACGTCAGCAAAATTTGTTGTTTGTGTGTTGTTGTGTTGAATAAATCACTCGTCGAGAGTAAGTTTTTGAATGTGAGTTTGAACTTTTTCCCCAGCACAACTTTAATATGAGGGAATTTTCCAAGGACAATTTTCAATCAGGAAATAGCCGCATAGCAGCAGCATCACTTTGCACATTTTATGTAATCTTTCCTCCTCTTTTTTGTCGGTCTAGTTCTGTGTGTGGTTTATTGCATAATACATATGTATATAATGCAGAGTAATGACATTAGTCGCATCCCTTGGTTCCAACAGGAGAAAGAAGAATACATACATATATCTAAATATGTATGTATATGTAGTTCATATGGAACATATTTTATTGATTACATTTTAGGGCAGCAGCAGCAGCAGCAACATTAGAAACTGAAGTTTCATCTTTCTGATTTGGCCTCTCTTTTTTGCTGCGTGTTTTTGCACAAGTTTATGGGATTCCTTTTGCTCGTTTTTCGGTTTTTCGGTCAACCCCAAAAATCAAATAGTAGTAACTCTACTCATACACATACACATTACACACCCACACACACACACACACACACTCACATGAGACATGACTTATATAAGCAAATAAATTGCTTATTTGTAGCGACAATTTGCGGTAATTTTGTGATTTGTGCTAGCGGTGGCGTTGGATCTGGCTCTGGCGTTGGCATTGGCGTTGACGGTGGTGGTGAGTGACATCATCCATTCATATAAAACATTATGCAGAATTGGGGAGTGTTGGCTCCCCCCCACCAAAAGAGAATCCAACCGAACTGAACTGGACTTGGGGTAATATATGTCCTAGACGATTAATTAAACATATTTGCTACCCTGATGGTATCCTTATGTCTAACCATAATTCATGTTGATGGACTGCACGGAAATAACGATGGCCACAAATGGGCGTCACACAAGCAAATCAAAGAAAATAGCTATGTCATTTCGAGGTCCCAAAAAAAAAAACCATTGAAAGGTTTAATAAACAAAAATATATCGAGTAGTTCTTCTATTTCTTTTGTTAAAGTTCTTGAGTCGGTTAGAATTAGAATTGAAAGTAATTTTTAAAGATATTTGAGTTAAGAGAAAAACATTTTTAAATTTCCTACTTTAATTCCAACATTACGAATTCTCTTAACCTGCCTCCTGGACAAGCTTAACTTAAGACTTAAGCAAGCAATTCAAATGAGAAATTCATTGAATACTTTGAAAATATTTGGCTTATTTTATTGGGATTTCCTTGGTAGCGTTGAGTGTGTTTTCTTTCTTGTGCTTCAATTTGCTCAAGTGTAATATATATTTTTTTTGGTCTGCTGTGCTGTTACTTGCCTACTTTTGCCTCTACTCTGGCTGATTACAATTTATTGACTGACTTTTTTTGCCTCTTTCTGATTCCCTCTCTGAATCTCTGAAAGAGCACACACAGAGAAATCCGTTTTTTTCTTTTAGTCCGCGTTGCCCCTTTGGAATGCAAAACTTCTCGACGCCCACTTGTATGCATATCGTTAGCAAATTGCAGGCTCTAAACGAAAACACAGAGCGAGCGAGTGGAGGCAAACAACAAGCAGAACGACCAAGCGAACAAAAAAATGGGGTGGGAGGCTTCTACAAGGATATGTTTTCGTCCTGTGTAAGCTAATACCCAACCAATTTCCGTTTGACTCGTTTCGTTGCGCGTTTTCCCTTTTGCTGGCGCTCTTTTTAAAAGGCAGGTAACTCTTTTTTTCTTTCTTTCTTTCTTTTTAGCAAAGCGCTGCCTTTTGTATTTCCGTTTTGGAAATTAGAACCCACCAGCAGTGCTGATGCCGTCCCATATAAATTTGTTTAAAAGCTTAGGCCCAGCCGGGCCAGCTAACCCGGTTAGAGCTCGGTTTAGTCCGCTCTCATTTGCATATTCCACACATTCAAAATATCGTCGATGTTTACTTTGTTACTTCCACTGCCACTTGCCACTCCTTTTTGCCTTTTCATTTTATTAGCTGTTATGTTTGTTGGCCTTGTTGTTGCTATCCCTTTTATTTTTATTTTTGGGGGACACATTTAAGCCTTTTAAAGGGATCAACAATTTGGTTTTTCCAAATAATTTCAAATATTTGTCAAATTTTGTTTGTAAAACGAAAACATTTGTATTCAAAGCCTTGACCAAAGACCATCAATTGACTTGACTATACAAAACAAAAAATGAGAAAACCCAAAACCAAAATTTTCAACCGCAATTCTGAGGTTAGACAGTCAAACCACACAAAACTTTGGTACTGGTGTTGATTGCCTTCAGCTTTTGTGTGTGTGTGTGTGTCTGTGTGTGTGTAAAGTTTCTCCTAGGAACCTTATATGCAAATTGTATTTGATATTTTGTATTTGTTTCATGGCAAGGGGGTCGGAGGGAGTATGGTATCTAAAGAATTTTCAAAGAAACTAATTTGTTTTTCGTTTTGTTTCATTTGTTGTAGCTATTTCCCGCGAAGATGGCGAAGACTCTACACATCATCATCACCATCATCATCATCGTGGCGGCCATGGCGGGCATCATAATCATGGTAATAAAGTTCCCTATAATGGTTACAATTCGGAAGAGTATTTGGATCGGTTGGAACCGAATGGCAATATACCCGCTGATAAAACAAATTGCAGATATGGCGGTAAGTCGAAAAAACGTGCTAAAATAATAACTAAAATATTAACTATTGTATGTATGTGTGCCTAGAAGCGAAACCTTACATTTCTCGTAGCATACTTATTTGGGCAACTTAGCAATGGCGTATACCGCAGTACGAACAATTTCCATAGCATGCTTATTTGGGCAGTTTTTGTGGAGCAGTCGAAATATTTCTTTCAATTTGTGTGTTCTATTTAATTTTCTGCTCACTTTAAGCTTCACTTGAACACATTCATAAAGATTTGCGTAATTTATCGCTCGCTTTTGCCATAATCTCTCATTTAAGCTGCTGGCGAATTTCTTCCCAGCCATTTGCACACAACCCACAAAAAAGAAAAAGAAAAACTAATTTAACGATATGTTTGTTTCTCCATCTATGGCTTGCCTTCTCCCCTTTGTTGCCCCTACTCTCTGACTGGCAAAATAATTTATGCCTCCATCTTTGAGAGCCGCGTGTCTAATTATGGAATGAGATGATAATTCTTCTTCATCTGCCAGCCCTCAACTGTCTGTCTCCCTCTCTTTCTCACTCTTCTTTAGCCTGTCTCGACCACTTCTCCCCATATCAGTTCCATCTCACTTATCCACTATAACAACGAAATTCCCTTTGGTATTTTTGTATAGTTTTAACAATAATGTTGTTTTAGTTTTTGATACGCTTTCCCAAGCTGCGGGGATGTAATAGATTTAGAAAACTACAATCAACTAAACTGAATAGATTAGAAAACAATATAATTTAAATAAATTGCTGTTAGAGTGTATGAAATTCGTTGAAGCTAATGTTTTGCTTATCTTCCTTTTATTTCTTTTGCATCTTTTAGTGTCCTTTGTCTTATTTCTGTTCTGTTCTATTTGCTGTTGCGGCAATTTATCAAATTTTTGTCTCATTTAGCAAACGTAAACATTTTTGCTGGCTGCTTATCTGCAACATTTTCATATAATAGAGGAAATCTCTTTGATAATATTGCCATTTAAACGCCTCTCCCACTTCCAACCACCGTGACCCATGCTCCTCACAATTCCGCACTTCTAAAATCCTTAAGAATTTCAAATGCGTTTTTTTGTCTTCTCATCATTTACAACTTTCTACTTGAGCTTCTCTGTTTCTGTGTCTGCTTCTGCTTCTTGTGTTTTGTCATAATTGTAAATTGCAATTTTATGCAAACAATAAGCGAGGGAAGGATGATACTAAAGTGTGTGTGGATGGATGTAGGTGGGTGAAATGGAGCAGCAGACTCGTTGACATTGCCGATAAGATGGAGAGAAGACGTAATGGCATCATCTCGCATTGTTGTCGCTGTACTTGATTCTGGTAGCTGTTGCTCTTGCTCCCTTTTTGCTCTTAGCTTATTCGTTATTGTCCTTGGAAAAAGCGGGGCACTCAACTGGTTCGTCCACCCACCAAACCTGCCCGTCGTGGGCCTTGTCTCTAGGCATTTTGGTATCGCCCCATAAAGCAACGGAAATGAAAATATTAACAAGCAAATGCACAATAACAACAAGTACAGCAGCAATAACAACAATGCAAAAGGGGAATTATTCATAACCAAATGGAATTCTACCATGCTCCATATATCTTTGCCGGGTTTTAAGCCATCCATTGCCATTGCCATTGTCTCTGCTCTTAACCACTTGCACTTCTAGAGTGGTGGGCCGTATCCACCTCTCCCCTTACCTTCCTTGCCTTTCCCCTGTTTTGTCTCTTGGCACGTGAGTTTTAGTGCATTCTACAGCCATTTGGCTTCTCCTTCATGTGTCCCTTGCCTACATTTTAACATTGCATACACACTCTAGATGCCATCTTTACTTACGAGGGTCGCTAATTGTGTTTATTGAAATGAAAAGTTCATTCAAACATGCAAATATCTGTATGTTTTTTAATATTCTATACCATGCAAAACTATTCAAGGAAAGATGATTCTAAAACAATTTCAAGAGTCTAGAGCAATGAAGCTTATCTTTATTGATTTAACGGATTGATTTATACATTATTTATTGGTCGTTGAGTTAAAGTTTATTCTAAAGTTTAGTTTTAAAAGTGCTTTACAATCTTTATTTTCTCTTCTTTTTATATCTTGATATGTATACATATTTTATTGGTTGTTTCTTTAATTTCTTTATCTCTCGTCGGACATCGCTTGGTTGGGTCTGTGGGTCGTATGTGTGTCATCATCAATAAAAGTTAGGCAAAGGCAAACCAAAATGGTTAGTTTTCCAGCTATCATAAAGTTGTTATATAACGCACAATAAATAACAAACACTTTGAAAGCACATTCCAATGCCGTCAGACATGATCTGTTGCCTGCTTCAAGCGCCAGTCGAATCCCCAATCCCCCACACTCTATTCTCTGTCTCTTTTTTCCTGTTGTTGTTGTTGTTGTTGTTAGCTGCTGCCTCCTCCACAAAAAGCAATTTCAGTTACCATTTTTGTTGTTGTTGCTGTTGTTCCGATTCTGATTACATGATTTATAAGTTATCTTCAACTCAACGGGCAACAACAATAAGAACAAGAGGAATGCCGTATTCGCCATTAGATGTGGATACGCGAAATTTATTATGGTTCATACGCTTTTATAAAAAATATAATAAAACATACAGACACACGACAAAAAAAAAAAAATTAATAATAATACACGCCAAGAGCAAATTATGCAAAAATGACAAAATAAAAGAAATTTGGTCTTGCCTCAGCTTGAATACCCTATCCTACCCTATCCTGTCAACATCAATGGCTTTATTTGTTCAAAACGAGGCCTTGTTTCTTGCAAAAAAATTGTATTCCATTCTTTGAAACTATCCTATAACCGATTACAATTGGGTATTCCACTTTAAAATATTACAAAATTTCATTTGTATCTGCCAAAAGGAAAAACAAATTCCCTCTCTTGCAATAGAGTATTGAAAATCACATCACATTTGGCCGGAAGGAAATAAATATGGCCATAAAACATTTCGCATGGGTTCCTCAGCAATTGATTGTAAATCATATTTAACAATTAGGCGTGACACATAAAAAAAAGGAGCGAAAACGCAAACGAAAATATGCAGAAACTGAAAAACGAATAAACGAAAATTTAATTTTCACAGGAAAGTGGGGAAAATTATGATAAAGTGTGTGAAAATTCGCGTGATGGTGAGAATCATTTTGATAGGCTTATTTTCATGCCTCATTTGAAGAAGATCAAGAACTAAGCCAGCTGCTTTCGTGTCTTTCGTCTTTTATTTTTTATCTACCGTGTGGCACCCATCCACCACCATCTACCTGTAAGTCCTTTTTTTATGTAGTGTTCCTTGTGTGGGGAGGTTTTCTCATGCCGTCTTTCGTTATTTTTTATACCCTCTACTCTAAGACGATTAGTTGGGTGTATATGCATAAGATGTATTTGATTGGCTATCATTAGAAATACTCGTACACGCTTGTTAGATGCCAATAGTTACTCCACAGGGTATTTGTTAGGTCTTTATGGCCATAAAGTTTTCTATTTTAATACGTTTTAACCTGCAAATAAATCCTTTTAACGCTTTATTTGGCTTGGCTTGTGACGCCACGTCTTGTTGTGTGGGGCTTTTGTTTATATATTTTACTTTTTTTGCACCACCCAAGAATTTCGCGTTGGTGTTTATGTCCTTTTTTTTCTTCTCGAACTCCTTTTCCTCCTCCTCCCCCTGCTCCTCACGCTTCTAACCATGAGGCCGTCTGCCGACAGACTGTCTATTGTTTTTCTTATGCCCTTTTGCCTCGACTATGTGTCTGTGTCTGTGATTTAAATTTATTGGCAAAATACTTAAAGTGATTTTGTTGTTGTTGTTTTCATATATTTTGGGTCGAAGGGTGAGTTGTTAAACCTCTAACTCCCCTCCCAAAAAAAAAAAAAAAACACACCTTACCCTTAACCGTGACACCTTTCCAATTGACAATTTACTTTTTTTCTGCCGCTTTACGAACCTTCGCGTTGTCTATTAAGCTCCGGGTGTTTTCATTCCTTCTTTGCGCTTTTCGGGCACTTGCGGTTCATTTTAAAATGCTACGTGGCAGCCCACAATGTCTCCAACCCTTCGCTCCCCCCACAAAACATTTGGTACCCAACTACCTACCAAGGCTGACAGAATTCATGACGCCTTGCGGTTAGACAACAGCAGCAGCAGCAGCAGTAGCAGATTTTCTTGTGGCTTCTATCAACCCTTTCCTGTGTTTCTTTCCTACCCTAGTCTACCTCTCTCTCGCTATCTATGTATAAGACAGACAACCCTAACTCCAGTCAAATTCGCGTTGCAGTTTATTAACGAAGCATAAAAACATGTCGCCATTGCGTTGACTTGTTTTTTCCGCAGGATTTCAAAATTTCCTTTTTCGCGCGCGCGTTTTTCTTTTTTTAATGATGTTTTTTACATTTCTTTTTCGTTTTTTGGTTGGTTTTCTTTCTGTTGTTTGTTTGATGTCATCTTCTGGCGTGAGACATTTTTTTGCTTGGTTTGGCTAATGAAGCGACTTATGCAATGACATGGAAAATTTGCGGTTCGTTTTGTTTTTTTTTTTTTTTTTTTGTCCCGTTTCTCTTTGTTTTTTTTCTTTTATTTTACTGTTGGTTTTACTGTGGTTCTTACTTTATCCTTTTTTCCGAATTTTCTTTGGTTTTTTGTGGGGGATTCATTATTTTTTGGGGTTGCCTTTACGGTTGCTGCACAGCATTTGCATAAAGATTTTTGAGAGAGGAGCAAAAGGATACTTCCATAGGATTTGATAAATGAAAACTTTTTGCTAATTGGCCTGGAAAAATGAACGAACGAGGTTGATCAGAAGAACCAAGTAAATGAGCCTATTTGAAGGTCCTCTGAAAAGTCTAAGAAATCATCTAGATTGAGCTATCTAAGGATACCATGAACTCAATGAATATTTTTCAATTTATGTTTACTTTCAAATATATATTAAATGCAATAAATTCAACTTTAGTACATCAATTTGTCTCGGATACTTATTGAAAGAGGACACACAGACCCTCTTCAATGTTGTTTTCAAAATGTTTTCATGTCGTTTACATATGATTAGATTATATGGTCCTTACAACTTGTCATTCCTTCAAGCACTCCCTCATAGTTAGACAACAAATTGAAGGCAAGTTGTATCAAAAATTCTCTTACTTGACCAAAAATGGGATCATAAAAATGCTCAAGCTATTGTCCGCTTCTCCCTTTCACGTCCATACCTCCCCTCCTCACTCACACACATTCTAAGTAACTAATGTAATCAAATTTCTTTGTCAAACTTTGTCTGCACAACTAAGTAAAGCTCTATAATAATCCCAAATGTACCAACCCACATTTTTCTTTAAAAAAAAAAAGAAACCCCCCGTCAAAAACACAACAACAAGAACAACTTCCTTGGCCAATTTTCACCATTGTACTGAAAACCAAAAAAATAGAAAATAAAAAACTGTCAGTAAGTGACAGAAATTAGAGTGAAGACATAGAGATACCCATCAGAGATTCCACAAAAGAATTTCAAAATATTAATTCTGATTAAAACTAGGAAAGTGGAGTTTAAACGATCAGTCGGGACAATTCTTCTTCTTTCGAGCTTTAAATCTTGACCATAAATGGATGTTGATTGAGATTACCACAAAACCTCACATACCCGAGGAATTTACGAACCGATTGTCAAAGGGTCTCCTTATAACAAGAGAAAGCTAGAAGGAAGGGGGAAAAAAATTGTCCAGAAAATATCTTTTGACAATTCACCGCTTTATGCATACTAAGCTCATTATGAGAAAAAGTCCTGGACTGAAAAGACGAACAACTCGTTGTCATTTTTCCTTTGCCTTCCCTTTTCTTGCCATTCATTTCTTTCTTTCTTTTCCATTACCAATTTTTTTTTTGTTGCTCTCCCTCCCTTTTGCCTTGTGTTAACTAAAGGGGCGTGCCGTGGGTTTTCGCGCGACGACGACGACGACGGGTCTAGAGAAAACTTTTTAATAGTGCCCGTAATATTTTCCCTTTTTTCCTTGGTGTTCTTCTTTGATGAGAATTTTTATTTTATTGCAACCGGCTAGTGCCTGAGCTTCAACAATGCCCTGTGGGTCAACAGTCACGCCCATCCGTCCTCGTCCTAGTCCCACTCACAAGACAAAATTTTAAAATTCACGCTTGTCATTATACATTTTTGTGTGGACATTCAAAGAAGAATGCTAATAAAAATAGAACTTTAAGTGCCTTAAAGGTTTTTCCTTTTTTTAGGGTTCTTAGTGAAATGCAATCAACGTTCGCGCGGTCGTTTGTTTTGAGTGACAAGTGAAGTATATTATCCATAACGTCATCGAGAGCCCTCAGGTCAGGGCCGGTCGGGTCAGGCTCAGCGCTTCTTCTGTTGCCTAAGAGCAGAATTAGGATTCATAATATGACGACGAAAGTGAAGAGGATGGGGCGGTTGATTGTAACTAAAGGTTGCCCTGCCTGTCGACTGATATCCTTGTAACGCATTAAGCACACACACACACACACACCAGAAGATGGTGTGGGCTGTGGTTTAGGGGGGTTGGGTAAGGGAGGTGGGGATGATAGCATACACACACTTATAGATATTACATACGTGTGCGTAAATTATAAGCAGCTCGAAACTGCGGTTGTCTACACAAATTTGTGTATCGGTCTATGGGGAGACAAGAGCCAAGTCCTCCGCCTGCAATCGCCTGCCACCCTGCCAGCCTGCATGCCCATCCAGATAACGTTCGTTATGTGTTGACTCTGACAGCCTTGGGGCCATGTGGTTGGACGGTCGTTTAGTCTGTCGTTGGGTATATTTGTCTGTCTGTTGCGCTATGTTCTATCCATGTGTACCTATACGACAGGCAGAGGCTACGCATTTGATTTGGTCAGTCCGCATCCGTTTCCTTCCTTCGACTACTTCAAATTTTGATTGTCATTTACGTGACTGGGCGGCCGTTGTGCCTACGTCTATATAAACGTATATGCGTGTGTGTGTGTGTGTGTGTGTGTGTGTGGGTGGAAGACTGTAAGAGGCTTTTCGTTTGAAATTGCTGCAAATTATTCCCATTACGTTTTTGGGGCTGGTGCTGCTTTTTGAAGTTGATTGTCGTTTACATTTCGATGAAGGGACGAGCCAAAAGTAACCCAAAACCATGCAGCTAAAATTGAGTTTTCAAGAGGCCTCGAAGGCATACAAATGGATACGATACGATCATTGGGCAATTGCCCATTAAAATTTGAAATGTTG
This sequence comes from Drosophila tropicalis, assembly GCF_018151085.1. Taxonomy (NCBI): domain Eukaryota; kingdom Metazoa; phylum Arthropoda; class Insecta; order Diptera; family Drosophilidae; genus Drosophila; species Drosophila tropicalis. Next base: position 2,764,091 of record NW_027172929.1, on the reverse strand, counting down.
ATTTTGCAATTTTTCCGATAAATAATTCATTCGATATTTGTAAACATCTACACACAACAAAATTTATTTTGGCAAAGTGTTTATCGAAATAATTTCGTACTTATAATTTACCTAATTCAACATGGCCTGATGGGCCATGATCAAAGATTCGATGCAATAACAATTGAAAATGATTTGTAGTTTTCAATTCTTAACAATTTTGGGCAACATCATGTTTTGATCGATTTGAATGTTATTAGGAGTATCGAATAATCGTTTGACATGCAATGCGATAGCATCTCTGGTCCACCAGCTGTCAATATACTACAGTTTAGCTCATCTTCACCGAATCCCTTTGTGCAAGGATTCGTTCATTAATCCTGTTGGGATTCTAACTTGACTCCTCTTTCAGTTTCATTCAGTCAGCAAGCAAGCCAAACAGCCAACCAGCTAGCCATTCAGCAATCCTGCTAGCCAGCCTATTGACCAAACAAACATCTTTCTCTTATTTGAATGACAGACCCCTCTCTCTTCAGAGTCATTGTTGAATCCTGTCCAGAAATTGTCTGCGTGCCTTTTGTTTCTTTCGTTTTTTTGTTGTTTTGCTGTTGCTGGACTATGTGTTTCATGTGTGTTATTGCCTGGATTTGGGTTTGATGTGCGTGTGTGTGTGTGTGTGTTACTCCATTTGTTTTTTTCTTCTGTCCAGTGCAAACAATGTCGCGTTTCGTCCTACCACGGTGTGCTTTCAACGTATGACGAACGCTTGACGGAAACATTGTGCATTCGTTTTTTCCATCTTTTTTGTCGAGAAACGGCAACAACAATGCCGATGCTGGTGATGCTGCCGCTGCAGATGATGATGATGATGATATATTGCAAGTAGATGCCACGCCCAAGGGCTTTATTTACAGTTGCCGCAAATCAGTGGGCAATAACGGCTGAAACAGCCGCTCAGGACGGTTCGCGTTGCTTCTGGTTTGCTCATGGCAAACAAACATTTTCAACTTAATTAAAAAAAGAAAGAAAAAGAAAAACAAAAATACTGAATACTGATATCGAATCGGACTTTTACGAGTCCGTTGTTAAAATATTATTGATGAAATTTCAACCATTTTATTGCTTATTATCAATATGTATTACTATTATTATAGGGATTTTACTTACCTCATCCAATGGCTGGCTGCAATGTCCACAATGGTGGCAAGTAAATTGAATTTCTTCAGCTGTTGCTTGTCCTTCTTTTTGAGTCTGTGTGTCTGTTTGTATGTGCGGACTTTATCCCTAGGATTTTGAGCAACTTTCCACCTTCTCATTGTGTTGGCCCTTGGTCAAATCCTTCTCTCTCATTTTTGTTGTCTTTTTCCCTGGTATTGTTAACACAAAAAGTAAAGAATGAAAAATAGAAGCAAACTCGTATTAGAAATCAATTCATTTCATTTCTATTGTGTAATTTCCGATTCGTCTAACAAATTGGCTAAAAGATTTCGAGAGAGAGTGAGAAAAGGAAGGACAAATTGTGGTTGTAAATCTAGTTGATGGTGCATTTGTGGCAAATCAATTTCACAAAAATTGCAAAAGAGCTGCTGGCTTTTCCAAGCTGGCTCCTCAGTTGCCTGTGCCAGTTGGTTGGTCAGTTGAGCTTTAAACTAAACTAAAATTAAACTTATTTTATGGTTATTAATGCACTCATTCAATCAGATAACAAGCAATAAAGCTTTTCTGCACTTTAAGCACTTGAAACAAAATCAATCACTTTCTTTTGGTTTGCGTAATCCTCTTTCACTTCTTGGTATCTATTGTCAGTTGGAGAGAGCATTTTCATCAAAAATTATTACTTAATAGTTGAATCTTGAAGATAATACTTTGTGGTGATATGAGTCTTTTTTGTAAGTTCAGCTTAAATTATTTCCTTTCCTTTCTAATCTGACCACAAAATGTTGCCAGTCAAAGCTTTTTTCTATGCTTTATCCTGACTTGTGCCATTCCTGTTCCTGTTCCCGTCGCTGGTTTTTTGCAGTTGACGCCTTCAACCGCCCAACCACCCATCGCGCCTTCTCTCATGCCTTGGTTCCTTTTCCTTCCTTGCCTGGCTACAATGTTTTGCATATAATGCCAACGTTTAGTGTGAAATTTTCTGCGGTTTTTTGCACAACTTTGTTTTATGCTCCTTTTTTCAACACTTCTTTTGAAATTGCGCACACATAAACTAATTTCGCATGCATGAAATGACTTTTATAGAAAAATGAGAAAATTGCAGGCCAGCAGCAGGCACCACCACCATGTGGGGCGGGGTTGGGTGTGTGTAGTTTTATGGAATGATGATGGTGGGCGGTTGCGGGAGGTGGTAAAAAATTAGAGTCAGTAGTCGGCAAAAAGGGTCGTCGCTTTTGCTGCTGCTGCTCCTTCATAATTGTGTCACAATGATGAGCATAATTTAGCCAAGACAAAAGAAGAATGAGACCACCAGGAAGACCATCAGGCAACTAGTCAGGAAATTAAGCATACGCCATGTGATGCCCAGCACTAATTTTCCGTTTTTGTAATTTAATTTTGAGGTGCCGCATAAATGGCATACTTATATGAAATGTTAATTGTATATGATAGAGAACACAGCATAGCTCTCACTCTCTCGCTCGCTCTCAAAAGTTCTAGTCTAGTCACTCCTTCACTGACGCCGCTTTTAATTAGCATCAACGTCATTTGTCTGGCTTATGGCCTCAGATTTCCGCTTTTTTGGTTTTCCGTCATAGAACTTTGTTTTTTCTTTCAGTTGTTGTTGCTGTTGTGCCCACAACCCTTTCTTTGCCACACAAATATCCTGTCATATGTTATTTTTCAACCCCCCACCAAATGGTCTGGGCCTTCTTTAACCCATGCATGATGAATGGATGCCCCGCCGCCAATCGTTTGTTTTTGTTTGTGAATTACAAACAAATGTCGAAAAAATGAAGAAAAGCCGCTCCCAAAGCAACAAAAGTAAACAGTTTGACATGACAGCCAAGAGCAGGATATAAATTTATCTTTGGCTACAACGAGTATATGCATTAAAAGCGAGGGCTAATTTAACAGTATGGAGAATGGGGAGAGATTCTAACTCAACACACATGAAACTTGTTATCTTTGTCTTTGCTTCTTTCTAATTAAATATATACGAGATGTATGTATCTTCATTGCCAAATCTTATTTATGCTAAAACTAAGTTGATTTCGTTATGAAATTGACAGCAATTGGCCTTAATTACTACACTTTGCTCTTGTAAGTCAATCACTCATCGAATGACCCTCGCACATATGTATGAGTTGATTCTCTATAAACGTTAAGCGATTTTCCTATTGTGTTTGTCCTGGAAGTAAAGTAAAGTAATTTTATGTAATTTGTTAAGTAATACAGAATACTTGTTTGTTTGCTTGGCTGTCTGGCCAGGATGTTTAGGATGTTGAGGCTTCGTTCGGTTTGGTTCGGTTCGGTTCAGTTCAGTTTAGTTCAGTTTGGTTTGTTGAAGGATTTGTTTTTGTGTTGTTTTGTTTTGTTTTGTGTGTTGTGTTGTGGCTGCTGCAAGTTAATTACAAAAACATCAAAGTGCTCGTCTTAGACCATCGATGTGCCTTGTTTCCTAATTGGTTTTTCTTTTCTTATTTTTTGCCTTCTTCCTCTTGTGTTTTGGTTGTTTTTCTCGTTGATTTTTCTCATTTTGCTTGTTGGTTGTTGCTTACTTGGTTGGTTGTTGTTCGGTTCGAGGTGTTGAAGTTTACACATTCCAACACATTCTTCTTTGCTGATTGAGTCCTTGGTCTCGGTTTTGTGCTGTTGATTTAAGCAAAAATCCTTATTAAATTGCTGTCAGAGTAAAACCGAGTGAAAAGAGGTATGAGTAATTATTTCAAGGACCATGCAGAAAATTGTGTGTGTGTGTGTGCGTGCTGTCAACCCAAAGCCCAGACAAAACTCTATGTCAGCAATTAATAATTTGCAAAAAAAAAACAATCCAATTTTTGGTGCACACACAAACACACTCACGATTCTTTTGGTAAATTGTTTGTACGTGTTTTTCATCTTCTTTGGTCCTTTTCACTTGTTTTTCTCTAATTAAAATCGATTGAGTTGGTTTGAGTAATTAAACACAATCAAGTGACAAGAGTATTCTTTCCCTTTTCTTTCGTCCCTGTCTCTCTATGTCTCTGTGTCTTTCTCTCTCTCTCCCCATCACAATTTCAATAATAAATTTAGCTAGTAGCTAAATAAGACAATCACTACTCACTTGATGTCCACCCAACAAAAGGTTTCGAAAGCAAAACGATTTCGAATTGATCTACCATATGCCATGCTATATCTTCTATATCTATAACCAAATCCAATCACTTAAAATGAAACATTTCTGCATATCATTAACTTGATGGGGGAATACTTATCGACAATATAGGTACAATTAGTTGTAGTTCTTCTCCTTTTTCCTGCAATTTATCATGAGATCCGAACACTAAACTACTCACATTTGTCGGTTGGTTGGCGTTTAATGAAAAGCTACAGGACTTCCTTGAAGCACTTGCCTCGGACTTGCAAGCGCCTCATCTTATCCTATACCAGAACCCTAATCCACACGCACAAATCAATTTACTGCCCTCAGGGATAACCTTTTTGCTTTCTATTTTCACTCTGTGTTTTGGCTACCGTATTTTGGCCACAATAATGAAGCAATAAATAAACGGTAATTGGAAGTGATGAGCGAAAGGATATGCCACACAACCCACAGCTAGGAGTAGCTACCTACCCTAACCCTGCCCAACCTATCCAACTCGTTCAATATATGGCCAAAAGCGAAAGCAAAATAAAGAAAAGCCAAGAGCGAGAAACGAAAATCTCTAATCAAATGTCAATTCCTTATTCAATAAAAATAAAAAACATACATACGTATATAAACGAGAAAAGTCAACTCCACTTTGCTAGCTTGTTCTCTCTCCTTCTCTGTCTCTCTTGATAGAGTGCGGGCGTGCGAAAAGAAATATATAACCATGAACTAAATCTTTTAACGACTTTTATGCGCTTTCGTTTTTGGCTTTTATTGTGATTCCGTTGCTGCCCGAGCTCCTGTTTCTGTTCCTGTTCCTGTTCCTGTTCCTGACCATATCCAAAGTCCTTCGTTGTAAGCCATTAAATGTGCTCTGGCTGGGCCAATTATTACGCGCGATTTATGCTTTTATTTGTCAACAAAGTTGAGAACGACCAAAATGGAATGAAAAGAGGATTTCATTCTCATTCCCATTCTGTGTGTGTGCGTGTGTGTTGATATGTTGTTTTGGTCAACAAGCGTGTAATGTGTTGTGCGAAAGGAAGTGAGAAGAGCAAAAACAGAAAATCAAAATATATATACCTTAATTGATTGTAAATCAGAGAAAATTACTTAACTACTGTGTATGTTGCTTTTTTTTTCATATACTTTGAACGGCGATTAAAAACGCAAGTGCTGAAGCTATAATTGAGCTTAATTGCTATTGAAACGCAAATGTAACCGATATAAATTGAAACGGTATTTAAGCTAACATCATGAGAGTCTCTAAAACAAACTCTAATGACACGAAAGGAACTCTGAACCAGATTCTTTTGGCTACAATATTGGCCAGACCGATCCAATGCATGAATCATCAAACCCCTCCAGATGAGCTGGCTAGTCCTGAGGTAGTCCTCGGTACAACCTCGTGTCTTTCTTACCAAAATGTCAAGCCAATTTATCAATTCTCTAGAATCCTTTATCAAATTCTTTTAATGGGTAAACATTGTGTAAATCGTAATATTCATGAATTTTTAATTTTAATTACAATTAACCTTAATAAATTAAGAAATTTTTTGTAGATTATATGCTAAGTAAAGTAAACCCAGCACTATTATTATTATTATTTATTGTTTAAATGCCTAGCCCTAAAATTTACAAATTTATTGCTAACTATATTTGTTAAATATAAAATATGTAAAATTTATTGCATTAATTCTAAGCACTTATTTAGTTTTAATTTGCCAAGAACAATTTTTAATTTCCTTATATTTATTTGCTCTTTGTCCTTTTCTTTCATTTTCGTTTTAGCACAAGAATCTGCGAAAAATGATAATAACAAACCACAAGGTAATAAATGCTTCTTACTTGATTTTAATTTTCTTGTTTTTGTTTGTGTGTGTTCCTAAATCCCTTGAATGTCCTTTGATATTATTTTGCATTCGACACCCGGAAATAAGCTAGACTTTTAATAGTTTTGTTGGACACAATTTTAAATGGCCATATTTTATGCGCAAAACCTTTCAAAATGTCATTAAAATAGAATGTCAAGCGTCTTTGTTGTTTGGCTGCTGTCGTTCCTTCTCTTGTTCTTTGTAGTCGCCGTTTGCAAATATCCTGGCGTATCCAGGGACTGAATGCGAGAATGCAACCGACAGCCGAAACTAATGACAAAACGCAGCGGGCTATCATTTTAATATTGAGACATTCACCCTCAAACCATGAGCCACACGCAGAAAACCAACTGAAAACTCAACTAAAGGATGCAATATGGCAAATCCGATTCCTTGGCAAAGTCTTAGACTAAGTCCTTGCTGCAAAAGGTGAAGAGTTTTCCCATTTTTGGCCTTAGCGACGGGTTGTCATCGTTCGCCATAATTGAATTCAACATTCAGCGCAATAAATTTTGAGTGGTAAACAAGGCAAAAATCATTTAATTTTGATCTATAGAAAATCGAGAGAAAACCCAATTTATATGATTGATATTGAAATAGGAAAAGTATAGCCAGGCAGATGGCAAATTTACAGGAACTTAAACAATTTATTTAAGACATAAACTATTATGTCCTGAAAAACAAACATTGAATTCCAGAGACTCCAAACGAACTTTCTTTTAATTGGAAAGTTCAGCTATATATTTGTTAGGTTTTAAGTTAAACAAGCTGCTGGGTTCCATTGGGGTTCCAATCAAAGATGCGCTAAATGGATAACAGAAAGATGTCAATCGATGCAATATACTATATATATGTATGTATTCATATATGATATATATATATTTTAAGCCGTCATTGATTGCATTCAATTTTCCTGGTGGTTGTTGTTTGCTGACTTTTGCGACCTTCGTCGTCTCCGTTGCTGTCTTCCCTTTCCTTTTTCCTGCCATCATCTTTGTAATTGAATTCTACAACAACACAATAAATTTTAGGCAGTAAACCGACCAATACGGCCAAAGAGTAGGCGGTGGAGGAGTAATGGTAAGGACACCCAGAGGGGACAAGGCATAAGACAGGCGGACGGACCGAGGACGTGCAGACAGTCCAAGTTCAAATTTCGATGTGGGGCGGACTGCAGTAAAAAAGAGAAAATTTAATTTCTTGCTTGAATAATAAATCACAAAACATAACAGCGGCAAAATGCTTTTGCTCCGAAAGCGAAGAGATTGGTCAGGAGTGAGTATCGTTGGGGGGTTTTTGCTGAATGCAAAAAAGGGGAATGTCAAGGAGATAAAAACCCTCCACTCTCGGACTCCCCCACCCACTCCGCCAAATGGGTTGCTGTGACAGTTTGGTTCGTTTTGGATGGAATGAGATCGAATGGGAGGCGAGCTTCATGAAACTGGGGACACATTTTTGTTGGCCAATTTGAAATTCGTTGTCGATGGACACCCCCCAGACGTTGACTCCCCCGTTTCAATGCTGCTTGGCAGGGTTGCCAAGCCATTGCATTTATCAAAATGGCATTTCCTGCCTTTGCCTTGCGCTTCGTTTGTTTTGCATAAAAACTTATATATTTATATGTACATATATATGTATGTATGTGTATTTTCGGCAAGAGGATAACAACTGGTTGTTATTGGGGGAGCGGCCGTTGGAGGCTGGCGAAAGTGTCGAACGTTGGAATTTCCACTAGAGTTGAGCCAAAAGTGTCGCTTTATTAAATTTTTACGCAAATGCGCGACACGCGCATATGAATAGCAATATAACAAGAACAAGAAGCAACAATAATAATATTTTGTAGTGCCCCCCAGCCGCCCCTTCTCCCTCTCCCGCTCACTCACTCTCGGCATAATAAAATATGGTCCTTATGCAAATGAAAAGTGAAAAACTTTTTTTATATGTGAAATTTTTGCTTCTTGTATTTTATTTCATATTTCATATATAGTGGAATGTAGTTGCCTTTCTCCCTGCGGGCTAACCCCGCCCGTGGCGCTGACCCACTCAGCATTATGAAACAAGCCGCTGCTGTGATTTTTTGTTTTTTTTTTTTTTATGACATTTCCCAAAGAAAAGAATGGTGGAAGGAAGGTTGGTAAGGTGGAGAGGTGGGGGACACGGACATATAGTGGGTGGTGGTGGGAACCTTGCTACCATATAATAAATATTGTTACAAAGCCAAAAACAAATAGTAAACAGAAATTACAATAATATGCAATAATGCAAAAGGCCAACACTGAGGCAAGCAAACAAGAACACCAACAAAAGCAACAACAGCAACAACACTAAGCACACACACATATGCAGACTAACTTCTCCTTTTTCTCCTCTACCACCATCAATGCCAACGCTTTAAGTCTCCTTCTCTAGCAATTCTAATACCCTGCAAAGTGACAGAGTGTAAAGCATATTTAGGGAATTAAATCTGAATCATTAGCAACTGATCGACACCTCACGTCAATTTATGAAGAGTTCTTAAAGTTAAATGGAAAATTTAACTCTAAGGGAAATGAGAAAAACCCTGACCAATCTTCTTCCTTTCTTTCCATTTAGCTAAATTTCTCAACTGGTCTTATTACTTGGGCTACAAAGACGATTCATTAGATTTCAATATCAACAAAGATTGCTCATTCAAAATAAAACGAAAGTGTATTTAAAGTTCGATGCGTTTTGCATTCACTTGGAGATGTGCAAAAAACTTGAAGTCTCATGTGTGTGCGTTGGCTTTAAGTCACAGCAGGACGTGACATCCTTGCATAGCATTTGCATAACTATATCAACAAGGGACCCGGCCAGACATCAGCAACAGCCAACACGGACTTGCCCCCTTCCCCTTGGCCCCCGTTTCAGATATCCCCGGCCATCTGCACCTTCAGCTTCTGGCATGCTCCTTCCCGTCACTTGCTATTTTTATCATTTCCCTTCGTGATGCGCTTGCATAATTTTCATTGTTTTCATTTTACAAGCAAAATTCTTGTGTTTTTTTTTTTCTCCTCCTGTATATTTGTTTCTTTGGTTCATTTCTCTGTTTTTTTTTTCGTTGGTTTTGTTAGTCTTTCCCATTCTGATTTTCTGTTTGCACTTGAAGTTATTCTTTTGGTTCGCTTGAAAGAATTTCTTTTTATTTTTTGGGGCAAAAAATGTAATAAAACTTACAACATACACATAAAAGGCGTTAAAGGATAAGAGTGTTATGCACATTGTGTGTGTGTGAGTGTGTGAGTAGCGGCATTTCCCGGATTGATCATAAAATATGTGCAAGACACTAAATAACTTTATGGTTGTAACGAAAATGCAAAAAAAAAAAAACCCCATCGAATATGAAAACACGACAAACTGAGTCAATAAGATATCGCCAGAGAATACTAAAACTTCTAGTTTTATATGAAAATAAAAATACAAAGAATAATATCATGACTTTCATCAAACAAAAATTGTGCAGATTTTGCTAGATCGGAAAAGGAGTTACAATTTAATATGTGTAATAGAAATGGAAAAAGGGGTTACCTCTTGGATTAATCTTTTCATACCTATTAGATATTTTGTTGTTTCTTTTTAAGAGTGATCATACCTCATTTTCGCGTAGAACACCAACTCAGGAATTCATTGTAAAAGATGTGACCGTTTGCAGAGCATTTGCTTAATTTGATTTCTAATTGAATTTCTCTTTCCATTGTAGTTTTGTAAACTATTCAATAATCTTCTAGAAATGCTACAGATAAAAGTCTTATACATAGATTATTATTATTTCAAAAGTAATTTGACTATTTCTGTAGTAGTTTAAACAGAAGGCCAAATATCGAGCCATTGTCTGTCTTAGGTATATAGAACGTTATACGAATCCTGAGATTGAATTACAAACTTTGTCTTTACATCTTATTCTACTTTAGCTTTGAATCAATGTCCTAATATCTTTAATGGCATCATCCACACAATTGTATTTCTCTCTCGCTCGAATAATAATGATAAAAATAATAATAATAACTTCGATGACCCCTTAAAAACCATTGCCAAACCACTTGCCCATTTACCATTATTGTTGCCAAATTGTCTATTGGTTATGTTAGAACCAAGAAAAAGGAAAAAAGGAAGAAAAAAAAAAATTAAACAGCAAAGCAATTCAATTTTAGAACTTTCTAATATACCAAAAGCGAAACAGAAGAAGATGAAGAAAGTGCACATATACATACATCCATAAGTAGATATGTATCTTTCGCTTTTGTTGTTGTTGTCGCTCATTTTCCAATTTTACAGCCACTTTTCCAATGCTCAGTCAATTTTTGCAAATCAAATGCTTTCATTTCGTTCGTTTGCTTCTTTGGTTGTTTTTCTCATTTTTTTATACCCTATAAAATCATGAAATGGAAAAAAGGCTACTGATCGGGTTTAAATTCATATATATGTGGGAGAGTGGCTATATCTCAATGGGAGTTTAATTGATTGACAATAAGAAGTAATGGACAGCAAAAATGAATGAGAATTGTTCGAAAAGGGAAATCTGAGAAAGAGAGAATCTTGCTTTCAAGGTGATAGAGTACAGGGTATCACGAAATTGGCTCTCAGCACACGGTGGATACGCTTCTTTTTTGTTTTTTGTGTTTTTTTCTATTGCCTTGAGCTGCCAGGAGAACGTCGTAGGATACGACGCCAAATGCCATTCCACTTGAACGGCTAGACAAGACATGATGACGATGACGACGACAACGATGATGAGAATGACGACGTAGGATGTTGATGTTGATTTTTTTTTTTGCTCTTCACTCTTTTCGCATTTTTTATTCATTTCTTTGTGCCTCTTTTCGTCTCCGTTTTTATTGAAGTTTTTTCTTTTCGTTCGTTTTATTTGGCTCATTTATGGCGCATATTGCGCATTTAATCGCCATCAACATTTTTCCATATTCCATTTAACGAGCAACGAGCAGCAGTTCGAAAATATATATAGAATATATCCTTATATAATATAGTACGTACATATGTACATACATATATAACAATTCGAGGATTATCTTTCGGCAAACGCTCTGAAAATCATAAGTTCATTTTGTTCTTTTCTTAAGCCCAGAAGTTTCCCATATCTTTGTGTTGCTTTTTTTTCTGTATTTTGGTTGGATTTTTTTTCTATCAACTGCTGTTGAATTTTTAATTTTTATGTTAGTAATTTTTCAGCAACCAAATGGCAGGATGGCGGGAAAGCGAATGGGGGAAACTCTTACGGGAAGAAAGAGAAACATCTTGCGAGTGAATATTCAATTTTTTATGACGTTGCGGGGGAGGCGTGAAAATCAAGTTGAAGGTAGCACAAACCGGGCCGAGGGCCATGCCATGTCAGTTGTATATGTATGTGTGTATACATATAGTTTAGTATGGAACATGTTGCGAATTCCTAAGTGGAACTTTTATACAATACTACAAACTCTCTTTGAATACCCTTTAACAATTTGGTTACATTGACTTTGGAGGTAGTTGAAACACTAAATTTACAATCCACTAAACAGAAGCTTATAAAGGATTGTCAAATCGTTGATACTTAAGAATTTTGGCAATCTTTTAACAAAATCAGAGTCACATAATACCAGATTGAAAGGACTAAGCAGAGAGAGTATACAAACAACGACAGACTCGAACTCCTCTGAGTTTTCTTGGTTTTTTTTTTTGAGTGGGGGAAAACATTTTATTTTATATTTTGTATGGTTTTCTTTTTACTGTTATGTGTGTCTGTGGGTTAACTGAAATTCAATCTTAAAGTTGAAAGTCTGAAGCCATTCTATGATAAAGTAAAAAAAAAAAAAAAAACCACCAAAAACCTAAACTGAACTGTGAAACTGAGAGCTACAACTTTATTGTATAAATATTTCAAATGAAAGCATACAGATGTTGCCATTTGCCCACTCCCCACCCACCTGGTACTGCTCATCCCACCTACCACCCAGCAACCTATAGCTCTATGCTCATTGCAGAGCAACAGTCACGGTTAGCAAACTGCAGCCAAAAGCAAACATAATTTAAAATGTAATTAGTGCTCAAATAGAAAACCAAACAAACACACAGAAAGAGAAAGAGAGAGAGAGAGAGAGAGCAGTAGAGAGAGAGAGAAACGTAACACAGCTGCCGCCCAACCATTCATCGTCTGTTGCCTAGGTGACTGTTGGCATTGGGGCTAACCGAATTGGGGGCGTGGCTGGTTGAGTTTTTGTTGAACTCGCCCCTGTGAATGGCAATGCAAACAAATTGCACACAAACCGAAATATATACATACATATTCTCTGTAAAGCAACACAGATGTTGGGCGACTCTGAATCCCCAAGTCAATGAATATCATCAGGTTACTAGGTGACCCAGTCCCGACCTGGACATGATACCAGCACCACCACAAAGGTGTAGCCAACTAATTTTAATACATAGTTGGCTAAAAGGGGGCCTCAAAATAATAGAGACTTGCAAATGGCAAAAGGTCAACAAAGTAATTTACTATAAAAGGTATGCTTATTAGTTAAAATCAACTCATTAAAACCTTAATGAAAGTAAGTTGTTCTAGCATAAATATAATGAATATGTCTTTGTTTCTACTTCATCTTTGAATATGAGTACCTTTTTGCTCCTTTCACAAAAAATAAGGTGACGCCTCTGGTTGCAGAATAGCAACTGAACGCAACTTAACTCATTCATTTCAATGCAATCGCTGGAGCAAAACTTTGTCCTAGACCAACTTTTATGCCCCTCATCATCATCAGCAGCGGTAGCAGCAGCATTCAACTGCGGTTTTTTTTCCTCAAACATTTTTTTCTGCTATATTTAAATACCCTCTAAAATGAAAGGTTAATTAGTTTAATTAAAAGAGAAATGCAAACTAAACTTTGTGTTAGTCAATAAATGGAGCATTTCTTATACTTATTCCTTAGATAAAGAAGGTGTTAATATATGTGACCAGAGTATTTGAACGTCGACACGTCTCTCGTTTCTTATTTTTTCATATTTGTAAGCAACAGAATATATATTAAAGCAAAAGTCTGGTGGGTCGAAAGGTAAATAAGGCATATTTGTAAGTTTGCGCCTCATTGTGGTTAACTCTGCCCTCTATTCATTTTATGAATGGTTCAAGGTTGTCGAAATCGGCCACGAATCTCCTCCATTATATTGATAAATTGTGTAGCTGTGTTTACTTGAATTTTATAATGAGTTTGTTCAAAACTTTTCATAATCTTCCTCTGGACTTGCTCATTATGCGGGCTTAGTTGAATTTATTTGTCTCTCTCCACTCTCTTTTCTGTTTTGAAGAGCTCATCCACTTGTCTTACTCCTCTCAGTCGCTTGTAAAATATTGCCCAAGTTCTTGTCGTTGTTTTTTGTTTTTGGGATTGTCCATCTAAGAATTTAAGACGATTGCAAGGGGATTCTGTTTTGAGCACTCATTAAGCTGCTCTTTGTCTACGTTTTCAACACATTTCACGTTTTGCTTTATAAATTATTATACACTCGGTTCACTCATGGGTTCTTTTCTTTTGGATTTTCTCTCTTTGCAGACTGGCGCAGCACGGACAGCACCGACCATCATGATCGCGTTCAGAGACAATTGTCCGTATCATCGGATAGCAAATTACTAGATGATGACATCAGGGAGGAAATGAAATATCATTCGCATGTTGTGATGCGTCCAAAGAAGCCGCCCAGACCCAAATCAGAGGTCTTTCTTAATAAACAGGATCCACATCCGCGACGAAAACGTTTTAGTGCATTTGGTGTAAGTATAATAAATTTTCACCACACACGCACACACACACTCACACACACACACATATTCTACATTCATTTGCCGCGGTGACGCCTTCTTCTTAAATTGCATACATTTTTCCTTGTTATGCCATAATACTCTTGCCCTTGATCCCTTTCTGCTAACCAACTAACCAACCAACCCACGTTACCCAACCTCATTTATCCTTCAACTTCACTGTTTGCCATGCAATAAATTGTAGCATACTTGCGTGAGCTGAATTTTTCATCCGGTGACCTCAACAATTCCCAACTGGTTTTAGTTCTTCCTGCTTGAGGTGGCAGTTGGTTGTGTGTGGCAAACATTGAAAATTTTTAATCTCTTTGAAATTTGTCCTGTTGGGACCCTTTGTCTAGGCATTGAGTGTTCCCTATAATTAATCAATTTTATGTAATTCGAAAAGCCATAGTAGTTGTTGCCCTCAATGAAATGGTTGCTGCTGCTTTTGTAGCACGTAGCATTTAATCAGTGCCAACAAAGAAATGTTATGTACTCATTGACTTTACGTTAAAAGGAAGTAAGCCACATAAATGGCATAATAAATTGGTAATTAAAATGTTTACAATAGAGGCCAAAAAAGTACTCACAGTATACTAAAGTGAAAGTCAAAATTTAAAATGAATGAATGCAACTGATTGATAAATTAAGAATAATAATATTAACTAATAGAAGTTTAAATTATAAACACTAGCAGTAAAAATTACGTACTACTGTGACTGGCTGATAAAATTCGCATTTATTTTCCTTATATTGGCCAAGAAAATTAAGGATAAGTAAATTAATTTTCTTTAAAATTGATTTATCATGCTTTGACCCAGATGGAATTTATTTTAAAGAGTTTTTTGTTGGTTCTTAATTAAATCTAACATAGAAATTCGAAAATTAGCTTACCTTATTTCCAACACCATCATTAATCATAAAAATATGGCATACTTTTGTGCTTGTCATAGGCTTTTTTTTTTGGGCATACTTTTTAGGCCTAGCATTTTCAATTTTCTCACAGATTACATCATTCTTTTTATTGTCTCTCACTCTCGCTCATTCTCAGTGTTGGTTTCTTTTTTTTTTTGGCTTAATTAATTAACAAACAAAACATGCAACATTTTGTAATTATTTTTGTGTTACTTTCTGTTTCCTTCCCAGGGCGATTCACCATTTGGCAAACAGGAGGCCTATGTTAAACTGGAACCACTGGGTGAAGGCTCCTATGCGACAGTCTACAAAGGATTTAGCAAGTGAGTAGAACACACCCAAAAATAAAACACGGGAACGGGAATTTTAGGAGAAGACTGCTTGGAAATGCTCTCAAATTGGGTTGCCATGTCAGTGGGTTAAATAAAAATTATTGTTTGAGCAACTGCCAGTTGAAATTTTTCCTGACACTTTTTCTAAGCTATTTTTTTCATCGCCTTGATTTATATCTCATGGTCCTGCATCCGTTTTGCCCAGCAGTTGGTAATACTCTATTTAAAAAAAACTGGAATATAGTAACTTGAGATTGGCATACTCTCATTTTTAAAGTTTGATAGAAAAAGAATGTAAAAATGTTCTAGAAAATTTAACAATTCGCTCAAAAGTGTAAGCAAATTTTGGCTATATCTTTGGAATATATCTCAGTTTTCCGCCAGATTGATTAGGCAATTGAAAGAATTTCTAAAAGAGTATAGCAATATCGTTGCATTCCAAATTAGTTTTTTATGTTGGTTTCTAGTTCACCCAGTTATCCATTTCATATCACGTCTTCCTCTCTTTGCCTCTCTCTCTCTATCTCTCTCGGTGTGTGTGCGCGCACATTTTGCATCTTTGTTGGCCAGGACTCATTATAGTCAGACTCATGCAAATGTGGCTATCAATCAAGTTGAGAGCGAAATGGGTCGCCAAAGAAGCGGAAAGAAAAATAGAAGGCTAAAGAGAAGTACAAAAAAAAAAAAAAGGACAACTATAACAAATCACTGTAGGGAACCCTTTTGCACTTTCTCATCTCCACATCCTTTTCCCTTCTTGCCCTACTCTTTCCCAGAGGCTGTCTTTCTATTGTTGTTGTTTGGCCTGACTCCAACACGCACTTTTCACAAAAGTTCTGCCACAGAATTGAGTTGACTTCCCCTCGGCCCCATTCCCCACTCTTTGGCAATCCTTGCCCTGTTCCCCCTTGCTTGAAATAAACAAATGCCGCCTCATTTGCTCCTCGTCTGGCTTTGATTTGAGTTTGAGTTTTTCGCCACATAATTTGACAAATGAGCTGAAGGGAAATGCCCAAGCGCCAGGCCAATCCCCAGGACCCAGGACAAAATTCCAGCTTCGTCACCTTTTTGACAGGCAGCAGACTTATGATAGATGCCCCTCAACATTCCATTTCGTTCTCTGCTTTCCCGCTTCCCCGAGATCTGTTTCTCGTCTTCACTTCTCATTGTCCGCTTTGCTTTTGATTTATTTGACAATCATTTGCTTTCTTCTCCTTAACTTATGAATGACGGAGAGTAGGGGAAATGCTGGCTGGGCGCAGGACTTAACTTCCCAACAATGGGCTTTACGTGGTAAAAACTTGTTTACTTCTCCCAACGCTTCACTCCACTCCACTCCACTCCACTCCAATGTCCTTCATCGTACTCATTTGCTATGCACGAGAGCGCTTACATGCGAAATGAGTTCCAATTAGCTTTTGTTTATGCGAAATGCAATTAATTCGCTCTAATTTATCTGCCAAATGGAAATGAATGAATGACATGGCCCCAGCCTGGCATAGCATGATGGCATGTCCTGGCTAAGGTCTACTTCATTTTTAAGCTTTTACTTTCTTTAGAAACGAACACAGACTCCTTTGTTTCGAGAGAGTCCTTCACCGCTCCGCACAGTGCGCCCTTTTCATATGGTAATGTAGGTCACTTGCCATTTGGGTTTTGGCTTTTTCGCTTTGCTTTCCTTTTGCTTTTGGTTTGCCTAATTTTTCCAAGATTTCTGACTCGAAAGTTTATTTAAGCTCCCCCAACCTCGCCCTCTCACTCTCTCTCTCTTGCTCTCTAACAATCTCTATCTCTGTTTAAGTCTATTTTCATTCTCTCTGTTTGTCAATTGTAAAAGATTTCATGAATGATTTCACTTCTATTTGACTTTCATTTTTTTTTCCTTACTTTTGTTGGCCTCTTCTTTTGCTTTCCGGTTTTTTCTATTTTCTTACCTTCCTTGGGGGCTATGCAAACACAGAAGACAGAAGACCAATCCGAAAGGATAGCAGATAACTGCTTGAGAGCACTTGAACTGAAAGTCAAGTTGCTTTTGCTTGCTGATTAGCATTTAGTAGGTCAACTCATGTCATCGTCATCTGGCGGTGTGAAAACAGAACTTCTCCTTCTTCTTAGGTTTCTTCAACATCCTCATCAACATCATTCTCCTTCCACATTCTCGATTTTGTCTTCATCCTGCCTTGTTCTTTTGATTGAGCCATCAAATGGGTATAACTTTTTGGCCAAAACGAGAAAATGGCAAACTTTGAATGATGCGGCTGCTGCTGATGCTACAAGCACTTTTCGTTCTTCTGATGCTTAACTAAATCGTATTATTTTTACATTAACGCAGACAAACTTTTTTTTTAGCACAGCAAATCCTTCAATAATGTCCTTGTCATATGCAGCCCATACTCATCCTTTTGCTTCGTTAAATTGCCCCGCTTTCGTTATGGAACTGACGCTGTCGTTCTCGTTCTCGTTGTCGTGTCTACCATTGACCCAGTTAGAAATTATCTACAAATTTTAAAGCTTCTTGATAAATTTTTCATAGCCTTAGCACAGAAGAAGAAGAAGAATAACATTTTTTCACAACAGACGACACCAGCTGTTTTTGGTTACATGAAAATTTCCACATTCTCACTCTTCTCTCCTCGCGTTCCTCTAAGCCACGACGACACACGGCTAGCACATGCGGGGTGGGTGGGAGGTGGCGGGCGAGCAGGATATGTAAAAGACATAAGCTTTTTATGCTATTTCGTTGTTTTGGGCATATGGCCCGACCAAGTCTGGGCCCGGCTGGGATCTGCTTGGCTATGAGTTGGGTTATTAACGACACGGGTAGAACATACATTTTCATATTGCGCATAAAATGTTTAATTTGTTCCTTTAAAAGAGGGAGATAAAGAAGACACACACAGTTGCCAGTCGGTAGACACCGAATCCTTTAAGCATTTTAATTAGATCGATTGTCCTGTCCCCTAAACAATATTTTGATTTTATTCTTTAAGAGGTAAATTTTTGTATATATTTAAGAAAAGACCAACAAGAATAACAACAACATAAATAAAATACTGGAATTCTTATTGTAAACAACTTATTGCTGTTGTTTTTGTTGGTATCTTATGAGTTACAACACATTGATTTACTACCACCTACAGATTGGGTTGATATCCTGCGAGAAGGTTGTTGTCCCCCTTGATTATCCCCATCGATTGGCATCTGCGATAATTTATAGGAGTCGTTTGTGTTCGTATTCATATTGATGTACACAAGTCGGCGGAAAAGATTAACTAAAATCAAATGCTTTATTAGATTAATTGTTGTTAGAGAACATAGTTTATTAGTGATTCCTGAGCTCAAGAGTCTATATTGTGTGACTTTGCCAGAAGGGAATCGAGGAGCATAATTTTGAGGCAAGGATAATGCTTTTTGCAATACCGATAGTAGAATATATTTGCCTCATTCATAATAAAGACGAAACTGTAGAAATTTGCAGTTCAAAAGTTCGCTTTTCTGTGGTTTGTATACAAAAGTATCATCAGTACTTTACTTGAGCATATTGCATACTTTTGGGAGCCAATTTCCTATCAAATGATCCCTCTCGATTTGCCTATGACGAAACTGGCCGGATTGGTTTTATACTGTATAAAAAAAGTCAAATTTGGTTGCTTTTATTAACAGACAAAAAATGATTAAATGATAAAATTTACTTTCTCTTTCTTGCTTAAAATTAATAAAAGTAGAAAGAGTCTACAACAGACACTCTTAAGTGTTATTGGGTTAATTAGCAAAATAAAACGAGCCAAAGATTCACATTCTGACCTACTAATGATTCAAATGTAAAAATCACTCACCATTACGAAAATTTCAAACAAAATGTCTGTTTTATGGTTAATTTGCGGCTCCTGGCATCCATTCATTCATTCTATCTGTGCTCCAGTCATCAGTGGCTCTCATTATGGATGGATGCCTCATCGACGTAATCGTCATCATTATCATCATTAACCATTATCGCTTTTATCTTCAACACTTTCAAAACTGAACGAAGCAACATCAACTGCCAATTAGCTGATGTCACACAAAAATCTGCCATAAAAATCCACGAAAATTAACTCTTAGAATCACAGCGCTCTCTCTGTCTCTCCCTCACTATCTCTTGAGCCTTGTGAAAACCTCATAGACGAGCTCTTTGATACAGCTGCTTGAGCAAGCAGACAGACACACAGCAAGGACATAGGACCATAACCTCAGACACATAAAATGAGAAAAACTTTTGCTCAATTTTTGCATCTGCACTTTGGCCAAACTACTACTTTATGGGCTACAGAAAGCAGAGAGATAAAAAAAAAAGGAAGAAAATGTTGCGAGATTTTCTTCTGTGTGTGTAAGTGTGCGTGCGCGTGTGGTTGTGTGTGCGGTTGTGTGGGTAGATGTGTATACGGAGCCTACCAATTAGAATTTCGTTAGAAAAGAAAATTCACATAAATTGTGGAGAGAAAAAAAAAGGCGGCTACTGCTTTTGCCGCTGCTGCTGCTGCTGCTGTGTGGCAGTGTCAAATAATTTAACCTAATTTGACACTTCAAATGTGGTGCAGGAGCGGATGGGTGGTACATTTTTGTTGCTCTACCATTCTGGTGTCTGTCCTTTATCCTAATTTAAGTGTTTGCCGTACAGACAATCGGACAGAGAGAGAGACATACATATTTCGGGGAACGGTCGTTATGTCTGTTTAATATACAATGTCTGCTGCTGCTCCTGCTGCTGCAAAACCACCCAACCACCCACTAAGCTACACCTACATACACCAACAGAAGCTGGAGCCAGAAGCCAGCTCCCTATCACTGACTGACTTTCGGCAAGGACATGCTCCAATACAAGGGACAGAGATTGGACAGAGAGAGTGAGAGAGAGAGAGAGACAGCCAGAGGCATCTTGTAACAAATTGTCCGCCTAATTCTTTGTTGGTTCTGTTGGCATCTGTGTAATTGCCACAGGGCATGTGTCCTGTGTTTACTTCGCCCATTCGCCCCTCTAGACCCTCTGTCCTGCCCTGTTTAAGTATTTATTTTATTAATTTCTCCTCCCTTTGCCCATTCAGATTAACCTACCAGCGGGTTGCATTGAAAGAAATCAGACTGCAGGAGGAGGAGGGCGCTCCGTTTACAGCAATTCGTGAGGCCTCGCTACTGAAAGAACTGAAACATAGCAACATTGTGACCCTACACGATATTGTCCACACACGGGAAACCCTGACCTTTGTCTTTGAGTATGTGGTAAGTATTTATTTTGTTGTTGTCATTGAATTGTTTCGTTTTATTAATGACCCGTTCTCTGTTTGTTCGTTTTCATTCTCTTAGAATACGGATCTATCGCAATATATGGAAAAACATCCCGGCGGTCTGGATCATCGCAATGTGCGTCTGTTCCTCTTCCAGCTGCTGCGCGGTCTTTCCTACTGCCACAAGCGTCGTGTCCTTCATCGCGATGTTAAGCCGCAAAATTTGCTCATCAGCGATTGCGGTGAACTGAAGCTTGCCGATTTTGGTCTGGCCCGGGCCAAAAGTGTCCCCAGTCACACATATTCGCATGAGGTGGTCACGTTGTGGTATCGTCCACCAGGTAAGCTAGAGAAACGAACAAAAACTAAAACTCAAACGAACAATAATCGGCGGAAAATCGATTACATTTTTGCCTAAAGGCGTCAATTTTTCATTTATTTTGTTTTTTATTAAACTGAAATCCATTTTATCCTTTACAAAAGTTCTCACAAACAGCAAAAAAAAAAAAAGGATAATCCCCTCCGCTTTACTTTCTATGCACCTCTCCATTTCGTTTTGTTATGTTTCCCCTTAGTCGTCTCTCTGTTGGTCGAGCTTATGACTTAATACTAAAAGCATCGTATGCCCCCCTCCCCCCGTCCGCTCCTCTGCAACTAACCAACTAATTGACGAGTCAAGCTTAAAAGTTGCCTTTTTGTATGCTCTGGCATAAAAGAGAGCTACAAAAAAGTGTAATAATAATAATTGGGTATATTGATTTCATGTTTAAAATTCAGAATACTGATAAATAGATTGAGAATAAAGAATACAACAATTGAGAATCTAAATTACACATTTTACTAAATCAAAATCGATTGCTTCAATAGATAGAGAACTTCTTTGATATCTATATACACATAAATGTGACATTATATATAGGAACTTTATCAAAATCAACCCCGACTTACAAATTCATGCCTCAAATTATCAGTTTACACAAACTAAACTATGGAAACTGAAAAGGGTATTACACAAGTCGTTGTGTACCAAGATCAACTTGGTTAGCTTCGACCATCTGCTTTTAGTGCTCTGTTTTCTTTCTTTCTTTCTTTTTTTTTTTTTTGTTGTTTATGTTTTGTTATGCGATTAAATTAAACACTCTCTCCATATACCAATGGAGTAAAGAGAATTCATTTTGCATTTTTCTATTTACGAGATAGATGCAAGATTTTCCATCAATTTGGCAAAGTGAAATTGAAAATAGAAGAGAGAATTGAGGATAGAAGAGAGAAAAATAAAGTTAATTTTTTGTTTTAATATGAAATTCCCTGACATAAACAGTTGTGCGAAGAGGAGTCAAATGGGCAGGGACATGGCCCAGGATGATGGGGAAAAGACTGAGAGTTCCTCTAGAGAGCTCAAAGCATGTTAAACAAATTTAATCTCCACTTCTTGTGTCCTGTCTAGTGTAGAGATGAAGCAAATGGACACAGAAAGTGTGCAGAGCAGGTAGGCAGGCGGATGTGGATGTGGATGAGGATGCGGATGTGGTTAGCTTGGCTTGGCTGCACCTGGTGAATGTTTTCCAACTGCGTGTGTGTGTGCTGAAAACTTTGTTAGCTGCTGGTCAGATACAGAAAGAAAAGCGAGATATAAGCGTGAAAGGTTGCCATGGACGACAACAACAACGCTGGAAACCTGTCAGCAGAGTTGAGTGTGTCATCTGCCAGTCTCCCAATTTGCCGCTACCCCCAACCAACATAGCTTGCCCCCTACACTCCACACCCCGCATTTGTCACGATCCTTCTATGTACTGTTTATTTATTTAAAATTGCAATTTATTTTCATACAAAAAACAGCATTTACTTAACAAACTGTTCTGTACCCTTTGCACTCTTCTCCACCACTAACCGCCTCTCTCTCTTTCTACACTCTATCGTTTTAGATGTCCTGCTGGGCAGCACAGAGTATTCAACATCGTTGGACATGTGGGGCGTTGGCTGCATATTTGTTGAAATGGTCACTGGGATGCCAACATTTCCCGGCATACGTGATACCTACGATCAGTTGGATAAAATATTTAAATTGCTTGGCACGCCCACCGAAGAGACGTGGCCAGGGGTAACCCATTTTCCGGGTTATAAACCGCACAAGTTGGGTAAGTAATTGGCCGCCCAACTAACCAACCAACCAACCAACCTAACAACCAATGGCAACTAATTCAACATATGTATATTATTATCTAATTCTTTTCTATCTAGGTTTCTATCGGCCACGCAAATTGGGTCACAATTTCCCACGACTGTATGACATCATTGAGGGCGAGACGATAGCTAACGCCTTCCTTCAATTGAATCCCGAGCAGCGCATTGGAGCCGACGATGCACTGCAGCATCCCTACTTTGCGCAATTGCCACAGAAACTCTACGAGTTGCCAGACGGTATGAAACGAAAATTGAATTAATATATTAAAAATTAAACAATGGCAAGCCACACCGAAATGGCAACTAAGGGAATGACGAAGGGAGGGGGGTAACTAACTTTTTCAGAAAAACGTCAGAGAGACACAGAGTTGAAGATGGAGTAAAGTCAGTGAAAACCAATTAAAATGGCGAAATATTTGCTTAAAGTTTTTCGTTCTCTCATTTTTTCAACAATATGTGTATCTAGTGGGATGGCTGGCGGTGTAGGCTTTGACTTGCCAAAGTTCTTTTCTTGTTGCCAATTTAAGTTTCGCGACAATATGTTGTTGCTTGCTCTTCCCTCTCCATCTCTCTTACTCGCAGTCTGTTTCGGTTTTGGTTCTTAACTAATGTTTTGCTGAGGTAGATATAGTTAACAGTAATTGCATTTTACAGTTTTAATTTGTATTTCAAGTAGTGGAGAAAAAGTTTTCTTTTAGCTGAGTTTTTTATAATGAGTTGCACACAAAAAAAAAAAAAAAAAGGGTCGTTGTCCTTGTCGTCGCTGCCATTGAAAAGTTAACTTACAAAAGGAAGAGCACCAGCAGAGGAGAGGAAGATAGAAAGGGGAAGTCAAACCAAACCAAAACCAAAACTAAATGAAAAGTCAGATAAACAAGTCGAGTTATTAATTAGATCAACCACAAAGAAACAGAGAGCGAGAGAGAGCGAGAGATGAAAAGTTGACAAACTTTTCTCAATGGGCAACAAGATAACTTTACAATAAAAACCATAACAACAAAATCAAGTAACATTAAATTAACTCTCATCAAATGATGAAAGTTTTCCCTTCAACTATAATTTATTAAAAGCAACATTTTGTGAGATTCAAAAGGAACTGATAATTCAAATGGCCAAAGCTCTATAATCCTTCAGTTATGCATAGTTGCAGCCTCTCAGTAGGAAGGAAGAAACTAATCCCTTTGATTATTATGGCAGAAACTGCATGGAGAAAATTCATTAATCAGTGCAAATCTCTAGAAAATCTCTCTATGCAAATTGTTTTTCCACCCCAATCTAATGCCATAGCAAACAATAAGAGGCGAGTAAAGGGGTGCGATGAGATAATTAAAGAGTTGCAAAATGCAATTAACACCATATTTTTCCACTATCAAGTGCTAAAGCAATTGGCCAGGAGCGATTTTCTTTACATTTTCATTTTGAATACATTTCGAAAATATCTAAAATTTTGAAAGGCTTTCGATTCAAAGCAGAAAGAGAAAAAACGCTTTGCTCTACACTTGAATTCAATAAAAGATGTATCCAAGTTAGACCCTTTCGTCCTTTTGAATCCGTTCCTGGCACTTGCATTAATTAGAATTCAACGCAAACTGCCTCTAAGGGCAAATAAAGCAACAATTTACAAGCAAAAAAATAAAGTTTTTCCACTAGCCAGCGATTTGCCAAATGCATTCCAAATGCACAGAGGGAGAGCTAACGAGAGAGAGAGAGAGACAGAGATAGATAGAGCCTCTTTGAATTTCCCTAATGCAACTGGGTCATAAACAAAAGAGAACAAAAGGATAAGAAGGGCAATGCCAAAGCCAAAGCCAAACCCCAAATACCAAATGAATCAAATGTACTAAACTGAAGTTCTTTAAATGAATGTGGGAGCGAAAGAGAGAGAGAGAGAGAGAGAGAGAGAGAGAGAGAGAGAGACAGAGACAGAGAGTTGTGCTTAAAATGCGATTAACCCATGATTTAGATGTGTAGTTACCCCTCTCTCTCTCTCTGTGTGTGTCTGTGAAATTGCATTTATATTTAAATTTGATTTAAAAACGGCGCATTAAGTCAAAACCTAAATTGTATGCTAATTTCCGGTTAGATAGAGATACCTAGAGAGAGAAAAAGAGAGAGAGAGAGATAGACACATAGAGAAGCAGAGAGAAATCACTGCCGAATGATGATTGAAATTTTGCTGTGCTTGATTTTGGTTTTGGTTTGTTCATTAAATAATGCATTCGACAGGGGCGTGCGTGCGCCCATCAAGAGGGGGTGAGCGGTGAAAATATTAAAGCTGGAATTTTCACAGTATTTTACCATGACAATGTGTCGCCCCCTATGGGACCAATGCAAGAGATAAAATCAATTAAAATCCAACTAATGTGCCTCATTTATCATGGTCAGCACATGGAAAAGAAGGGGGCTAAAGGATACAAGGCAAAAGGTCAACATTCGTTTAAGGGCAAAGACAAAAGAGGGGGAAAAGGTGGGGGGTGGCGGGCATAAAACCGCAACAACCGCTGCCTGCCCCCTCTTAGCCAAACCTAACGATTCCTTAACACTTTACCATAGCATTTTCAGCATGTCTGCTTTTTGCGGTTCATATGTGTGTGTGGGTGTGTGTGTGTGTGGGTGAGTGCAAAAATGTAATTTTCCCTGGACAATTTTAATTGCCAAAAATAAAATTATGTCATATACTTGTCATAATTTAAAACTTTTGTCATACTCTTCAACTAAATACGGGTATATCTCTGTTAGAGAGCTGCTTTGAATATATTCAAAACGATATTTGATATATTCAGTTCTAGAAATTATAATGAATTGAATTTTTCCCATGTTAAAAGCTTCGAAAAAAGACAAATGTACAGTGACGAGGACATGCGGATACATGTTTCGATACTGTGACTTTGAGTGGCTCTAAAACCCAGGAAAATGACTTAATCGAATCCAAATTTTTAACAAAAATCCATTAATAATATATAAAACGAAAAACAACAAATTTTTTTTATTAACCCCTCTTAAGCTCAAATAATACTGAAAAAACTTAAAAATGAAAATTATAGATTAAGGAATTTTTTTAATACTAGTCCAAAGGCCTTTGCCTTTAATCACGCTATTATTACTCCTGGGCATACTCTCCACCAATTTTTCCATCAATCCGTGCGATAGACTACTCCGCTTGGACTCGACTCCAAAGTTCCCCCATTGTCCTGGGCGGATCATCGTCGCGCGACAGTTGCTTCTATAGCAAAGCCCATGATTTTCGATTGGATTTAGATCTGGGCTTTGAGCCGGCCACTGCATCTTCAGAAAACTTTGATTTTCGAGCCATTCCTTTACAATTTTGGCCATGTGACCCAGATCACCGCCCTGTTGGAAAGTGACTTCGCTCTCTTGATGCGCACTATAATCTATAAAATCAGGAAGATTGGATTCCACAACATGTATGTTTTCATTGGCCTGAAGTAAGTGAAAGTTTTAGATGCAGCTCTTTACATTGTTGGATGTGGCAAATAGTTTTGAGTCCAACTAAACCCAGCCTCTTGTCATCTCTCAATCTGGGATAACTCATTACCCATTAGAGTGAAGTCAAACGAATGATTACAATCTGCCTTCGTATTCTAGTAGAGTTCTTTTGATTAACCTTCCTACCCTAACTAACCGTAGAATTATGCTTGGTGTTATTTTTATGCACAAGCTCTTAATTGGTGATATCGACTCGACTGAGTTATTAGCTCAGGTTTATCTGTCGGTACCATGTAGACGGAGTAGACATCCTTTGATACCTTTATCCCTTAGTCGTTGTTCTTCTAACTGTGCCATGAATGAACCTTTTAGGGTCCTCTGATCTGATTACAACCTTCTATTCCCTGTGATCGGCTCAGAGTTTTCTATAAATATACTTAAAACATCTATCCTATCCCATTTAGTTATCTGCTTGGGCTCGCGCGTAACAGGCTTTGTCCTGGTGTCGTAGGGGCCACAAAACACTGAAAGGGTTAGCGGGTAAGAGGAAGAAGTGTTACAAGTCGGTTATAGGGTATTCTAACAGTCGGTGTTGCCATCAAATTTGAATTCAATTAATTTAATACAAATTTCTTTTCTGTTCTTCTTTATTTACTTTTGCAGAAACCTCAATATTCACTGTGGAAGGCGTTCAGCTTTATACAGAGCCAAATCGGCAGAATAAATGAAAATTAAAGCAAGTCCTCTCTGTGGATGGTGTACGATTCTATTGTTAGGACTTGAAAATAACAACAACAACATCAACAACAACAAGACCCAAGAAGAAGGAAAGATCGATCCCTCCTCCGAACTCCAAACTCCAAACTTCAACTTCAGTCCCCGAACCATCTTTCCCCACGTAAAACATAATCCCAAGAATCTAAAAAGAAGACATCAATTATATATACATATATATACAACATACACATATACCACGATAGATAGAGCCATATAAGAAAGGAGTGTAAAAGGAAAGCAGCAAGAGCAAGAGCAACGCAAAAAAGGATAATCATGATGATGATGATGATGATGATGATGTACCATAATCCTATCATACTTTATAGTCTTTAGTTTGATTTCATTACGGATGGATAGGAGTAGAGGATATATACTATATATATATATAGATACTACAACGGCAGCGCAGCAGCAGCGGCGGCGGCGCAAACGGCGGCATTTTTTCAAGTCAAATTTTTTTCGTGCCTGGGACATTAAAGTTTAATTTAGGAGTTTATCAATCTTAAGCTAGCCATTTCTATGTGTCCTGTTTCTGCAACTATATATATACACATATACATACATACATATATGTATACATATGTATGTATGTTAGGAGCAAGGATATACTCAAGTTAGTCAAATTTTTAAATTCAAAAGTAATTTTTTTCCCCCAATTATTATTTTCTTTTTTTTTTTTTTTTTGGCAATTAGTTTCTGTTTATTATTTTTTTTTTTGTGCCTAGAAATATTAAAGAATTCCCTTTCCCAATTTTTGTTTTTTTTTAAATGAAATTAGTTGTTAAATGAAGTGTATTTTTTTTTTTATTTCAAATTTTAATGTGTGTGCTGTCTGTGAATGAAACTTGTAAACTCAAATTTCAAAGAGAAGAAGAAGAAGAAGAAGAGAGAAATATTTAACACAAGAAATTCAAATCATCTCTGTATGTGTGTATGTGTGCGTGTATGTCAATTTTTTTTTTGTTGTAATATATATATTAATATATATATATATTTATACCATTTGCCGCGCTGTTTAAGTGATAAATTTTATAATTTTTTTTTTTTTTTTTTATATATAATTATTAAATGAATTTATGTAAAAAGCAACACAATGATAATGATAATATTAATAATCAGAAAAGAAAATAAATTTAAATCATTTATACCATAATTTCAGTTGATTTTTTATTTATTTCTCGTTTTAGTTTTTTTTTTATGATTGATGAACTTTTTATGGAAAAGTAATTGAAAATTGAAATAAAGTACTAATTTATTTTTGTGAGAGAATGGAAAATGCAATATACAAAGGCAATGAAAATTTAAATTATTTAATTTAATAAAATTTAGCCATGCCTTTCTCTCTAAATTAAAATGAATCTGGGAATTGAAATACTTTCTTGTCGAATTTGAATTACTTACTTGTTTTCTGTTGTCCTTGAATTACATTTTCTTTTGATTTCCTTTTTGCATTCTTCTTTCGTTGGTTGCAAGCATTGCTGGGTGGAAATTTCAAAGTATAAAAATAAAAAAATCGAGAGCAAAAAAAAAAATGAAACCTAAGAAAACTAAACATTTTTCGAACATAGTTAAAATAAACAAACGAAACGAAACAAAAACCAAACAATTAACAAAATAAAATTTAGCCAAAACACAAGAAAGTAGAATGACATTTTTTAGAAATTGAAATTCTTAATTAAAACAAAAATAAAAACAAAAAAAATAGTCAAACAAATAACAAACTAATCAAAGTGAAAATCCAAAAACAAATTTACCCTAGAGTAGAGAGAAAAAAAAACTTATAAAATTAAAAACAAAAGTCAAATGAAGTATATAGAATATGATGAAGAGATATCCCGTTAATCCTATAACATATATGAAATAGAAAGAGATAGCAATAGACAGAGCGCAATATGAGTTAGATGGGGGCGAGAGATGGAGGCCAAAAGCAAATGAGTGAAAACTGAAGCAGGCGAAAAGACAAATGTGCAAATTCGAAATCAAAGACAAAACTCCAAAAAACAGAGAGGGAGACAAAAAGAGATAGACAAAGAGAGAGAGAGAGAGAGAGCGAAGGAAATGGAATCAAAAAGAGATAACAAAAAAGTAAAGTTTTTTGCGTAAAAGAAAATTAACTAAAATTATACTAAAAATGTAGCAGAAAATATATTATGAATATTGTAGAAGCAAATCTGATTTGCCCCTCCCTCCCCCACAAAAAAAAACAAACAAAAACAAAAATGAGATATCAAAATCGAGTAGAAGAAAGTACGAGAAACGAGTGAAAGGAAGTAAAGTAGAAGAAGTCCTTTAACTTAACTAAAAAAAAGGATTAATAAAGCCTAAAGAAAGTTTTTTTTTTTTTGGCCAATGCCAAGGCTATACACCTACACACACACACACACACACATACAGGGTGATCTATCTCAATGTGAGGGTTGGATAAGGGGACTAGGAATTATGGATTATCCTTAATCACATTGAGATAAAGAAGGGGCACCCTGTTATCAACTAAATGACAGTGGCTAACAATTTTAGAATGCAAAATTCAAGCAACAAGATTATATTTTGTAGCAAAAATAAAACTAAAAACAAAAGAAACAACAACAACAATACAAAACAAACAATACAAGCAAACGGAAAACCAAAAGTAAACATAAAATATTTCAAATGAATAAACTTTTTCTGTGATTTATGAAAAAAGTATGCAAAAAAAAAAAAAAAACAAAAAACAATGAAAGAACAACTTAAACACATAACTAAAAAAAAAAAACAAAGAAAAAGTAAACAAAATTTTAGGCACTTTAGTGTAGAAACAAAACGCAAAACTAAAAACTCAAATCGAAATGTAGATGATGCTGGTCCAGCGAAATTGTTTAAAACTTATTTGCTAACTGAAACGAACGAAACAAAAAGAAAACACACACATAAACTATACACGAAGAAAACCAAACCAAAAATGATGCAAATTTTGCAAAAGGAAACTCAATTTCAAATTAGGCAATGCCGAATTTTGTATACCCTTGCAGGAAGATTAACTTTTTCAGCAAAATCGATCAATTGTCCGTGTGTAGTCGTCCTCTTCTAGGTGATTACAGATTATGCCCACTTCAATTCAAATTCAAATTCTCTGCAAGTGCGTATAGAACTAAGTGAAAAATTCAAAATTTCTGCACACGCAAATTTTCTTTGTTTTCTTTCATTTTGATAATAGCATTCACTTATTTTTAGTCTTGCCTTGAGTTTTACTGCGAAATGAACTCAATTAATTAGGTAAACACACACACACACACACTCACACTCTCATACACACACACACACACTTTTGCAGCTGATCTTTTCAAAAACGAATGAGAAAAAACCAAAAAAAAAAGAATAAAAATGAAAATGAAGAAGAGAAACAAAAAAACAACGCACTTTTATGCACTTTTCCCATCCCGAAGGTTACGTCCATAGTTTATAAGCCAAAGAGCCAACAATGGAACAAATCGAATCGAATCGAACGAATAATCAGAGCAAAGATTGACAAATTTTTTTTTTTTTTTCTTGAAACGAAGCCATTCTTTATCTTATCTCATTTTGATTTTATGAATTGGCTGACATTTCTTTTTTTTTTTTGGGTATTAAGTTTATTGCACAACATTTGAATGATGAGAAAAACAACAAAAAAAACAAAAAAATTAAAAACAAAACTCTAAGCTAATCATTAAAGTAATCGATTAAGTCGTAAGAATGTTTTTAGCTGAACTGTGTCTCTAGTTGTATTCTATTCTAGTATTTAGGCAGCGATTTTGGTGGTTAGTTGGTTAGGTGGATGGGGTTTAGGGGGTTAAGGGGGCTAGCTAACGCTTTGAAAGACCCCCGAGGAACAGAAAGGTAAAACAAATCGTAAGGCAACCAAATCCAAAAAAAAAAAAAAAAAAAAAAAAATCTTGAGCAAAAAAAAAAAGTAATAATAACATTACAACACAAGAAAAAAAAAAAAAAAAAAAAATATTTTTAATGCATTGAATTTGTCGTAAATATTTAATGTACCTTTGTTAAAAACAAAATAAATCTATTAATAAAATTAAACAAAGAAAAAAAAATACAAAAAAAAAACTAAAAAAAAAAAAAATATTGGAAAAAATGAATTCTCTAAGCAAATTGTAGGAGCAGGCATTTTTTTTTTTTTTTTTTTTGTATAGTTGAAAGAAAGTTTAAACAAAAAGTCAAAATAATAAACATAAAATACAAAAAAAAAAAGAGTAAGAGAAAAGGAAAACGTAAAGGGTAAAACCGAGAATAAAAACATTCTGTAAATAACTGTAGTTGATTTCTAAGTAGCAAAAAAAAAAAAAAAAACATAAAAAGAATGAGAGAAAAACAAAAACATTTAAGTAAAAAATCAACAAACTTAAACAAAAAAAAAAAAAAAAAAAAAAAAAAAACAAAAAACAGTAAAGAAAATTATTAAATGTTTATGATTTAACATGAAAAAAGCAACTAAATACAATTTGAATAAGTTCAACCTGTACAATAATTTAATATTTAATAAAAGTGGAACAAGGAAAATCAACAAAACACAAAAAAAAAAAAAAATAAATATGAAGAAATTAACTGAATATTTCTACTCTAACGTTTTTTACAGCTAAACTTTGCCTCATTTGCAAAGAGTCTGAAGGTCAAAAGAAAGCATATTCAAAATCGATAAAGATCGATAAAAGTAGAGAAGAAAAACAGATGACCTTGTCTGGATTTCGGGGTATTTAACAACGAATGTTTAACTAAAGAAAACGAAAGGGGCAACCAAGTTCGAAGTTTTAATGACGAAATTTGCACTAGAGCAAATATGTAATACCAGGACAACAGAATTACTTAGTAGGTAACTGGATTAAAATTTTTATTCAATGCGTAACGGACTTTTGGGCATTTAAATTTTTAAAATTAACCGCCTGGCGGGATTTTTGAATTTGGCGGGCAACGAAATTCGAAGTTTTAATGGCGAAAATCGCTCTGGATAAAACATGAAATACCAGGCCAACAGAATTACTTAGTAGGTAACTGGATTAAAATTTTTATTCAATGTGTAACGGACTTTTGGGCATTTGAATTTTTAAAATTAACCGCCTGGCGGGATTTTTGAATTTGGCGGGCAACGAAATTCGAAGTTTTAATGGCGAAAATCGCTCTGGATAAAACATGAAATACCAGGCCAACAGAATTACTTAGTAGGTAACTGGATTAAAATTTTATTTTAATGTGTAACGGACTTTTGGGCATTTAAATTTTTAAAATTAACCGCCTGGGGGGATTTTTGAATTTGGCGGGCAACGAAATTCGAAGTTTTAATGGCGAAAATCGCTCTGGATAAAACATGAAATACCAGGCCAACAGAATTACTTAGTAGGTAACTGGATTAAAATTTTATTTTAATGTGTAACGGACTTTTGGGCATTTAAATTTTTAAAATTAACCGCCTGGCGGGATTTTTGAATTTGGCGGGCAACGAAATTCGAAGTTTTAATGGCGAAATTTGCACCAGAGCAAATATGAAATACCAGGCCAACAGAATTACTTAGTAGGTGGCTGGATTAAAATTTTATTTTAATGTGTAACGGACTTTTGGGCATTTGAATTTTTAAATAAAACCGCCTGGCGGGATTTTTGAATTTGGCGGGCAACGAAATTCGAAGTTTTAATGGCGAAATTTGCACCAGAGCAAATATGAAATACCAGGCCAACAGAATTACTTAGTAGGTGGCTGGATTAAAATTTTTATTAAATGAATTTTGAAATTAAACCGCCTGGCGGGATTTTTGAATTTGGCGGGCAACGAAATTCGAAGTTTTAATGGCGAAAATCGCTCTGGATAAAACATGAAGTACCAGGCCAACAGAATTACTTAGTAGGTAACTGGTTTAAAATTTGTTCAAAAAGTCCTTATAACTCGGTCATTTAAAGGACGATCAGGATGTCCTTTGGTCAGATTGTAGTCCTTGTTGATCCGCATCAACTGACACTATCAGATCCTGGAATGTCCTTCGGGAAGCTGAGATAAAAGGACTTTTTTGCTTATGACAAAATGGCGAATATCTCGCGAGTCCTTTGAAGGATCAGGACGAAAGTTGTGCCCAAACATTCCAATCATTGAGGACTATTGTTGGTGCAAAGGACATTCCGATAGTCCTTCGGAGAGCTGAGATATTAAGGATTTTGTACTTTTCTCCAGATTTTTTGATCTTTTGCTTGAATTTGGAACTTAGAAAAAATTGCATTAAATTTGGGACTTGGTAAAAATTACAAGTCAAAAAACATAAAAGTGCTAATAACTCGGCAGTTTTAAGGATGAGCGGGATGTCCTTGGGCCAGATGGAAGTCCTTTTTCAAGCGCGTCGACTGACATTACCATGTCCTGGAATGTCCTTTAAATAGCTGCAAAAAAGGTCCTTTTCAGAAAATTGCATGTCCTGCATCCTTAGACGACCCCAAGTTTTTTTGATGCCAATCGATAGAGATCATCAAGGACATTCTAGAAAACCATGTCCTTTCGTCCTGCGCCAGGATTTGTGGATTCTAGAGCTAAAAAACGTAAAAAGGATAATTTTCTCGAGGCCATATCTCGACAGGACATTGATCGATTTCGCCAGGACATCCTTTTTTGGAGCCTCCAGGATCAGGACTATCGATCTGCATTCAAGGATTTCCATTATCCTTCCAAAAATATCGCTCGAATTTTTGTAAGGGGGGAGGTCAGAAAAATGGCAAAAAAGTGACAAAAAACTACAAATGTCCTTATAACTCGGTCATTTAAAGGACGATCAGGATGTCCTTTGGTCAGATTGTAGTCCTTGATGATCCGCATCGACTGACACTATCAGATCCTGGAATGTCCTTCGGGAAGCTGAGATAAAAGGACCTTTTTGTTTATGACAAAATGGCGAATATCTCGCAAGTCCTTTGAAGGATCAGGACGAAAGTTGTGCCCAAACATTCCAATCATTGGGGACTATTGTTGGTGCAAAGGACATCCCGATAGTCCTTCGGAGAGCTGAGATATTAAGGATTTTGTACTTTTCTCCAGATTTTTTGATCTTTTGCTTGAATTTGGAACTTAGAAAAAATTGCATTAAATTTGGGACTTGGTAAAAATTACAAGTCAAAAAACATAAAAGTGCTAATAACTCGGCAGTTTTAAGGATGAGCGGGATGTCCTTGGGCCAGATGGAAGTCCTTTTTCAAGCGCGTCGACTGACATTACCATGTCCTGGAATGTCCTTTAAATAGCTGCAAAAAAGGTCCTTTTCAGAAAATTGCATATTTTGCATCCTTAGACGACCCCAAGTTTTTTTGATGCCAATCGATAGAGACCTTCAAGGACATTCTAGGAAACCATGTCCTTTCGTCCTGCGCCAGGATTTGTGGATTCTAGAGCTAAAAAACGAAAAAAGGACAATTTTCTCGACGCCATATCTCGGCAGGACATTGATCGATTTCACCAGGACATCCCTTTTTGGAGCCTCCAGGATCAGGACTATCGATCTGCATTCAAGGATTTCCATTATCCTTCCAAAAATATTGCTCGAATTTTTGTAAGGGGGGAGGTCAGAATTTGGCGGGCGACGAAATTTGATCTTTTAACTACGAAATTCGCACTGGAGAAAATATGAAGTACCAGGCCAACAGAATTACTTAGTAGGCAACTGCTTTAAAATTTTTATTAAATGTGTAACGGACTTTTGGGCATTTGAATTTTAAAATTTAACCGCCAAACGGTTTTTTTGAATTTGGCGGGCGACGAAATTTGATCTTTTAACTACGAAATTCGCACTGGAGAAAATATGAGATACCAGGCCAACAGAATTACTTAGTAGGTAACTGGTTTAAAATTTTTTCAAAAAGTCCTTATAAATCGATTTCGCCAGGACATCCTTTTTTGGAGCCTCCAGGATCAGGACTATCGATCTGCATTCAAGGATTTCCATTATCCTTCCAAAAATATCGCTCGAATTTTTGTAAGGGGGGAGGTCAGAAAAATGGCAAAAAAGTGACAAAAAACTACAAATGTCCTTATAACTCGGTCATTTAAAGGACGATCAGGATGTCCTTTGGTCAGATTGTAGTCCTTGATGATCCGCATCGACTGACACTATCAGATCCTGGAATGTCCTTCGGGAAGCTGAGATAAAAGGACCTTTTTGTTTATGACAAAATGGCGAATATCTCGCGAGTCCTTTGAAGGATCAGGACGAAAGTTGTGCCCAAACATTCCAATCATTGAGGACTATTGTTGGTGCAAAGGACATTCCGATAGTCCTTCGGAGAGCTGAGATATTAAGGATTTTGTACTTTTCTCCAGATTTTTTGATCTTTTGCTTGAATTTGGAACTTAGAAAAAATTGCATTAAATTTGGGACTTGGTAAAAATTACAAGTCAAAAAACATAAAAGTGCTAATAACTCGGCAGTTTTAAGGATGAGCGGGATGTCCTTGGGCCAGATGGAAGTCCTTTTTCAAGCGCGTCGACTGACATTACCATGTCCTGGAATGTCCTTTAAATAGCTGCAAAAAAGGTCCTTTTCAGAAAATTGCATATTTTGCATCCTTAGACGACCCCAAGTTTTTTTGATGCCAATCGATAGAGACCTTCAAGGACATTCTAGGAAACCATGTCCTTTCGTCCTGCGCCAGGATTTGTGGATTCTAGAGCTAAAAAACGAAAAAAGGACAATTTTCTCGACGCCATATCTCGGCAGGACATTGATCGATTTCACCAGGACATCCCTTTTTGGAGCCTCCAGGATCAGGACTATCGATCTGCATTCAAGGATTTCCATTATCCTTCCAAAAATATTGCTCGAATTTTTGTAAGGGGGGAGGTCAGAATTTGGCGGGCGACGAAATTTGATCTTTTAACTACGAAATTCGCACTGGAGAAAATATGAAGTACCAGGCCAACAGAATTACTTAGTAGGTAACTGCTTTAAAATTTTATTTTAATGTGTAACGGACTTTTGGGCATTTAAATTTTTAAATTAAGCCGCCAAACGGTTTTTTTGAATTTGGCGGGCGACGAAATTTGATCTTTTAACTACGAAATTCGCACTGGAGAAAATATGAAGTACCAGGCCAACAGAATTACTTAGTAGGCAACTGCTTTAAAATTTTTATTAAATGTGTAACGGACTTTTGGGCATTTGAATTTTAAAATTTAACCGCCAAACGGTTTTTTTGAATTTGGCGGGCGACGAAATTTGATCTTTTAACTACGAAATTCGCACTGGAGAAAATATGAGATACCAGGCCAACAGAATTACTTAGTAGGTAACTGGTTTAAAATTTTTTCAAAAAGTCCTTATAACTCGGTCATTTAAAGGACGATCAGGATGTCCTTTGGTCAGATTGTAGTCCTTGTTGATCCGCATCGACTGACACTATCAGATCCTGGAATGTCCTTCGGGAAGCTGAGATAAAAGGACCTTTTTGTTTATGACAAAATGGCGAATATCTCGCGAGTCCTTTGAAGGATCAGGACGAAAGTTGTGCCCAAACATTCCAATCATTGAGGACTATTGTTGGTGCAAAGGACATTCCGATAGTCCTTCGGAGAGCTGAGATATTAAGGATTTTGTACTTTTCTCCAGATTTTTTGATCTTTTGCTTGAATTTGGAACTTAGAAAAAATTGCATTAAATTTGGGACTTGGTAAAAATTACAAGTCAAAAAACATAAAAGTGCTAATAACTCGGCAGTTTTAAGGATGAGCGGGATGTCCTTGGGCCAGATGGAAGTCCTTTTTCAAGCGCGTCGACTGACATTACCATGTCCTGGAATGTCCTTTAAATAGCTGCAAAAAAGGTCCTTTTCAGAAAATTGCATGTCCTGCATCCTTAGACGACCCCAAGTTTTTTTTGATGCCAATCGATAGAGATCATCAAGGACATTCTAGAAAACCATGTCCTTTCGTCCTGCGCCAGGATTTGTGGATTCTAGAGCTAAAAAACGTAAAAAGGATAATTTTCTCGAGGCCATATCTCGCCAGGACATTGATCGAATCCACCAGGACATCCTTTTTTGGAGCCTCCAGGATCAGGACTATCGATCTGCATCCAAGGATTTTCAATATCCTTCCAAAAATTTTGCTCGAATTTTTGTAAGGGGGGAGGTCAGAAAAATGGCAAAAAAAGTGACAAAAAACTACAAATGTCCTTATAACTCGGTCATTTAAAGGACGATCAGGATGTCCTTTGGTCAGATTGTAGTCCTTGATGATCCGCATCGACTGACACTATCAGATCCTGGAATGTCCTTCGGGAAGCTGAGATAAAAGGACCTTTTTGTTTATGACAAAATGGCGAATATCTCGCAAGTCCTTTGAAGGATCAGGACGAAAGTTGTGCCCAAACATTCCAATCATTGGGGACTATTGTTGGTGCAAAGGACATCCCGATAGTCCTTCGGAGAGCTGAGATATTAAGGATTTTGTACTTTTCTCCAGATTTTTTGATCTTTTGCTTGAATTTGGAACTTAGAAAAAATTGCATTAAATTTGGGACTTGGTAAAAATTACAAGTCAAAAAACATAAAAGTGCTAATAACTCGGCAGTTTTAAGGATGAGCGGGATGTCCTTGGGCCAGATGGAAGTCCTTTTTCAAGCGCGTCGACTGACATTACCATGTCCTGGAATGTCCTTTAAATAGCTGCAAAAAAGGTCCTTTTCAGAAAATTGCATATTTTGCATCCTTAGACGACCCCAAGTTTTTTTGATGCCAATCGATAGAGACCTTCAAGGACATTCTAGGAAACCATGTCCTTTCGTCCTGCGCCAGGATTTGTGGATTCTAGAGCTAAAAAACGAAAAAAGGACAATTTTCTCGACGCCATATCTCGGCAGGACATTGATCGATTTCACCAGGACATCCCTTTTTGGAGCCTCCAGGATCAGGACTATCGATCTGCATTCAAGGATTTCCATTATCCTTCCAAAAATATTGCTCGAATTTTTGTAAGGGGGGAGGTCAGAATTTGGCGGGCGACGAAATTTGATCTTTTAACTACGAAATTCGCACTGGAGAAAATATGAAGTACCAGGCCAACAGAATTACTTAGTAGGTAACTGCTTTAAAATTTTATTTTAATGTGTAACGGACTTTTGGGCATTTAAATTTTTAAATTAAGCCGCCAAACGGTTTTTTTGAATTTGGCGGGCGACGAAATTTGATCTTTTAACTACGAAATTCGCACTGGAGAAAATATGAAGTACCAGGCCAACAGAATTACTTAGTAGGCAACTGCTTTAAAATTTTTATTAAATGTGTAACGGACTTTTGGGCATTTGAATTTTAAAATTTAACCGCCAAACGGTTTTTTTGAATTTGGCGGGCGACGAAATTTGATCTTTTAACTACGAAATTCGCACTGGAGAAAATATGAGATACCAGGCCAACAGAATTACTTAGTAGGTAACTGGTTTAAAATTTTTTCAAAAAGTCCTTATAAATCGATTTCGCCAGGACATCCTTTTTTGGAGCCTCCAGGATCAGGACTATCGATCTGCATTCAAGGATTTCCATTATCCTTCCAAAAATATCGCTCGAATTTTTGTAAGGGGGGAGGTCAGAAAAATGGCAAAAAAGTGACAAAAAACTACAAATGTCCTTATAACTCGGTCATTTAAAGGACGATCAGGATGTCCTTTGGTCAGATTGTAGTCCTTGATGATCCGCATCGACTGACACTATCAGATCCTGGAATGTCCTTCGGGAAGCTGAGATAAAAGGACCTTTTTGTTTATGACAAAATGGCGAATATCTCGCGAGTCCTTTGAAGGATCAGGACGAAAGTTGTGCCCAAACATTCCAATCATTGGGGACTATTGTTGGTGCAAAGGACATCCCGATAGTCCTTCGGAGAGCTGAGATATTAAGGATTTTGTACTTTTCTCCAGATTTTTTGATCTTTTGCTTGAATTTGGAACTTAGAAAAAATTGCATTAAATTTGGGACTTGGTAAAAATTACAAGTCAAAAAACATAAAAGTGCTAATAACTCGGCAGTTTTAAGGATGAGCGGGATGTCCTTGGGCCAGATGGAAGTCCTTTTTCAAGCGCGTCGACTGACATTACCATGTCCTGGAATGTCCTTTAAATAGCTGCAAAAAAGGTCCTTTTCAGAAAATTGCATGTCCTGCATCCTTAGACGACCCCAAGTTTTTTTGATGCCAATCGATAGAGATCATCAAGGACATTCTAGAAAACCATGTCCTTTCGTCCTGCGCCAGGATTTGTGGATTCTAGAGCTAAAAAACGTAAAAAGGATAATTTTCTCGAGGCCATATCTCGCCAGGACATTGATCGAATCCACCAGGACATCCTTTTTTGGAGCCTCCAGGATCAGGACTATCGATCTGCATTCAAGGATTTCCATTATCCTTCCAAAAATATCGCTCGAATTTTTGTAAGGGGGGGAGGTCAGAAAAATGCAAAAAAAGGGACAAAAAACTACAAATGTCCTTATAACTCGGTCATTTAAAGGACGATCAAGATGTCCTTTGGTCAGATTGTAGTCCTTGATGATCCGCATCGACTGACACTATCTGCTCCTGGAATGTCCTTCGGGAAGCCGAGATAAAAGGACTTTTTTGTTTATGACAAAATGACGAATATCTCGCGAGTCCTTTGAAGGATCAGGACGAAAGTTGTGCCCAAACATTCCAATCATTGAGGACTATTGTTGGTGCAAAGGACATCCCGATAGTCCTTCGGAGAGCTGAGATATCTCAGGATTTTGTACTTTTCTCCAGATTTTTTGATCTTTTGCTTGAATTTGGGACTTAGAAGAAATTGCATTAAATTTGGGACTTGGAAAAAATTACAAGTCAAAAAACAGGAAAGTGCTAATAACTCGGCAGTTTTAAGGATGAGCGGGATGTCCTTGGTCCAGATGGAAGTCCTTGTTCATGCGCGTCGACTGACATTACCATGTCCTGGAATGTCCTTTAAATAGCTGCAAAAAAGGTCCTTTTTAGAAAATTGCATGTCCTGCATCTTTAGACGACCCCAAGTTTTTTTGATGCCAATCGATAGAGACCTTCAAGGACATTCTAGGAAACCATGTCCTTTCGTCCGGCGCCAGGATTTGTGGCTCATAAAGCTGAAGAATGGAAAAATGATAATACCAGGCCAACAGAAATAAAATTGGTTATTTGAATTTCAAGTATTTATTATTTATTTATTTATTATTTTGAGCTTTAATTACATTTTCTATTTTAAATTAAAACTAATTAATATAGTAAAATCGAAATATGTACATAATTAAACATTTCTGAAATGACAAGAACTGACAATCATAAGAAACTCTGTAATTTCAAAGACTATTGAGATGTCCTTCCTCAGTCCAACAGCAGATCCTATTGATGCAGATCCAGATGTAATTGATAGCGCCTTGTCTCCCTGTGGATTCCCAGGCTATTAAGTCCATTGGTCTTGATAGAATCTCCTCCGGGAGTTTTCCAACATCATCGATTTGATGGTCTCTGCAAAGAAATTGAGATATAATTATTATTATTTGTTGTAACCAATGAATAGAGAGGACACGATTGCTCCATTATTTGGATGAACCAAAACCAGGGCCCATCGACTGTTTGAATGTCTCATAAATTACAATCAAATAATAATTTTGCTCGATGATTGAAATGGTTTGGAATTTCTGCATTTAAAATTTATTGTATACATAGTTACTTCAGTCATCATTTATTCTTAATTTTTTGTTTTCTGGAAATTTATTCATCTTGCTTATTTAGAGCTCTCTCAATTGAAGTGCCTTTGACTTAATTAAATCGCTGATGTTGGGAATTGTTGTGGCAGGGGGAGGTAGGAGGGTCAGGCATAGCCAGCTCCCACAACCATCAACACCACAGCAACAGCAACATCAAAAGCTCAAAGGCCTTAATTATGCAAATGACACAACTCTTTTTTTTTGACAAATACAAGTAAATATATATATTTACATATATGTATGTATGTAGATATATATAGTACATATAGCATACTGATTTTTTGTACATGCTACATGACATTAAGAAACGTATTTTTTTTTTCCTCTTTTTTTTTTCATTCCCTCTCTTCTTCCTTCCTTCGCTTACTGTATCAATGTTTGCGTCATCAACATACAAATTCATCTTGGTAAGAGTTTTGGCCAGAGAACGAACCGTGGGGGGTTGATGGTTGGGGGTTTCGGGGCAAATGAAGATGGGACCACAGACAGGCCTTTGAATTTGCAATCATATCAAGAGCTAAGCATCTTTGCACGATTCCACAAGCCCAAGCAAACCAGCTAGCTAGCTAGCCAGCTGCTCGATGTAAAAAAAAAAAAAAAGGTAAAGGTAAAAGGTTTCGCTCATTGAATGACCAACAACAACAACAACAACATTACTTATATAGTTTTATACAAATATTTTTTCCTATATAAATGACATAATGCGGAACAAAGCGGCTCATTAAAAAAAAAAAAAAAATTGCATTTTCAACAAAGATCGTGAGATGACGGCAAGAAGACTGTCAAAGATATAGTAAATAAAAATTGTAGATAGAATACGGATTGCTATAAATAAATTGTCATCGCACACACACACACACACACACATACATAAAGCTCTGTATAAATATTTCTTGAAATATTTAGTAATTCATTACACGCTGCTGAGTGAGTCACTTGAAAAAGGGTTTACAACTTTGCCTTGGGATAGTCCAAATGTTATGCATTCGGCAAACACCTGACCAAGGGGCGACTACACAGGAAAGAAAAGGTGGAATGAACTCTGGGCTCAAAGCAAAACTGGTCAGTCAAGAATCACAAATGAAAAGTAAGAGTAAAACGATAAGTAAACACATACATAGATAGATACCCTAGCAAAAAAAAAACACTTGAAATAATTTCTCACAATCAATTTCAGTGTGAACTGTGACTTAGGCAAATAAATTTCAGAATCAATTGAATAGAAATTAAATTTTCTAAAGAAACTTATCCATTTCATATCTGAACTTAAGACAAAGATTAAAATCTGCCAACATCAGTCTTTATGTTTAATACCTACTAACTATTTCTTACAACAAAATGCAATTGAGACAAGTAAAAGATATAAGAATGTGATAAACCTTCTACTTGTTGGC
This sequence comes from Drosophila tropicalis, assembly GCF_018151085.1. Classification (NCBI taxonomy): domain Eukaryota; kingdom Metazoa; phylum Arthropoda; class Insecta; order Diptera; family Drosophilidae; genus Drosophila; species Drosophila tropicalis. The sequence goes on along the minus strand of NW_027172929.1, from coordinate 2,722,102 downwards.
CAAGCAACAAAGAATAAACGAAAGAATCGAAATCAATAGTTATTATTTAGTTATTAAAAGAGGAATTTGTTAATCTTTCCCATCAACTTTTTATAACTGATGGAATCATAATTCTGTTTAATACTTAAACGTCCTTAATAGACAACAAAGAGGTATTTAAATATCTTTATAGAAATGAGTAAAGATAAGAATTTCAAATGGCCATAGGAATACCCCGTAGATACAAGCAAAGGCAAAGGCAAAAGGCACCCCTCCCACATACATCCATTGTTGATATATTGAATAAATAATGACCGAAACCTACTTAACATTAGTCTTCATATTGGCTGATTGACAAGCCCCAAACAACAACAACCACAACAACAACCCAAACGTAGAAATCAACGAACTAAAAGGGGGATTTTTCTCATTCTCATATTGGAGACTAGAAGTCGACATTGTCCATACCCTGCTATACATAATACACACACAGCTTACAGCTGTTTTTTGTTGGTTTTCAATTCTATATGACTACAGGGTATATAGTAAAAAAAATAATCGCGACAATCTTATTGCTCTCCTCTCCATTTTTTCCCATTCATCACATGAGCTTTTGCTTCTTCTGTTTTGGGTTTGTTAAGTTGAGAGCCAAAAGCTTTTGATTTATTCAACGATCAGCAGAAGCAGATCCAGTGAGTTTTTGTGTTTAGTCGCTTCGCGAATCTTTACATGAACGGACGTCTTTAAAACGTTTAACTAACTAACAAGAATACCCCGTAACACTTGGCGGTAATCTTTCGAGGCTCTCTCAAGGCTAGGCTGCCAATTTTTGAATGATTTGTTTTTGTTTTTATTTTTTTTTGAGTTGGTTTTCCAAAGAATAACAAATTTGAATTTGTGTTAAGTGCAAGAATTATGATGAAGAAGCCTCAATTAAAGCTAATGATCAACATTATTGGTCTGCTTGGTTGGTCGTTGGTGGGGGGCGTGTTGGCGGCCGTCACAGAGTCACCACCCCAAAATCAACAGCCTCAGGCCCAGCTCCAGCTCCAGCAGACTCATCAACAAACTCGCCAACAGCCGCTTCCGTCTTCGAGAGTTCGATCTTCTGCTTACCGTGTAGGTTATTCCCTTCTGCGGACCGTGTAACGAGTTTCATTTCGTTTTTGTTTCGTTTATGGCCTGGCCAAGTTCATTGTGCCTGGCCTTGTGTTTGTATGGGCCGTTTTGGTTTCGTTTGTTTCTTGTTGTATAAATTAGCTTTATTTGTCACTTTCCTCCCACTCCGACAAAAATACTTATGGCCTTTCTTCTTTCTCTCGCTCTCTGTCCCCACCCCGCCCTCTTATAGTCGACGCCTGCCGCCACCGCCCATTGCGAGTATAAGGAACTTATGACGAAATTGCACGATCGTGTTGGCATCTTGGCGACCTTGGATGAGGACCAGCGTCACCGTCTGGAAGTCATCGATAAGAAGTAAGTGAAAAGATTGGTGACTGGAACCAGTTTCCCTTCATCATCATGATATATACTCTATCTACTATATATGTATGTACATATATATATATATATATTTATTTCTTCTTCTTGGACGACAAAAACCGGTAAATTAAACGAAAACTGAAAAGACAATTCAACAATTCACACATTTTTTTTTGTGTTGTTGAAAATTGTTGTTCGATTATACGATTGTCTAGCAGAACATATTGTAAAATGGTTAAGCAATTTTTTTTTAATGATCCATGAATGAGGCAACATCTGCCTTTTTGGTAATAAATTTGCTAAAAAAAAAAAAAATATTTGCCAAATACCCTAAAGACCAGAAAGAAGCACAACCCCCCCCCCCACCCCCCCACTGTGCCCGAGGAAAGAGTCTATCGGCTTCAGTCTGTCTGTCTGTCTGTCAGTCAGCCAATTTAAATATATGAAACATTTCGCCTAACATTAAACAAAGAGTCAATTCCTTAACAAAATGGAATAGCTGATCACTCTTCATAGGGTATGGCAAAGTCGGCATTTCAAATTGATTTAATATTGTTTATAAGATGTTTAAACAGCAGCTTCCATTTAGCAGCTCGTTTTATTCATTTCAAAGATATTTGCAATTTGTTTTGTGTGTTGATCTCTTTCATTTTGGATAGAAAACAGGCAAATGCCAAATTCCAATATACATTCAAGGGGCGAATAGAATATTCCACTTGGAAAGGAAATGCATTTATATTTTAAGATCCATGTTACTTGGAATTGAGAGCTGATAATACAAATAATTGTATATATAATGTATGTATGTAGCATTTCCTCTTGAGAGTCAGAGAAGAGGCCCATTTATATGCTTAATGAACTCTTTGTATAACTGATAGCTGAATAACGAGGTTGACTCGATTTGTCTCTAATCATTTGCCAAATGTCCAATGTCAGTTTGTTTGTTTAACGATCCCAATAAGTAGAACTTTGAGAGATTTTTCTTCGAATGTTGAACCCATCTAAGACATTTGCTTAACTATACAACAAAGCCTACTTATCCATTATGTCTGGAAAGATTCAAGTTTGAAGAATTATTCATTTAACTTACATGGCATTGCTGTTGTTGTTGTTGTTGCTTCCAGAATCGATGATTTGGTGGCTAGCAATACGGGACGCATGGAATCATTGAAGGCCCAACAAATGGATTTCCAGCAACGTCTCGATAGCTTCGAGCATATCCAGCGCTTGTCACGCAACACTTTGGACGAACTGAAAGGTGAAACAGATCAAGTTTTCGGATCTCGTTTAGTAAGGCAACTGAGGCACAAAAGAAGAAATCGTCAAAAACTGAATGGTAGCTACACAAATGTTGTAGATGTTGTCTCTGGTTGTTGTTGTTTTTTGCTCTTGTCTTTGATGTTGTGTCCTTATGCCTGGCAAAACGATAAGATAATCTCATTGTCCAACTAATGTTTATCTCTTGATCGATTAAGATTTATCCCGACCCATACGCCAAGCGGCAGCACAGGAAGAACAGGATTCGGAACGCTTTCCTAGAAATCAAAGTGATCTTGTATTGAGTGTGCCCGAGCGTTTGGATGCCTTAGCCTCATTGCTGGCCTCAACGGCCATCAATGTGAGGGATTTGCAGCAAAGTGTGCGTAAAGTATTGCAGAATAATAGGTAAGGCATCTCAATTGATTTCCCTTTTTTGTTACTCTCATTCAAATTGAATCCTTTATTTTGTAGACGTAATCTGCAACGTCACAGGGCAGGACAACAGCCAAAGCCTGGTTATATGGAACATGCGACAAGCTGTCTGGATGAATATCTGGCCATCAATGGGATTCTCAAATTGCAGTTGACACCGCAATCGGAATCGTTTTATGTACCCTGCGATAAGGATTGGACTGTGATAATGAGCCGGGGACAGGATGGCATCAATTTCGAACGCAGCTGGTTGGAGTATAAAGATGGTTTCGGCAATTTGGCTGGCGATTTCTTCATTGGCCTGGACAAAGTGCATGCGCTGACCTCCTCAACGCTCCATGAACTGCGAATTGTACTCGAGGATTTCCAGGGAAATGTTGCATTCGCTGGCTATTCATCCTTTGCCATTGGCAGTGAAAAGGAAGCCTATCCATTGAGTTTATTAGGCCAATTCCAAAGCGAGCTGCAACCATCGGCTGGGGATTCATTGTCCTATCAGGCTGGAGCCAAATTCAGTACCATCGACAATGACAACGATAACTGTGTGGACTGCAGTTGTGCCCAGAGGCACCGGGGTGCCGGTTGGTTTAACAATTGTGCCACCAGCAATCTGATGGGCACATACTTTGAGAGCAACTATGCGAATGCCGGTCAAACGGGTATCTTTTGGGAGAAATTCCAAGGTCTCGAGTATTCGCTAATGAAAGTTCGAATGCTCATACGCCCCATTACCCCAGAGGACGGAGGGCAGCGTTAGGTATTCGAATTCTGGATGCAGAGCACAACTGCCATTTGCCATTTTCATCATCTGAAGAAGAAGAAAAAGAAGAATTGCGTTAAACAATCAGGGAATCTCCAGTTTTCAATGCAGTTTTTGGTTTTTGTTTTTTTTGCAGTTTTGTTTTTGTGTTGCCTTCTTCACGATCAATTCAATTTTAGCTTTAACCTCTCGTAACATTTGTCGCGTGTGACTGTCTCTATATATATCATGATAATGTTGTGTGTGTGTAATATTTATGGAAAATTACTTAATACCCTAAGTTAATAAAGTATGTGTACAGAGAGATAGAGAGCAAGAGCGAGAGAGAAGGATTATGTGTGTGCGTCAGTGGACTAATCGAACAATTAGGGAACATGCAACAAACTTGCATATATATGAGACTTCATTCTAGTCGAATTCTCAGTTATATCTGAACTTTAAGTCCATTACCATGGCCAGGGCATCATCCACGTATTGCCTAGTTCCGTTTTTGTGCCAACTATGGGGCATACATGCCCTGAGCTTGGACACTTTGGTATCCCAGAGTAACATCTACTATCAAAGGCCGGCTAAATTGGGTCCACCAGTTGAGTTGGTGCTGGAGAATGTGGATCACTTGGAGTCGGTGGAGTCGATTAAACTAATCGTTCATGGTTATCTGGGTTCTCGCACCCACAGCTCAATTATGCCCTTGAGGAATGGTGAGTTTCCTTGGCCATTTATTAGACCAAGAGTTGTATAATCGAAAAGTCATCTCAATTCATCTGAAGCCTATGCCGCCCAGGCGTATGAGAACATTCTTGTTGCCGATTGGTCGCCGGTGGCCAATTTGGATTATCCCAGTGCGAGACGTTCCCTTAGCAGAGTGGCTCACAGCCTGGCCAATCTGTTGCAGCAATTTATCGGCAAGCACAATATCTCACATGAGGCAGTTCATGTGATCGGTCATAGTTTGGGCGCCCATATTGCCGGACGCATTGCCAACCACTTTAACGGCACTTTGGGCCGCGTCACAGGCCTAGATCCGGCGCTGCCCTTGTTCACGCCGCGCTCCGATGACAGTCTGCAGGCAAATGCTGCAGGATTTGTGGATATTATTCATACGGATTATCCGCTCTTCGGTGACTTTACACCTCGGGGAACTGTCGATTTTTATCCAAACTACGGTTTAGCCCCCCAGCCAGGATGCGAAGATGTGGACCTATTGACGGCCAGTAAGCTCATACTGGAGGCCTGTAAGGGCAATGCCTTTTCAATCATAAGTGGGATTAATTAAGTTGCACTCACTTTATTTTCAGATAGTTGCAGTCACAATCGAGCTGTTCTTTTCTATGCAGAGTCAATTGGTTTGCCCAAAAATTTTCCCGCTATTCGCTGTCCCCTCAAGTCCATCAAAAGTCGTAATCTCAACGGCTGCCTGCAATATCAAAATGCGTCAATTGGTGATATGGATGAATCGCAATTAATTTACATGGGCGAGAAGGCTTCCAAGAGGTAAAATCGAAATTTGGGCGCAATCCAACTTCTTTGTAGACAGCAGAACTTGTAAGCTTGCACATTTCCAAGTATTTCACCACATGCTGTGCTTTACCCCTATAAAATACTGTTTGCCCAGTATTTACAAGCTTGCCCATATTTCTTTACAGCGCCACCTCTTATTTCGTTTTGGTTACTAATGCAGCGCCACCTTTCGGACAAGGAGTTGTGTTAACATTGAGCTAACAGTGCTCAAAATGCGTTAACGCTGCCCAAAATGAGTTAACTATTTAACATATGTAAACTAACATAACAGACTTGAACTTTACAGTTGGACAGCCGTTAATTATTAACAGCGGTGGCAGACTTGAATTATTTATTTGGTATCTTAAAATTTATTACGCTTTACTTGTATGGACACAAAACTAATGAAATAAAAACAAATACATACTTTAATTTCTATAATTGTATATTCTATTTAATTAGATTTACATTCCCAAATGAATAATCCGATGAAGTGTGAGATCTGAGGAAATTATGTGGAATATTCTCAAAGAACCCCTCACCCTTTGTCAATCTGTAAAACTCATAGATCAGTTTTCTTATTAGAAAATATTCTTCAAGTTTCCATTAAAACCTTAAAAACTAAAATTTGGCCAATTTTCGTAAAAATTTTCTTAATTTCATATTTGCTTTTTACTTTTTTTCAATTCTGGGACCGAAATTCCCGTGTTGAATTTCTTATTTTCCCCATTCATCCTGTTTTTTATTTATGAATTCTCATTTAAATTAATAAATTAATATTATTATTCTTTTTTCTTAATCATTTTTCCATGCATATTTCCCTCAAGTTAAGCTTATCAAAAGTTCCGCAAGAACATTAAACGATAAATCAAAAAATTTAGTTTTATGAATGAAAAATCAGAGCCTCGCTCAATATCCCGCGATCCCCTCTCCAGTCCATACCCAGTGACCAGTTACCCGTCCCCCCGCTTGGCCCGCTTGCCCCTCTTGCCGGTGGCCTGCCACTGCGTCTGCATTCTGGACTGGAGTGGAAGTTATTTATGGGCCAATAACTTTACAACTAAACGCTCATCTACATTTAATGGCGATAATTTTTGACGCAATTTGAGAAACATACAAACACACACACACACACACACAAAGACACACACACACATGTTAAAGGGGAATGCAACAGGTCCCGATTTCTTGGTCTCGCTCTGATGGTGGCCTTAAATATTGAAGAGAAGAAGCCAAACCGCAAAGATAACACACAGACACAGTCAAAACACACACACACACTCACACACACACACGCACAACACTTGACACCTTGGGGCCTTTGGGCATATGGAATGCGTGAGGCAAGATCAAGTAAAACACAGAGACACCTGAGGCGGCGGCTGCCGCAGCAGCAGCATACAATAAAATTGAAGGGGCATTTAGAGGGAGGGAGAAAGGTGGAAGAAAGAAAGATAGCGAGAGGGAGAGAGACAAGATAGTGAGAAGGGGCAAGAAAACAAATAAAGGTAACGATCGTAAATTTTACAATAAAAAGAAAGCAAGAAAAAAAAAAAAACACTAAAAGAGGCAAAAAAAAAAAAAAAGAAGGTTGTAAATTTTAGGATTTTTGAGATGGCAACAGCTGCCAATTGACAATTACCTCACAGGAGACACTCTGACATGTATGGAGTATATGTGTGTTGGGGGGGTGGGGGATACCTTCCACTCCACCCCACCACCCTGTGCCTTACCATCCCATCCCCCTGCATATTTGAGCGTTCTAATTCATTGCATCACTTGACAGCATTCAATTTCGTTGCCAACTCATTCCACAATCAATCGATTTCAGGCTTCATTAGCTCGCGAGATACAGGAAACTCCCGCACTTAGTATTTTATTTTATTTTCTATATATATTTATCTATCGCCTCCACCCACTCCCCTCCCCCAATCGATGGCAATGCAAATACAATAAAATGCGTAAAAATTTCACCTCCCTCCAGCTTCCCTTCTCTACAGAGTCTGTTCAGTCGGTGGGCAGTGTGCTAACTTATTTGACTAGGTAAGTTAGTCGCTCTATTGATGATGTTTTATGCTCGGTCAACCGTCGATTCGTCTGTGAATCGACACACACACACAGAAACATTTTGTTGACTGAATGCCGCACGTCGCTCTCAATTTTTCCCCTCATTTCCCTTAACACAGTTTTCCTCATTTCCATGTAAAAATGTTTGTCGTTCTCGGTGTATATATATGTATATGTTTTTTTCTTTCTAAAATTTGTGTCATGCTTTGGGTTTTTCCTGTACAACTTTTTTTTCTCTAGTTTCTAGTTGTTGTTTTTTTGGTCTCGCTTGGCTTTAATTTCTGTTTGCTGGGAAAGTAAAACAAAAAGTGAATTGTTGACTTTTATTTTAGTTTCTGTAGTTGTTGTTGCTGTTTGTGTGTGTGTTTTTTTCGCATCAAATTCTGTCTAAGGGAGGGTTTTCCCCCAAATTTAATATACTATGTAGGCACATCTAGCGTTAAGAAGCGGGGGCGGAGGCGTGGCACTCCAATTTGAATTGTTTTGTTAGTGTATTAAGAGCAAAGTAATTGTTTAAAGGGAATCGAAGTAAACAATATATCAAATGATGTCGAGTAATTATGGGAAACTAGAACAAGGCAAAGGTTAGCCCTAAATAAATTTCGAATATCAGAGATTAAGTCAAGGATATTTTTAGGGGAAGGATGTTTCTTGGAATGAAGAAATATCTTCTTTCTCTTGGGAGATAATCTAACAAAACATTTCAGAAACATTTCAGAAAGTTCTCAGAGTATAAAAATCAATTAAATGTAAGTTCTTTGCCCCCTAAGCCCCCTGCTGGTGGATTGTATTTTGAGTTTTGCGTTTATTATATGATTCCTCACATCTTTTGACACATTTCTTAATGGCACCGCACACACACAGGCACGCACACACATTGAGAAATTCTTATTGGATCCAAGGCTCCCAATGAGCAAATGCCATACGAAGGGGCAGAGACAGAGACGAAGAAGAGAAATGATATTGTAATTGGCAATCGTTGTTGTACATAAATCACATGAATAAATTTTGTTCGTTTTGTTGTTTTTGTTCAACCTAAAGGCATTCTTGCTTTTGTCCTCCTTCTCGTGCTCGTCCATGTCCTCGTCACGTTTAGGTAAAGTCAAATGTTGTTTTCCAATTGGAAGGTTTTTCATTAACTAATTGAACATTTTATGGACAGAGGACGGACTGACAGGCAAGGGGATGAAGAAAGGAGACATTTGACCAAAGAAGGAGACCGTGTGGAGAGTGGGGTAACAACAAAGAGCAACAAAGACAACGACAATGGCGCCAATATTGAATGGCAAACAGAAAAGCGTAAAAGAGACCCCGCCTACCACTAACCATAAGTCAGCCAAGACAGTTCGGGCAGGATACGGACACGTACACAGACACGAAAGGACATTGGCCCAAATGGACAAAGCGCCCAAGTAAACACACACACACACCTACACACAATTTACACACACAGTCGTAGTTTGTGGTTAAGAAAAAGGCTCATAATCTTTTGAAATCGAAAATCTATGGGTAAATGAATAACCTTGGTCCATCTATTCGAATAGACCTCTCAGTAGAAGGGAGAAAATAAGTATTTGGATCCTCCCATTCCGGAGTCAACAAATTCTTCTTATCTTTCATTTGAGTGACTTGGATCTATTGATATCAGAGTATTATAATATTCCAGTGGATGAAGATAATTTGGAGACGATTTTTGTGTCTTCTTGTTAAAAGTTTTCCAGCTACGCCTCTGACTTTACATAAATTGATATCCTGTATGTGTTTTTTTCCATCTCTTTCTCACTTTCAGTGTGTGTATCTTCAATAATTTACGAGCACACGCTTCACTTTGGACTTTGCTTCCTTTTAGTGTTTTCTTTCTTTTTTTTTTTTGGTTTTTTTTTTTTTTTAATATACAAATAATGTTGGAAATTTGCATAACTGTCTGGTCAGCCTGATGGCCGGCAACAGCCCCCTCATTCATTTTCCCTACCAATACCAAAGTCCTGTCTTGTCCTCGTCCTCGTCCTCGTCCTCGTGTCGTTTGGCGGATATTAAACATTAGCGCGTGCTGAACACATTCAACCCTCCGAATATGGCCCCCACCGAAAATAATTAAGGTGAAAATTGCTGTCGACACGCAAAGCCAAAAAAAAGAAAGAAAAAGGTAACACTCACACACACAAACACACATGTGTATACTGAAAGGGGGAAAAAATAAAGCAAACTAAAATTTTTTACTTATTTTTTTCGTTGGCCCTTTGAAAAATGACCAAAAAAATACACGAGAAGAGAGGCAGCAGCTGATAAAGAGGCAGAAGCGATTGGAGATGACTAATGAAACCTATTAGCCCTGTGACAGATGAGAAGTCGTCCGTTTTGAGAGCCCCTTGCTCGATCTCCCCATCACCTTCTCCCTCATCTTTTCTCTCTGGACTTTGTGGGAGCTGTGACTGCGATGATGGATAAGCTCATTAAACTGAAGCCGCAGCAAATGATGGCAGCCTTAAGATTCCTCTTGCCGGCATAGGAGAGATCGCGGGGATGGCGGAAGGTTAACCTGGGGGATCATTCAGTAGCTGACCTTTAATTTAATTGAAATTTGTTGGTGGCCATTTCGTTGACATATTCGTTATCGCTTTTCTATAATTTCAAATATGTACGAGAAGAGATTGAATAAATGGCGGGCGGGTGGGGAGGAGGAACGAACGAAAAATCAATCATGCTAATAGAAGACTGAGTCCAATCACGGCGTCTCTGGGTACTCGGATATTCCATTGGGTTTTGTTTGATTTTGGATTCGGTATGCGTTGATGCCATAAAATGTTTCGACCATGAGATTCGAGGTGACCCTGTGGCAGGTTCTCAACAATGCAGCTGATCTTGAGGTATTGCAAAGTTTGTTTCTCGTCTCCATAGCTCGTTTGTTGCTCTATGACACACTGGGCGAAGGGGAGAAAGGGCAATCAAGTTACCTACATACATGTGGGATTAAGGGATAGAGCATTATATTCAAGGAACTTACACTGTCCGCTTGATGTATGACATCTTCAGGGAAATTGCTTGATACCTCGTGGCGGGTACAACGCGGCAAAAAGGCTAGGCCAAGGGCAAAACGAAAATACAAACAAGCTAAGAGAGTGTGAGAGAGAGACAGGGGGGATGAACAAACTTACGAGCTTTGCGATTCAGTTGCACTTCCATGAGACGATAGACAAAGAACGAGAGCACTACCAAAAAAGCCATCAAATAACGCCGTGAATTTGGACTCATTTTCAAATATTCTTTTGCAGTTTTTGAATTTGATGTTAACGAAATTTGTAATAACTATTGTGGAATTGGCTAAAACAAAAAGGGAAAGTAAAGTAACTAAATCGAAGGGTTCTAGATCGAAAAAGGAAATTTGTAGAGAAATCTGATCTCCTTTTGCCGGATCAGCCGAACTAGCAATAGGGAAGGAAGGAAAATGATTTTCAATCACTGCAATGTTGATTCAATCTACATTTTTTTTGAGTATTTCAAAAATTCATTTCTCTATTTTCAATTTAAAATAATGTTTTTCAAATCTTGAGAGATTTGTGATCAATATCCATTTCCTTGATGTCATTTAAAATATATTGAATTGCGATTAATTTGAGATATAACTTTTTGAAATCGTTTAGAAAACGACTAAAATTTGAAATAGGAAAATGGGCTGCATTACCAAAGATTGTTTTAAAAATATCTTAAATATTCTCAACTCGAACTTTGTGAATCTCTAATTTAATCAATTTTCAATCGATTTTTATCGGGTTTCTTATCATAAAGTATTCTTTAAATTTTAATTAGAAAACTAATGATGTTTAAGCCAAATACTTTTGTTTGAAGAATTCTAAACAACTGAATGCGAATCGTTTTTGACCGTGTTACACCAATGTTTCAACTTTCACATTGGAATCAAGTCTAGTCTGAGACGCCATATAATTCTGTTTTTCAATATTTTGTCAATATTCCTCCAAAGTGGTGTTCATCAAGGCCAATGTTGACAAATTTGATGAACTCTCAGAAAAATATAGTGTGAGAAGTATGCCCACATTTGTTTTCCTGAAAGAAACAACGACGTGTCTTTAGTTTTTCTGGAGCCTATGACGATAAGCAGTGAGCAAACTAGCCAAGAAGAAGTGAAGCAATCCAAATAACATTTATAAATGAGCATCTGTGATGCCTTGTCGTCCTATAAATGACTGAACCCTATATAAATATAAGCCACTAAAAAAATCACGGGTTACGGTTTTTGGATTGTCACAGACCTCGAGCTGGCTTACAGCTTTTCACTCTCGATTTGAAAGAAATCGATTCATTATTCAATTACACTTTTGTCTGATCGGTCTGCTTAAGAAAGATATAAGCTTGAATACGAAATCTTATGGCAATTGCTGATAAGTTGAGGGACTAATTGTAAGTAGTTTACACTGAACCAAACAGATAGACAGACAGACAATATAAGGATCTGACCATTTACAATTCAGAAGAATCATCATTGAATCATATGTCGTTTCAAATCAATCGATAACTGTTATTATCTCTGTAAATTGCTTAAGTTCCAATCGTTTATGATATTAATGAGAATTCTGGTGAAAAATCAAATAAAAATGAAACTAGAAATGTTATAAATCTATATAACTGATATATAAAAATAAAAATAAACAATTATGTAATTGAATTTTGATGTGATTAGATCGATTCTTATAAACTTAATCTATACAAATTGTAATAGCGTTCAACAAATAATTTCATTGAGATATATTGGCTAAAATATTTCACATTTGGCTTCCATTTATAGGTCAGAGGGAAAGAAAGAGAGAGCGAGAGAGAGATAGAGAAGAGATTCCCAGAATATTAGAAACAAATTAGGTTATCGAATGAAACTTCTCACGCTACAGAACAAAAAAAAAAACTTTCCAAGAATATTTCTTTCCATAGATTCGGGGACAAGTGAATGTTGTTCAGGGTGTTGGTTTTTGTTTTGGCCTAATGCCAAGCAAACCAATTAACTATATCTAACAGCATTTATCCACCCATATTTCCCTGCCCTTATATGGAAATCGGAAAAGATAAAACGCCAAAGAAAAGTGTAAATCTTATCAAATTTCCATGCTACTTGCCCAAATAAGGAGAGAAGTTGGCTTACCTGTAAATCTAATCTGAAATTTCACAATACACTTTCGTTTCGATTTACTGAAATTCTTTGTTATTTTATTTTCCCTTCATTTATTATTTTTTATTTATTATTATTTTTTTTTTTTCCGCATTTTATGGCCTTTTATCAATCATATAGGCATAAAATTTTCCAACTGATCGTAAAAAATCAATAGAAAATGTTATGGAAATTTTTGCTCTTGGCCTTTTTTTTTTTTTTTTTTGTTGTTTTCTTAACTCTTTTGTTTTAGTGTCAGTGTCAATTGTTGCGTCTGAATTTTGTCTGTCAGTCGATTTGGTTTCAGTTGTTGTTGTTGTTCTTGTTGTTGTTGTTGCCGTGGCTTTGGGGTTTGGCAAAAAACCGAAAATTTTATGATTTAATTGCAGACAAATTTTGTTTACATTATTGTTATAATTTATATGTACAATGTGGATATATTGTTGCTGTTGTTGTTGTTGCTGTGGCTGTTGTGGTTGTTGGTGGTGCAATTATTGTATTCTGTGCGTAGTCACATTTATGATTTATCAGTTTATGACGAGGCTAGCTGGTAAAGATTTCACAACCAAAAGGGAAAAAGAAGAAAAGGAACAATACCAAAAAACTAACCCTAAGTAATTAATATTGGGCAGATATTAACCATGGTGTAGGTGGCATTAGCTTTCACCCACAGCTATGGGGCTTTAATTAATTATCAAAGTAAAATTAATTTCATTTCAATTGTGCAGTCGCATCATTAAGCTCAAGCCAAGGAGAAAGACAGACTCCGAAGACAGACTGTGAAGATCATAAGTGACAGGGGAATGGAGGGGGGCGGCTGCAAACCTGCTGAGTAAGCAAACGATACATGGTATCCACAATATATTATATCGGTTAAATGTAACCCATCAGCCCCTCTCCTCTCTCCCTCCCTTCCTCCACTTTGAAGTGCCATATAATAATAATAATTTTTTTCGTCTATCGTTTTCTTTGAGTGGGCTTGAAAGGTGATTAACGCGATCATAGAAATGATGATCACCTGAAGTGGGGAATCTATGGGCGATCATCATGACTCTTTCTTTCTTCATTTGCGCACGCGCTAAATGTCAAAAAAACAAAAAAAAAGAGCAGAAGAAGTAACCAAATCCATTGGCATATTGGTAACACAACAAAATTACATAACGACATTGATATACTCTTTCGAAATGCAGCTAACCCTGTCGAATGTAAGTGCAATCAATGAATCCTTTCAGTACCAGTGAAGGGCTTAGGGTTATACATTTCTAATACTTACATATAACTTAAGTTATATACTTAATATAAGTTATATATCGAATAATAATAATTGAATTCTTTTCGATTGCGTGATGAGTGTATACTCTGCTCTTCTTTTTATCGGGGAGGGTATTGAAATATGAAAGAGGGGAAAAAAAAAATACCCTAAAACCCAATTGCCGCCCGCTGTTTCTGTTGCTCTGTAGGCCCGCCTCCAGCCGCAGCCGCCCACTTGGAACATGTCGAATCATTCATTCAACAAAATGTGGGTTCGCATCTCTTGAATCTTCAAGGTGTTGAAAACGCTGCCTTCTTTTTTGTTTTTGTGTTTTTCCATCTTTTGATCTCTGGTGGTTGAGTTTTTGCTTTTATTTTTGTTGCCTTTTGTTGTTGTTGTTGTTGTTGTTTTTCGGTTTTTTTTTTTTGGTTTTGGTGCAAGCATTTTGTGTGCATTTGTAATTGTTTCTTGTGGTTGCTGTCATTATTTTCTGTAACATTTAGCAAAATCATTAATAATTGTTGTTGTTGCTGTTGTTGTTGTTGTTGTTGCAGTTGTTGCGTCTCGACACAGATACGCACTTAAAAATTGTCAGACGGTGTTAACTTGATTAGCATTCGCATAAATTTTAGCCAGTTGCATCTTGCCAAAGCTCTCAGAAAACATTTGCATAGAATGTGCATTGAGGCTGCTGGCAGCAATTTGGGTTAATGTTGCCTTCGCTGCCCTCCTTCCCACCCCCCGTTTCTCCCGAGTCATGTAGGCAAGTGCCCCGGCCCCCAGCCCGATGATGCCCCCCATTTGCATCAATTCCCTCATGTGAGATTTCAATTAAACCAAAAAAAACCTCATTTTTATGCAAACAAAAAACCAAATAAATAGTATAGAAAAGAAAATGAGAAAATTCGAAAAACGAATTTCTTAGAAAATGCTCGAGAGAGAGAGACAAAACAAATTGCCGCGTAATCGTAATCTTTTTAGATGTCTCAAAGGTTGACAAATCATAAAAAATTAAAAAAGGGAAAGAGAGAAATAAATCGAAAACTTGTCCTTTTCATGTACTCGGCAGCAGCCCAGCCAGTTGAGGAGGAGTTGCCAAGGCGGTGGACAAGAGAGAGAGAGAGAGAGAGAGAGAGTTTATCAACAAGTGTCGCCGCCGCCACAGCCGCCGTCGAGTGTGGTATCAATCAAAGATTGTGTGATTGCCATGTGAGTGTTCCACAGAGAGTGTTCCTTGGAGAATTTTATTCCATTTCTTGAATTGTTTGTATTCGAAGCGTGACAATATTTTGGCCACAAATTCAAATGAAATCAGCTCAAGGGGATTCAAGGGGCAAGGGACAATGAGATGATGGTGATCATGATGAGACTGAGACTGTCTTTAGGGGCCGCCAAGGGTTTTCCAACAACAGCAACAACAACGAATTGTAATTAATCATGTACAAGAGTACGATAAGTTTTAAGCATAAGAAGAGGTGATCAGGATTGTACAACAGGTAGTTGTTTTTGCTGTTGTTGTTGTTGTCGTTGCATGACATTCAAAGGGGTAGAAATAATTGGTAAAAGAGCGACAATAAATCTAACCTGATATCAATTTGGGGTAAATCAATAATCGAAAAAAACGAAATCCTTTTTCCTACTCGTTTTGGTTTTCGCTTCGGTTTGAAATTTGAATATTTATGAAGAATTCAAAAGATTGTGACATAAATGCGTCAATATTGATACATTGCAAGTGAGGAAGAAAAGGTTTAAGAAATTAATGTGTCCTGCAAGATAAATGAAGGCACTTGAGAGTTCTGATACACAGGAAAAAAGGAGGAAAATGCACAGAAACAAAGTTCAAGAAGAAATTACACAGTTTAATGCGAATCAGATGAACCAAGAAAAAGAAGGAAAAGGTTTAAACTAGAGACCTGAGTTACAATTAATCAAGGGTCCATAAAATTTACCTCTCTCTTGTCCACACAAATTTAGGCAACAAAAAATATTAGTTATAAATAAAGGGCTAAAAGAACTCGGACAAAAACATTGTTTAAGAAATTGAAAGGACCCAGCAATCAATTGGCACTGAATTTAATAGTCAATTTAATAGCCAACAATATATCTGATGTCTTACCTTTTAGATCGTAGATCGACTGTTCGAACTGTCCTCAAACTGAACTGTCCTCTACATCATAACACTGAAACCATATGAAAACTTTGAAAGAATTTCCACATCAAATGGGATTGTTAATAAATTGTTTTGCCAATTGAAAATTATGCTTCTTATAACCAAATTAGAAGAAATATGTAGAGAAAATTGTCCCAAAAAGGTTTAAACCTGTGTTTTCTATTTGATTTAAGATATGAGTTCTTTTGAGATAGTTTCTTATACAGTATAGAGTCCTTAGTCGAAGCAAAGTCAGCAATTGAGATTCCCAAATTTGCAATAAGGTTTTTTTGTTTAGTTCATCGTTTGATCCTTTCTCTTTAATCACTTTTAATTGACTGTGACATATAACTTAAGATACGAGGCTGAAGGCTGAGAAGTTATTTTCCCTAAGGCGGATCCACGCACTTTATTAATCATTTTAGCCAAAAACTAATCATATCAACTAACTAAGCAATGAATGAATTGATACAATCAATTTTCAATCATTTTATCATTAATTTTCATTGCGAATAATTGCATAATTTAGCCATGAGAAATATGTGTAGTCAAAGCCCATAAGCAAGTCATTGGCAATATGCATAAAGTCAAGAACAGGCAATAATCTTTGCATATCTCAAACATAAGTAAGACAAGCAGCAAAAGCAAAAGCAACAGCAACAGCAGCAGCGGCAGCAATAACAGCAGCAACAGAGCAAACACAGCAACAATAAAGTAAACATCAATGTAGAAAAGATACATTTTGTATCTAAAGGAGTGCGTGCGTGTGTGTGTGTGTGTCTATGTGTCTCTTGAAACGTCTGCTTTGGCATTAATAGCAAATTTGCACGAAGTAAATACCAAAACTCTAGATATATACTGATATATATATGTACATATATAGGCTGAGAGACAGACAAACGGCAGGCAGTCAATTATCAATAGACAGAGAACCGCAGCTATCACTGGATACAAGTGCCATGTATCTTTGAGTGTGTGTATGTGTGTGTGTGTGTGTGTGTGTGAGACACATAGATACATTTATAGTTAAACTGTTGTTGTTGCTGGTGTGCCACTTCACCTGCGTGTCATGTTTTTCAGTTTGGTTTTCATTTCATTTTGTTATTGTTGCTGCTTGTTGGTGGCCACTGCACACGCAAAACTAACCGCAACATAGCTACTCTCCATCTCTCTCTCTCTCTCTCTCCTCCCTCGCATCCGCAGTTTGCTCTCTTTTTCTCTCTCTCTAGTGCTCGCTCTGGTTTGCCCTCTCTGTCTGTCTGTCTCTCTATATGAGACTCTTTCTCTTTCTCTCTGTGTTTGGCTCTCGCTCGCGCCAGCCAGCGGATTGGCTGGCCTCTCCATCGTCTACGCTGCTGCTGTCATTTAGGCCACACCTCTATTTTCTTTCCCATCCCATCCCCAAACCACCCCACTCTAATAGCAACACCACCCTCCCTCCTTTCCTTCTTCCCCCATTCCCACACAACAAATACATCTGCCAAAATCCATAGACAAAGCGACGTTTGCGTGTTGCCAATGTTCTCCCATTTCCCACACTCTGCTGACCATTTTCATTGTGTACCCCCCACTATTCAGATCCGCTCCTGACTTGTGGTGGTTGGGAGTCGAGAGCATAAAGCTTTACGTCCATCTCTGGGGCTACCTAATGGCTTTAAGATGCCATCTTGGGGGTTGGTTGTCAAAATGAAAATGGCTTTTATGTATTTGGCGTGCATTGGGGTAATTTTATAGCAAGCCAACATTTAGGATTCAGGGAATTAGACTTGGGGGAGAAACACAACAACAGCAATCATTATTCTACACCCACACACACACACACACACACACACCGGTTGGGGGTGTACATAGAAAATGGGATATATGTTTTAATTGTTCAAATATTGATTTCTTTCTTTCTTCCCTAGGAATAAAACGAAAATGTCATAAGTTGACTTAAATTTATGCTTTAATTTATACATTTTTATGATGAAATTGAGTTCAAAGAGTGAGAGAAAAACAGAGAGTGAGGTGAAAAGCTATTAAGGCTCCTGTGCGTGTTTCCTTTTTAGTCGGATTTGGAAATTAGGTTGCAAAATTATCTGATATGTGTTCAAGTTTATGAACCTTTTTTTCGGTTTTTTTTATTGGATTTCTCTGGGTTCCGAAAGTAAAAAAGACTGCATTAAATACAAGAAACTAATAAAATTGGCAATAAGCATTTTTAATTTAAGGATATGAATATAGCATTCAAATAACCCAATTAAATCCAGATGTACTTTTAGTTAAACAATTTCAATTAGATTGTTATGGTTTTTTGGTAACAAGTTGTACAAGATTATGAAGAGGACCTAAACCAAGCAAGTGTTTATTAAAGACTCATTAGGATGAATGTCAAATAGATTGATTTAGTTTGCAAAACTTAAAACTGTGGGGGAGAAGATGAAGGTCCACTCTAAATTTGTAAGTAAGAGACATCTTAATTCTGTGTTACCTAATGATTAATCAGCAAAGAACTCAAGATACATATAGAATATCTAGTCAGAAACTTTTTATGACTTCCTTGTAGGGACCGAGTGTGATCGTAGCAGATTTTTTGGACTCTAATAGATTGAAAAAGGTTTAAGAAGCAGTAGATAAATTTTCAAACAATGATGCTGAAATAAAACTAAATAAGGACATGAGTTATATTAGCTTTATGTCTCATTCATTGCGTTAACTTTAATTGCTTGCATTTCCTAGACTATTTCGTAAGTTTGAGTTTGGAACTTAACATTTGTTGGCCTTTCCGCCATGCAAACCGCATAACCAAATCCAACAACGATCGAATCTAAAATGGCGAACTGCCTCCAATTCAGGTGAGTTTCATTTGTCTTAGAAACTCTTATACCATCCAATAAGATCAGCTGCTTGCCTGAGCACACCTGAACAAGTTTTGGTTGCTGTATAAGAGAGAGATCACAAGCCGGATTACCGATCTGAGTAAGGGAGAGCCAAACAAGAGAGTGTAAGTTTTGTTGCTCTCACCCACATGCGGCTGAGACATGGAAAACACCTGGTAAAAGGTGAGCATTGGATATTGGTTGTCAAACGTCAAGCAAAACCATAAAGTCATTGAGTATAGCCAGATCGAAGCTCAGGCCAGGGAGCATGAGAAGAGTCTCTCCTCGGTGACACCGAGCAACTCCGATAACTGCGACTCCGACGACAACGACTCGCATTCGTGTTCGGCAAAGGTGAGCCAGAGTCGGCTGATGGCTGAGGTGATGGTTGGGCTGCAGGTAACGACAGAGAGACAGACAGAAAGCCAGGCAGACAGAGAGTGAGAGAGAGAGAGTGAGTGCGAGTGCGAGAGCAGGGGAGGATTGACCAGGCTACTAGCTGACTGGCGAGGTTCGTCTGCGCAAAACCTTCGCTCGTCCAATCAGTATGAACTCGGTACCCGCCAGCGAAGATACGACTGACAGAGACGAGCGCTCGGCCAACAAGAACATATAACAAACAGATAAATTTCTACTACAAGATACTTTTTTACAAACAAATCCCAAGTAACTCTTCACATTTGCATTTCGTTCGTTGCGCGTTGTTTATGCAATATACAAATCATAATTATTATTAGTAATTTAAAGAAAAAAAGTTAACAAAAACAAAAAACAACAACAAAGTGCCTTACAAAATTTCTACCTTCAAACAAAATAAAAAAAAAAAAAAAAAACTTAAACTAAATAAGAAACTGCCAAACCAGCAACAACAATCAACAATTTTGAATTCTGTTAATAACTTTAGCGACAGACACAAAACGCGGAAGTGCAAGAAGCCGGCGGCTTTTTACAGGATGATCATGTAGAGCGAGTGCGCGCAAGAGAGAAAGAGAGAGCGAGAAACAACCAAATTACAAACAGAAATTGGCATAAAAATTATCATTAATTCAATTAAGCAGAGCAGGAAGCACGCTACCAACAAATATAATAATATATATCGATCGACATCTAAATCCATATAAATTATTATTTTTTTTTTTTTTTTTTTGTCCTGGTGCAAATAAATATTATCTCTATCAACATATATCCTGTCAATCTGTTCAAAATTCACAAGAAAATAAAAAATTAAGTATTCTTTGAGTGCCATTGAAAAATTGAATCCATCTATTACTTAATTTTGTGTGAAACTTCAAACTGTTTTTTTTTTTTCTGTTATTACTACAAACTGGCAAATAAATTAACTTAAGAAACGCGGCATCAAAATCAAAATCAACATCAACAGCAGCAGGAATCGCCCTACCAAGGAAATCCTTTTGAATAATAAATTACAAAAAAAAAAAAAAAAATAATTCTAAAATCATTTTCATAAAAATAATTCCAAAACACAAGACGCCAACTTTGTTTATGTGTGTGCGGCGTTTTTTTTGTTGGGTGTGTGTTAGTGTGTGGCATTAAATAAATTAAGTGCAATTTTTTTCGATTTTATTTAATGCCGATAAATTAAATTCTGCTTAAATGCATACGGATATTATAATTGGTGATCAATTTGCCGCCAACAATAATTATTGGGTGATGCAGGTGAGTCGAAAATCGTATAGAAAATATAATTAGAAAATAAATAGATCCAATTCAAAGAATTCGAATTCCAATAAGATTTCTTTTCACTTTCCTTAGGAGGCAATTATAATTCAGATATCCATTTAAATATATCTGACAAAGTGTGCTAATTAAAACATTTTTATGGCAAATTAAATTTTGCCAAAAACAACAACAACATCAACACACACACACACACACACACACACACACACACAAAAGCAAACACGAACAATAATAACAAAAGCAACATTTAAATGCTTCCGCTTATCAAAATGCAAATGTTTTTTAAGGGTTTTTTTTTTTCTGTCAGATTTCTGTAAATTTGTTGTCTTCTTTTCATTATTTTTTTTTTGGTTTTTGTTATAAATAAAATGCATGCGGTAAACAAATTAACTTGATTATCGATATAGCGGATATATTGTGCATATATAGCTGTATTTGAGATGATAATGAAGTGGGAACAGACCCCAAAAGAGAGGAAGAGGTAGAGAGGTAGAAAGAAGTGCGTCCCTCTGCCTTTGCCCCTGTACGTGTTTCTTCTTTTTGGACAGATTAACACCTTTTTATACCCTATAGGGCTGTCAAGGGTATATTGATAAACACAAGTATCCCTCAGGGCAGGGGTGTTTATCCTATAAACGAGTCTATAAAGCAGATGGGTTAAACTTTGAATTTGTTAAAGTAACTCCAGATCTTTCTTCACCCATTGCTGGGTATCTGAAGGTCGTTATAATCGTATCATTTGTCGTTCTTGTTGTTGTTGCTTCAAGTGTCGTCCCATCATCATCATCATGCCCAGTGATTATTTGTCAAAGCGCCGTCGGTATTAGCTGCAATCGATTTGTAAATCTTGTTATCACCTGCCCCGGGGCAAAAGCAAACTGTTTGCCCCCCTCTTTCATTCTTTCTCTCTCTCTCTCTCCCGCTCTCTTTGGTTGGCTTATTTTAAGCCGTTCTTAAACAGAATCGCCAGCGTCAGAGTCGGTCAAACTCTTTTGAAGAGTCGATTTGTCGTTGATCGTTTGGCCGCACTTTTCACGCAAGGAAATTGTAGCGTTTGCCTTCTTGTAAATGTTTGCCAGCTGAAGTAGAAGGCAATTGAATGGGGCGGGAGACCTCTCTACCTACAGGAGAGACTTTGACAGTGTCCCTGTGTCTGTCTGTCTGCCTGTCTGTCCGTCCCTTTGTCGTTTTGTCGTTTGTTTGTCCATTGTTTGACTCGCGCTTACTTGCGAAGCTCTGGGTCAATATTTGTGCACAACACTTTGCCAATGTGCCAAGTGTTGTTGCCTCCAAAAGGGGGATATTACATATGTATGTATGTGTATATAGATAGTCAGTCAGTCTGTCAATCAGTCAGTCAGTCAGTCAGGCTGAGGAGCGACTTGATGATCCGTTTGTTTCATTATCCAGACAGTTGCCAGTTGGGTGGCCACACAAGGCTATGACTAATATTGCGTATGAGCAAACGTTTCTTTAGAATTATTGATCCTAGACTATTAATATACATATATCCATATCCATATAGAGAATACGCACTAAGTCGATGTGTAATGGAATTAAATAGTTAAGAAAATATTAAAAGATTTCATCACTTAGTCCCTATAAGGTTTTGCTGTATTTCATTTCGTTTGTATTCTCTTTTATTCAACTTAGACTTAATAAATTTATGGAGTTTTTATCAATTACTTTTGTTTGTTACATATGTATATATATTTTTTAATCTCTGCAATCATTATTTCAGTATCTTATACCCATTGAATTGATATCTATTGGTTATTTATTATTTGTTTAGAATCGTTTTTGGCCAAATCAATGAAGAGCCAATTTCAGCTTATCGCTGACCATATAAATCACTTTCCACATGTCTTATCATCACTTTTCTATCGACTTGTTTGTTGTTGTATTTTTAGCGACAATTTGTGTTCACCAAGTATTTGACACGTCGGCCTACCAGTATTACCCTGTATTGATAACATCATTGATATTGCCTTACTCAACAATACTCACTCACTTCCTTCCACAAGTTCTAGAGATAAACAGACAGCGAGTGTAGAGAGAGAGAGCGAGAGAGTGAGATGGAGACGGAAAGAGGTACAGGGACCCCCCTGTAACCGTAAAGCTAACAATTCTCCGGAAACAACACCATAAAAAGAGTTTTTCTTGTGGTTGTGTGGATGCGACAACGTCCATGGAATGGCCTCTCAGTCCCTCCGTTGGCCCCTCTTCTCTGCCGAATCCCGAATCCCCATACCCATACCTACATACACCATGTCACCATATCATCACCTGGGTGTTCGACAAGTGTTCCGCCTGTCGCCATCAATAGCTGCACTAATTAGGCATGTGTTGTCAAATATTTACACACGGTCGCAAAAGTACAAAGCAGTGTCTCGCTGACTCTCTGTCTGACTGACTGGCTGACTGTCTGAGTGACTGCCTGATAGATAAAGCCAAGAGCAAAGTGTGGAAGAGGGCCATGCAGACCACCAGCAACAGGAGATGGAAGGGACAGAGGGGACTTCTTCCGTTTTTTTCTCGCTTTTGTCACTGATTTGTAACGATAAGTTTTTGGTAATTCCCACGACTCAGCGAACGATTATGACGAAAAAACTTTCATTGACTTAGACATACATGCAAAGATATAGACACGGACGTAAAATGTATCCACACACACACATATGTATGTATATGTATGTACATATGTATATATGTATGTTTGTTCTTTATGACATTTTTAGATTTTATGGATCGTTTATATGGAATTTCAGTGAGAAATGAATAATTGATCTAATCGGGCACGTAGACAGTTGTTTTCCCTCTACCCCCGCCTCCCCACTTTTTTTTTTGCATTGCATTGGCTGATTAATGGACACAAACATAAAGTCGCAAAATGGATAAGAATCTGGGGCTAAGAGATTTATGCTAATTGCTCAAATCAAATGAAACCTAAAGACATAAAGCGTAATTTTTCTTCTTTCTGTTTTGCTTTTTTTTGCTTTTGGTTTGATTTTAACAAAGAAATGAAAGATTTCTATGTATTATAAATGATTGCAAAGCAAATATATATGAAATTGTTTTCATTATCTATAACCGTAAAATATATTTGCATTCACAAATCACAGAAAAGGCGGCCGCCTTCAAAGACGATGGGTTAACAAGAATTGCAGCTTGATGATAACTTTTTGTTCGGTTTCGTTTCGTTCATCGTTCATCTGGGCCATAAACACAATTGAAATTGAAGCGAAATTAGATACAAAAACAAATTGTATTTGGTTGTATATTATTTCGTTTTTGCGCCCGATAAGATACTGTAATTACAATAAGAAACAAATTTAGTTCAGTGTCAATAAGTTCACTTTCCATTTCGAAACCTTTTTTGGCACGAGCAATGACTAAACCGAGTCGAAAGAGTCCAATATGAAATCTCATTAAATTGCCACACTGTGCACAGTGTGATATCGCGAAACGATTCATTGTCCAAAATAAAGCAGTTCAATTCTATGCAAATCCCTTGTCGATTTCCTCAATAGTTTCGAATCATATTGCCAGTTTTTTTTTTTTTTCTTTTTGCCAATTCATGCAAATGAAAACGAAAACTGGCACACACAGATAGAGACAAAAAGGAGTGAGTTAGATAGAGAGAGAGAGAGAGAGAACTGAAATCTATTGGGCAAATTTGATTGATATGCCGCCTGTCCAAGCTGGAGGTCAAGTTTGGATCAGACGGCCAGGCGAAAATTGGCAAACGAAAATCAATCACTCACAATCCATTGAATGCCCCCTAAAAAAACGGGATTCCGAATCGAAAATCTTTAAGGAATGTGCTCAATTGAAATGTAGAAGAAGGCAACTAGACAGTTGCCTGAAATGGAAATCAGAGGATAAAGTTTCAAGGGCTACAGTGGTTAAAATCAAACAAACAAGAATGCCGCGATTGTTATTATAGAATAAATTATTCGAGATTTGTCTATAAAATAAAAGGCTCTGAATCAATATAGATGATTAGAATTTCCCTTGCAGTTTCCATTTCTCACACTAAAGAACATTAGAAAGTAATATTATCTACACATTTCTTAGACTAGCGACCACTATGCCCATATCCTCTTTATGGCACGTGAGCTCAAGAGAAAGAGAGGGAGAGAGAGAGAGATAACCACAACAACAAAGAGAACCCTTTTAGTTGGCTAATCCGCATTTTTGGAAATCAACCAAAAATTTTTGATAGATTGTTGACCAAGCGCCAGCCATAGCCATAGCCTGTCTTTTATTTTTTTTTTTCTTTTATTAAAAATTCGTAGAATTATGTAGAAACATATTTGGGATTTCCGATCCTCTCAAGCTTATTGAGGTGCTAAAATCACAAAATTTTCTATACATAGTTTCAACATTGAAGCGCAATTCGTTTCAAGTTTGATTGGATCAGCCAGAGCACAGAAAAAAAATAAAAAACAAAAAAAAAAAAACACCAAATCAAAATATAAAATGCTCAACAGCTGACACACAGATACAAACTCGCACACACACAGAGACTTGAGACACGTTTTGAAAATAAAGCTCTTTGGAGATCTCATTTGATGCCGCATTAAGATCAATTATTTGATTATGAAATCAAATCTGCGTAAAATCTTCAAATAGTTGTCCAGCTTAGGTCGTACCCAAGTGACCCAAGTTGTAAATTTTAGTTGAAAATGAAATTTATTTTCGTCATTCTCAGTTGTCAGTGTCGTCGTAGCCGTTGTCAAGGCGAAGGTGAGAAAAAACAAACAACACACAGTGTATATGTATAATATGTGTCCAATGAAACATCTAAGATCGTTGGCTTCTGATAAAGCCATCATCATCATTGGCCAGGCAGCAGCATCATTATGATGTTGAGCATTGAAAACAAAAGCCCAAACAAAAAAAAAAAAAACTCGAACTTTAACATAAACCAAACTAAATCAAACAACTCGAAACAAATTCAAGTTGCAAAAAATTAAATTAAAACTTGACTTTAATGGCAAACCAATTAGGTTTATGTTATAACATTTCGCAACAAAATGAAGTGAAAACCAGTTTTTATTTCATTTCACCCAAAAGTAAACAAAACTATATAATATATACAACTTTTACAGATTTTAGAGTAAAATAGAATTCAAATAGAAAAGATAAAGGTGAAAAGGTGAATCCAAGTTCAAATATCAGCAGGATCTTTGGAATTGAAATGCTCATTCCAGTTCTTTGATGCTAAAACTAGTTGAGAATTACAACTGAAAAGATGTTTAGAATTAACTATTAAAACTTCATCGAACTCTTAGTCATAGTTAACTTCAATCAGGAGGAGAAGGAGAGGAACTCTGAAACGATTAGATGCAGGATATTCAATAAACAAAATTGTTTATCAACTTATTAAATTCAATTTCAATTCATTCAATTATGGACTTATTTTGTTTTGATTTAAATGCCAACTTTAACTTTATGTGTTATTAATTGCCACAGTCAATTGTTGAAAAAAACAGCAAGAAACACAGACTAAAGTCATTTTGATTTGATTTAATCAAATTGTAGCCACACACACACACACATACATGCGCCTAAAATTACTTTGAAAATTTTTGTGGATTATTTGCTTATTTAACTTTTATCACCAATTAAAGGCGTCTATTGATTGTTGTTTCCATATTTGATCGATCGATCGATCGATCGTTTGCGCTAATTGTCAGAGTACGCAAAAAATAAAAATCAAATCGAAATGTAGGGAAGAGGAAAACGAAATAGATATAAAAGAGAGACGGAGAGACAGAAAGACAGCACGCGGCTTCGTAGCGCCAGGTACCAGGCAACAACTGTGCACACACTTGGCCTAAAAATACATTACTTGGCCAGGTTGAAAAATTCGTTGATTTTTTTCTATCTATTTTTTTTTTTTTTTGGGCAATTGACCCACTAATCGTTGGTATCAATAGATGAAATACAGAACGGTTACACACACACACACACAGTCAGACGGTTGGATGGACAGACAGACAGAGTTATTGTTATTGTGAAAAGGTTGGCCGTTGAACTCTGCTCACCCCCTCTTGTATCAACTAATGGGCAGGTTATATATACATACCTCGATAGGGCCATAATACTTGCTATATAGCAATTCGGTATGCATATTTCCTGTTGCTTAAACACAAATTAATTGCCCGCAAATCCTGTACGAGTGAGCGACTCGACCACCGATCTCCGATCACCGATCACCGCTCACATTATTCAACAGTTTTCATTTCAAATTTTTATTGATTTGCATTAAAACTAAACAAAATGAAAAGAAAAACTCAACAACATGTTGCGCATGCGTAAAGTTCCCCCTCGGCCGTTGTCAGGCTTCAGTGGTCACCTCTTTGCTCTTCAATTTGATCGGAAATTGGTTTTATATAAAATGTTTATGCCTAGTTCTCTGCTTCCTGGCTATGGGGTATGGGTCACCCTCTGCCCTCTGCCTTCTACTCTCCCTCGATTTGACTCGAATTGTCAGAGCTTGAGTGGACACCCCAATAATGACATGGATTGTGTAGCGTGAAATTGTGAGAAATATCTTTTAGCGACGCTTCGTCAACATCAATTTATGTTTTATTAGGCATTCATTTTTTGTTTTATCGTTATTTGTTTGCCAAAGGATATTCAATATCCTGATGATATGCAATAGCTGTGCGAAGGTTTTTATGCAGATGAGTGAGAATCGATTTGAGTTAACCACCCTTTAAAAGGCAATAACTAAATGGGGTGACAATAGCCAGAAAAAAAAAAAACAAACTGAGGTGAGAAATTGAATTATTTAACGATATTTTAATGTATTGAACAAAGAAGGAAATTATATTCACTTCCGCTCCAATCTTTGAAATGTTTTGTAAATATCCAATTTTTAATGATCTAAAGCAGACTTGATTCAATTTTTGCTTATTATCAAATCATTTGCAAACAAATCACGTTCAGTTTTGCTATAGTAGTAAGTATTTTATGTGAATGGAAACACAGTGACGACTTAATATGAAGGACAGAATGCTCCTTAAAAGACTTCTTTGAATCATTAGCCATGTTTTTACTATTATTCTAATAACCTAATAACATAAAGATATTTAGTTTAGCTACGTAAAGTGCTGAAATTTGTTAATCTATTAAGGAGTTTTGCAAAATGTTTCACTTGGTATAAGATTCAATTGGAAGCACTTAAAAAAAACCTTTGAAAAACTCTTAAAAATATGATTCTAAGCTCAATGTATAACAAATGCGATAAACTTATTATCAATTATTTTTGTTTAAATTGGAATTCCATTTGCCATAATTTGAAATAAAGAGAATTTTACAAAAATTCTTTATACAGCATTCACAGCATAAAATGGCGCCCCAGACATGAAGAGAAGAACAACAAATCATAATAACAACAACAACAGCAATAGTAAAAGCAACAGAAACAGCAATAAGCATAATAGTTTGAGTATCATTCAGTCTCGAGTGGCTGTGTCATTAGAATAAATAAAAAATAAACCCCAAATAGAAACGATAGACATACAACTTATATACAAATACATTTAAAGTCAGCCAATAATGAAAATAGATACACAGAGAGACAATAAAAGTAGCAACAGCAACAACAACAACAATCGATAGACACATAGATATAGTCAACAACATCAGTCAGAGAGATATGTAAACTAAAGAGCAGAAAGAAGAAAAAAAAAACTGTCGCAAATTGCGGTCATTCGTCATGCGCACATGAGCAGAACGACGGCAGCAACAACAACAACAGCAGCAACAAATGCTTAGCAAATGGCGTCGTGGCAAATGAGGGGAGGCTCGCTATTTGGAGACCCAGCCATAAATACTTACATACATACATACATAGTAGTTAGATGGCGGGGCAGTTGCCACTGCTGCTGCTGCTGCTTTTTCTGGGGTGCTGCAGGGCTGACTGGAGTCCAAAAACGTCATTCGAAAAAAAAACATTAACAAAAATCTATCTAGCCTTTTATCGACTCGACCTTTTTGTTGTTATCTTTGCTGATGAGAAAAACAAAAAACTAAACAGCAAAAATTTCAAAAGTCTATATATCTGATCGTATATGTATGTTTGTGTGCTCAGGGAAGTAGTCTGTCTGATCGAAAAAACAAACAGGGTAAGAATCACAATCAGTAAATTTCCATTGACATTTTAGCCAAAATACAAACATTTCCATTGGCAAGCAATGAATAATGTTATAAAGATATTAAAATTCTCCCTAACGACATGACAAGCGAAATGTTGAAAAGTCAGTCATCTAGTTCTAGGCTTAAATAGGCAAATGAATAAAATGAAATGTCAATCTTTTTAGAGGAACAGCAGGATAAAACCAACTTAAATTGACTGATATTCTATAAAAAATTTACATACATTAATATGTTTAAGAAAACTTTGATGAAAAAACTTGGTCAAATGAAGAAAGTTTGGAAAAAATACAGATCTTAACATATACATAAATGGCTTGTGTTTTGCTGTTTGCTTAAGTAAAGGAAATGTTTGGAAATTTGAAAATTATAATATATGTGAAACATTTCTGCTTTCCAACCCCCTTTTTGGAAACACCCCTGTCCATCATACACACACAGAGAGAGAGACACACTCTCGCACTGCCTAAGTATGAAATGTGTTTTGATTTGCTGTGCTTGGCAAAGCTTTTGCCGTTGCTGCTGGCTGCTGGTTGGACGCTTACAGCAGCGGGTGTTTTGTATTATTGTTGACGGAGGGAGGGCGACAGAGAGAGAGAGAGAGAGAGAGATAGAGTGAGAGAGAGAGGTGGGGGTGGCATTGCTGCTGATAGGTAGTCCGTTATAGAGGGGTAACGGGGGAGTGTTGGAGCAGTTGCCTCAACATGGCGACTTTGACTATTTTGCTGCTGTTGCCGCTGCTTAATGGTGCTTAACTGCCGTCGACTGCGTGAAGTGCGCATGTCCCAAAGCACACACACACACACAAATCCAAAGTGTATATATATCGTAGGTATATAGCTCTATCGGTCTATGTGCTGTAACTCTATGTATATAGGAAGACAATTGCGCTTAAGCAGTTATGTGAGAGAAATGAGAACAAACCAAATTGAATGAGGAAGCCAACAAAATTAAAATGAAATTGTCTACACACACACACAAACATTCATCGCCATTTTGTTGGTTGTTGGCTGTTAGAAATATGTATCTACAAAATGAAATTTATAAACAAATTAACACGAAAACTTTCTTTAGAGACAAAAATGAATCGAAAGTTAAATGCGTCAGCTAAATAAAAGTAAAAGAATAAGAAAAAGGTTTTAATTTCAAAATTTCCTATTTTTACTGGTTTGGAAGAGGATGAAACATCTTTAAAATCGAATCTATCTAAATAAATAACATTATTTTCACAAATGCTAGAAATTAGATACTTTCAATTTCATAATAATTTTGTTTTAACCATTTAGTTATAGCTTACATTCACAATAGATCAATGTATCTGTGTATCTCTTTCTCTCCGACTGTTTTCTTACTGCCTTTCCCCAGCCAACGATCGAGCCATTGTTTAGACATCATTCGAGCTCAATTTTCCCATCGCCCCGCTTAGGTCCCATCATAATAATGATGATCATTATTATTATCATCGTCATAGTGAGTCGTCGTCGTCGTCGTCGCTGTCGTTGTCGTTGTTAGTTATTATGACCATTAACGCTATTATTATGAAAATTTTCAGCATCATTGATTTTTGTTACCGATTTTCTAATTTAACCAAATTATTGTTTATTCCCTCCTTCTTCTCGTCTAGCGACGAGACGTCTTCTCATCATTGATTTATTTTAATTCCAAGCTTTCATCCATTTGGTAGAGTGTTTTGTTTCACTTTTTTGTTTGACGGCTGTTTTCTTCTCTGTTAACTGATTGCGTAAATAACTTTTGGGCCTGAATGAACTCACAGACACTCAGACATATGGCTAGCTTTTTCTTCAATGAAATACCGAAAACTAGCATAAATTTAGAGTTTTGGCTGGCAAAACACTTAAAGTAGTCAACAGAGTTAAGACATTATTTATTTTTGTAGTCCTAGTTTTTCTTTTTGAATTCTTAATAGATTGCAAAAACAGATATAACTTAACTCTGTAATTGATATTAATGAGCAACATATTTACATATATTAAAGTTCGTAAACGTTTTTAAAAGGTAAAAGTTACTTAACTCTGTTGTTTGGTGTTATTATTTCTTTCGGGCGGCTCGCAAAATTAAGAAAAAAAGAAAGAAAGAGCGCAAACCTGTTCACATTTTGAACGGAAATCGTGTTGGACATGATGTGTTACAACTTCCCATCTTTCCCCCTATTCACTTTGCCCTTCTTTTTAGCCGTCTTCATCTGCATCTTATGTGGCATACCTCTTGACGGGACGAAGAGTTCACTTGGACGATGCGGTTATTTGTTTGTTGGTGTCAACGCTGTCACATATTTCATGACTCTGGCGAGTCTGGGGGTTTGGGTTCAATAGTTCACGCATCGCATCCAGCGAATCCCGCAACGAAGCTCTCCCCCCCTTCTCGCCTCTTAGCATCTTTCACTCTGCTATAACTGTGGGGCTGTGTGTGTGTCTCTGTCTCGTTTAGTCGCCTTCAGTGGCTTGGACATATGCATTTTGTGTTTTTTTAATTTCCACTCGTTGGGTAATTGCTATTGCTGTCCCCTTGGGCCATCATGCCGCATTTGTCCCAACCAAGAGAGCCATGTCTGAGCTTTAGCTTTACTTTTCGCTTTGAGTCGTGATTGCAATTGGCAGGCAATCGACGGGGGCAGCCAGGAGGTGCATACATTCATACATAGGAAGGGTGACCAAACGGGGGAATGCGGGATATGGTATGAGGGATGAAGGGTAAGGCTGTGTTATGTCCAGACATACATATGCTAGAGCTTTATAATTTATATGCCTTCGATATTTTGTTTATTAATTGTACATACAAAACAAAACACAAAAATGAAAACTTTTGTCGCCCGAGGTTCTCCAAACAACATACAACATTTTTTGTTGCAATATTTGTTTGTAATTCATTTAATTACATAGAATTTAAATTGCTCAAGGTTGTTTAAAAACACACAAAACACACACACACACACACACACACACACACACACACACGCTCAGTTGATAATTTATATGTCACTCGTAAAATTAAATGCATTTAACACGAAAATTAAGCAAAGGCAAATAGCAAAAACAGAAAAAAAGGAAGAAAGAAAAAAGAAAAAAAAAAATAAAATGAAATAACATCAACAAGTAGCAGAATATTTTATTTCATTGAAAACAGAAAACAACAACAGCGAACAAAACAAAATACAAAAAGAAATAACTCAGACTTTAATTGAACTCATTTAAGAAGCTCATTAAAATAAATCAAAGTTGAATGTATATTGTGTTTGTTGTGTTTGTTGTTTTTTAGTTTTTTAATGGTTTTCAATTCATTTGAGAAGTGAGAAAAAAGAGAATTAGTGGGAGATGAAATTTTAATTTCAAATCATGAAAGTTAATTTCTATTTCCAAGACAACTTTCTTAAGCTAAAAGCAATGAATTTTGAGAAATCTTTTAAAATTCAATTCAAAGTTTAAAAACTATTGAAAAGAATATTATTTAGTCATTTTATTTGGTATGGAGTTAATAATTATGTTATATACATATTCGAATGCAATCAAAAGAATGTGGTTGTCTTTGTGGTTGTTTTTTTTTTTTTTAGGTTTTTATCTCGCATTAATTGTATGTAATTATCGTTTTCGTTTTTCATATTTTAAACCACTTCTCATTCCATTTTGCATTCAATCAAATATTGTCACACATTAAACGATTTTATCTTTGCCTAATTAAACGCTAAAAGTATGCTTAATTGGACAGCCGATAGACTTTTGAATGCAAAATGGATAGCCAACTAAACTAACTGGCTTAACAAAAAATAAAAAGAAAAATGAAAACTTCAAGTCCTCGTCTTCGTCTTTGACTTGGTCTGGCATTTCAACTTGCCACACAATCTGCATATGAACCGCAAAAGGAGAGTCACACACTGTGACATCGAGAATGGATATATGCCAAAACATTTTGACAGACCAACTATCAATTTATATCGTTAGCGTTTTGCTTAGGTCTTTGGTTTGGTTTGGTTTGGTGTGGTGTGGTTTAGTTTTTAGTAGTATTGGAAAAGTTTTGGTATGCGATGCAGATCGTTCACTTAAATGTTCCACTCAAGGCTCAAATTGAAGCTAATTGAAATGTCGATAAGGCAAACATTTTGACAATATTTTGGTATTTTTTTTGGCCTGTCTGTCATATCGAAGAAGTTACAGCTTGGCCCACATTGCGTATACGTAATGTTGACTCATTCTAAACAAAGTGACAAGCAGCAAAAGCACACACACACACACACACAAAAACAAACATGCCGCAATGTGACCCAGTTTGAGACAATAACCATGAGCCATGAGTCATTTGCAGACTCCAGTTTTGGATGTCCCAGCTAGCCTGCCAGCCTGCCAGCCTGCAAGCCAACCAGCAGCAGCTGCGAAACTCCTTTGAAGTTTAACTCATTGCGAAATTTATGCGAACAATATGCGAAATTTATTGTAATGACAAACGCTTAGTGCATAATTCGTTTCATTCTGAGCATTCGAAGCAGCGACTCTTCAAGTCTCAATGCTTGTGTGTTAGTGTGTGTGTGGTTGCGCCCGGTTGGAACAGGAAGCGGGCAATCATTTTGAATTGTGCTCTGCAGCTGCTCCAATTGACGCCCACCTGCAGAAGGGAGAACGGAGATCGGTGAAGCAACAGCAACATCATTTTGTTTAGGGTGGGCAGGATGAAAGAGGATTACATTGACGTCAGTGGGTTTTGGTGCAACAAAAACTGCTAAGTGCAACATGAAATATGTGCAACAAAGTCAAGAGGGATGCACAATTTGTTCATAAGTGAGAGAGAGAGACTATCATAAATATGGTTAGAGCTAAATTTGGTAATTGGGCAAAACGAACAATTGCCATCCACAAATAGATACAGACGAATGAATGTAAGTATAACCAATTCAAAAGACAATTCCCTTAAATAAATGCCACGTCCAAACAATGTATTACAAAGGAACGAAAGTCAACTTGTTAGATATGTTCACTATTTGTTTGCTCGCACTGTCTAAACAGTCAGTAGAAATATTTATATATAGACTCGACATTTCAATGAAGTCAGTCTTTGAATCTTTGTATTCTATTTCAATTGATGAGACTTAAAAGCTCTTCTCTTAATCTTTGTCTTTTTGGCAGTCAGAAATTTAATTTGTTTGTCACGCTTTCTTTTGCTTTTCTTTCGCTGAGTGTTAGTTTCTCCTTGCATTCAATTTTTTGCATCCCTGGAAACCATCCTGTTTGGCATTCAACTGCAATTCAACTGAGTCGCTTTCATTTTCATTGAACAATGTGCATCATTAACGCAAAAAAAATGAAAAAAACACGCGTTGTTGTTGTTGCCTTTTTACTGCTCGTTAACAAAAGCGCAAATATTTTAAGCTTTAACATTGTTGTTGTTGTTGTTTTTTTTTTTCTGTTATTTTTACAACAAATAAAATAAAAAAAAAAACAAATGTATAAAAAACATTGTTGTTTTGTTGTTGGTTTTCTTACGCCTTAATGAAGTGCGATTCAGCTTCTCGCGAGAAGCAAAAAAAGAAAAGGCAAAAAGGAAAGAGAGGAACGAAACGCGAGGAAAAAACAAAATTGTATTAACAAATGTGTATAAAGTTTATTTTTTGCTAAATGAGGAAGTTGAACAAAATTTTAGCAAGTGCTGTCTTTGCCCCCCGCCCCCACGCTGACCCCACTCCACCGCAACTCACATCACCCGCTTAAAATTCACGTGTCGCTTTTTTTTCTTCTTATTTTTTGTTACTCTTTTCTGGTTGCTTTTTTTTGGTTTTTTTTGTGGGCTGGTCTTTGACCATTTTTGGTTTGACTTTGTTGATGTTGTTGTTGGGTCTTGCATTGATTAACGCATTTCTTTGGCTGTCTTGGGCATTGTTGTTGTTGTTGTTGTTGCTTTAGCTGTGGCTTTGGCCTGAACAATTGTTGTTATTTGGTAGCTGCTGCCGTTTTGGCAAGTGATTTATGCCGCCTTTGGGGGATTTTAACTGACACATTGAGGAGACACATTTGTAGCTAACTAATAAGTTTAGTGGCATAATGAATGGCAGTTGAAAAGGTCCATTGAACAGCAAGAATTGTATGGAGTTGGAATGGTCCACTGTGGTGTGGATTGGATTTGAGGTGGCTGGAATTGGGTTTGGATTGCAACATGGATTGCAACAAAATGAATCACAAAATAAAATAAAAGCTTTCAATTGCAATTCCGAATTGAATTACAATTAATTTGATGATTTTGAAAACGAATTTGGCAATATAAGATTTAATATGGAAATCGTTAAAATGTGGGCCTTATCTTGAACCATTTCGACTCTGACTAAAGACATTAATATCTCAAACTAAACATCCTGCACACATGCATTCATTTTGTATCTCATTTTTTATGGTCTGGGCATAAAACACATTGACGAAACGTTGCCACATTGACTTTTAAACACGCGCACGCGTCGACCCAAAGCACACGCCAGAGTCACAAAGGTGTTAAAAATACTAAGACCAAAAGGGCAATAAGCCAAAAAGGACATCACAGCACACACACACGCACAGGGTAAGAGAGTGATGGAGATAGAGAGGGTAAGTTAACAAAAAGGTGGTTAATAACCCGAACGCTAATGAAAAAGGCACTGAAAAAAAGGGGCAAACCAACAACAATAACAATGTGAAATGACGTCAAATTGGTGCACAAAAAGGGAAAGAAGGGCTGACAGGCAGGCAGGCAGGCAGGCAAGGTTAAGCCGGTACTCAATGAACTTCATGGAGGGTTGAGGGTCTGTCTCTCGTCATCATGATGATGGGGGCGTATTAACTAATTTATGATGATGATTTAGACTGGTCAAGAAGTTAATGATGAATTTGGGTCTCTTCATTTCGGCTTTTTGGGTTTTCGTTTTTTTTTTTTTTGCAGCTGCCCTTTTATATACTACCCCTTCTCCGTATTTTGTGTTGATGACGGGCAACTTTTTAATGGACTGAACTGGTGAGGTTGAGAAAGCGAAGAGATAAACGTTTCATGCTTTTCTTTTAACACCTTTTCGAGAGATTTGTGCATGCGATTTGTTTTGTTTGCCCAGCCACTTAGCGCCTCAGCAAAGATTAGAGAAAATGTGTAGGCTGTTTAAAGGCAGCATAGCGTATAGGTTAGATTAGAGACAGAGTGAGAAAGACAGACAGAGAACGAGAGGAAGAGTGTGTTGCGGGAGGGGGGAAGACCCCATTTAATTATGTAAACGACACGAGCATCAAGAGTCCGAAAAGAATAACTCCTAACGAAAAGAAAAAAAAATAATGCTTAAACCTAAACCGAAACCGAAACCCATTTATGTCAAATTGACACCTCGCCTCTCTCAGATTTCCAATTCTTCTGCTGATGCTTGCGCTTGTGCTTGTGCTTGTGCCTCTCGACGATATTTTCTCTCTAATACACATTAAATATTTATGAGCTTACCTCGGCTTTTTGCCTAATTGATGAGTTCACTCTCAAGATAAAGGTGTAAAAAGGGTTGGGGGCGGCAGCTTAGTGGGCTGGCGAGCGGGCAAGGCGGGTATAAGGCAGTCATGTAGCGGCTGTATGTTGCAGACAGGTGAGTTTGTTCTTCTGCGTTGAACAATTTTTGTGTAGTTGGTGCCAAAGGCAACATCCAGCTGTGCCGACAAATGAGACTGGCGACAAGCAAATAAACAAAATCAACTTCGCCTTCTTCGCTATTCCTCCCATACCACCATACCACAATCTTTGCCTGTGCCTGTGCCTCTGCTTCTGCTTTACAATTCTCTGCTCTAGTCGCGTGTAAATGATTCTTCATGTCCATGTTTTGGCTGTTGTTGTTGTTGTTGTTGTTTTTGTTGCTTCAACATGCACTGCAGCGCACTTTTTGGTCTGCTGCTGTGTCAGAGTCAGAGTCAGAGTTTGAGTCCAAGAGTCTGTGCAGTTGCTTGAATGGTTGCTAGATGCAACAGGTAGCCGCTTGGCCTGTCAATACCTACACGCCTGCAGGAAAACCAAATAAAAGTAAATGTTGAACGAACGTACAGAAAGCAACGAAAACAAAATAAAGTTGAGCTATGACTTGGCATATATGCCACATAAAATGTTTCGACTTTAGGGATACCTCTTCTGCCGTCAAACAAAGAATTACTTCTTCATTATGTTTCTTTCGCTGCATTTTGTAGGGCATGTCACATTCGATTGAACACACCCTGTCACAAAAATCGCAGCCAAAAAAGGCTGCCTCTTCTGGCCCTCTACCTCTCTTGCCTTTTAGGTTCACAACTGTTGAAGAAAAATCAATTCTAAGAAATTGACTGCAAATCGCCAACACACAAGTGACTTCCAAACTGAAACTCTAACTCAGACCCAAAACTGAAAACTCACCGTCTTGGAAGACTGTAATTTTAGTTCGGGTGACATTTAAATAGAGGAACTCAAGGGGGCTAAGGAGTTGACCAGCAACAACAACAACAATTTCAACAACAGCTAAAGCAAATGAAAAAAAAAAACCGAAACGATGCAAAACGCATGTTCAGCATGGGCTGCACTTGTTGCTGGACTAAGGCTAAGCTCTCAAGCTCTCTTCTCAGCTCCAAGCAGCAATAAACTCCATTCCACACAAACACACACACTCACACACACACACACACCCAAGCACCAACTACTGTTCCAAATTTGATTTGCTATGCTGATTTGGCGACAAGCTAAGGCAGAGGTAGACTTTCCAACTGCGACTTTGGGGCGTATGCAAAAAGAAGAAAATGCGGAAAACATATTTGGCATAGTTTTTTTTTTCGGTTGTTTTTCTTCTTCTTCTTTTCCTTTCTGCTATTTGGTAGACCAAACTCGTTGTCCGAAGATTTACGAGCCAACTTGGAGTCCAATAAAATGATTGCCAGCAATTTTTATTTTCAGTTTATTTTAGTTTTCTTTTTTTGTTGTTGTTGCTTTTTTTATGCAAATTGTTTTTTTTTTCTCATGCGCATTAACAATTTTCGTTAGAATGTTGCAAATTTATTTATTTTTTTTTTATTATTTTTATCATTTTTAATGATCTTTTTCCCCATTTGACAGGGGAAAATCAAATGACTTAGGCAACGAACTTTTCAATTGGTATTTGGAAAGCAAAAGACTTAGGCAACAAACTTGTTCAATTGACATTGCAAATCAAAAGACTTAGGCAACGAACTTGTTCTAACTGTTTATTTCCTGACTGCAATCACAGGCCAATGGGGTGAGTTGTGTTTGATGGCTACAATAAAAACAAAAATTGAGAAAAAAAAAAAACTTTCACTATTTCACCTTTAAAAAAAAAAAACATTTTATACAACAAATTTCAGGAAATATAAAATCTATAGTATTTTTTTTTCTTGTTTTGTTTTTTTTGCACTCAAAACTCAATTGAAGTTTGCCCTCGGGCAGGTTTTTTTTTTTTGTTTTGTCTATGAACAATAAGCCATATTCAGCGATTATTTAACAAAAGCAAAAGAAATGTTGTTGATGTTGTTTTTGTGATTTATCAAACATTTCTCTTTCCCTCTCTCTCTCTCTCGTTCTCACTCTTGCGATAGCTTTTATTCTTTCTTTCTCTTGCCTTGACTCGTTTTCTTTCTTTTCGTTTATTTTCACTCCAAGCAATTACTTTTGTTTTTGGCATTTAATCGGCAGGCGTGTGGCATTGAAGGAGAAGGTTTTTGGGGTCTCGTTTTTGTGTGTGTTTTGTTGTTGGCTTCTTATCCGGTGAATACATTGAAATATGCTGCCATTGTCTTGTTGGTCTATGAATTGCGGATTAAAGCGTCTCTTATCAAGCAGAAATCGTACATTTTTTTTCTCTATTTTCGGGGTTACAATTGGAATGTAAGCGAATGATGATGCGATAGCTGGCACGTGCCGTTAATGAAGTTGGTTTGGTTTTACCACAATCAAAAGGTGAGGAATCGTATTAGATTCTGACCGCCCATTGAATCTATTACTGATCTTTGGGGGTAAGCGTTTTAGACTCCTTTAGATAAAGATAAAGGGTGTTTAGAGAGCATATTGGTTTAATAAGTGTTGCATCCTTTTTTCTCGTTACTTAACTGTAAGTTTTTCCGATTTGTTATATTCCCATGCATTCATTTTGTCGGCTTATGACAAAGCAGTGAGGAAAATGCATTAGTTTATTTCCATTTACATTTCCCCATATTTGTATACATACATATTTCCACTTTACTTGTTATTTTTGTTGCAAATTTTGTTCGCTTCAATTTGACATGGCCCGTTTTTCAGTGCATTTTGCGGCTATTTAACAATTCGTTTTGGTGATTTTTCATAGACATTTCAAACGTTTCTTTCAGTTATGTATTTTTGTTGTTTCGTTTTTCATTTTTTCATCTTTTTTTCTTATTTATTTATTTTTTGTTGTTTTTTTTTTTTTTGTTGTGTTTTTTGTTTTAAGACTCTGACAGTTGCTGATGAGTTTTGTGGCAGCTTCTGCTCCTGGTGTAGATGCAGATGGAAGCAGGCAACTACAAGCATGTGTGTGTTAGTCTGTGTGTGTGTGTGTGTGTGGTGGTTGGGGCGCATGTTGCATGTTGCATGTTACTTTGGCATTTCCTCAGCTCCTACAGCTCAGGTGAATGGCAAATAAGAAACGTGAGGAGCAGTTGCCTATGACTCTTTTAATGGTCGAGAGCGTTAAGTGCATATAAACATACAAATAAAGTTGTTAACTATTGTTTAACGCCACAAGACGGCGCAAAAAACATTGTTGTACTTGTTGTAAGAAACTGAAATAACAACACCAGCAACAATAACAACTACAACAGCAACAACATTTATATTTATATGAAAAACAAGCAAAAAGCATAAAAAATAATGACAAACATAAATATCAACTTTACGATTGCAACGTGACTTCATTTAAAATCGAACAAAATATGCAAAATAAAGCACAACTCACACACACACACACACACACACCACGCATATACAGCATATATGTATGCTTGTATGTACACACATCACAGTTGTGGTCATTCTCATATAGACACACACACACGCACACACACACACGTGCGTTGGTCAAGAACCTCAAACCAAATTTGGCACTTGGACAAAAGATAGCAGCAACAACAACAACGTAAAAAGTAACAAAACAACAAAAATGATCAAACAGGGAAATATAAAGCCACACACACACACACACACACAGACAAACAAAAAATAATGCCTATAAAAATTAATAAATTTTATGTTCCATTATTGTTGTTGTTTGCTGTATTGTTGCTGTTACTTTTATTGTACTCCCCTCTGGCAACGGTGGCTGCCGCTTTGCATTTTAAAGAGTCTCTTCATTTACTACCCCTCCCCATCTCCGCCCACCACTGCCACCATCACCACCATCGCACCGTTGCCTGACATTTCTTTTCAATTTGATACGTCTCGTCTCGTCCCCTCTCTCCCTATTTAACTCTCACGGCATTTCTTACTCTTTTTTTTCTTTTTTACGTCCCTCGCCTGCTGACTATCTATTAACAGCCATCAATATGCCAAATAGTATAAAAAAAGATGTCAAATTGCCAACTGTCTTTTTTTATTATTATTAATTTAACCAAAGAAAAACGGAGAAAAAAGAGACGAAAAAAAAAAAAATAATAACGACACCGAAAGAGCTAAAGAAATAGACGCTCATTTGATTTCGTATTGAGCCATAAAATTGGCCATTTTGCGTTTTCTCGTCTACGAGATTTTTGACAGCTGCGCATAAAGCTGATCATAAATGTCTTCCCATTTGCTCTAATGCTGGAGCTCCGCATATTTCTCTATACCAACAGATCTCCCCCCACCTCCCCTGTATCAGACGGTTTCTGTATCTGAATCCCAACTACCCCATAAAACTCGTAAGAAATGAGTCCGAATAATATCAATAACAAAAGCAAAAGCATTTCAACTGTGCGGGAGATAATAAATTAAATGCCTAAATGGTTCAAGAATTTGTTTTCTATGGGGTTATAAAAATTCACCACAAACAAATGCCGATTTATATGTATATAGTCTAAGGAGATTGTGGGCGCCCCACACACACACAATATAAATTTCAAATTTTGATGGCAAAAGATAAAAAGTTTAAGATCAAATAATGGTGGTTATAATTCTTCATAAATTGAGGATGCAAATCAATTTGTTTGCTTGCCTAGGAATATTCAAACTGGATTTTCTTACCAATAATGGCGGGTATTAGAAATCATTTGATTGAAATAGCGAAAGTTCGTATGTATATATAAGACAGAGCATATGAATCCATTACAATTATTACTAAATTTCTCATGAACTTCAGTTTAACTTCAAGTAATTGGTTGTTTTTTATGTTTCGATTCCTATTGAATGTAAATTCTGAATAATGTGATTATTAAACTTTCCTGGAGGGGTGGGGGGCGTATTAAATGAAATTAGCATTCTGCGCCTCTCGGGCAATCAGATATTCCATAAAAATCCATTTTCCATAGTTATCTATTTGGAATATTTGATGCATTTCATGGCAGCATTGGGTAAAATATATTAATCAGTTTTCGGGTTACAATTTTATAGCATTTAGCTACCTAAATCACGTCATAAACACAAACAAAATAGGCCAAATCAGTAAAAAAAAAAAAAAAAAACAACAAAATGATAATAAAACGAGAAATACAATAACTCACAAAAATCGGGACAAACAAGCCGTTAACCAGCCACCCACCTCTGCCCCCCATTCTCTTACCACATCTCTTTTCCCCCCTTTCCTGACTCCCTTTCATTACTCCCCCTCCGTATAAACATTTTCCATTTCTCTACTCAATATATGCAAATTGTTATATTGACCATTTATTGCTTCTGTCTGACTCGACGCGATTATTGACAACGGCATTTTAATGTTTAAAGAAAGAAGAAAAAGCTCGGAATAATAATAATAATAATAATAATAAATACATAAATAAATAACTTGGCGTGCCAGAAGAAACAAAAGTTGTAGCTGCAGAAAACATTAAAACAAAACAAAACAAAAATAAAAATAAACACAAAGTACCTGAACATAATTTCACCCAAGAACTTGGCGAAGAAATGTCCAAAAGAACAGGTTCATAATTGAAATTCATGTTCGTTGTTGCTGTTGTTGTTATTATTGTTGTTGGTGCTGGGCCTGTCAATGTGTCAGGCAGACATTTAGTGAGGTACCCAGTTACCGTTGTTGTATGTGAGTGAAGTTACCTCAAAGTCCAATCGAACTAATGCCCATTCACAGTTTAGACGGCTGGTGGCTAGATGGCAGCAGAAGGACAGGTATTTGAAAGGGGAGGGTGGAGGACCACTTAAAGATTCCGCAACGCTTCAACGCGATGCGTTACGCATTTTTATGAGGTCATTTGCGTGTGAAGCCCACTAAATGTGCCCTGGAGTTGCCCCACACAGAACGTTTTGCCAAACCAGAAGAAGAGAGAGAAAAAAAAAAAACAACACACACACTCGCATTGGAAAAATCAATTGAAATTCGTGGAAATCTCAATGAAAACGAGCCCAATATATATACACACACACACACTTCTGAATATATATACAAAAATCCTAACCAACACATTACTCATTCGACCCGAAAAAAAAAACCGAAAATCTATTAAAATTATCACACGCCATGTTGACCTCCGCCAAGTTGAGCAAACATTTTTCATACTAACAAAACAGAAAAATGGCAAAGAAAAAAAATAAATAAATAAGAAAAAAAAAATATAAACCAAACCACAACCAAATAAAATGAAAAATGCTGGCGCAAAAAATATTGCAGCTAAAATAATTTGCCACGCTCGTAAATTTTCAGCTCATAAAAAAGAAACGAGTTGCCGATGTTGAAGGAGTACTGAATGACTCAGTGTCGAACATTTCTCGGATTGACTCAGATTTTCGTTTTGTTCAGTAAAAATACAATATATATATGTATATATTTTGTATATGTATATATCAAATTTGTCGCTGTTTGTTGCTTGGTTTTTATTGATCGACACTTTGTTTGATATATTGGGTCTCTCTTTCTCACACAGCCTAACATCATTTGCATGTGAAAAGCCTCGTTCGTTCACATTTTGCTAGCTGATACGACAAAAAATTTCACTAAT
Source organism: Drosophila tropicalis (assembly GCF_018151085.1). Taxonomy (NCBI): domain Eukaryota; kingdom Metazoa; phylum Arthropoda; class Insecta; order Diptera; family Drosophilidae; genus Drosophila; species Drosophila tropicalis. The sequence continues at coordinate 2,679,215 of NW_027172929.1, read as the reverse complement.
TTGCCAAATGATTATTATGTTTGCCTAAACAACGTTAAGTGTTGTCATAAATTAGAAGAAAACAACAACAATGAGAAACTTAAATCAAAGAAAAGGCTATCAAATTTTATAGACAAAAAGAAAGAAAAAAAGTTTTATTTCAAAAAGCAAAAAGAATTGAGATGTTGTGAGTAAAACATATAGATTTCCGATGACGACTGATATATTCGGTTAGCTTTTGCATTGAATTTCACCTTATTTACACTTGAAAAAAAGAACAAATATAGCAATTAATGTAAAAGTATTTGAATAAACATTTTCAGAGTCAAGAAGTTTCAAAAGGGAAACACAAAAAGAAAGAAAAAAAACTTAAGTTTGTCTTTATATTTCATTCTAAGACTCAAATTTAACGAATCTAGAATAAATTATTTAGCTTTTATGACAATTGGTCGTTCCAAATAAATTATATACCTCTTAGAGATATTTCATGATGGAAACCAAAACTCAAGTCTATTGAAAGTTTCTTCAAGTGTAGATCTTTCCATCACTTTGACACTTTTACCCCCAATCAAATTCTTTCACACATCTAGAGTTTTGTTTTGTCTTAGCAACTTTCAAGCCTACTATACTACTGCTATATACAACTTGACAAACATTTAGCAGATTTATGCATAGAGTGTTGAGAAAGAGGAGGGGAAGATGGAGAAGGATGAAGCAGTACAAAAATGAAGATCAAATAAAGAATCGATAAGCGGATTTTTAGCATAACAAAAGCGTCAACTTTAGCGCGTTTCTATTTGTACTCATTTGCACACACAGCATCAGTGTCTGGCATTGGCAACGAACTTGCACCACAATCCACCACCTCCCCACTCTGAGCAGCTGCCTCATCTTGGGCCTGGTGTCTTGCTTGGCCATTTCCTTTTGAGCTCTTTTTGGTTGGTTGGGCAGTAAAAAATCAAAATCAAACAATAATCAGGCGACAAATCTACAAAACAAATTTCGGTGCAAAATCAAATTAAATTGAAGCGAAGAATGCAATAAAAATAAAACAGAAATAACAACGAAAAGAGAAAAGGAAAATGCTTAAAGTTAAAGTTAAAGTTGAAGTTGAAGTTAAAATTAAAGTTGAAACTCTGAGATCTTTGCATGGCAGACGAGAGCATAAAGATAATGCTCAAAGTGTTTTTGTTCAACGATAAAAATTTAATCAAAATTTATGAAGAAGCCAGAGCATAGCAGATGCAGAGACTGAATGCCAAAGACAGAGACTCGACAGAGAGACTGAGTTGGAATTAGAGTCTTGGGGTCGGTCTCTGATTACCTGATGGGCCATATAACACACAATTTACTAACAATTTCCCTCTCTCTCTCGCTCTCTTTACAGTCGCCGGAACTGGACTATCGGCATGAGCTGATGGGACGTCTCCATAAAATCGAACCAGCCGATGTTGAACTGGAAGTATTGGCTGCTACAGCGACTGTGGCCACCAATAGTAATAGTAACAACAACAGCAATTCGAGCACAACACCCACCAACAGCAATAATGTAGTCTCAGCCCATCAGCAGCAGCAGCAACAGCAACATCATCATCAGCAATATCATCAACACCTGCATCATCATTCGCATCAGCATCATCATCAGCATCATCATCAGCATCAACATCAGCATCATCATCAGCATTTGCATCAGCATTCGCATAGTTTGCAGAGCGGTGAGAGTGACAACGACTCGTCGTGGCAATTGCCATCATCAGCGAGTTATGCCAGCGATCAGCCTCAGCAACACCAACAGCAACAACAACCCGCCGGCTCACCTAATTCAAACTCAAATTCCGCCTATGGCTGTACACCGTTATACGATGGAGCGCCCTACGATGTGGCATTGGCTTATAGTGCGTCAAGTGGTGGTGGTGCCTCTGGAGGAGGAGGAGGAGGAGGCGGTGGAGGAGCAGGTGGTAATGCTGGTGGTACTACGAGCAGCACAAGCGGCGACAAGGAATATTTGTATGGTAAGTAAAATGACAGACACATATAGAGAGAGAGTACGAGTGGGGTTGGGTTGGCCAGGGAGCGGAGGTCTGACAAAATTACACGCATGGTGAAATCTCACAAGTCAATAGCAAAAAATAATAATAAAAAAACTGTTGGCAACTTGTTTAGGTTGATCTTCGTTACGTTTCGTTTCATTTCTATTTCCAAAATGTGAAATTTGAAACCATCAGAAACAAATCGCAATGAACCAGACTCTAAGATTAGACCAAAACTGATGGAATTTGGGCATAGACGAACTCTCAATGAGCTTTAGCTTAAAATCAGGAGTTTTTTTTTTCTTTTAATTTTTCTTTTGCTAACTTTAAACTCAAATAATCATTATAAAATACTTTTGAGCCAAAGACAACTTACCTCACCTCCTTAGCATCTATTTTATTTTCTTTGCTTCGTTCATTCATAATATTATTATAGTTATGGCAGTGCTTTTGGGCCGATGTCAAAATCCAAAAAGTCTTTCATGAAGCTCTCTCTAAAAATAGTCAAACAAATCAACATCTGTTTATAAATTTCATGCATATGCGAGATTTTTTTTTGTGTGTGTACATTATTAATACTTCCCTTTGGTGTGTGTGTGTGTGTGTGTGTGGATTTGCATAAGATATTAGTGTGTCGATTATATAGCGTTTTCCTCTATTTGATCAAAACAGAAACCAAAAACAAAAGAGGCTCTCTACGCGGATCCATTGGACGATCCCTATCAGCGGCCAGTTTTGTGGGATGATATTGCTACCTCAATACAAAATATTGATCCCGAGAATGCGCTCATGTTGAGTGCAAGTAATGGCAATAGTGGTGGTGGCAACAGTAATAGCAGCAACAATAATAACAACAACAATACAAGTGCCAATAATAATAACAACAACAATGGGGACAATGCCACATCTCAGCTGCCGCAGGTCAAAATGGAAGCAATAGATGATACTCTGCTGGAAACTTTCTCGACACCATTGCTCAGTCCCCTGGAGATAAAAACAGAAAAGCAACAGCAGCGACAACACCAACACCAGCAGCAGCAGCAGCAACACCTTCACCAACAACAACATCAACAACATCAGCAATTGCAATACCAGCAACAGCAGCAGCAGCAGCAGCAACAACAACAGCAACACTATCAGCAACATTATCAACAGCAACAGCAACATTTGTACCAGCATCATCCAAGCCTGGCGCTGTCTGGTCTGCCACCCGCTGCTGATGTCGTTGAATTGCATTTGCAACAGCAACAACATCAACACCAGCAACAGCAACACCAGCAGCAACACCATCATCAGCAGCACAGTGGCAGCAATAGCCCAAAGCTGTTAACCACCAGCGACAGCAGCAACTCCACCTCCTCCTATCAGCAACAATACGCATCTCAATTGACCAGCGGATCAACTGTTGGCTATCTGAACGGTAGCAATGGCACCAGCAGCAGCAGCAACAGCAGTTCAACAGCCATCAGCAGCAGTTACGGCTATAGCTGGCATAGCAGTCAGGTGAGTTAAGAGATTGGCAAGAACTATTAGGAAATTTTCCGTTATGAACAAAAACCAAAAAACTTTCCATCTTTTAACATTCTCTCTCTTGCAATCTCTTTTGCTCTTTCTCTATGTTTGTAGACCTTTCATACCAAATACCAAATACACCCGCCATCTGGATTAATTGCCTCATCGACAGTCACACCATCAACAACTGCCACGCCCACAGCTCAACTTGGTGCTCAACAGCAATTGCAACAACTTTGCCCACCAGCCGCACCTAGTACACCATCTGCCACATCAGCCGCCTCTTCCTCCTCCTCGTCATCGTCATCGGCGGCAACAGCAGGAGCCACACGTCACATGTTTGTGCCTCCATTGACGCCACCCAGCTCAGATCCCGGCAGTCCCGGCAGCTCCATGGTGGCAGCAGCTGCTGCTGTCGCTCAGGCTCAAAGGCGCACCACACCACCGCCTCCGTATCAGCAAGGTCATGGTGGCTTAGCTGGTTTAGCTGGCCTAGGCCTTTGTCCTAGTCTAGTGAATCCAACGCCAACATTGCAATTACTTGGTGGTGGTGCTGGCACCACCACAACCACGCTCACCAATCTAACACCCGCCACACATGCAACATCCCCATCAGCTGTGATTGGTCTTGCATCCGGTTTACAGCAGCAATCATCGGTGGTGCAGCAGCAGCAGCAACTGCCAGGAGCATCACAATCAGCAGCAGCAGCAGCATCCGTACCACCCCCACCATCAGCAACAACAACAACCACAACGGGTCGACGTGGCCGGCACTCGCATCATCAGCCAGGCACTCCGGCCCACATTGCCAGCCTGATGAGTGTGCGAACGGTGCGATATAATCGGCGCAACAATCCAGAGCTGGAGAAGCGTCGCATCCATCACTGTGATTTTGTGGGTGAGTAGAAGATTCAGTTTCATCCATCCATCCATCCGTCAGTCCAACTAACCAGTCAGTCCAACCATTTGGCATTCGTTGCATGTGCGTCTCGTTTATCATTTCGCATGCTTTGCGACACTTTTCGTAACAAAGTCAACTAACTAACACCAGCAACCAGTTGTTGTTGCTGTTGTTGTTGTGGGTCTACCTCCCCCGCTTCGGCCCACACCACTTTCCCCAACACCACTATCGATTCCTTTGCTTTGGGCATTCTCGGCATTTGCTGACTCCACGTGCGAGACTCATTGCTCATGCGTGGCGCGTTTTTCCAATCGGCATTTATTTATTCTCCATTTATCTATACATTTATTTATTATCTTTTTTTTTTCTCTGACTTTTTTTTTTTTTGTCCGCATCTCCTCTGGCTGTGCCACTGACAGTTCCCGCTGCTTATTGTCGTTGTTGTTGTTATTATTACTATTATTATTGGTGGTGGTGCTGGCTGTGGCGCTTTTTCTATTACCTTTTTTGTAATTCTAATTAGGCATTTGCCATATATTTATGTAAGAGATATCTCTCCCCCAGTAATAGTATGTGGGCTGTCTATTGTTACAGTTGCATGTCTTATGCATGGCCAAGTGCGTTTTCAATGTCACAAAAACTTGGAACTTGAGTTGAGTCATTTAGCAGCAATCGTTGCAACGACAAAAAAACAAATCAATCTCTTTTAAAAAAAATCAGTAGAAAGTTAAAGTTAAATGGAAAATTAATGTAGATCGAAAATACAATCGTCCAACTATGCATGGGAGCCAAATCGAAATCTTTCATTTAAGTATGAACCAAACTTTTTGATTTAAGAAATTACAAAGTTAGACAAACTTTGAAGTAGTTATCTTTTCCTGTTTTTTCCTTCTTCTTTTAGCAAGAGTTTCTAAACCTTCTAATATTTCAAAGGGAAGAGAGAGAGCAAAATAAAAACACATTAATAATTTACGTTAAGATGATATCACTTTAGCCTTCATCATCAACAAAAATGTTTGTTATATAGATAATTCTATGCTCTGTCAAATATATAGATATATCTCTATATACATTAGCTATCGATTGCCATCGCCATCGCCATCTCCATCTCCATCTTCGAAAAGCACTTAAGTGGCCCAACTGTATTCCGACATTGTCTAGACTTTAGACGACTACGTGCGTTGCCACTAATAAATAATTGACAATTGTCTGACACGTTTGCCATGGCCATTTTTAGACGAAAACGATAGACGAAAAACGACTGAAAAACTCAAAGACCACAAATATTAGACAAAACTCCAATGAATGCACATAGGCAACAGCAATGCTGTCCAAATGAAGTTATTATGCCATAAACGCACGCATCAGACATCAGGCAATACCAATACCAATAGCAAACTTTAGCAACTGCAGAAACTTCAGTAAAGTGCCAGTGCCAGTCTTGATGCCAAGTGAGTTATGTCCGCATGGAGTTCAGCAATCCTCCGATATCTATCCAAGCCAATCAACTGACTCTAACTGTCTAACAATCGTTCGTTGAAGTCATAGTCGTAGCCGTAGTCGTAGTCGCAGTCATACAACATTCTTGCCTCGCTCTTTAGCTATTTAATTCGTTTAGTATCAGTATTTCTTTTTTGGGTTTTTGGCCTGTTGCCTTTTTGGCTTTCAATTAGAGCGTACGTGTCGGGGGCATCCTTTTTAACAGCCTCATAAATGTCACACTGTCTCCGTGGGCAAGTGAATTTCTGTGCAAAAAGACTTTCACCAGCCAAAAAAACCGATCTTTCATGGGCATTAATTAAAGCGAAAAAAAGGCTCCACAAAGTTTTCATCTCCTTTTCTTTTGGTAACGCCCACTGACCCAGTCTATGATGTGCGGCTCAGCGAAATGTATGGCACTCATTTTCATGATTCTTACTAATCAAGATTTTGTAATTTTACTTTAGAATCTAGACTTTAGACTTTTTTGTAGCATCAAACTAAGTAATGTCGTTGTAAATCTTAAAACAGGAAATCGAGTTTAAAGTGTGGCAATTTCTTAAATTTCATTTAGAATATATACTCTTTATAGTTCTACTTAGCTATTACTTTGTAGTTAACAGCATCATCATACATATTATAGAGTTAGTTTTAGATTCGTATTGGTCGAGAAACCTAAAGAGTCTTGTTTATCGGCTTAAACTTATTTGTTACATCATTTTGTCAACGATTCCTGTTATTTTATGTGCTAACCACATCGAAGACATTCCCTTAAAGTAAACTAATTTAATGCACTTTCTAATTACAGGTTGTTCAAAAGTCTATACGAAAAGCTCACATTTAAAGGCGCATCAAAGGATTCATACTGGTAAGTTGCTTTCTTGTTTTTTTAGTCATTATCCACCTACATACTCTTCCTACATAAAAAGTATCTTCTGGTTAACAACTGTCACAACATTTGTCCGTTTAACCCTGAACAAGGGGCGGGGGGTGGGGTTGCCATATGGGCACACTGGACACCGATGAGTTAAATCAGCCACTGGCGTCAGCTGTGCTTGGGCTGGTTGGGTTGATGGTTGGGCAATCAGTAGACAGGCAGACAGACAGACAAACTATGGAAAAAGGCTTTTGATTAATTCGCGAGCTCATATTTGTAGTTGCCAGCACATAATTTGCCATGGGAGAGCTTCGAGCGCCTTTTGCCTATATTTTTGTGTGTAGTTTTGGGTAGTTTTGGTTTTTTGTTTTGCTTTTTCAATTTCTGTGCCACAAGACCAACAGAAAAACCACAAAAATCGTGATTTCGATGGTTTGTTTTTTGTTGTTGTTTGCTGTTTTGTGGTCAGCAGTTGCAACATCGCAAACAATCGCCAATCGCCAACGCCATCAGCTGGGCGCACGTTTGGCCTGCATTTCCTTCTTGCTCAGATTACACTTGACGTTCCGTTGGATATTTCGCTCTGTTGGATGTTGCTGCTGTAGCTGTAGCTGAAGCTGATGTTGCTGATGTTGATCACCTGCCTTCGTTTTATGGGCCACACGTTTTATGCCTCCCGATGGCCGACCCAGACCCAGCCGCAGCCCTGCCTAAAATCTCTCCTCTCCATGCTCCTTGTCCACAGAATGAATGTTGGGTTTATTAATCGCACATGACCGACCGACCAGCTGATTTATGCGCAAACTTAAAATGCTGCATTAAAAACATTTTTATTATTATGATTTTGCGTTGCGTTGATTTTTACTTAACTGATAAACTTAACGCCCCGTCAACGCACGCATTCAATGAAAGAGAGCAGGAGGACACGAGGTGGAAGAGGAGTTTTGGTTTTTTTTTTTGCAAAAGGTCGCAGAGAGTAAACTTTTATGAAATTCCATAGAAAAAACCTTGGGTGATCTCACCCTTTTTGTTGTTGTTACTGGCACTTTAACTGATTTAAGGTATGTGTGCGGTAAAAGTGCTTTAATTGACTTTACTTTAGCCTAAGGCCAAACACGATCGGTTCGATCTCCTACCTCCTTCTTAAGCTGCCTGCTGCCTGTTTCTCACCTTACTTTACCCATTCCTTTCCCTTCCAACCCGCTGCCTTCAATTAACCTGCCTAATGGTCATGTCTTTCTGCATTTAGTTCAAACCTCTTTTGGTTTGGTTTTTAGCTTTGGCAATTTTGCAGTGGTAGTAGAAGTGTATTTTTTTTCCCCTCAAGTGGCCACAGCCACCTGAAGCATTTGTGGGGCTACTGTCTGATGGCTGTCCGTTTGTTTGGCTTTTGAGTTAGTTACCGTCCAGACCTACGAAACGTAGACCCAGCCTAGAATTTACTTCCATTCATAGCTAAACACAAACTATCTATCTACCTATCTATCCATCTAGCTGTCTATCTATCATCTATTTTTTTTTTTTTTTTTGTTTATGCAATTTAAAAGCTGCTGCATGGTGTAGCTTCTTGTGGCGCCAACACTCAGCTAAGTGTTGTCATTGCTGATTAGCAATGATGCCAAGTACTAGACGACCATAGACTTTTGAGATTTTGTTTAAATATTTGATCAAGTCATAGAGATGTCTTTAGTAAATCTCATCTTATGTTTGCTTATTTCATTTCTAATTCAAATGGCGCAACTTGACCCTAACGAACAATGGAAAACCAACGAAAATCGGTTCTAATCAAAGTCAATGATTCGATTTCACCCTTTTTGGCCAGTCACATAAATTTCTCAATTTTATTTAGGCTTTCTGCTTTTATAATCTCTTCAATGATGAGATGGTGAATGGAGTTTTGGGGAAGGAGAAGACCTATGCCGACGTCGGCGATTAGAAAATCACCGGGTAACTAATCTTTATGCAACAAGCGAACGCATAAATTTTCCCTATCTTCGGTCTTCGGTCGCCTCCTCTGAGCGGGACTCCTTCTGCAGTCTCTACATACCGCTCAAGAGTCTGAGTCTGAGTTGATGCTGTTGGCTTATTTTGTACTGATTTGTTTGCTAATATGTTCGCACTGCCATAAATTAGTTTGATTTGATTTTTATGCCCATGGACTGGAACCTGGGACTGCAACTGCGACTGGGACTGTAACTGGGGAGGGAGACTTCAAGTGAGTCTAAACTGGCAGACAGACAGCAACTGGAGGTGGTCCATGGTCCAGCTAAAAAGTTTTCATATTGCCTTAGGCTTGAACTGAGCCAAGTCTCTGGATTCGATTCAATCCAAACCGATTCCAAGATCCAAGAGCCTTTTTGTTTGCCTTTTCAATTTATTTATATTGCCATTGCCGGGTGATTTGGTTTGTTTTCTTGTCGTCGTCGTCGTCGGTAACAACAACTGCTAAGTAAAATTATGAAGTAATTCTGCTTTGGCTTATCGCATTGCGTTCATCGCACATTACAAAACAACACTTACATAACTTTCTGTGGTTGTTTTTGAATCGTATTTTTTTTGCCAAAAAACACACACCAAAATATGTATGAATGTTGTTCCCACGGAACAAGAGTCGCGGGGAGGTCTAAAAAACTCTTTTTTTTACATTCTGTGCGATGTTGTGACTCACCAAAGGCAAAACCTTTTTCTGTGTGTGTGTGTGTGTTTTTTTTTTTTTTTTTTTGGTCTAGGTAAATTTTTATATTTATTTATTTTATATTTTTTTTTCTTTTTAAGTGATTATGATCGGGCATCTTGTCTCGAAACACTTAAATTCATTAAAAGAGATCTAAATAAACCAATAAGTCACGCCACGAGTCGCATTCGTATTGAGTTTCTATACGAAAATCCGACAAAAGTGTCAGCTGAGTGCCACTTGAGATCATTCAACGAGTGAACAAGAGAGAGAGAGAGGGAAGAGTGGTGGAGAAAAGGTCTTGGAGTTTACCTTAATTGTTGAGAGAAAAGGCCCTAAAGATGTGCACAAGTTGAAGTTAGATATCCAATTTCTAGTGGAGATCAAATCGAACAATCCAATGATTTCAATAATTTCATAAACCTTTCATTTCTCTCAACGATTTCAATACTACACAGAGAGAAATACAGATAACCATATGTTTAAGCTTCAAGATATTCTCCAATCCAAAATTCATGCATTTTTTTTTTTAGTGTAAAATGCAAAACGCATTCAATTCGATTCGTTCAAATGAAAAATGTCAAGTTCACTTTTAACAAATATCTCAAATCTACATAATTATTTTGTACCATTTCAATTTGAACATGAATGTTTATGCTATAATAATAATCATACCTCCCCTATCCCCATCCCTCACACCCTCTTTTTGTTTGTCTTTGAATTGAATTAGTCATAGAGTTGCCGGCTTTTGCCGGTTCACTTGAAAATGTCTTTTGTCTGAAGCATCGAACTCAAGTCGTGTGCCATAAAATACAAAAATAAAAATACAAAAAAAATAGAAGAAAAAAATTGGATGCCAAAAATTTGGACACAGCTGCCGCTTGGTTGGTTGGTTTAAAGAAACATGTTTCTGTTGGGGATTGGGTTTTGTTTTCTGTTGTCTGTTTTCTTTTTTTGTTTTGCCTAGAAGTTGTTAATAGTTATTCTTGATATTAACATGTTTTCGTCACTCTTTTCTTTATTTACAGGCGAAAAACCTTATACCTGCCAGTGGCCCGAGTGTGAATGGCGTTTTGCCCGCTCCGATGAACTGACGCGACACTATCGCAAACACACTGGTGCCAAGCCCTTCAAATGCATTGTGTGCGAACGTAGCTTTGCGCGAAGTGATCACTTGGCATTGCATATGAAACGGCATTTACCCAAAAATAAATGAGAAAGATGAGGGATGACAAAAGGAAGCTGAAGCAGAAGAAGTTGCGCAGAGAAGCAAAAACATCAACTATACCACAATCCAAAGGACTTTAGTTTAGTGTCTTAAATAAATTTTTTTTTTTTTTTTGTTTTTCATATAGTTAAAAGTAAAAAAGGTTAACTACTAAATGTATGTAAAATGTAACTTACTAATCAAAGAAACACAGACAAACACACACACACACACACACATACACACTCATAAACTGCATACTATGAGAATGAATTATCACCAAGAGTTAGATAGAGAATGAGAAGGAAAACAAGAGAGCGAGAGCAAGAGAGAGAGAGAGGGAGAAGTATGAAGAGAAAAGAAGAGAAAGAGATTTTAAACGAGAAAGAGCGAGATAATGCCTATGCCCAGTTTTCCAAAATGAAAGCTAAAGTTATAGCTACAACAATAAATTTAACTTTTCTTTTCCCCTCTCTTTCGTTCTCTCTCCCTCTCTAGCTGTCTCATTTTCTCACCCCTTCTATGTCTCTCAATTAAAGCTAAGTAAAAACAAAATATCTTAGTTCTAAGCATTTGTCCAATTAACAACAAAACTCAACAACTCAATGAACAAGAAAGACAACAAAAAAAAAAAACAAAAAAAAAAAAACAAAAATAAAAGCAAAAGTTTAGAAAATATGTTCATTCCATACGGCACACATACAATCAATTTTTTTTTTTTTTTTAATCTAACGAAATAAGTTGTGTAACATGCATTTAAGGAAAAGCTGTGCACAACTTGTGTGTATAAAAAAAAAAAAAAAAACAAACTATATAGCTATGCCCCTTAGATCTGTATACATCTATCGAAAAAAAAAAAACCAATCAAGTTTTCATCAATAGTTGTATATTGCCTCCCCCCTCCCACACACATACACACACACACACACACACACATACACTGTTCTATAAATTTATCTATTTTCTGTATATGTCTTAGTTGTAGTTGTAGTTAAAAAGAAAAAACCATGATTAGTTAATAGTATTCTACCATATACGCGTGTCTCTATGTATCGTTTTTAAACACCAAAAAGTGCTGGCACAAAACCATCCAATAAAAATTTTTGAAAAATTCCAAAACACTAACGTTTTCCTGGGAGTCTGGATTCACTTGAAAAAGGGTTAATACGAAAGCTTTGCTATGTTAATAAGTTGTAGAATGGCTAAAAAGGCAAAGATTCTTCTTTTTATATGAGCCAAGTTTTGTCTGTTACAATGGAAAAGTTATAATTTCAACTTTGGCCTATAAATCGATATTCAATAAATAAAGAAACATTACTTTCCAGCCTGGCTTGACAGCCATTTAAACAAAAAATTGTATTATAAATGTAATCGATGAAATTCTTTAAATTTCCTATAAACATATAATTATTTCTATTTATAATTAAAATTACGTGTCTGGCAAGAAACCAAAACTGCTGTCTGAGACAGATAGAGAGAAAGAGAGAGAGATAGAGAGACAATAATTTCATTTAGATGAGAATGTAAAGCCGATAAATGTGACCCCAACACGGTCATATATAGATATATCAACATACATTTTATATGTCTTGAAAACTCAGTCAATTGCTTTTTGTTGTTATTATTGCTTCACGATCATTATCAAAATATTTTGTACACGAAACAAACATGTCAAGCAAATGTGGCTTGTTGTTGTGTTGTTGTTGTTGTTGCTGCTGCTGCTTGAAAATTGTTTAAAATAACAATAATAATTTCAATTGTTTGACTGCATTTGAAATTTGAACGCGTCATGTAGCTGCTTTTGATTTGTGCGATAAAATTCTTCATTTCATTTTCGTGTCGTTTCATTTCATTTTCGTGAATAAACAAAAAAAAGAACTCACATACACACAGGCACACACACAAAATGTATTCAGTAGATACAATTTAAAGTTTGATTTTATGAGCCTCATTAATTTATGAGTTGGCATAAGAGAACTCCAGATAAAGGAACTGAACTATACACGCTCTCAGCTTAAAACTGAAACTGAAATAAAACCAGTTCAATTTGTCATAAATTTATGAAACGTGTTAAGCAACTAATTTTGTTTCTCGTGATTGGCTTTATTTAAAGATCTAGCATTAATTTAAACAAATTTTTCAAGCCATAGTCATAGTTCATCCGTTAGAATGCATTTAATTCACTATTTGAAAGAGAAATTATGGAGAAACCCATTTTTGAGAAGTAAATAACGCATACGCCACGTATTACCATTATAGTAATGGGAATGTAAATCAAAAGCTTTTAATGACTTTAAATTTGAAAATAATGTTGAACAAAATGAGATTAATAATATTTAGTTCACATTGACATGGGAAATATAAATATCTCCTATGACCTTATGGTACGTAAAAACATATTTCAGGGACCACCAGAGGACTACGAAAAGTTATCGCATCAAGTACCTTTTACGCATCTTCTATGTGGGCGTTGAGACAGACTGGAATATAATTTATATTTGTGTGTGTGTGTGTGTGTAGTTTTACTTATGCAGACCGACATTGGCATGCCCCCATTCATTCAGTCAGTCAGCAAGCCAGCCATCCAGCCAGCTATCCAGCCAGCCAGCCAGTCAGTCAGTCAGTCATTCACTCATTCATTCGTTCAGTCCCTCCATTCCATTGGCATCGACATCAGTTCAGTTTTTGCCTCATTGTTGCGAGTATCTTCAATTGTTGGCTTGCTTTGGTTTTGTACGTTATGGCGCTGATTAATCATATTACGACTGACAGCTCAACTTTGTGGCCACAACGGGGCAACCCGCTTATTAAATTGGCTTAAGATTGCTAGATAAAGTTTATTTTCTTCGTTTTTATTTTTAATATAAAACTCATTCAGTCGGTTTTATACGTGTAGGTATGATGAGGACCGCACAAATTGATATTATGCATACAAAAGGCATGTGTTTCTCCACCTCCACCTCCACCTCACCCTCACTTCATCTTTCTTTCCTCTATATGCAGCACCCACTTCATACTATACACACATCTGTATATATATAGATTGATTCGATTTCAGTCAAATCACAATGTACAATTGTATGTGTGTTTGCTGTGTTTCTTATTATTTAATTAAGATCAATTAATCAATTAATTTGTGAGCTTTTGTTGCTGCTCATTTGAGAGGCAAATAAATTTTTGTTGATGAATTGCTAACTCTTAGGTGAAGGGTTGGCGGAATGGTGCAATGCATTATGCCAATTTGGTTAATGTGACAATGGAGAGCTCATAATGATTTAGCAAGAATATATATTTTAATTTATGGCTAATTGAGTTAAGTAAACGATCTCTATTTTGTTTTTTTGTTTTTGTTTTTTTTTGCGCAAATTGATTGAATATTTTTTGTTTAGTTCCTTAATGAATTAATATGGCTAATGAATCATAAATGTGTATTCAAAGTATACATAATGAAAACGTCTAATGAACTAAATGGAAATTTCAAGGTTAAGACTCAATTGCAGCTTGTGTGTATAGGAAATGATTTGATTCAAATCGACTGATTGATTTCAATCAGGAACTGCAGCAAGTAAACAAACCAATTTAATATCAAAAAAGTTCATCCGACTTAAATGCTTCTCAATATAAACAGCACTTTCAAACCATTTCTGAAAATTTCACCAAAAATTATCCTACACTTTTGGGTTTTGGTTTTTTGGGCAAGTAATCAATTACCTGCTTCCTTTACAACTTCCATTAATTTGAACATACTTCTTAAGCCTTTTGCAACACCTTTTACTTTCATTCAGACAGGGTCCAGCTGTTGCTGCAACTCTACACCCACAGCAACAACAGCAACAGCAACAGCTCAAAGTTAACCCACACACAAATTGAAACTCAAACAACTCCTTAGCCAGGCTCATCCATTTTAAGCCAGGCCATAACATAAAAGCCCCCATTAGCAAATGTGCAAAGGGGGCAAATGGATGAATGGATAGAGGGGCGACCAAACCAACAATAAAAAAAAAAAACAACAAAAACTAAACATGCATTTTATCGGGTCTCCAACTAAGTGATACCCTGTATTAAGAGTGAGTTTAACTAGAATGGACAATTTATTAGGTTCTTCTAATCATCCTGCACTTCGAATCACTTATAGACATGAAGCTAATGACATATCTTGACCTTTGAGAGGACAATGGAGTCTATCCCCCAGATGACCTGTTTTCAAGCTCCAAGTATATTGTCAAAATTTTACAGGGTATTTGACAAGTTCAAAGTACAGAATAACATTACTCGTGCTCGTGTCGTGATCGTGTCGTATTGCATGTGTGTTTGTATGGGTATGACTGACAGACAGCAGCATCAAAGAGGGGATGGGTGGGCGGGTTTGATTTTTGTTTTTGTTTTTTTTTTTTCGGCGATGCGGAAGGAATAGGGAGGAATAGGCGGAGGGGTGCACGGTGCTGGGGCGGACCCCACCACCGAAATCGAAAACTGCAGAAAAAACAGGAACCACGCGCCCAGATCTCTTACAAATGCTAACTAGCCTATGCCTATAACTATGGTTAACCAGACATCAGCTGCCAGCCAACCAGCCAGCCAGCCACCTGCCCCCTGGCCCCTGATGTCTGTCCCGTTGCCCTGGTGGCCCCTGTCACAGACTGTTGTTGTTGTTGTTGTTGCTGTTGTCTATTTTGCATACAACAAATAAAGCAGACAACAACAAACATGTTGGCTAAAAACGGGCGACAACTATAATTAAGCTTAATTGCTGTTTAATGTGAGTCTAAACAACTTTTTGTTACCATCTATCCCCCCTTACACCACCATTCATCACTCGGCAGGAGGAGCTGGTAGCGGGGGGAACCCACGCAACGTTCAATACGGCAAAACGAACCATTTCACGTATAATTAAATTAAATTTATAATGCGAAAATCAACACAATAAATAAATTTTAACCAGGTGTTGGGTTAATTGAAAAAATAAACTCACACACACACACGTTAGATATGTATGTATGTATGTATATCCTATATAAAAAATTGAAACTCTGCTTATCTCTCACTTAGAAAATTATTGTTTTTTGTGTGTCGGGAAAATTAATTAGCAATTAAAAATGCAACACACCACGAACCACAAGCCACAATCGACTTGAGAGACACAAGTCAATGAAGACGGCGGTGGTGGGGTTGGGTTGGGATAGGGGGGGAAGGTGAATGGAACGAAGGTATATAACAATAGATTGAATACGTTCCTCTAATCTGTTGGAAAATAATTCATATTTATAAATAGACAAACATTATTCAAAGTGTCCAAACGGACCGAGAACCGTAAATTAAATCAAAATCAAAATCAAAATGAAAACGATATGGTCTTATGCCTAGAATTTATAACGAAAATACTCGTAGCAAAAAGGCAAAATGAAAAAAAAAAAAAACTCACAAGAATACAAATCAACAAAAAACATAAAAAAAAGGAACAGAACTCCGAATTGATTGAAAATATAAATACCCTAACCAAAACTAAATCAAAGTAAAGCAAAAGTGGTTAAGAAATAATAATTCATAATTTATAGGGCAGCAAATAAATTAGATGCAAAATGGATATATCATATTTAAATATTTATTCAAATGCATTAATTAAACAAAAACCTGCAGAGAACGATATAAACAACAAAATATTACCATAAGAGTTTGGTTTCTTTCATTCTGTTTATTATGAAATTTTACAAGAAAACGATTTACTAGAAAAAGGAAAAAGTAGATAAACAACTAAAGGTCCATAATTTAATCAATGTTAACTATTTTAACGAAAACTAATATAAACCTTTAAAAACTTAGTCTAGTATTTGTTTGTAGTACCAACTATTGCTAGGCCCATTTACTTGGAGTCTCGCAGCATCTGGTCTAAATTAAAGCAGCTCAAGTCAGAATTCATAGCTTGATTTGAGATTTATGCAACTCTTTCACAGGAAGGGTAGTCCAAAGAAAGAGAGAGAGAAAAAAAAAACCATTTGGTCAGTGGCCGCCCACAAAATGCAGCTTGCCGTTGCTGCTGTTATTTTCAGCTCTGTCAGCAGTCAGGCAACAGCAGCAGCCGGCACTTGGGAAGTTGATTTGGAGGTTGGGAACTCGCCAAGTTCCGTCCGTATGTCCATGACTACGGCGTGTGACTCAATGTGCCCAGCTGCAGCAGCAGCAGCAGCAGCAGCGGCAGTGGCAGCAGCAGTTGATCGACCGATCGGTTGGTCGGCTAACAAAATCGATCCGTGGCAGTCAATGGCAATCCAATATAATGGCAAAAAAAAGCGGCTGTTGCTGTTTCTGCTGTTGCTGCATTTGGCAATGAACTTTTCGATATCGAAATATGTATAAATGTTTGTCAGTTGGTCTGTGTGTGTGTGTGTGTGTGTGTGTGTGTGTGTGTGGCAGAGGGAGAGAGGTAAGAAATAACCCAATCCGTGCCTATGTGACTTTGAACTCGGTCAAGTCGAGACACATTTGAAAACTGTTTGCATATTTAATTGAACACCTACAACAACAACGGCAATGGCAACAAATGAGCTGCAGCTGCTGCTGCTTAATACAATAGTTTACAAATAGATATATACATATATCTAAATATATGTAGTATAGTATAGTAATAATAAGCATAATAATAATCAGGCGCAAAAAGGCTCAATAGGCCAAATGGCTGCCGGGCAAATACAGTTACTTTGTCAAAGCGTCAAGAGTCGTGCCGGACACAAAACACAAAAAAAAAAAAAAAGCCACAATAACTTTTCAGCAAATGACCATTATTAGATGTCATGAACCTACGCTAGAGTCTCATTAAATACGAGTACATGGACCTAGGGGTTAAACTATACCCGGCTAGGGTACCATAAACCAGTGGGAGTGACACTCACACACCGAAAGGTCACAATATATACAATGTATGTATGAAATTAAGGACACAGATATAGATTATTACTTACAAATGTTATGGACTTTAATCAATTTTGGGTTAAACCCATCTAATTTACGACTCTTTGTGCTTAGTTCTCTTTGACAGAGGCAAAAAGATCAACTTCAATGCCAATACTTATAATAAATAAATGATTAGTTGACTTATTGATAAACGAAACAATAAATCTTGGATTTTTGATTTATATTAAGATTAAGCTCTTTTATACGGGCAAATGCAATTAGATATTCCTTATAATAACTTGCATATCTCTTAGAGATGAAACTGTTGGAATGAGTGAGCTTTTCACTCACTTTTCTTTACTTAAACCACAAAAAAAAACCAAAGGGATTATTCCAATGCCAACTAAAAGGAAACAAGTATTTAAAATAAATTAAAGTTAAGCAAAGTCAAAATATTTATAGCTATTTAGTAAAGGAATGTAGTAAATTTTGCTGTTATTCCAGTTTGACTTAAAGACAATGAGCAATGAGCATTTCCTGTATGTAGTTCACATTACTCTTCATATGTCACATGGCCTGTCATACCCACTTGGGGTTGGGGTGCGAGGGCAGGGCCAAAGACGCTGCGGGGGAGGACTTGATTTTTCTTTTTTCTTTTGGTATTTTGATTAATTGTGCGGCACGCGACGAAGCGATGCCAATCGATTTGGGGGCCAAGTGACAAAAATCAATGCACTGCAAATGTGTGAGCAGCAGCAGCAGCAAGTGAATGGGCCAGGAAAAGAGACAACAGGCAAGGGCCAAGAGAATAAAACTCATAAATCTTCTCCTTTTGGGCCCCCAAGATCAGAGATGTCATTGTTTACGAGTGTGTGCATGTGTGTGTGTATGCCCACACAGAGAAGGGTCTCTGATACCCTATACCCAGGGCCCGACAAAAAGGGTTAATGGGCAACAAGAATCACATATTCTTGATCAGCTTGAAGAGAGTTCGGATAAACCTTCTAGAGGGTATGACAATGTCTTCCTTCATAATTTGTTCTTTCGCTGCGCCCTCTTATCAGCTGCCAACTATCGCAAGTCAAGGGACAATTCTTCTTCGGAATGTAATGTGTAATGAAACGGAAGTTGGCCACAATCAATCTCAATTAAATTGATAGCTACTGGAACTGGAACTGGTTTGTTGCCGGTTTTGCTTGCAGGCAATAGCAAAACCAAAATCGAGAAGTCTTGATGGAAAGGTTGTACCTGCAATTTTGAGAGATTGTCGAGTGGCTGCAAGCCAAGAAAACACTTTTCTCTTTCATATTTTCCTTTAATTAAGCCACCTCTTCACAGTTTTTGATAACAAAAAACAAAAAGGAGAAAACCAGCCCAAAGCCAGATAAAATGTTTAACCCCCAGGAGTGTTGCGTGTTACGGTTATATATACAAAAAGGAAAAAACTACTACAACAACAAAAAGGAGGAAAAGCAAAAGTTAGTTCACCTTTTCATGTGGACCGGCACGCGCCTCATAAAAAAACATAAACTTCAGTGTCGACAAAATGCGCGTAATCATTTTTAGAGCCGAAAGAGCGAAAAGAAGGGGGGTCCTCTGTTTAGATTCTTATCATCAGACCGCACTTTATATACACTTCTTGCAATCGAAAGACAATGACATACGGTTTGCCTGTCTATCTTTACTTCAAAAACCTTAACTTCTCAACTAGTTTAAAGGACTATAGAAATGATCATTGAAATAGAAAGATAGATAAACTATTTCCATTCACCAATAATGAAAATCGTTATACCCTGTTTGCAAGAGTATAAAAAGAAGACCAAAGTCAGTTGGTAATAAAATGTTGGTAACAAAAAAACAGAAGACAAAATAAAAACACGGACATAACAAAGAACAAAAAAAAAAAAAAACAACCCCAGAGGTCACTGCAACAACAACAACAAAACCATTTTGTGGCACAATTTTAACACCTTTTTATACTCGCTGTTTTTTTTCTCCCTGGTTTTTGGATCAGTCTGCAAACTGACCGACCGACCAACCGACCGAATGTTTCTCTTGAACAAATTTATGAGCCTCGGGGTCCAGGCATTTTTATGTATTTTGACTCATCATTGGGAAAAGTGAATGGTGAAATCGTGGCAGGACACGCGACTAGGCGCATAATTTAATTTTCTAGGATCGACTGAGAGCGTGGCACGGAAGAGGTGGGAGGTAGATGGAGGGTTAAGCGGCACATGCGTGTGACATATGGTTAATAGTTAATGAAAACGTTAACTGATGATGATATGCCAGGCCAATATATGTATGCATAGAGGGCAGACAGGCAAAGGTTCTCGGGAGGGAGGAAGAGAGAAGGTTGGCCAAGTTGAACTAGTTTAGTTTGCCGCCCTCTTCTGCATATTAGTTAACTGGCATTATCATTAATTAGTGACTAGAAACTAGAGGGTTCTGGACAAGAGAGGGGGAGAAGAAGGGAAGAAAAAACCATTTCTAGTGTGATAAATGAATTTAGCAACATTTAACATGCAACAGAGTCAACACAAGAACTTCAATTTCGATGCCGTCCAACGCATCTTCCATGGCTTTTGCTTTTGCTTTGCTGGTGATGGTGAGTCAAGTCGAGTCAAGTCCGTGGGCTTCTCTCTGCCCGCCCATGTGCAATCCGTAAGAGTTCTCTACCCTTCTATCTCTATCGTAACCCCTCTTGTCTCTTTCTCTCTCTCTCTCTCTCTCTATCTCTTAGCCATGTAATTGGTCTTTGTTTGCCATTTGATGTCATGTTCTTTAGCTTAGTTTCTTGTGTAGGCTGCAGGTTGGTTGGTTGTTTTTTTTTTTTTTTTTTTTGTTTGGCCCAAAAGATTCGTTGATGTTGTTTGCCTCTATGATTGTGCAACACGCAATTGCCATTTTTTCCTTCTTTTTTTTCTGCTGTTGTCGTTGTGGTACGAAACTAAACTGACTTCTTTCATTTGGTCTGATTTGCCGCTGCCATTTGTATGGAAATATCTTGCCAAATTACGCTTACTCTTGTCTTTTGTTTATGGCCTCTAACATCTAACAACTAACGCCATCTCAAACTCGTTGGTGTTTGCGTTTACTTTAGCCATATCGTGGTAAATTATGGCGCTATGTAACTCTCTTTAACAGCGGATGTAAGCAATTCAAATCACAAATGTTCGTTCTTTCATTGTCAACCCCAAATGTGTCTCTAAGTGTTGGTGTCTGCCTTTGTGGTTGGATCTAATAACTTATATGTGCACATAAGTATATACATATATGTTTTCTGTTTCTCTTTTGCTGCTAAATAGTTATAATTGGTTATGATGGATGAATACTTAGTTATTCCCAATATCATAAACCAAACAAAACAAGCAGAGTGGGAATAGAATTTTATTTATCACAATTTGGCATTACTCTGGCACAAGTTCAAGAAGTTCATTTATTTATGCAATAGCCACTTTCACCTATCATTACCTAATGTGGAGAAGACCTTTTGGCTCTATGGGGTTAACTGCCCTCCATTTAACCCACTTAACCAGTAACCCAATTTACATAAATAGTGAACCGAAAATTGCACATCATGACGCGGTGCGGCGCGTACTCCAAAAACATAATTAGCTCACGAGTTAACCACGCGCCCTACGTTGGCAAAAAAGTACACAAAAAACAACTAAACATCAAGCAAAATTCGAATGAAAAGAAATTGAAATTGAAATTGGCAAGACAAGTAAGTTACGATTATTGCATAATCTCTATAGATTGGCTGATTGATGGATTGGCCTAAGATCAAAGCATACCACAGACGAGGCACTTCAACTATTCATAAACTAATTCAATTGCTTTATAATTGAACTAAGGAGGCGAGACGATTCAAGCCGTCTCCAACATCAGACTCCATCTCCATCTCGACATTATTTTGGTTTGCTTTAATGAGTTAACTTTGGAATCAAAGTTAGACACACATGGGGCACGGACTCAGCAGGTTTTCCCAGTTAATAATTTAATGGACAACGTTGTAATTTTTATACTCATACATGCAACAGGGTCTATCAATATTGAGGAAATGTTTGCCCAGCATAAAGGAAAGTAACTCCACGAGTTTTTTTTCCAACCAAATATGAGAGTTTTAAAAATTTACTTAAGATGCTTGATCTTAATTAAAATAAGAGATAAGAGATCTAACTTGGCATAGGCTTCATTTTCTTCTCCCTTTCAATTATTTTCTTGAATGAACCAAATATTAAGGGTTTAAATAATAGTTTCCACTTGATTTCACATCTAAAGCTAGAGAATTGAGTTTGTTTGTAAGGGTATGAAACATTCGGCATGTCTTCAATTTACATGATTGTTGCTTTTTTCTTGATTTTTGTTGTTTCAGTGTACAAAATTGCCCAATAATCGATTCCAATTCAATTTCAAATTGAAAATGAAATTTAATGCCGAATTAATAGAAAAATTTGTCTTGAAGTGTTGAAATGATGATGCGATACTTTGTTATTGTCTGTGTGTGTGCGTGTGTGTGTGTACCGGTGATGATGAATTACAGTTAAGAAGAGGCATGGCCCAGCCCACGTCGCTAATTAGCCACAGCTTGGCTTGGCCTTAGCCACGATCATGATCATTCAGACAAATATTCAAATTTATATGAGGTCTCCGGAGCTTAAAATGTGTGTGTCCTTTGTTTAATTAGTGCACTGAAAAATTAGTATACAAAAAATACTAACAAAAATAAAGATTGCCAAAAAAAAAGAATGTTTAAGCGGATTATGCGGCGATTTATCAAAAGCAATTAAAGATCCCCCTCCGCCATTGAATGAGTGAAATAACACACAAAAATTTTGGTATATATTTTTTGTTTTTTTTTTATTTTTTTCGTGGAATGCCTCAGCGATGACAAATAGTAGCAAAAATGTTGAGAAAACAAAATGTTTATAATGCTGCTAAAAGCATGTCCGTATCGGTCCAGATACAAATCAGAAAATTGAAAACAGAAAACAGAAAGCCGAAAGTGGATTCTGTCTGGCCGAAAAAAAAAACAACACAAAAACAGCATAAAGTGGGCCAAATTGGCTGGCACAGTGGGTGGACATAAGTACTTTTCTCCAAATGCATAGAAAAAAAGTGAAATAAGGCTAAAGTCACTTCTAAGGTGACACTGAAACAAAACTCTCTGATTGTTTGTACATATATTCATTGAAAATTAGATGTTAACTCTTGGTTGAAATTTCAGACATTTTATTACTTGAATTAAGAACAAAAAATTGTTTTATGTAGAGAAAGTCATTAGTAAACACTTTCGAAATAATAGTGGCAAAATGAAAGACCAAATTGTGAATTATCAATTAAGGTTTTATGATTCTTTGATTTGCCTTACTTTTCAGTTAACTTCGAACACTGTAAATCGTTGTCATCGTCGGCTATCTGAATGAGATCAAAGCTCTTAACGATATATACGAGTATATTTTGTGGCAAGTGGAGGCAAAAGTCTTCAAGTTAAAGCTACTGCAACTACTACTAATTACCCTATGGGGAGCAACTGTTGCTTTGCTTTGCTTTGCTTCACTCCACTCCACTCCATAGCACTCCAATCCACTCTACTGCTAAGCTTATCGACGACTCCTTCTGCTTTTGCTGTCTGTTGTATGTATGCTCCTCTTGGTGGACCTGGTGGACCTGCGGCAGGCAACTAGAGCAATACCAAGTCGTGAGTTCGCTTTGCGCGAAGCGTCGTCAATATTTGTCAAACTGTCAGTTGGTTTGACATTTACGTTTGATCAACACCAAGCCATGGCCAAGACAGACCCCAAAGCCAGGCGGACAGTGGTCAACTACGACAGAGACACACACACACACACACACAGAGGGAGAGTGAGTGAGTGAGAGGAGAGACAACAACGATATGTATGTATGTACTACTGGGTAGCCACCAGGAGCCGCTTGGCTTGGCAGTCGGCGGCCGTTTGCCGTTTTGCCGTTTGTTGTTTGTCGTTGACACAGAGTCAGATAAGTAGAAAAAGTAAAAAAAAAAAAAAAAAAAAAATATATATATGGTAAGAAACTTTGTAGAGGGAGAGGGAAAAATCAACAACAGAGGGAAAACTAGTGCATGTCCGATTTCCATCCATCCCTCCAACCACTCCTCTTGCCGTCACCTCCTCCTCCTCCTCCCAGAGCAGAGACACAAATTTAAAGGCGACACATTAACGAGGCTGAGCGATGGAGTAAGGTCTCCCTCTCGAATCGACTCTGGATTCGAGTGTGTTTTGTGTGTTGCCTTGACGCGCTTTTGTTTGGCCATTTGTTTGAAGGAGACGGTATGTGTGTGTGTGTGTGGGTTGCCATCGGTTGCATTTTACGGGATTTGAAGATAAATATCTGGCGACAAGGCAAGTGTAAAAGTGGATAGACATTTAATGAGTTGAAGCGAAAACTAGCGAATCAAGCAACAGCAGCAACAGCAACGTTTGGTGGCTTTAGTTGTCCAAGTAATGATATGTATTGACATATGTATAACAACCATTAAAACTCCATGACATCAAACGATGGAATCAAATATACATACCTATATTTTTTCCTTACAACTTCAAGTGTTTTGTCAGTCACTTTTAATGATGACTAATGCAAGTAGGCAATTTGGGGCTAGCTCTCTCAGTTAACTAGATTTTTCTTATATTTGGGATTAAACCAAAATCGGGAATGGAACACGAAATCAAGAAAAATCATCAAGGATATACTATAATTAACTAATAAAAAAAGTTTGTCTGAGCAACATAAATATTAAGATCATAATAAGTCAATGAAAATAAAATGGAATTTGGCCACTAACATAGAGGATCGAGATAAGATTCACTCAAAAAGGACACATTTGGAAATTGTAACTGTATATTGCATGAATTTAGAAAAAGACTATACACATTTATACGCCAAAAAGAAAGACGAATGGTATATGCAACTTTCTCTTCAAATTAATGCATATTAGACCAATAAAAAATCTTTGTGAATTGGCAAAAAATTTCAAAATATTTGCTTCTCTTTTTAGCACTTTTGAGAAATATATATGTATCTTTGCTGTCCCTCCAGCCATGGCCAGATATTCAATTGACGATTTATAACCAAAAGGCACTCAAGATCACTGAACATAAATCAAATTGCAATTGATAGAAACTGAAAGCTGTCTATAAAATTTCGCGCTCATTCTTTCGATGATCCCTGGCCTAACCTCCTGACTGAAAAAGCTGCCTGAATTAAGTAGCTGACTGCTTCTTCTTTCCATCATACTTCAAGCTGATTGATTGAGTTGGCCAAGAGAGGAGGCAAAAAAACAGAAAAAGAAGTAACCACACAGCACACATTTGGCCTTCACATGGAGGAAAAATGCGGGCAAGTAAACTTCCGTTGCAGATTGACCACTTGGCACACTTTTACTTGGACATCATTTGCCGTTGCCTGATGCTGCCTGCCTCCTGGACCGAAGCTCAGGCCATAGCTCAGGTGAGTGAGTCACTGGCGAAAAACAAAACACAAAAGTTGGCCAAGTTCAGGCACAGCTGGAGATCCGAAGACCCGGCACGTTTAATGTAGTCTTCTTTTTCTCTGTTTCTCTTTATGTTTTTTTCCTTGTGTTTTGTATGCTGCGTAAGAATTTGTTGACGGGCATGTTTAGTGGAGGCCCCCAAACTACATGCCTATACAGACAGACAGAGGGACAGACCGACAGACACACACACATAGAGCCGATCATCGAATGGAGGGACGCGAACCTCTGGGGCGTTGATATTTTTGTGAATGAACTCAAGAGTCAAAAAAAAATAAGAGTTTCTCTCTCGTGGAACATGCGTGGCGTGTGGATTTTTATGTTCCATCAATGAAATGGCATTTAATTAACATAATTTTTATTGATTGAAACTCAGAAAAGACAACAAAACAGAAAGAAAAAAAAACTATATATGTATATATATATAATATGAAAACAGAAAACAACAGAGACAAGAGATCGCTAGCTAGGCTACATACATACATAGATCGACTGTGGATGGGGTCGTTGTGGCAAGTTCTTTCAACTTCTTTGCGGGTCTCAAGTCTGATTTGCATAATGCGCAGATCTACAACGAAAAAAAAAAAAAAAACTCTTCTCTGGCATAGATTTTTTTTTTCATTTTTTGTAAAGACTTCAGACAAAAGGTCTCTTGCGTGGGCATTAATCGCTATGTCTATGTATCTGTCTGTCTATCTATCTATCTCTGTGTGTGTGTGTGTGCTTAGTAAGGCTATGAGGGAGATGGTTGGGGAAACACTATAAGTATTTAAATATGCATGTTAAAACGTTGTCAAGTGTTTGACATAACCAGCGAAATTATGATTGAAATTAAGATAATGCTTTTTTGGGGGTCTCTCTTCTCTATTTATCTCTGGTCTCTTCTCATTCCCTCTCTTTCTCTCTGTGTGTGAGCAGGTGACAAGCAAATAGGGTCTAAAGCTATGTATCTGGCACGATCTAGTCGTTTCACCGCTGACATCACTGCATTATTCATGCCGATTTTTCAATTTGTTGTCAAGTTGTTGTCGGCAAATGTTTTAAGTATCGAACGGGCATCGAGCACCTAATCACACACAATCTATATCGCATATGCTGTTAGAAGATGATCTTTTGGTGTCACTTCTCCAATTCAATCAGTTAGACTGGAATGGTTTAAAAGAACTTATAGTTATGGTATCTAAACTTGATCTATTTGGCCAGCTAATCAATTAATGGAACAGCAGAAAAAAAAACAACATAAATCGTTTGGAAATTGCTTATCATTGAGTTATATTAGTTATGAAAAAATCAACATATATATATTATTAGGGATTCAGTTTTAGTATGTCTAACGGTTCAAAATTGATCTTTTGTTTAAGAGTTCAAGCCTTTTTTTTTAAGAATAAGTTAATAATACTTTAAGCTATGTTTTTGTCCACTTTGCAAATTGCTGACATACTTTTCTCTCTATCTCTTAATCTAATATCATGTAGAAATACAACAATCAGTTTGAAATCAAAACATTAAGCTAAGATCACGTAGTTGGTAATACATATATATAACTCTTCACCTACCGCCCCCTAAACAGACACACACACACACACACTCGAGTCGTAATGCTCCAATTACAATTTGCCATTTGCTTGTTGTTGTTTTCCTTTTGCAGGGGTTTTCTTTTTTTGCTTATTTTTTCTGCAGTTGCATTTTCGTTTAATATTTTAATTAAAAGCCAAACGTGAGTCCATGTTTGGAAGTCATAGAGAGCAGCACCACATGCGCCGCTCTAGCCTGTATACGTACATACATACATATATTGGCTGTTGGCTGCTGGCTGTTGCAGGTGTCGAAGGTTGTCTGTTGCAGCCCTCTCCGAGCCCCACCCCACCGCACCACCCTTCATTCCTCACCCGATCACCCCCCTCGTTTGAGGCTTTGTACATGCCGTGTTAATCACCAATAATAATTGTTAAACGCAAATCGCGCGCCGAACTAACTCCTTGGTGGGAAGCCAGAGAAGGCAGGCAAATGCTTTTGGCGTTTGCATGAGTTATGAGTGAGTCTGAAAGTCAAGTGCTGGCATCGTGATACAGTTTGCTACGAACTCACGGTGTCTGCATGAAAATAGCTCTCTTCTCTAGCATGGGGACAGAGTAAGGAACTCTTTGGCTCTTTTTGGAGTATGGAGTTTTGGTTCGTGGTTCGGTTTCAGGTTCGTCTCTGCATGCCTATTGGCCATTTTGGTTATGCGATGAAATAATTTAAATATTTGTAGGCAGCAGCGGGAGCCTGGCTATGTCGTTTGGTCTACTCTACCACTACAGTGAGCACCCCCAAGCGTGGCTTATGCAATGGGCCAAAACAACAAAAAAACAGAGAGAAAAAAATGAAAAAGAAAGAGTGAGAGAGAGCAAGAAAAAGAAAAACAAAAAACTAAAGGAAAAACTTTGCACAGCTAGTTGACAGCCCACGCGTGGCTTTCGGCTTATCCCATTTACCATTTTTGGCTATCGACATCGACGAGCGCTGGCGGCCAGCCTCCAGCTTGGGTGAGCTTAGCCAAAATGAACCGCAACCACTCCTGCTCTTCTACAGCTGATGCGGCTGATGAGGCAGCAGCAGCAGCAGCAGCCCCAGAGTTTGAAGGAGACGACAAGCCAAGCTAGCAAAACGACATCAACTACATTGCGCAAGTCTCGCCTAGCCGGAGTACAAACGTCATGAGAGATTCTCAGATATATTTCATTTTTATGATTGTGTCTATTACCAACAACCACGCACGTTTGCCTTATTTTGTATGCCCTAATGGGTTCAGGGTATACAAGTTGGCCAACAAAAACAAGTCCTACACCTTATTGACCGACCGGGGGAAAAGAATAATAAAGATTTTTCTTTTGCACAATTTGAATAGAACAACCGAAACTATATCGTTATGTCCTTATGAATATAAGTAGATACATCTAAGCCAAATCAAAGTTAACTAAGCTTGTCATATGTAGGTTCTTATAGTCATAACCTTAACCTTAATAAACACCGTTATACCGTTATAAATAATATGTAATAATTATTAGGGAAAAGAACAAGGAAAATGTATTATAAAATTTTAATCGATTACTCTATTAACCGTTTTGAGTATCGTTTCGGTAATTGATAAAGGGTATACAAAGTTTCATTAATATAAAATAATTGTTTTCTCCATTTTGCTAAGCATTTGGTGTTGCAGTTATTGTTGTTGTTGTTGTTGTTGTTGCTGTTGTCGTCGTTGTTAATGTTGCTGCTGTGCCTGATGTTGCTGCAGCTTCTTGTGGAAGTTAGTGAGCAACATCTACAATGGCAACAACAACATTTTGAGGTGTTGGTAATTGATTTTTGTAATATCTTTGCTGGCACTCTTTTTGTTTGCCTTTTCTTAACACACAAACACACATAGAGAGAGAGAGAGAGAGAGAGAGAAAAGCAGCAACAACATGGGCAAACTTCCGAGATGTATCTGCGCGACATCCGCCGTCTTCGCTGCAACAGCAACAACAACTAAGCCAACAACTAAGCCAAAAAAAAAAAAGGCGCGCAAGCGTGCGAATTCAATTGCTCAATTGTAGAGTACCAGCAGACTGACTCCCTCACCCATGCAACTCACTCTCCCCTGTCGACCAACCCTCTCAGCCAGCAGATTGCTCTTGGCCTGGTCTACCATCGTGACGCCTGCGCAATATTTGGTTGTTGCATTTGGCTTATTGTTGCTCCTTTAGTTGATTTTTTTGTTGGTCGCCGCTTCTTTTATTGATTTCTGTGGTTTAGTTTTACACAACGAAAAAAAAAAAAAAAACCGAGAAACTGTTGCGTCTGGATATTTTGGGGCAACAAAAAAAGTTTACAAGTTATTGTTTTATGAAAAATGACTCACACTTTGGGATTAGCGTTGTATTTATTTTATTTTCTATATATACATATATTTTTTATTTCTTTTTGGCTATTTTGTGCAAATCGTGGGAAATTGTTAAGTGTGTGTTTGTGTGTGTGTGTAACATTTTGACAAACACACATAGACACCCGCACAAGAATAAAAGACAACCGCCAACACTGAAGATGGAGTGACTCCAACTTAAACTCCAATTGGAATTGCAACTGCGATACCAAATTTGATTCATCTGACTTCATCTTTGTTTTTTCCATTTCATTATTTCATATCGAATGATTGCCATCACAAGACAATTGCAGTTTGGGAGACGTTTTTCTTGGTTTTTTTTTTCGGCTGAACCTTTATGGGCAATCCACGGCCTGTCATAATTGTTGTTGTAGCGCTAAATTCTTATTAGCTTACATTTAATATGCATTGCAATCTGACATTTTCAACTGTCATTGGGGAGTCCGATTGCCGTTGCCGTTGCCGTTTGCTGTTGGTGTCAGTGTCGTTACGGTTTCGCATTGTGTGACATGTCAAAGTCGCAGTCACAGTCACAGCGGTGGCTGTTGTCGCCCGCGTGACACTTTACACACACAATAAATCACAAGGGGCAAAAAAACAGAAATACTCGTAAACATATCGAAATGAAAAAAAAAAACTGTGAGCAAATGGTTGCCCATTAAAAACATTTGAGATACAAGCTGAAATGACCAGATGAATGCCAAACTGAATGACATTTCAGTGGATTTTGATAGAACCGACTGTGATGTCAGTCAGTTGGTGGACCAAACGGTGACAAATCGAAAGTGAAGTAAAAATCTGAAAAGCGTTGGTAGCTATTGGAGATGAGTGCCAAGAGTGGAATTCACTAGGAAGAGTCTTGTGTTAGGCAAGCATATCTAAGGCATGCATAGGCAGTAAGAAAAAGAAAAAGCTATAAGGGATATGTAATGAAAAATGCGAATTCAAACTGAAGAAACGGGGATCGAAAGGAACACAGAAAGGGATCCTACACCTTCCGTTTTATGTCGCCCTGGTGGAAAGTGAAAAGATTTCTCGAAAGAAATAAAGAATGAAAGAGCATCAGAAAGGCTTGAATGTTAAAAGATACAAATAGAAGAAAATAGTTTAGAGACAAAATGTAAAGAAAAGTCGGAGTAAAAAATATAAGAAAATTAAAATAAGGAACAAAAGAAGAAGAAAATAAACGAAATCTGGCAACAAGGACATACAAAATTGGCCAGATTACTCAAAATCGAAAGCAAAATGAAATGACACGAAAAAATAATCAATAATCTTCAAGTAAGGCCAAAAACCTCTGATAACGAAAGAAGGCGAAATGATGGAACATCAGACACAAAATTAGGATATTATATGGCTAAAACTGTGCAAAAGTTCTAATTGGCACTCTATCAGATAGATACTTTTCGGATTTATATATAATATATAATATTATTTTCACCTAATTCGCATGGCATTCGCACTGTCATTGGGTCTGATTGGATATCCCAGCAATTGGTTAGCAAACTGCTAGTTAATTGGACATCCCACTGTGCACAGACCCCTTGGAGTTTAATCTTTTGCTAATTGGACAACAGAGATATCAAATGCAGCAAATTGGTAAATTTACCTTTGCCAATCGAACAATTAAGCCTCGCAAAAGCTGCAGCAACAAAATCGTAAAACAATATATCATAAACTTTGCCAGAAATCAAAAGAAAATTGCCAATTTCCATTTCACCCCAAAAAGAAAAAACCAGTGAGCCAAGCTTAATGATATATAAACACAGACAATGCAAATTGTTTTGCCGATCACATAAAATTAGATATTTGCAATTGGTGGGTGGATGGACGGCCGAGACGGAGGCTTGGGGCATGGGACGACAATTGAATGTGGAGACGGAGCTGAGCTTAACTCAAACTAAAACTGAACTAAACTGACTGAAAGAGCTCTGTGGCATAAAAAGCCAATAAATTTCAAATGTCGACATTTAAAACGCACACTTTAATTAAAGTCCACTTTTTTCTCTGTCACTCGACAGAGTCTTTCTCTCTTTTCCTCCCTCTCGAGTTTAGTTAGTTAGACTGACTGGGGAGCAGGCAGACAGACAGCAACTGTACAATTGTAGCAACTACCAACTAAACGCCATGACGTGGCGACTGCGGCGGCGGTTAGAGATCGTGCGGAATATGTTTAAGCCACATAAATAAGAGACAAAACAAATCTGAATGCATTTTAGAGCTCGACAAAAAAACAAAAATTTATGTACGGCAAATTGATCGATTGTGACTTGCCAGTTACCTATACATATGTATACCAGAGTATCGAGTATCGATATCTATATCTGCATCATTCATTCATTCGAATAACGAATTATTATTGACAAATTTAATGAGCACAGCGAAATGTGTGTGTGTGTGTGTATGTATGAGTGTGTTTGTGCATTTCACTCGTTGTAGCGGAAATAATGTCAGATTTTTCAGATGATATTTACAGTAGCTCCCCCATCCTCCATTCCCCGTCAGTCTCATTCCAGAAATATAAAGTTACAATAAAACGAAACAAAAAATAATAATAATAAAGGGGCAACAGAAATTGTTTTTAATATTTTTCAGTCATAAAAACTTTTAAAGAAAATCCAAAAAGCTGAAAGCTGATTTCCAAAAAGAGACAAAAACAAAAATTGTTACAGGGGACATACATATGAATAATCTTGACAAAAAATCAGACGACGCGACGTCATAAAGCGTGTTGGAATTTATTATATACTCTATAGCCCATAGGGCCTATAATTGGGTATATACATATTACACAGTTGATCTTAAGTTAATCAAGAGTAAAATTGTAGAAAAGAATTTCTGATCCGCAACACACGAGATCAAACTTTGCCTTAAAATATGGTTTCTTCTTTTGGTCACCAAGTGGCTGGCTTGTTAGGGTATTTATAAGTCATGGTCCCAATTAGGAGTAGGTCAAATTTTCTTTATTCGGTTATGAATATTAAAAGAGAATCTGGAGACAGTCAACACAGCAGCAGCAGCAGCAGCAGCAACTGTCCCTCTGACTGTCATCCGTCATTGCAAAGTTATTTCAAATTTCTCGTTTTAATTGAGACAATAAAATGCCATAAAAACCTGTCATAAAAATGCATAAAATCCGATGATAAAAAAATAAATAAAACAAAACAAAAAAGCAGCAGGAGAAAAACAGTTTTCCAAACAGTTCAGTAAACACACAAAAACTCTCATCCAAAATGAAATGTTAAACAAGAATCTTGTTTGTTTTTACCACGGTGGCATATTGATATTTCATATTTCCAATGAAAATTTTCACTAGATTTTTCTCTTTTTTTGTGTCTGATAAAAATCAAATAGTAATGTGTTTTATTGGTTTCAGTCTCGCTGTTGTTGGCTTCGTTAGCCACAAGTTGGTCAACTGGCCAACGACAGCAACAACAATAACACATTTACCCGGCAAACGAAAACAAGTGTCACATTTGGCCAAGAAGAGATGGCAATGGAAATGGAAATTAAAGAGGGGAGATATGTAAAGAGGCAAAAAGAGAGAGGGACAGAGAGAGGGAGAGAAGAGGGAGGCGGGACAAAAAAAAAAAAAACGGCAGCTAGTCAGTGAGTAACTAAGTAAAGTGTGTAAATATTTGTTTAATTATGCTCATGTTTATGCAAAGCATTCAAAGTGTTTGAAAGATGTTTGGTCTCTGTATGGACGACGGAGAATGGTGGATGGAGATAGAGCTAGTGGAATGTGGATTGTGTGCATGAGGCATTCAACCGAATTGGAGACAACTCTAAATCAAGGTAAAGTCAAGTCAAGTGATTCCAAATGCGAATCAAGATTGGGCTTAAAGCGGTTTTAGTATAGGAAATGAGCTTGGCTATCAAAAGTTGATTTGTGACATTTTTTCTCTGCCCGCCCAACCACTAGAAGAAGTAGGAAAAACGGGAAAGTATCTTTTAGTTAGCTAATCTAAGAAAGTAGAAGAGAAAAAGTGAAATAAAAGCGATCAAAGGACTCAGCTAATTTTAGTTTCTCTTGTTCATAAAATGTAAGAGCCAAATAATCTTTGAAACTCGAACATTATGAAAGTCTTTTTTAGATCTCAATGGATTATAGAGCTTATAAACAAGAAGCAATCTTGAACTTTAAAGGATCTCAAAAGAGGACCACTCTTACTGCTCTTTGTAAACTTAAACATCGTTTTATGTAAAAGTCTTATGAGACTCCAATGTCATTCATCTTAGCCATATTTAGATTCAAGTGCACTTAATATAAGCCTTTCAGTAAGGCCGTTCTTCAAGTATGAGACCAATAAAAGTGAACATTTCGACAGTTGCTAAGAGAATCCCGTTTAAAATTAGTCTTATCCTAAATTTGTAAATCTTTGCTGACGTCTGATTTGAATTTCATTTTAAACAGTTATTTCTGAATAATAAAAAAACATAATTTTGCTAACCATATTCTTTTATTTGTCTTTGACACTGGGTGGATCAAATTTTCTGCAACCATCTATCAATTTCATCGGGTTACGTTAAATTTTCTTGGAATTTGGTGTTTTCTTTTCTTTTCAATAATTAAGATGTCATGCTTGATTTAGGATCTTTTTGTAGAGATAATTTCACTTAAGATTTCGTTGAGCTGACCCACTTTAATGAACATTAATTGAGGCATTCACAAAATATTTTCGATTTGTTTAATTCCCAAGAAAAGCAATTGACACAAAAAGTTTTACTCTATTGGAGACTTACAGGCATACAATAATATCTAATTTTTATTTATTTGTTTGAAAGAGTCATTTTTCGGGTTTTTTTTTTTTCGTTTTTTGCACATTCGAAAATTTCACAACCACAATAAAAGAGAAGAAACACTCCCAAATGAAACCAAATTGTAAGTTTTCATTTCATTTACAGATTTCCCAGAAAAAAAAAGCCATCCTAGCCGGCCAAAAAGCCAACTGCCACCAATTACATATCACAAAGAGGCAGAAACTACAAATGAAATATCACATGGCATTCAATTGAAATGGCCATAATGCCCCCGCCTAACCCTCCTTTTTATACGCCACGCTCCATGCCATCATCTCTTTTGGGTATGTGGTGGTGTAGAGGGGTGTGAAGGGGCTTGTAGTGGTAATAAATGTAGCAACCATTAGAAAACGTTTTGCGCTAATGTGTTACAAATATTTCATATAACGACTGCACTTCAGATTCGAATTCGGCTCTCCAATTCAGTTAGTTGAGCATTTTTCAGGCTCTTTGTGGTCTTTGGTCTCTTCAGTGTTTGAGTCTTCGGTCTTTGGTCTTTGGTCTTCTATGGTCTCAATAGTCGGTGTCGACTATGCGAAAGCACCGTTAATGCTCTCAACATTGTTGTGGTAATATGTTTGGTAAATTACTTGGACATATTTTTGCTACCACTTGCGATGGCGGTGGAGGAGCCGGAGCTGGAGCTGGAGCTAAAGCTGCTGGTTTGGCTACCGACAACTTAACTTCATAGCCATTCGAACCATAAATATGGCCATTATGTATCCCAGACGTTAGCCGTAATTATTCATCTTTGTGGTCGCCTTTTGTTGTCTCTTTTAGTTTGTTATTTTGGTGGGATGGTGGGAGGATGCGTTTTCTGACCCAGTGAATTATCTTTTGGCCAAGACTGTGTGCCATCTGTAAGCATCCATCCATCCATCTATCCATCCATCCATCCATACATAGATCGCCTGCTTTATGTGCCACATCAAATTGTCAGAAAGACTGTTGCTGCTGCTGCTGCAGTTGCTGCTGCTGCCACAAAGCCACAATACATAGCCAAACAATATATCTTGCAACACGAGTCAACTGTCGGTTTTTATTGTCGTCGTTGTCGTTGTCGTCTGCAGAGCAAACATTTCTTTGTTTTCGGCATTTTTGCATTGCAAATTGCAGCAAAAATCGCAGCAGTAGAAAATGTTGCGGGAAAACTCATAAAAAAAAAAACAACAACAACAGGAGGAGAAAAAAAAACTATTGCAGCCTCCAGCCTTTGCTTGGCAGCAGCCTGCGGCCTGCTTTGTGCTTCATTTGAAAGTCAAATAACTTTTGGTCGAAAAAGAAATCAACAGAAAAACCAAAAAAAAAAACAGAAACAACGACAAAAAAAAAACTATTACCCAAATAAGAAACAGTCAAAGTGAACTTCCAAACTCCAAGTGCGTCCCAATGGCCGGATTGAATTGCTGATACCCTTTTACGCCCTAAAACCAAGAAGAAGCACTCAAAGTTCGACTTAATCAGAACGACAAAATTTATTTTGGCATATCAAAACCTCTTCAGGTTAACCTGCTCCTGGTTAGTTCCTTCTTGCATATACCCGCCATTTGCTCTAGGGTAGCCATTAAATCCATTTGACTTACTTTTTTGGAAATACATAAGCCGGCTAGACAAATTATTCCCAAGAGATTAATACAAAAATCGGCGGTTTATCCTTCATGATGAAATGTGGCATACCTTAAACATTTTTAGCTTGTTATAGGGTATGGAAAATTGCCTGCTTTGCATTCAAAGTATTCAAGTTTTCCTTCGAGTTGATTTCAAATGAAAATTACTGGCTAAAAAATAATTTTTACCAAAGTGTTTGCCAAAGCCGACGACGACGACGACGACGACGCCCCATAAATGGAGAGCTTGTACTTAATGCAAAAATGTTTTAATTAATTTACCCCCTCAGGATGGTGTTTTGGCGGGGATAAGTTGAAATAAAATGTGGGGGGAGGAAAAAACAACTTAATAATTCATAAACCAGGCCAACACCACAAAGATAAAGAAAAAGAGAAACAGAAAAATAAAAATTTCAGTGCTTTTTTCTTAGCAAAAATTGTCACGTACATATTTTGGTTACAGGCGGCAATCATTAACGACTTCTTGGGAGAGAGGTACAAACTAACGAGAGGTGGGGATCTATAGATGATAACTATCATTTCAAATGCCATATAGAGGAGTTTGAGTTCTCGGGTCTCTTTTTCTTCAGTTAATTGGCAGCCAACAACATATCAACATCTTTCACTCTATATCGCTCTATCTCTTTTTCTAGTTATCTATCTATCTCGGTTTCGGTTTTTTTTTTGTCATGTGTGTCAATTGGCGGACGCTTCTCGATCCCCAAAAAAAGGAGAAAAAAAATACCTAACCGAACTGAAACGAGTTCATAATGAATGGCCAACAAGGCAAACTCACGTTTTTGTGGTACCCAAACAAACGAATGTATTTTGATTGTTGTTTGACGCATGTCAGCTGGGTCTCCCTCTCTCTATCTCTCTCACTCCCTGTCTCTCTCTCTCTCTCTGTCTCTCTCGTTCGCTGGATCGTTGTGATGTCGATGTTCAGCTGGCGCCACAAAAATGTCAAAAATTGTGCTACACAAAACTTCACATTCGACTCCATTCCGTTTCGTTCCGCTTCGCTCCGGAGCTCTAATCAACCGAAATGAAGTTGTTTCGCTTGTGCGGCACGTGCGTTTGCTTTTCGGATTTAAGCTAGAGTTGGATACTTGTTGTTCTCTCCCTCTCTCACACTCTCTCTCTCTCTCTCTCTCTTTCTTTTTTCTGTCAGTAAGACACGACAACGAAGGCATTGACATGGCCAAAACACAGTTGGGTGCCACCACCCCTTCCCTTACATCACTCTTCACCATCAGAGCTCCTTCTTTGGTTAAAGGTATAGATCGTTCGATCGATCGATCGACCGACCGATCGACTGCATTTGGCGCATGATGTTGAAGCTAAGCTTGCAATTAGTTTGAGATTTGTGATGTATGAAGTATGTGAAATATGCTGATAGATCAGACCGATCAATGCAATGATCGACTCTGATGGGCATACAAAGTGGAGCGTTGTTTTATTTTGCCATCTTAACCATTAACAATTGAAATTAAATTATATTCTTTGCTCTAAACTAAATTCAGAACCGATTTAAGCCTAATTAACATAACAAGTATAAAAAGAAGAGCCAATGCCAATTAAAGGTTTCATAATGCCATAATTCGTAATTAGATCTCTCCATATTTCTCAGTCTCATCGATAGTAAATAGTTTAGTTACAGTTAACAAAGATTTCAATCTTGTTAAGCCGTCTCATTTTCTCTAACTAGTTTGCTGATCTTCATAGATCTTTCAATTCACTTTTAATTGCTCTCTATTTTATCTTTAAATTTCGTTGCAAGTTGACAGCTCCTTCGCTTGGATTGTATCTTATATCAACGATCTCATCTCATGAACTTGAAGTCGAACTCTGAACACGAACTCCATATGCTTCATTAGTTGAACAATTAATTTTTCAGACCATATAAGGACACACATAGGGATGAAGAGATAGAGAGAGAGAGAAGAGGAGGGACGGAGATAGAAAACCCATTGTCATGCCTATTGCTGGATTAGCTAGCCTTTTCACCACTCTATCGACATATGGGCTAAAATTGAGTAATAGGCCCCCCCTCCCTACATTTCTCTTTTCTAGCACTGGCAACTGGGGCCCAGGCAAATTGATTTATTTTATTTTCTATTTTTTATGAACTAACTGAAACTAGACAAATAGTTGAAGCTTGGAAAGTGAGCCACACTTCGTCATCGTTGGCAGTTGGATTAATTTTGAAATATTGCCGGGGCAGTCAACGTCGTTTATGCGCATGTAAAGTAAACGAAACCACTGCTTAGGGGAGGGAGGTAAAGGAGAAGGAGGAGAGCCATTGAAATGGACTAAAGGTGGTGGACTGGAAGGAGAGGGAGACGAGTGGGGTGCAAAGGAAGTGTGGGGTACTGTGGCCAGGGCCACATGTGAGTCGCTGAGAGCTGGCGCTTTGATTTATGATCACAGCACTAATAAAGACAACAAGCTGCAAGCCGCCTTAGAGACCAACCTGAGCTTAAGCTTGGGAGTTGGAAGTTGCCTAGAGTTTTCTATGTCTATGTCTATGTCTAAGACGATGGCAATGGAGTCTCGAGTCTAGGCAGGATGTGCCGCTGGCACATGGCAATCATACTTGCAGATCGACATGAGCATGGATAAACACCAAAATAGCCAGAAGGAAAACAATTTGAGAAAATCTGGTTAAATTATTATTCTATCAATATATGGCAATTATAGTTTTCTGATCTGCAAATTCGTAATAAATACAAATCACACTTTCCTTCATTAACTTTTCTGTGCTTTAATTAGGCTGCTAGCCTCATCATTATCATCATTCTTAACGTCATTAACGTGATCGGTCGGTATCAGTATCAGTATCATGGTTTAGCTGTCTTAGTGACCCAGTTAAAGGACTGGGCCGGCAACTTGTTAGCCAAAACATGTTCTATGAGAGGCGGATGAAAGCCAACAGCCAACAGAAGAAGAAAGAGAAAAAAAAACACAAAACTGGTCGGGTCAACACTTGCCGGCCGACAAGTTGCATCATCATTGTAAAGAAGAGGAATAGCCAGCCTCCGAGGTAGTGCTGAAGTAGTAGGAAAAAAGTAAGGTAAAGACATAAAGGAGGCGAAGGTGGTAGAGAAGAAGGAGAAGGAGGAATCGGTGAAGAAGGAGGTGGAAGGTTCAGTACCAACTATTGTACAACAAGCAAACGCGCGCCTGGCAGCAAATGATGCCATGTTATATATTTTTCCAAGCATATTCGTGCAGCTCAGATTACTGCGGGGCGATAAAAATGACTTGCCAACTTGCACATTTGGCCAAGACCAAGTCCGAGGAGTCTCTCCATCTCGCTGTCGCTGTCTCTGTCTCTGCCTCTGTCTCTATATACAGCTTTATGGTCCAAAGCGAATTTGTGTGTTGCCCGAAAGCAAATATTTAGATAGATTTGACTTTTCATGTTAATGGCGCGCTTTCAGCTGTTCATAATTAATCGGGCGTCCGCATTGAACAAGTTAGGCATTTTTATTTGCCAGCAAAAACTTTGCTGATATAACCAGCAAAACAAAAAAATACCAGAAGACATTTTTATGGCTAATTAAATGCTAAAGAAATTCCATGACTTTGAGCAATTGATGAAGTCCATGAAGAAGATGAAAGAGAAATAAATTCCACACTGAGTTATAACCAATTCCCATTAACCAGATTGAATAGCCAACATGCAATTTCAAATCGCAAACGACTTGTAATAATAATTAGACTAATTTATTATATAATTAATTGAACTCCATTATCGATAACACAATAAACTCTCTTTGGCATGAAAAGAATTAGTCCTGAATGTTTAAGGTGAGTTGTCTTTAGGCCTCAACAACTAGAAAGTTTTTCTTTGTCTAGGCTTGAAAATGGGAATCTAATTGACTCTGCGATTTGTTTTAAAATTTTCCATAATCAACACCTTTCAAAATGAGAGTGGGAAAAAATCGAAATCCAAATCGAAATCAACAATTCGGATCTTGTTCTATGTTAACAACCTTAATCTTTCAGTTTCTCATTAATTTAACTCGCTGTGTTTTTTGTTTTTTTCGACTCGCTCTTTGTGGCGA
Source organism: Drosophila tropicalis (assembly GCF_018151085.1). Lineage (NCBI taxonomy): Eukaryota > Metazoa > Arthropoda > Insecta > Diptera > Drosophilidae > Drosophila > Drosophila tropicalis. The sequence continues at coordinate 2,639,750 of NW_027172929.1, read as the reverse complement.
GCAACATGATTTAGTTTCAACTTGTAACAGCAAACTCATAAATAATATAAAGCAACACCAAAGCAACACAACAACAACTACAACAACAACAACAAACGATACAAATTATTTATGAAATATGCACGCAAACAAAATTTTTAATTAAATTCGTACATGCAAACCGAATTTGGGGGAAAAAACACAAACAACAACAACAAATATAAATGCTGAAAACAGAAACACTAAAATGCATTTTTCTAGACCGGGTCAAATCGATAGAGTCAAGATAAATAAATAAAATTCAAGTGCAAAACAAAAAAAAAACAAAAAAAAACCAAAAAAATTATTTGAGCCTTTGAGTCGCCGCTATGCAGAAATGTTTATTAATATTTTGTCATAATTTTCATTTTGATTTTCATTTTTGCAAGTTTAGTCCGTTTCTTGCACCTTTGTCTATAATATATAGAAATCGGTCGGCGAACGTGAGAAATTATTTGTGCAATCGCAAGGTGTTGTGTTGTGACAAGCAGAAACATTAAATTATGCTCGAGCATAAATCGAAAGATAAATCGCCTCTGATAAATGCCACCGATGCGGGTCAAGTGCAGAGATTTAATTAAACAAAACAAAGCAAACCAACAACAAAAACAAAAACTCTCCTAAATGATCAGGGACGGATCCGACAGTGCCCCGTTACAATGTCATGCGGGAGTCTAGCCCTTGAAGCAGCTCATTGCATTTTACGCCTTCGAAAATTCCCCCTAATTTCCCCAGCACCTTGACTCTTGAGAGTTTTTTTTTTTTTTTTTGTATTTTTGTAATTAACACGATTTAAAGGTTATATAATAACTCATTCAATTCATTATTGTTATTTATTTTGCATATACAAATCGCAAAATTTTAAGTGCCCTTTCAACAAATCATAAATTAACTAAACAACGAAGCTAGATGGCTAAAAACTGATTAAGAGAGGAGGAAAATGGATTCCTTTTCTTAGATTCTGTGATGATTTTAAAATAAATTGGCCCCATTAACTATAGAAATACGGACCTGTAAACCATTTACAAAGAGAGAGGAAAAGATAGATCGTTACTTAGAGGGGGCCAATAGAGAGGAGGGCAGGAGTATTGGGGGATGGAGTGCCAAAGGATGGGGTGTGGGTTAAAGCTATCAGCGCTTTTTTTTTTTTTATCGTTGTCCAAGTTGAGAGCAATTGCAAATTTATTGACACACTCACGCATTAAAATCATTTATGGAACGCATATCAATGGCCAGCAAAGAGTCGAGGCGATGCCGATAAAGCGACCCGATCTGAATTTATTAAAATGCAATTTTCACATTGCCAGGTAGTTTGTATATCTCTAGTTGTCTCTGTGAGTGTGTGTGTGTGTGTGTGCATGTTTGGCGATTTGTTGTACTACACAGAGGTGTTGTTGTTGTTGTTGTTGCTGCAACATCAGCAAGTGGACGGTGCCCAGCCTACAACAGTTTGACTGTGGCAAAGTGTTTGGCGTGGCAATACAATCAATTTTTAATAAATTGTGAAAAATCTTTTTTTCATTTTTATACCCTTGCAAAAAGGGTATATTAATTTTGGTCAGAAGTGTGCAACGCATAGAACGAAGCATCTCCGACCATACAAAGTATATATATTCTTGATCAGCACGACGAGACGAGTTCAACTAGCCATGTCCGTCCGTCCGTCCGTCCGTCCGTCCGTCTGGATCAACGCAAACTCCTCCTAGACCGTAAGAGCTACAGAGCTGAAATTTTGCACGTAGGCTTGTATATACTGCAGGCGTTGTATATCTCGGATTCAGCCGGATCGGACCACTATATCATATAGCTCCCATACAAACCCCAAAGTCACGAACAGTGACTTTTCTCAATAACTTCGTTATTTTCTATGCTATTATCGTGAAACTTAATATTAGAGAGTTTACTACGCCTATAAGCGACTATGCCAAATTTGATCAAGATCGGGTGACTATATCATATAGCTCCCATACAAACGGCCAAGTCACGAACAGTGACTTTCTCAATAACTTCGTTATTTTCTGAGCTATTGTCGTGAAACTTAATATTAGAGAGTTTACTACGCCTATAAGCGACTATGCCGAATTTGATCAAGATCGGGTGACTATATAATATAGCTCCCATACAAACGGCCAAGTCACGAACAGTGACTTTCTCAATACCTTCGTTATTTTCTGAGCTATTGTCGTGAAACTTAATATTAGAGAGTTTACTACGCCTATAAGCGACTATGCCAAATTTGATCAAGATCAGGTGACTATATCATATAGCTCCCATAGGAACGATTGGTCGAAAACAGTGACTTTTGTAAATAACTTCGTTACTTTTAACGCGATTGCTTTTAAATTAAACATTTCTTAATTTAATATATATGTTAATGACTGTGCCGAATTTGATAAAGATCGGGTGACTATATCATATAGCTCCCATAGGAACGATCGGTGGAAAACAGTGACTTCGATCAATATCTTCGTTATTTCCTATGATTGTAGGCCTTTCTTTCTCAAGATTAAGCCTTTTTAGATAAAACGTTCTTCCACATTGATGGCTAAGAGGTAAGGATAGAGTTACCAAAAAAGTTGCAAGGGTATACAAACTTTGACGCGGTCGAAGTTAGCCCCGGCCCTCTGGTTTGTTTTTCCGTTAGTGTTTTTTTTTTTTTTTTCGGTTGTGCGCAAAACGTTTTACATTTTCATATGCAATATATACATTTATATATACATACATGTATACAAATGCTGTTATTGAGCAGATAGTTATTTATTATTAACAAGGAAGTTGATGAAATTCATTAAATAGATAACAACTCAGTTTCAGTTTCCCACACACTGCAATTTGGAATCAGACTTTATTGGGCCACAATCAATTTGCCACCCAGAAAGACTTTCATTCATTAGTGGGCAAATAAAAAAAACGCGAAAAAAAACTGTTGCATTTATGATGCTGTTTACACCAAACGAAATCCATAATGTATCTGTAAACCGCATCTCTACTTCTTAATCCCCTCACCTCTTCTATGCGGCAGCCAAATTGTCTATAAAAATTGCAATTAAGCCCCAACTCGAACGCATATCTAAAAAATGTCGCCGATCGATTCGTTGGAGTTGAAGCTGGAAAAACTGAATTCATCGGAGCCTCAAAGTCTACAATAATTCAGTTTTTGGCTTGAGTTGGCATTTTTTTTTCTTATTTTTCAATTTCTGTTTCGGTTGCAGCTTGTTAAAAATTTACAAAGAGTAACAAGAATATATACAAATTTTTAAAAAAGACTATAAATATACCCTAGAAATGGTGGGAAAAATGTTCTTTGATTCCTTCATCACTTGCCTTCTCAATTGAGGAATTGAAGGAATATTTTGAAACCTATTTAACTTATATGAAATTGAGAAGGACCCCAGTAAGATCCTATCCTAAGATCCATTGAAAAGCTAAATAAAAAATGCAGAAAATACAGGTAAAACTAATTAAAAGAAAAGGCTAGTGGAAACTGAAAACATTTTATGCTCGTAACTATGAAAATATTGAAAAAATATCGAGGTTTAAATGCTAAAATTGAGGTATTAGAAAAATCTTCGCCTGATGGATGTGAACAAGTTATTACAGATATGTATACCCAATTTCATTTGATCGTTACTGAGGGTAGACAAGTCGAAGCTTATTAAAGCTGCGCGCGCGCTTCGTTTATGGCACATGAAAATCATTTAATCGATGGCCATTTACGGATTTTGAGGACTTGACAACGCCTACGCCTCTAATGACAGACACTACGTCTTGTCTTGTCTCGCCTCGTCTCGTCTAGTCTGGTCTGATCTCTTCTCGTCTGGTCGCCTCTGAGCTGTTGGTTTCTTTTTGTTTTTGACAGTAGCAAAAGCCAAGTTATGGGCCACAAATCTGCCGAGACAGACAATTGCCAATTGGAATGGATGGAGCGAGGTAATGTCAGACGATTAAAAATATCATCTTCTAGTCACTATGTCTCACACATGTGTACATGGTAACAATTATCGTCATCACCTTTGCCTTAAATGCTAAATTTCAGGGGGGCAGAGGAGAGTATGGGCGGCATGTAATTGCAATTTGTAATTTGTTGCCTGTTCTTCTGACGTCGAAGACAACTTTATGAATATGCAGCAAGGAGCACAAGAGGGAAATATTGAACGTTAATTAGCCAAGAATAGACTAACAATGATGTTTGCCCCTCCATTTGGGTATGTAATAAAGGGGTGACGGGGCTGGGGGTTGTTTGTTTGATTAATTTATGGTCCACTATGCTAAAATAAAAATGATTGCAATTGTTTATAATCGATTTAAATTAATTGCAAGTTAGCTAACTAATAAATTGATTAATAACCAAATGGGGCAACATGAAGTCAACAAGTAGGCCATACATAAATATAGACCAACTAGCAAGACCTTCTAGCAAACTAGTCCGCTAAGATTGATCAGGAAAGAGATAGATGGATAAATGTATCCCCATATAGATTAAGAAAAAGATAATTAGATGAAGAATCATATTTCTCTCAAAGAATTTACTTTTCCATCTTTCTATCTCTTAATGCTTCCGGGTATCTATGGCCCTATCTATCTATGTATATATCTGCTGCGAAATAATTAGCTACTTAAATGTATCTAAAAGTTATCAAACAAACTTATGCAATTGAAAGTATAAATAATTTCTATGGCATTATCTTTCATTAGATTGAATTCACTGCGCTTGGCATGAAGGATTCTTTTGAAGCATAAAAAAAAATGATCTAACTGCGATTATTTAAACTAATGTTTGTATATTAATCAAACAATATTGCCATATCTGTCTCTACCTCCCTCTCTCTCTCTCTCGTCTCTCTCTGTCTCTCCCTGTTGCGTTTTGCCTCATCTAGTCCTCTATTTGAATAACTCAACAAATGCCAAGTTTTACAAAAAAATATATAAATGTTGATATGCCAATAGTCACATTAATCTCTTAGCTCCCCTCACTCTCACACTAACCACTCCACCCCGAATGTCTCATCGACCGTTTGGTTCTCTACCTCACGCCATAATATTTAAGATGCCAAAGCGTTTTGCGTATTAATCGCCAACAGAGGCAGTAAACTTCGAACGTGACGCCAATCGAGTTGGGTGTTAGTGGCGCCACCTGCCGTCCCGAACCCTCTTTTCGTTCCAATATGTAAGTATCTCTCTATCTATCTCTATCTCCATCCCCCCATCCGTTAACTAACTGTGTTTGTTTAACTGAAACTGAAAGTTGTAAAGATTTGCATTTTGTATATAGAATCCGACTTTTGGTTAAATGCCCCTTTGAATTTATTTCGAGGCTTCCCATTACCATTCCCTCCACCAGATTATATACATACATATATACCATCTAGGCTCCAAATGGAGGACAACGGACAACGGTGTGACTTATGCGGGTGCCACAAGACTTGTTGCTATGAAATGGGCAATTGCAAAGATACAAAAATTATACCAGTTGCAAAGCTTCGACTACAACATTTGCAACATGAATGACTCGTTACGCCTGACCTATGTTTGGCCATTTGTTGTTGTAGTTGATGTTGTTGCTGTTGCTGATGTTGGGCTTTGGTCGGCGCGCCGTCCTCAATTGCCTTGGCTGCTCCACTGTCCACTGTCTTTGTAGCTGTCTCTGTGAGTCGCTCTCTGAATGGCGTCCAATTCGATTATTCTAACATGAATTATAGTTCGTGTTCGTTGAATGGACAATTATGAATTTATCATGTTCAATTTCGAACAGATATTTTGTGCTCTTTTTTTGTTGTTGTTTTTTTTTTTTTGCCGTTGAAATTGCAATGGGTCATATTTTCCAGCTTGATTTGCTGCCGTTTTTCTATATAGTTTTTTCCTTACTTGTGGTTGTTGCAATATTTCGGCATTAGATATGAACTCGTACATAATTAGTTTCTTTTTTTTATGCACATATTTTTTCTTCGCCTTGAAGATTTATTTGTCTTGGTATTGGGTAATCTATATATGGTCTAACAAACTGATTGACAGAAGTTTCTTAGATCTTAAAACGAACTGAAAGTGAATAATTCTTCTAGGAACATAAATATTAACTCTTCTAGAACGGAATTAAATACACGAGTGATTAGTTTATGAAGTGATTAAGTGCTTAAAAGCCTTTTTTAATATTTTTGATTGTGATTCTCAACTTGTTTTAGTTGTGAAATTCTTTTGAAAAATCCTTGGTGGGTCTTAGAATAGTTATATAGTCTTGACCTCGAGACGGCTTATACCCGAAATTTGCTAATTCATAAATAGTATATTATTTTTAACAATTTAACATTTCAATATTAAAATGAAAACTTGTCTTTCGAATAAAACTCGAATTATTGTTTCTTTATTAATCGGTTTGAGTCTTGGAATAAAGAAGCTAAAAAAATCAAATTTATGAATAATTTTTTGAAAAACTTTTCAGCTTGAATCACTTTCTTTATAAAATTCATTTAAATTGTTTTTACGATTATTCATATTTACCCAAAATCCATAGTCAAATAAAACAAATTTAAATGTTATTAAGTTGAGTAATTCAGTGATTCATTTTATGTACAAAAAAACAAAATTACATATAATAATAATAATAAAAAAATGTGTCTTGTGTCTCCTACTTGTTTGCATGTTCAACTTGCATCATTCAAATATTCAAGCAAACACCACATAAACACTTGCCTCCGCTCACCCTCCCCCTCCCTTACTTCGTGTGGTTACTGTAAATCTTTCTTAAGGAAATTGTGCAATAATTTAGCAGAATTTGTTGAGCTCATAAAAATATATAAAATATTTATTGAATTTAAATTAAATAAAGCAAAATGCAAAATGAAAAAAAAAGGCTAAATACATATTTTGCAAGAGTTTCAACTGTGCAACTTGGACTTTGCTTTTCCTTTTTATTTACTTTTTTATTATTAATTTTCCTTTCGTTTTTATATATGTAGATATGTATATGTATATATTTTTTATGATTACATTTTTTGCACTTTGTTTTGTTTCGCTTTTAATGCATATGAGTATTATCGGGTGTCGTAAATTCGTTGAAGGAATTAGTCAGAGTGCGTGATAAATTCACTTTTATTTGTCTTTCGTGTGAGAATGTTTTTCCCCCGAACCCAATCGAAACAGAAACAGAAACAGAAACTGTCTTGAATGTGTTCTTTGTGTGCCGTGTTCGAACTTCGAATGTTGTTGCAAATGTATTTTGCAATTCGTGGATACGAATTTATTGGCCTCTGTGTTTTCTCTCACTCACTCACTCACTCACTCTCTCAACTGGTCATTGACGCCCACGACAATGACCGAGAGACAGTTCCTTCTTCATGTCCCTCTGTCTGTATCCCTCAATGTCAAATTTCACTTTTCTTCATTGGGTAGAGGGAAGGTGGCCCGAAGAGAAAAAGAGAGCAAGTGTTAGCAACCTGTTGAGGCGATTCTTCTGGCTCTGAACTCTGATTATGCAATTATTGCCAATCACTTTTATGCCCGTTTAAATAGAGACTCCCGCCTGGCTCTGACTCTGACTCTGACTCCAACTGGGTCTCAGTCTGGGTCTGGGCCTTTTGTCTACAAAGAAAAGGGAAATTACATAAAAGTGAGCAACTAAATTTTCGATTTCTTGCACGTTTGAAAACACACGAAAGCTTGCCAAGCAAATATTCAGACGCCGAGGCTGGCAAAATCGCCACGAATTGATCGCAAATGAGGGTTAGAGTTCACTCCAGCAGAGCCCCCTCCAGATCGAAAAAAAACAGACACACGGGGCCAACTGACGACTTGAACGATCGCCGGCAACCCAATTCGTGTGCCTTTACCTTTTACCTGTGCCTAGGCCCAGACCAAGACCAAGACGAAAACCTGGGCTTTAATGGCGTTTTCTTTGCATTTATTGTTAGCAAATATTTGTGTTATAATGGCGCAAGGTTTTTTTTTCCCCCGTTTTGGTTGTGTATGCTCGGAGGGGGCTAATGATATGATTGAACTCGTTAGCAGCTCAAAAAATAAAACAAAAAAAAAGAATTTGCAGAGAAGCGTAAATAGAAAAGCTTGTCTAAAATTCACTTAGATCATAAATGGAATACCTATTGAGTAAAAGCAAAAACTTAAAGAAATCAAGAATGAAAATTCTACAAAATATTCACAAAACAATACAAATCTAGTTTACTTGATTGAAAGAAGTTAAAAGTCTTAGCCAAAAGATTAAAAAAAAAAAAAAAAAAACACTGGTTGAGTAGATTGTGAGATATATAGTAAGCGTTTGCACAATAAAGTTTAGTATAATGAATTAATTCTTTGGAGACAATTTCAATATTTTTAACTAAGGAAATAAGCAAAGTTGGTTCTTTCAATAATTGCAAACCAAAGAAGGCAAAATTTGTTAGTAAAAATGTGGAGACAAAATGTCGGAGTGAACAACAAATTCTAGAGACAAATATTAAAGGAAATTGATATTTACATAACTACTTATTTGAAATTTTGTGTAGATTATGTTCAGACAGACAAAGTTCAAGTATACATTTTTATCCATTAAGTTTCTTTTCTAATCTAATAAACAATGCTTTAAGGGAAACACTCGATCACTAAGCTTACTGAAAATCCACTCTAAATTCTAAATACGATTTTGTTGCTTTTCTATTCCAATCAGTAATACCTTCTCCAGCACTCGGAGTGACAGGAACAGCAGTTTCTGATTAGTTTTGAGCACAGGCCATTGACAAATATATGCAAAAAGACACTTTGACCATGCTTACACAATTAGCCATTTTGTAGCCAGCAACATTTTTGTCACTCGGCCTCAGTTTGGCAGCAGCAGCAGCTTGCATGTGTAGCAACAATGTTTGTCAGCAGCAGCAGTACACACACACACACACACACCACACACAACAATTGTTGTTAGTTTTGTTAGTGTTGTTGCGCCATGCAAAATCCAATTGGAATTTATGCAAATGATCGTCAGGCAATGCGTTGACAATATGTCACATGCACATGTCACTTAGCCCAGACCAACACACATACACACACACACATGCACACATACACAAATGAAACAAAACACAATTTGAATCGAATCGATAGGATAGATTGATTTTTATATGCCCAAAGCACCCGCACGTTCTGAACTCGAACTCCAACTTCAACTTCAAGCGAGTGTTTGACCTCAAAAAGCAAAATAAAAAAAAAATTTTAAGATATTTTGTATTTTTAAATACCCTTTTTAAATATGAATATCATTTTGTTAACGTAAGAATTTAGAGTGTATGGCTAAGACCTTATTCGAGACTATAAATGTAATTAGATAATGTTGAATTCAACTTGGGAATCAAATTCTAAAGATTTTAAGGATTTGAGCTGCAGTAAGGACTATATTGAAAATGCAATGTTACCAGATTGCAAAAATCTATGAGGTTTTTTAATGTCAAAGATTTATATTGAGTTCATTCATTTGGTTTGCTAATATCTCATTTTACTTGGAAACAATTAGCATATGAAAATCCTTAAGCAATTTTCAATTCTTAGCTCCATGATTTAAAGTGAATCGCTTAGAGAATAACTTTTGAAGCAATGTTGTCACATTTTTTGAAAGGAAACTGGTAAATTTTCTTAGGGAAAAGAGTATATGAACTTCGTTCAGTTAAAACATGGTCACATACTTATTTTCCGCACATTTTTCTTGATTTTCTATTGGCCTGGCTGGCTGGTTGAGTGGCTGGCTGGCTGATGGCTGATTGCTGACTAATGCCCAATTGTTGTTGCTGTAGTTTTTGATTTTATTGTTGCTGTTGTTGCAATTGATTAATTGTCAAATTGTTGAAATGAGTGCAAAGACTTGTTCGCTTGTCGCCTCGCGTAAATCATTTTTGCTTCCCCTGAAATCTATTCTCGATGGCCACCATCACCTAGCCTCTAATGAAGTTGTTCTTCATGCGTCTCCCTAAAACCCACAACTTGCCGTTTACCCTCACTTCTACTTCAGCATTGCCGTCCTTCATCTGCACTCCTCTGGCTCCGTCTCCTACTTATCCTTTACACGCGCGTGCGTGCTGTCTGCTTGGATGATTGCAATCGACCAACAAAAAGAAAAAAAAGCAAAAAATTAAAAAAGGAGGCAAATACCACAGACTCTGACTCTGACTCTGACTCCGCCGACTCCAACTCACTCAGTTTCGAGTGATTTATAGGCAACCGCAATCAGGCAAATGCGATATCCAGCGCCAGTGTTAGATTTGATATATTATATGTTTTGGGGGCACGCGCAGGATGTTGCCTCTTGTTGCTGTTGTTGCGTTTTTGTTTTTTGGGGGGAACCATGCCAACAATTAACGCATGCGTGCCAAATACACAGATAAGCCATCAATGTAGGTTTCCAACCAACGCAAATCCCTGGCTTCCCGACTCCATGACTCCAAAATTCATACAAAAAGCAAACGCATTGACTAAAGTCAAGTCAATTGTGGTTAAAAGAATTAGAATAGACAGACACACACACAGAAATTTCTTCTAATTTCTTTTCCCACCATATAATTATCAAATTGTTATCATATTATCGAACTAATATTTACCCAAATACATGTCCTCTTAATTAAAACACTTGAAATCAAAGCTAAAGCTTCTTTCATTCAGGCTTTTGATTTACTTTATCATATTTATATTTGAGGACTTACCTTATTTTAGTGATAAACTCATTAAATTGTTGAATCACTCTGCAAAACAAACAAAAGGAATAAGAGTTTAGGAATTGAAATCACATTGAAATGAAGTGAAGGGGGAATTTCTATCTTTTACTGGTATTAACTATGGTTATGATTTATTATATGTATATGTATCTTTGTAGTTAACTGAGTGTGTGTAATGAATATTGCAAAGTTCATGGATCTATAATGGTTTATATTAAATTTCATTAAATTATGACTGCTGATGACCCCGTAAGTTGACTCTGCCAAAGACTCCAACAGCAACAGCAGCAGCAGCAGCAGGAATAGCAGTAGATAAAATAGAAGAAGCTGCAATTTTGTGTGCTTATTTTTTGGCCATGTTGCATGTTGGTCATGTTGCAAATAAATTGGTGGTATTTATGGCTTTTCAGCATGTAGTCGTAAGTGTGTTTGAATCATTTCAATTGCCATTGCCGAAACGTGACCAATTTGGTTTATTTACACGTATTGAACATAAATTGCATTTATTTAGTGGAAATTTTTTATTTATCTGACTTTCGCTTTTCCCATAGCCCTTGTCTTCTCTTTCTCGTATGCCTTCTGTCTCTATCTGTCTGTATGTCTTCCTGGTATATTTTCATCTTATGCCGCCCAAATTGTAAATTAAGCCATTAACATGCCGCAAAAGGAAACACGCACTTAAAACCCAAACAAACTACAGCTAACTTGGGTGCTAAAGCCAATTTTATGTCTTCATCTAAATTGGAGCTGCTGGTGCCTCCTCTCACTTACTCAGTCTCTCTCTCTCTCTCTCGCTCTGTGGATATACAAATGTTGCGTAAGCATGTTGCGGGCCAATTGAGTTGGCAACAAATTACGATCGAGAGCCAACCTTCTATGGAAGGCTCTACACACACGTGCGGCATAATGCTAAAACAGAGCAGGGACACAAACACACACATATACATACATACTTACACACACATATGTACATATATACAGAAATTTGCATTTTAAGTGAATTCTCTTCATTTGTATTTAGGTTTCCTTTTTCCTTCGATATATAGGTATACTTTTTATATACGTTTTTTTTTTCTATTTGTAGTTTACACGTGCCAATTAGCCAAAGCAATTTGGCCAAATTGCAATGTGTTGTTAGCTGTTGGCGTTGACGTTCGAATTGAAGTTTATGAAGTTGTTGCAAATACTAGACGACAACAACAACAACAACATCGATGACGACGACGACGACGACGATTTCATGGACCAAATGGAAATTCTTCTTCCACCTAGGAATTTCAATTAGATTTAAGTACATAAAAAGTGCTTTACTTTGTTTGAAAAACTGTTAACTTCTCAGTCATCGGTCTAAGTAAAATATAGCCTAATGATTTATTTAGTCATAGCTTTAGCACTTCTCTTGTTCGCAATTTCTTATAATCCAATTTCATAATCCCACTCAATTGAACCCAAACTAAACAATTTGTTGACCTCATTCCATAAATATGAATTTATATGCAGCATAAAATAATTATGCAACTTTCAAACTAATATCGCTTAAAATCAATAAACTTTTATGCACGAACATTATTTTGTATTTCAATATATATATATATATCTATCTATCTAGGTTTTTTTTCTTCTTTTTTTATGCAATTTGCACCCGAAACCAAAGGAACAGCAGCAACAAAAGTTTACATTAAGCCACAGCCACCCACTGCAGCCAATGGCTGGCTGGCTGGTGGTGGTGGTGGGTTCAGTGGGTCAGCAGCGTCACGTTCGAGACACTCTGGTCCGAAGGAACCAGTTGGCAGTTAACCAAAGCCTTCGTCTTCGTCTACGTTTTTGCCTTTTGCTTCTTTTTCCTATTTGCTGGCCTCTCGCACCAATTTCAGTTTCGTTTGCAATTTTACTCTCGATATCTCTCCTCTCCCCCGACACCATTACTTCTCTACCATTGAGAGTTTTCAGGCTTTTGGGGTTTTCTTTTTGGTATTGGAGTTTTTCATCAATCGAAGAGTTTGCATATCTTTGGCAATCAATCATTAGACGCAATCATTGGCCACATTAACTCGGCACTTTTGGTCGCCAGTTGCGATATTGAAAACTAATGCGACGCCCACTGGACACTCGACATCTCGTTAGCGGGATTAGCAATTACCCAAAAGTCAGACCAACAACAACAACAGCAAGAAGAGGGGATGAGAGGTTGTGTGCGGAGAGGAGAGCTAAATTGTCAGTCATTTTGTCAGGCGCTTAATTGCAGCTGGCAATTGGACAAAATCAAATGAAAACTTGCCCATAAAAATGGCAACTGGTAGCCAAAGCCAAACAATGACACTGAAACGTCGACGTCAACGTTGACGTCGCTGTTTTATTTTATTTTTTTTTTTTTGTCCGTAGACTGGTGGCTGCAGAATGGAGCGAATGAGTCAGGCTTTTGTTGATTTCAGGAAGCCAAGAAACCTATCAGCAAACATGACAACAAAACTAGCAACAAATCCACTATTGACCAAGGCACAGTGGTCTAAAAATATCCATAAAATTTGCAAACAATATAGAAAACAAATTTAAAAACTAAAGACAATTTGTTTCTTAAATTTTATAAAAAGAATTTGTAAGAAATGATTTCTTTGAGGGTTCGTTAGTGTTTTTCTTCAAGTTGCAGTTACTAATATTTAGTTTAAGGAAAACTCAAGCATGTCTGGGACACGGTGCACTGAATGTTTCACACAAAAATCCTTGACATAATGACCCCTTTTAGCGCATGGCTAAGATAACAATGGAGACCGCAGTCGACCAGCTGGACTATGGATTGCCCCGAAAATGCCAAGACAAGCGGAGGCTTGGATACAGCCAGACAATGACGTCTAATTAGTTGAACTAAGCCCAAGCCAAGCCAGATGCTGCAACAGCAAGCACACACAACACACAGCGCACATAGCACACACGTGCATGAGCAACTTTAACTGCAACTGCAACCGAGAGGAGCAACAGCAGCAGCAGCAGCAGAGTCAGGAGTCTCTTGTTTGGCTACCGTTGGCAACATTGCTGCATGTTGCTGCTCATGTGGCTGCCGCAAAATGTAATTCAATCATTGATCCCGACTTTAAGCTATTATGAGACGAAGAACAGAGGGTACTGCTAACAGGCAGTAACATGGAAGCGATGGCAGCAGCAACTTACACAACCGACATATGAACTGTGGATATGGCCGAGGTTGAGGATGAGGATAGAGAAATAGAGAGAGAGAGAGAGAGAGAGAGAAAGATTGTTTGGTTGGTAGCTTGTGAGAAGCATTGGAGACGCACGTTGCTCACCTCTATAAGGTCAGCATCCAATTTACAGCAGAGCCAACAATGAGATGTGGCCAAAGCGCAAAATGTGAAGACAGGTTGCCCATGGCATTTGAAAGGGGTGAATCTGATAAAAGCAAAAGTGGTCAAGACTTGACCCTTTATAAAGAATTTAGCCTAGATTTTAATTAATCTAATTATTGTCATATGATTTTGGCATGACAAAATCCTATCCTTTTCAAGTTCATAATCCTGATTGAACTTGAACTTGGCATAAATTATATTTAAATCGTGAAAGTGTAAGCATCTAGAACACTCTTTCAAGTTTCAACTTTGATTAATCCCCTCAACTAGTTAAGTTTTATATTATTTGGCTCATGTTGGTGTAAAAGTCAAGACATTCTCATCAAGTCAGGCATGGAAATTCTAGACTATCGTTTGTGGCTGAGGATTATTTTCTAATTTGATACATCCTCTCTACATTTGTAATTTATATATTTTTTATTTATTTTTTTTTTTGCGACCCACTTTGTTGAGGTAAATCCGAGGTATCTACTAACTAGTTAGCAGCTCTCTCATGTCCTCCTCCTGCCACATTTAACCATGTTAAGTGCCTGTCTCCTGACTACACACTTTTCGCTTTTTCCTCAGACTACTCTGGCGTTAGTTTTAGTAATTTTTTTCTCTCTATCCTTCTCTCTGTTGCTGTTGCTTTTTGCTTATTAGCCAAGAATTTGGGTGAGATAAAAGTAAGATAGCCAAGTGTAAGTGTAGATGTAAAGCGTGTTGCCATTTTGCTTATTAGAATTGTTAAATTATGGCAGGCATTTTATATCGGGAACGAGGCTGGCTATAATCGTACCTATAAGTAAGTAAGTACCTACCAGCAACAAGTAACGACAACAACAACAACAACAAAAAGCAGCCAGTCTCTCAGTCTCAGTCCCAGTCTTTCAAAGTCCACCCACACAATGCGGACTGAGAAAATGAAAAATGTTCATTAGATTTGCAATGGTTTTCAGTGGAACATGTAATAAGTTTTTCACTGCCAATTTCAAGACTCAATCCATTGGCTTAATCAAACGTTTTGTCTATTGCCATGGTACAACAAGCTTTCTTCACCTTCCTCAGTTAGATATTAGAGTATTTATATAGTCGTTATGCCTCCTGGGCCTTTGTTATTCTCACAGTTGTAACCGAAAAAAAAAAAAACGTAGCCAAAGACAATGATTATGTGTCAATATGCAAAAGGCGATTTACACGCAAGTTAAAGCAACTAAATTGTATAATAAAAAACATTTTATTATTGAGGCAAGTGAGGGGTTTGGTTCGGCAAAGAGCTTGAGGCAGCCGCCGGCCAAACAAATTGAGTGCCATGAAGGCAATAAATGGCAGCAGCAGCAGCAGCAACAGCAGCAGCAGCAGCCGCAACCGCAATCGGGGCCCCGGATTCAGGTTCTAAAAAAATAAAGAAACAAAAAACGCACCTTAGTTGCAACTGCATTGGCAACGCACACAATGAGAGGGCAAAGAAGTAATTGGGAGTAGGAGAGGAGTGCAGCTTGCTGTGGTAAGGGGTGGTGCAGCGGCATGGTAAGAGGCAGGCAGATAGGTAGGCTGCATAGGTAGGTGGGCAGGTGGGCACGGAAGGAGGCTCAAACTGCGGTCAATGAGTCACACACACAACACATGAAAGATGGAGAACATTGAGACATTGAGGGAGACGTAGACTGTGGGCTGGCCAGAATATTTCTAGGCAAAATGTCTAAAAGAACTGCGCAAAACAATTGTCAAAGTCTTTGGCTGATGCTGATGTTTGGAACGTTTTATGGGTCAACGTGGCGTATAATTAATACACTTGGGCAACTTCCATTTGCCATTAGCAATTGCAGCAATCATAATGATGATGTTGCTAATTAATATTGTTTTCTGCCTTTATTTTTCTTTTTTGGTTTTTGTTTTTTCTTCTCATTGTTTCTTGGTGTTTGTGTTGGTGTTGATGTTGAAGTTGTTGTTGTTTTTGCTGGTCCGTTGATAATTGTCATAACCTTGCCATCATTTCCTGACATTGATCGATTTGGCAAAGCGTCGCCGTTGCCTTTTGTCAGAAAATTTTCGCTCATTGTCTTGACGGCGTGTTTTTGTTTCAGCTTTTTTCTCCTTTTTTTCCTCTCCATTGCTGGTTTTTTGTTGAAAATTTATGCATATAATTGAATTTTATTCAATTTTTTTGTGTATTTTTTTCGTTGTGGAAGTCATGCAGAGAGTCAGTGAAGTAAAGAGAGCAATGTGAGAAAGAAAGATACAATTGCTGACCTGATTGACGAATTTTCAATTTTCGATATAAAAGTCGTACCGAAATCCCTGAACCAGTTAACATTTCTGTCATAAAATTGGGTCAACAGTTTACGAAATTTCTTTCTGTTTTCTTAATAGAAAAGGGGGGAGGGAGAGGTCAAGTGTTTTACAGTTGATCTTTGAAATGCTTTCAAAGTCCTTAAGAAAATCTTTGACGATTTTTTGTTTAACCATTCATTAGGCATCCTCTATATGGAGTTTGTTTATTCTTAGTGGAATAAACTCTATTCTTCTAGAGCAGTTGCATCAGCTGACTAATGTTTAATCATTTGCTATGACTTTTATTATTCGATTTGAAAATTCACTATGTTTAATGGTTTATGGGAGACACACACACAAACACACACACACACATACACACAATTGCTGCTAACAATATTTAAGTATCAACATTTTGGCACCCACTCGCTGGTCACAAATTCCCATGGCTCTCAACCGAGTATGACACTTCTGCAATATATGTACATGCAAGTGTCTATATATTTATGCGAGTGTGTGTGTGTGGAGCGCCTTCCTCGGCTTCCGCTACGAGGCCTGACCAAATTTGGCAATGGAAAAGAAAAAAAACCATTACTTGATGGTTACTGCTGATGGCAGTTGATGATGGCGCCCGCGCATGCGTGGAACTGTTTGGGCTGCTGCTGGCTGCACTGCATCATAGTCATCATCATCATCATCATCATCGTCGTCATCGTCATTATGATCATCATTTATTTTATTTTAATTGTGAATTCGGTTGACTTGGTCCGTCTGAACACATTGTGCATGTTGGCTTTGCAGATTACAACAATCAAATAAATAAAAACTCTTGGTCGTTCTTTTTTTTTTTTGGCTTTTTGGTTGGGCTTCTTTTCCCCCCCTTCTATCGTATTTATGTATTTATGATCTTTTTTTTTTTTTTTGGTGAACAAAATCTTTAATGAATCTTTGTGCAACGTTGATGTTGTTGTTTGCTGTTGCTGCTGCTAGTGTTGCTGCGTGTGGGCCTCCAAATCGTTTTTATTATTGTGCATGTCGTGTAATTTAATTTATGAATTTTAAATGTAGAAAACAAGCCTCCAGCTTGTGGATAGCAGCATCGCAGGGGCGGGGACAGAGCAGAGGGGAATTGTCTTGCAACTTCTCCTTTTGTTGTTGTTGTTGTACTTCTTTGGCTGCATCATTTTCTAATGCTGACAAATGGGATTTGGATTTATGACTTTTGACAAACAAATAAATTTTCAAATAAAAAAAAATCCCCCCCGCGACAACAACAACAACACAGATAGATAGATATAAATAAAATGATTACCATCTTGTTGCTTGTATATATGTATGTAGGTGTTGCACATTGCTCGTTTCTGTTGTTCTGATTGAAGATGTTGCAAAATTTTGACCTCGAGAGATAAAATGGCATCATAAAAAATGTTCAATTCCAAAGTTCAATAGTTTTTAAAATTTAAGCGATTTAATTCCCCAATTTAAAGGAATCACATCTAGGTTATTGAAAAGGGAATTTTCTTACAATTCGAGAAGTATTTCTTAAAAACCTCTTTCCTTCCGTGATCCTCTGCTGGATTCTAAGAGCAAGGAAACTGAAATTCCCTGACATGATTTTCTTATGCAAATTTTAGGTAGACAATTCAATTTGTTGAAGGGAAATAATAAGTATGAGTCATGGCTCTTTTGATGCCTTCAGCTCTTCCCAAGCCATTGACATTTTAATATCCAACTACTAGATAGATAGATTTCTATATAAATGTGAATACATATATATATGTATGTATGTATATAAACCAAACCTAATTGGCTCAAAATCCAAAGCCAAAGCCAAACCTAATGAACCCGCAAGCCCAAAACGCCAACACCAAACAAGCCAAAACTATGTAAATCGATTTGTCGATTTGTCATACGGGGCAGACCAAACTTGAAATCAAAGACCCACTGCAAACTGTGTGTCGTTGCTGCTGTTACCGCTGCCATCATCATCATCATCATCGTTGTCGTCGTCATTATTATCATCTTCTTGTTGCTTCTTTGTTTGAGAGTGTGTGAGGAGCACTCTTGCTTTTGTTGAACTGAACTCTTCGTCGTCGGTTGGCTTACCGACACGCTTGTAGGTCGTCAAAGGTCCTGCCGTGAATTGTCATTGTCGTGAGTTGCATAATGCCGCAACAAAATCGACACAAGCGACACAACAATGCAAACGGGCAAACAGTAATAGCGAACAGCAACAAAACATTAACAGCAGCAACACTTAAAACCGACAGCAATTCTTGATTTCGGCTCATTCCTTTTGGTTTAGTGGCAAACAAGCCAATTTCAAAGCAATTTTCAAGCATCAGCCGTAAATCAAATAACACACAACTTCAGCAACAACATTTCAACACCTTCGCTAAGACCTTGACTCTTTTTCTTCTTTTATATGTATAGAAATCGAAATCGAAATCAGTAGCCAAGAAAACAGCAGAGTGAGTCTGCTAATTTAGCTCATTTTGTTTTTTTTTAAGTAATTTGTACCTACTACCTACTATTGCCATGCCCCCTTTTCTTGTCCCCTCTTCACCGCCAGCCACTTCTTTCACCATTGTATCTTAAAGTGCAAATTTTAATGCCTGCGCTCTGCGCTCCAGCAAGATTCTATTTACGTGCCTTAAGCTCTCTGCAATATAATTAAGTTTCCGAGTTAAAGTTTTGGCTTAGACCTTGGCTTGTGTGCGATTTTGATAAAATTGACCGAACGAGCAAACCAACAAAAACAAGGAATAAACAGCTAAAAGACAGCAACCCATTGCCATTGACTGGTAGCTGATTTTGTCTGTCAGAGAGACCAAATTAAAATTCAAAACTCGTGACTTATTTAATTATAATGAGTTTAGATTAGAACGTTTTTTTTTTTTTTTGTTTTCGTTTTTGTTTTTAACGGGAGTCGGCAAATGGCACACAAAAGCCGAACGAACAGAACAAGCGATTGAGGGGAGGGGGAAAGAAACTTTTTGGGGGCATGGACTTTTTGTGTTTTGTGTTTGACTCAAGTAACTTGTATGTGACTTCAACTTGGAAGTTGGCATGGATAAAGATCACTCTAGCCATCAAAGTAAACTGAAACAGTTCAATCTTTGATAAAAATGATTGCCCAAGGATCAAGTCAAACCCAACTCAACCCAAGGGTTTGCAACACATTAAAATTATTAATAAAGCAAATCGTTTATCTATGACTTATGAAGTTGATAAATATGAAAAGTCCTTATTTTGAAAATTCTTCAATTGACTACCATAGGATCTTTTTTGTTTTATTTGTGATTTGATTGGAATATTAATTTGGGGTGAAATCCTTTTAAGTTTTCAACATCCATAAAACCTAAAAGATCATTTGCTAAGAATACTTTCTATATTCGTAACGTAATCGATATTCTATATTGATTAATAAACCCCATCACTTATGATTGTGATTGAGCATTTGGACTCTCTGTTTGGTCTATTGGGGAAAGGGGCGTAAGCCTGGCAGCTGGTTAAACCGTTTTGAGTGTGCTCGACTTTAGCCGACATGTTGACCATGTCCAAAGTGTCTGAAATGTCTGCTGCCCTATTAAGATCATGGCATTTGAAATGATTTATATAATTTGTTGGCATTGTTTTTCATTTCATTTTTTTTTCTACCTATAGCTTTTGTATTTACTTTTTGTTAACGATTGCAGGCTTGAGATATGTCCCCCATGCAATCATATACATACATATATCTATATAGATTTGTTTTGTTTGTGTGTTAAGACCATTGTCCAGAGAGCTCGGCTCTTGTCAACAGCAATTTGACATTTTTCTTGTCACTTTTTGGTGTGCTTGACATTTTACACACAACATAAATTAAACAATTTTCTACAAAAAATAATCGTAAACAAAAACAAAAGAATCAACTATGTACAATGTACAATACACATACATACATTTATATTTATAGTGACGCCTAACAAGCTGGCAAAATAATTAAATAAATATATAAATAATTAAATAAGAAAAAGATCGAAAGAGAGAGAGAGAGACAAAGTGGATGAGGGCGAATGAAGGGGATCAATTAGCAATTGTACAAATTGAGTTTAATTAAAGAAATTCCTGGCATTTAAAACATTGAATAATTGCAACAATGTTTCTATTACTCTCCCCCTTCTCTATCTGCTTTATCCCTCCCCCCCTTTACCCTCTCACCCAATTAACAATCATTTGAACAATTTTTCCATCAAGACAATTAAAAATCAGTTTTGGCTGCTCCACAGCCTGCGGCTCAGCTTGGCAGCTCGGCAGCTCAGCAGCTCGATTCGGGCTCATACTGAAATGCCTTAATAAAATGTTAATAACTTAATCAATATGCCATAAATATAGAAGCAACAACAAAGACAAAGAAGGACTACGTCAAGGGGGCGGCTGCTGCTGCTGCTGCAACACTTTTATATGCGAACATAAGAAACAACAGCTAAAGAAAAAAAACAAAAAAAAAAAAAAAGGAAAAATTATAAAAATAAATTCTTAAAACTTGTTTGCTGCATGCGAGATTACGTCGACAATCGACGACGATCGACGACCGCGTCCGCATGAATTTCAAAATCATCGATACAGCTGTGACGAATCTTGAAAATCCCCTCACCCCACCGAAGAGGGTGGCGTGAGGCATGGGCATGATCTAGAGCTATACAATTACGAAGCTGGCCAAGTCTGCAAAACGCTTTTCACTTTTCAATAGCTCGATGGTTTGGTTCATTCGCTTGCCGGCTGACTTGCTGGCTGGCTGGCTGGTTGGTTGGTTGGTGCCACACACTAATTTGACAGGCGGGCAAGCAATGGCAATCACTCCTCCAGAGAGTTGCGGACTCTGTCGAACCACTGACAAAGTGTCGTGGCATGGCCATAATATGTATGTATGTATAGGTATGTATGTATGTACAAACAAACTACATACTATATATGCGAGTATATTGATATGGCCAACATAAATTGATAATGCAGAGCAGTAGAAGTCGAAGTCAAAGAGATGACAGTGGCTAGCCATAATATCAAGAGTTTTTACAGTGGTCTACCATTCACCTGAACGAAATGGGCTAAAAACATCCTTAGGACTATGTAGACAATAGAACACGATTGAATCAAATTTATAAATCTTATCCAATGACAAATTTTTAGAGAACTCTTAAAAAACAGAGAAAAGATTGTTCTCTCAGACATTGAATTGCTGATGAAACAAAAGATGATTAAATTTGCCATTTGGTTTCTCTAACTTCTAAGGCATTTTGCAACACTGATTTCTATTAAAGACTTATGGGCTTAATACAACGAAATGTTAATATGTTATTCAATCGAATGTTTTTATTAAAATATTTAACAAAATTTGTGTAATAAAATCGTGTTCGCTTAACTAAAATATCATTCTTTTTTTAATAATAAAGGAATAAAGTACTAATAAGATAATGGAAAATATAATGCATTTACACATTTAAGTACTATATCTTTTAATCCACTTTGATGGCTGCTTATCTATTGAATATATTGGCCAAATGATCAGTGATCTGTTTGAATGGAATTATGATTGATCAGTCGATTGTTTGTCAACCACTGTAAATAACTCTATGCACCACTCTCCATCCGCACTTTTTGTGTGACAAAGTCAGCCTCAGCCACAAACATACATACATATACATAAATGTATGTATGTGTGTATAACTCTAAGCTCTTGTCGTCTCGTCTCTTTGGCCTAAAAGGTAGACAGCTATCGATCAGCTGCACAGTTGGCAGGCAGCTCTGGCAAGCTCAGCGGGCTTAATAATAAAAGCCCGCCACTTAGCCCCGCCAGTTGACTTTAATTTATGCAGTGCGCTTGAGGCTTCATGACTCTGGCTTGAATACTTCCCATCCCCTTCCTTTATATCAACTCAACTGGCTTACCGAATGGAGCTAACCACCGCCCCCCTCTCTCTTTCTCTCTCTCTCTCTCTATCTATTTGTCTCTGTCTCTCTCCCTCCTTGATCTGTAAATGCGGCTTAAGCTTTTTGCGTTTTGAGATGCGTGCCAGCGATAAAAGTAATTTGCTTGATTTAATTTTAGTCGGCAGCACACGAGACAGCCACCTAACACCCCCGCCAACCCTCTACCACAAACTCCTTTCCCCCCTCCGTCAAAAAACAAAAAATGAAAAAAAAACCTACCTGCCTGCCTGCCTACCTACCACTTGATGGTAGTAGCATCCTGTTTGTCAGCCTCAGATTTAAGTCGATTTTTTTTCTCCCTCTCCATTTTTCTCTCTCATCTAACTATCTGGGTTTTTAGTTTTTAATTAGGCAAGCACTACAAATTTTTAGCAAAGTTTCATGTTGCAAAATGTTTTGCGACTCATGTAAGTGGCAAATGGCTAAGACCCCGAAAAAAAAGCGACACCATACAACACAAGGAGGCCAGCAGGCACAGGCGCAGGTAACTAGGTACAGTCAGCAGTCTAAAGTGGCTAATTGTGTTATAGCATAATTTACACGTTGTGTTTTCGGTTGCCAGTTACAAGGCGCTGGACATGTGCCACAAAGCAGCAGCGGCAGCAACCACTTCAAATATTTTGTTGGCAGTAACCAAGTGAATTTCAGCTAGTACAACAAACAAGCCACTAAGCCTCCCACCCACAGTAAATGTGAGTTTTAAAAGTCACAGAATGTTCCATAATCAAAAAGGAGATGAGAATTTCAAAGAATAGAGGAAAAGATTTCTAGGATTGAATTGAAGGTCCTTTCATACTAAGTTTGTCTATATTTGTTTATACCCATCACTACCACGATCAAAGACCATTTCTGAGGTTAACTTAAACTTTTATAACATCAGAAATAACCGATTTGGTGAGATCCTGATACAATCTGTCCTAGTAGCCAAAATGTCAAAGTCTTAACAAATATGTAAATAAAAACCTTAACAATATACTAAATTTCTCGTCTAAGCACTTAATTTCTAAAGAGCATAATATTATATCTAAAATCTTTGAAGAATTCCAAATGGATTCAAAAAACTGATTGTGAGTTAATAAAATTTGAAGTAGATATCTGTTTGTAAGTCTCTAAAGTCTTTTTTAACAAAAGGTGACTTAAAATTGTCTTTCTTTCTCTATCTCTGCATCTCGCATTCTCTACATTTTGCATTGTTTCAAACTGAAATTTCATTAACTCTATCAATATCTATCCACTTCATTCGTATTGTATAGCAAACATATTGACCCAGTGTTTAAACTGATGTCTTCATACATGTGTGTATATTGTCGTCTGTTGTTGTCTGATGGGACTCCAGTAGCTTTTGTCATACAATTGAAAGGGTCTCTGTTGCTGTCTCTGTTTTCGTGTGCTTAGAGCGTGGGAATTGAAGCGCTATCTCAGTATGCTGAGTGTGTCTGGCCATCCGACGTCTCACAGCTGTGCCATTTGATTAAACGCCTCGTTTTATTTCAATATTTAATATGTGAAATTATTGACAGTCGATTGGGCAATGCAAACAGATACACTCAGGAGACTCCGGAGACAGAGATACACACACACACACACACACTTGAATGGCATTCAACAGTTAGAGATATCTGAACTGAACTGAATTGAACTGAGCTGAGCTGAGCTGCGGTCAATATCAAAATTCAAATATCAATATTTACGCAGCAATTATGCAAATTAAGTTCAGACTGTTCAGTTTCGGAATGGAATGGCTGTGGCTATGATGAAATGACTTTGGCATCCATCTCAGTGGACAACTTTTCTCAGAGCTTACCTGTGTGTGTGTGTGTATTTCTTATCTCTCAGATAGATTGCACTTTTAAAATGACATTCATTTTAATTGTTCTAATTACATGGCCGTATTCACATACATAAATTTTACATGTGTACATACTTTGTGTGTTGATATCTGTATCATTTATATATTTTTTCGTAATTGCTCGTGGGAAAATGCGTAAAGCCAAAAACCAAATTTGCTTATGTACATACATACATACATATATAGTATTAGTTACTATTTATTTATTTTTTGTCTGTTGGCGGCACACGCACAGCTTGACACCTGCATTATAGTGGCGCCGTCGAGTCGTAGGTAAGACTAACAGAAGAAAAAAAAATATCAGCGGGACTTTAATGCAATCTAACAATAAGTTTCTATTTAGCCTAAAGCCTTCTCCTTTCTGGCTGGCTGGATGGCTGGCTGGCTGGCTGGCCTTTTGTTTTCAATTGACTTCCCGCAGTCATTGCTTAAATGTCATCCCAGTTGTTATTACTGTTGTAATTATAATTTGTATGATTTAACTACTTAAACAGTCAATTTGTCAGTTAAGTCACTATAAATAGACTCACTGCTGTGTCTGACTCGAAGACGTAAGAATCCATTTGCTTATTGGTGCTTCAATTTGAAATTCTAAAATGGTTAATGCTCCTGGTCTAATAGTATTCAAAAAGTTTAGGTGAAGAAAAACTTAATGTCACCAACTTTAGGTCTACTAAACGGATTAAAAAGCAATGAGATGGCTTAAAAGGATTCATTGTCTAAAATGATTTTAACTTAATTTAATTTAGTATCCCGACTTACTCATATATATAAATATTTTGTTTCTATCTTTTTTAACCATTTAGTCCTATCGTTCCTATATTTGGTATATAGAAGCCTTGATCCAGGCGGCAAGGATTTTTGTGGTGATCAAGAATGTTGATGTTGTTTGTGATGCTCTTTTCCAGGCTTTTTGATCATCATTTTTGAAATTTCACCATTTTTCTGTTGTTTTGTATGTTTTTTCTTTGCCTACCTTAGCCAAGCTTAGTAACATGTACTTAAAATTCTCAAGCAATTTAAAATTAAATGAAATATATTTGGATTTTGTCCTTTTTTCATTTGTGTTTTGCTGTTGTTAAACATATTTCAATGATTTATTTGCATTTGTATTATATGATCTTATGACATTTTCTCCACTTTTTATACAATTTTTAATACCCTCGCCTGATCCTCTTTCCTAATTTACTTTTTTATTGTCGATTTTTGCTTCACTTATGTGTGTGTGTGTGTGTGTTGGTTGGCCTTAAGTGACAAATTTATGGCGCGTGTATGGCAAACCACATAATTTGTCGGACTTTGAGCGCCCAATGCCTCCTTGCCTCACTCCTCTACTTTTTTTTTTGCCACAATCCTTGGTCACTGGATATGCATACATATACACATGCATATGTATGTATATTTGGCGAACATTTGAAAAATCATGAAATTTATGCGCAACGCCCTCACGGCAAATTAATGGATGCTTATTAATTTATAGCTATTTAAATGATCTCGAGGATCGCAACATTCCAAGGTTCCACCAGTTTCCCTCTCTCTACCTTTCTCACTCTAATGAAGTCGACTTTGTGGCGTGAGTCCACATGGAAAGGAAGAGAGAGGGGAGAAAAAAGTGTATTTAATTTACACCTGAAACCAAAAACCGAACTTGAACCTGAACTCACGGCTTGACATCGGTGCGATCTTGAGTTTTTGGGGTCTGCTATATAAATTAACATCATGGGGTGAGGTCTCTTGGCAAAAAAAGAGCGAGAGAAAAAAACACAAAAATATATAAAAAAAAAAAAAAAAAAGGAAAAGAAAAAATGAAACATTTTTCGCCTTTTTTTTTGTTTGAAAAATGAAAGTGTTTCGTTTGGGTTTCCTTTTATTTCTTTTTTTTTTTTGTTGGTTTTGTTGTATTTTGGTGGGTGACTCTTTATGCTTGTGTGCGTGTGTGTGTGTGTGTGTGTGTGTGTGGAGCTGGTGCCATTGACTGGCCATAAATTTGGCTCTCAACTCTGACTCTCAACTGGACGCCAGCTCCATCTCCCAGATCCAGCTCATCCAGCTCGCTGTGTGGTCAGCCTTTCTATGACTAAAAAAACACAAAACCGAGAAAAAAAATCCAACAAAAATACCGCACAGCTGCTGATGCTGCTGCTGCTGTCTGTTTTGGGGCCATAGCCAAAGCCGATTGCATCGCTCTTTCTCCATTTGAAAATTACTATTATAGTTTTATGTGCTATTATTTGGGCATAAAGAAACAAAAAAGAAAAAATAATACAAACTGAGAAGAGTGAAGGAAAACACAAAAACCAAAAGGAAAGAGGAGCAGCAGCAGCAGCAGCAGCAGCAGCAGCAGGAGGAGGAGCGGGGGAAAAAAGCGCCAGCCCCCGCAGCGTTTGGCCAAGACTCACACACAGATAGACACACATATGAAGCTCTCTGAGGTCGATCGAACGGACTTTTTGCATAATCGAAGCGGCAGACAAAATACAAAACCCAAAAACAAAAAACGAACAAGAAACAGAAACTCCATAGCGGCGGCATCTTGATTAGCATTCAAAGTTGAAGTTGGCATCGGTTGGCAGTATCAAGTTTGGCCTGTAGGGTGGTGGCAAGATTCTTTTGGCGGAATGGCGCCAAACAAACCCCCCCCCCCCACACCCACCAAAAAAAAAAAAAAAAAAAACAAAACAAACACTAAGCTTAAAGACAAAGAGAAACTATATAAGATATTTTGTTGGCAATTTCTGTCAGTGTAAAATGCAGTCATATCAGAAATCTATTGCCAAACGAATCGAACATTTGCTTATGTGGTGGCATGCAACTAATCTCTTGATAAGCGCCCCTCCACACAGAGAATTTGGTCATGGCTGTCTGCAAAAAGTTCTCACAATTAAAATAAATTCTAAAGAAGGCGCCTCCTCCTCTACCCCCGCACTCTAACTTTAACTTGAAATCATGGAATGTCAAGGCTTAAAATACCTTCCCCTTCAGTCATACATACCTCTCTCTATCCTTCTCTATTTCTATGGCATTCTCCCTTAGACCGCAACACTCAACACTCGACTTTGGTGTGGGCGTTGCGTAGCTCCAGCAGCCACTTTGACTTTGTCACTGATTGTCGCCTCACATAAATGTCAGATGTGGCAAATGCCACAAGGCAACCAACCAACCAGCCCAACCAACCAGCAAACCAACCAACCAACCAACCAACCAGGCAATCAATTTGAGTTTGATCTGGAACAAAACACAAATTAAAACCAGTAGCCCAATTGGCAGCCAACTGGAAATGTAACAAGTCAAGCCAAAGGCCAATCCGGGTGGACAGACAAGTCAATAGAGAGAAGCTGGAAAGCCAAGAAAGGTGGCTTAAGGTGCTTAAGGTTGGCGAAAACGAAAAAAAAAAACTGTGGTAGCATTCAAATTGGGGAGTGGGCGTGCGGGTAGTGACACTTTAAGGACAAGTTCAGTGCAGCGTATGGAACAAACATGAGCTTGAATAGAGATTTGGGTTATATGTATATCGCCATGTGCAAACTGTCACTGAAATTGTTTTCACAGTTCATTAATTTGAACCAATTTCCAATGCGTTATTAATGTATGCGTTGACACTAGATAACGCATTTATGTTATGAGATCTTTCTATGGCATTAAGGATACAAATTGAGAAAAACTTTCCTTCTCTTTCAACAGTAACAGAACGATGAAAATTTAAAAAAAAACACAAAACATTTGTAATCATGCAATCATGAGTCATCTATCTGAATAAAATGATTATAATTCAGCACAAGTTTTGATCACAAATGAATCATTTCTTGAGAGAAAATGGCCTGGCTAGGGTGAATCTTTTTGGGGAGGCGCTTATGAAGCTCTTTTGCTTTTATCTAATCAGTTTTACCTCATATTTGAATCACATTACCAAAAATATTCGACTCTTATCACATTTTAAGCATTTATGAATAATGTTTAATTGATCAAAAAGACTTAAAGTAGACTCTTCAAACAATCATCCAAATGATGGATGGAACAAACTATAAATACTTTGGATATCTACATAATCTTTGGAAATATCTCTAACTAACTAAAAGGATTTTCATACAAAAACTAATTCTTTAACTGATATTTCAATTGATTATGCTGAAATTGAAATTAAATATTTATTAGCTTTGATTAACTTTGAATAATAGAATCAATAGTAACATATTTTCATAGACTAATCACATTTTATGACACTAATCACTGGATCACTGAATCAGTGATCAATGATTTACTGTAATTTTCTTGGCCAATTGAAAAAAAAGAAGTAAGCCCAACGGAAATGAAATGATCATATGTGGCACTTTGATTGTGCCACACACTCAAACACACACACACACACAGAGAGTCGCTCATGAGTATGGTTGTATGTATGTGCGTTGACTCAGCCACGCCCCTCTTCAAATAGAACGCCCACGCCATAGAGGGAGAGAGATAATGCAATGGCAAATCGACAAAGTCAAAAGGTAGAAGAACAGCATACAGAAAAAAAAAACCAGCGCAAATTATTTCTCACCATTTATCTGTAAAAATTCGCATATTAAATAAGCGTGCAACCCAAAATTATCACGGACATGGCATCGCCAGGCAAAGGAACAAGAAAAAAAAAAAAACCAAATAAAGAGACGCAAAGAGGCAAAAAAAAAAAAAAAAAAACGGACCCACAGAGCCCAACAAACCGACCATGGGGACGACCGGCCGACGACCAAGACGACTCGATTCTCGACTCGATTCGATCGTAATCTGTAAGTGTTTTGGCAGCGGCACACGTACTACACCATGGCTGAGACTGCGAGTGACTCCTTCCTTCTTCTTCTACTTCTTCAATCCAGGCATTTATTTGTTTTTGCGCATACGCGCAAAGGATATGCCGGAGCAACGCCTACAAAGATTGGGGGAGGAAGCTGGCATAATGATGATGGCACAGCATGGACATAAGAGGACCAAGGGAGGTATTCCAGGGGGCAGGGAAATCTCTAGAGATGTGGATGAAGATGATGATGATGATGTCGACAACGATTGCGATTGCGCGCCTGGATTACAATAATTTAACATCATCATAATAAAACAATCAACGTAAGGCATTTTCATATACATACATACATATAAGCAAGAAAAAGGAAAGGGTGGGGGAGGGCGGCGGGGGGGGGTCCAGTTGATGTATGTGTGTGTGTGTGCTTAAGTCGATACAAATCGCATATGCCAAAAGGATAAAGCCTGCACAATAAATTGAGAGGTCATTCTTTGGCAAGACGATGAAGCGCCAGCTCGGCTCAGTTCAGACCAGACTTTGACTTCTTCTGTGGCCTTTAGAGAATGCCTGCCCTGGCCTGATCTGGCCTGGCTCCTCTACACTGACAGAAACAAAATCCGGGAAACGTTTCTCACTGTATGGAATGATGGCTTTTTGTTGTCGTCTTTCCTCACGGTGGAGCATTTGTCTTGGACTTGTGCCAAAGTAATTGATGTGCTCGCCTGACCTGTGGGAGTTTACGAATCACAGATTATCTCCACCAGACAATGGTGAGCCTCACGTCGTCGCTTGGGCATATATTCTTCCTTTTTGCCTTGTATCTTTGGTCTACGCCCACTAGAGACCAAAAAGAAAACAAAAAAACCTAAATGAGAAGATCCCTCTCACTCTCTCGCTCTCTCTTACTCACTTCATCCTTTTGTATCTTTATTTTGTATGGCTGATAAGACTCGACGATTTTCATTGACTGATATGCAAAATAAATACATACATACATACATATATATATATAGATATATATGTATGTATATCTACCATTATTTCCTTACCTTCACGATGTTGTTGTTGTTGCTGTTGCACGAACAGGTGGCATGGCGACAGAAACACTAACTAATAAGAAAGCAAGAAAAAGGAAAAGAAAAAAAAAATAACTAAATCGCAATATGCAAATTCAAGTTTTTTGTGTGTTGTGCAATCTCTCTTATGTCCCGCTCCCATGCTCCAAAGTTTGACCTCGCCTTTGGCTGCTGTATGCCTCATGGTGATATGCAATTGTGTGTGTGTGTGTAGTGCCCGAAAATGTGTGAAAGACTCTGGCGGCAATTTTAGTCCCCCCACCACTCTCTCACTCTTAGTTTTTTTTTTTTGGCCAAATATGTTTGGTCTGGCTAATTTGTATGTTGTTTGTTGTTGTGGGATGCGTAGGTCGTTAAATAAGTGCAGCAAATTATATGGAGACAAGTGCCAGACTTGGGCTAAAAGGCCGGAAATCGAAGAAGATTCGTTGTCTTGCATTGCATGGCGTGGGTCGAAATTGAGTGTTTTGTCTGAAAGGGCATTGCAAGTCTTTTTGTTCTCTAAATAAATTGTTATGATTAAAATAAACAAACAAATACAAAATCAACCAAGATTTTGGTTTATAAATTAAACAAGAGTTTGCCTGGAAAATTACTTAGAAAAACACATTATCATAGTCCTTTTCCTCTCTCGTAGTTAAGTTGTCTCTAGGTTTAAGTTGTATATTACCTTTTTTAAAGGATTTAAATAGGTGAGAGCAGCCCAGTTTTATTGGCGAGTCAATGTCAGATTTGTTTCTTTTATGAAGTTGGATTCCGTCTGTAACATTCTTCTTTAATGTTGAAACCATTTAAGCAAGTGTTCTACAAGTTTTTTTAAACAAATGTTCTAAATTGAACAACTTCTACTTTGGTCCATATCAATATAGAAACAATTAGTCCTATTAATATACAGTTAGTTCATTTGTTTAGCATTGTATTTGCCTGCTTTTGATTGACAATTATTTAAAGTCTGCCAAAATGAAATGAAAGGCCATCTTTGTTTAATTTCGGCTTTGATTATGCAAATATTGACATCTATGAATCGGTTTGGTAAGTGAGACTACACTCCCAAATCGATATATTGAAGAATTTGAACCAATCGACCCCATAACTAGACATGACCCACCACACTCGCAATCGCAGACTCACTCACACAATTACATTCATGCTCAATTGCATGGGCTCATCTGCATTCTCATCTTTGATTTGAGATTGCCTCACACGATAGAAAGAAAGAGAGATAGATACTAGGAAATGTTTTAGGCTTGTCTGCATTTTTGTACAATATTTAATGTTGAAATTAACCTCGGGTCTAAAACTATTTATATACAACTTCTATTTGTTTGTTATTGTTGTTGTTTAATGTGCGGCACCGTTATATGCCGCCTTGGACTTATATGGCAATGGCATAACATATATATACATACATCCATATAGTATAATATATATCCGCTTGACAGTCACAGCACACAAAACCAGACTGGAGGCAACAAACCTGCCAAGATCACCGAGATGTGCCATTTATGAATTGCTTTGGTGCTGGCTGCTGTTGTGTCTGCCACCCACAAATATTTGACTTCTCACCTACAATAAATAAAACAATAAACCAGAGTTGTTGTTCACCTGGCCAAATGCAACAACAACATCAACAAGAGCAACAGCAGCAGCAAAAAAAAAAAAAAAAAAAAAAAAAAAAAAACATTGCATATTCAATAAATTTCTTGTTTGTTTTAACAATATTTGAGATCTTTATCGCTTATTGAAAAGCAACATACACATACACACACACACACACACACACACATATATATGTATATGTAGTAACCCCAACAACTGGCCATTGTTGTTGCTGTTGCATTTGCATGCCAGTGGGTGAAACTAACAGCCAAACTACAACAACTACAAGTACAACAAACGCTTGTCACGCTTGGCTAAAAATGGTAAAAATGACAAATGTTTCACAGCGGCCAAAAAAGTGCAGCAGCAGCCGCAGCCAACGAAGAAACAACAAAAACATAACAGCAAGGAAAAAAAGTTAAATTTCTAGCGCAAAACATGACAAGCATGAAACTATAGTAGCATTAAATAAAAATATGCAAAAATTATAACAAAGCCACACACGTACACATAGGTAAACACATTGCATGTGTTGCTTCCAGCCAAATCCAAAGAGAAGGACACAAAGGCATAAAAAAGGAAAAACAAAAAATAAAACAAAAGACTTAGGCCACAAACTTGCTTTGCCTCTGAAGCATATGAATTGGCTTAGTTAGAGAGCCAAATAGAAAGACAGAGAGCAACAGAGAGAGAGACAGAGAGAGAGAGAGAGAGGCAGAGAGGTTTGCAGGGGCCAAAGAGACAACTCAACTCAGCATCATTATTAGCAGCAATTTGTGTCTTTTATTGCCCCGAAATTGTCCAAAGTCCAATAATAATGTTAATTCTCATCATAATAATAATATGGCAAACATTCAAATAATAAATATAAAATAAAAACAAAAAAACAAAAAACAAAATGAACGGGGCAGTTAGTGGGGGAAATTGTTTTCGGCCTCTAGCAACTAAGTAAAAAGTCCATTATTGGAAAGTATTGAAAAATCTATGAAAAATCTAAACAAAAAAAAAAAAAAGAAGTCACATCATAAGCTAATAACGAATAGAATTTACCCTTATATCTAGAAATCAACAAATTTAACTTATACTAAGAACGAAACTGAGGATTGAAACAATTTAAAACTTCACAACAGAAGAAGCAATTTTTATTATTCTGAAAACTTTTTAAAATTTATTAGAAATTTCTAGTCTAAATGTTTCTTGATTCTGGCATACCCTGAACATTTGTATAGGATATATTTTCTTTTTCTTTTTCTTTCTTCAAACAACGAAGACGACGCCTGATAATTTAGCATACTTACGACGTTGCGATTGCCTGCAATTTGTTTTGGGCACCACCTACTACTCTATACCCTTATGCTGCCCCCCCAAAATCTGTACTCCGCACTCAACAAGCGGTAAGAGGTCGATCGTCCTCCCTCTACCTTCCTTTCCCCATATACTGTGTCGCTCTGTCTCTTTTCATCTTGCTGGCATCTTCAGTTTTCTTGTGCTGCATGTGAGTTGGCCATAAAAATCAAAGTGGGCTGGCTGGCTGGCTGGCTATTTGCTCATTTGTTGTTGCTGTTGCCTGTCATCATGGTTGTTGATGTCTTCATTATAATTTCTATATGCACACAGCTCATACGTGGCACATACATACATACATATAAATAAATATATTTATATATCGTTTATATTAAGTAAAGTTGCCTTTGCATTTTGGCTCAGTTTCATACAAAATAATTTCACTGGCCAGCTGCCTGCGTGGGTTGCCAGCTGGAAAATTGGTTAAGCCCGAAAAAAAGAAACCACAAAAACCAAAAAAAAAAAAAAAAAAAAATAAAATAATGTAAAACAATTTGAAGGGCTCTTCACTTGGGGCGGTGTTTTTTCCTTTTTTTTTTTTCCTGCCTATCACTTCATTTATTTTTTGCAAATTGAGACATTTTGGGCAATTGGTTACATATCTGGGCAAGGTTTGGCGAAACGACCTGAGAGAGATCGGAGCTGCTTCGGTTAGCTGAACTTCTCAAGGAAAAGTATTCGTTTATATGTATGTATAACCCCAATGACTTGAAGTACATATAAAATCAGTTATTTCACATGACAGAAACCTCCAAAATTTGTCTAATTGTGTTGAAAGTTGATAATTAGTGAAAATATTTTACATGAAGTTTGACCAATGTAAAAGCTGCTTTCTTCCTCAATTAAGATCACATTTTAGAAATCTAAACATTTCGTTTGACAGTTTTCAATTGTCTCGAAAGGTTAGTTATAAACATTATGTTGATTAGTTTAATTTACAATGAATTTCAGTAAAGTTGTAAGACAATTTCAAATTGATTATGTGCTATGTATTATTCCTTTTGGGTTTCTGTGTCATTTGAGATTTCTTCTCTACCTCTACCTCTCTCTCTCTCTCTCTCTCTTATCTATCTATCTATCTATCTCTCTTTCTAGCTTTCTGGCTGCCTGTCTCTTTGACTATCTTCTGTTATTTTGTGTTCCCTCTGGCGACAAGTCCGCCTAATTATCAGCATTTGCTTAACAAGACTCACATGGCTAAGATGGGGGGAAAAAAATCTCATGGTCTTTCTCGCTATACGATAATATAAAAAATGTTTACGTTTTTCCTCCTCCTTTCGCCCAACTAACTTGCTGGCGCCTTGTTCGCTAAAATGGAAATTAAAAGGCTAGTGAACGATCCACCGATCTTGGCCCAGTCCAACCATTCAGCTGGTCAACCAGTTGCCTGTGTATATGTATGGGGATGTCTGTTGACCAGAAGCCTAGCAAAACTGCTCATTTACTGGCAGAGTTTAAAAAGCAATCAACACGTGATTATAATGATGCGACCGAAAGCTGGATCGTTCATTTGCTTAACCATCTGGCTGCCCGTCTTACACATAATTGGCACGAATGGAAACGGGGGGGGGATAGGATGGTCAGTTGGAGGTATTCTGGTAATAAGCGACGCATTCATTGCATTTTAGTTGAGTCAACTTGTCGTTGACAGTAATTTGCTAGCCATGGTTAAACTCGTTTCGTATTTGCGAGTTGATAATTTAATTTGCATAGTGCCAATTTATGCCTGACTCTTTTGATGGACACGAGGCAGGCTGGCTGGCTGGCTAGCTGGCTGGCCAGCCCTCCCTCTCTCTCTCTTTCGCTCACTCTTGAATGAGTGGTATACTGCCCGCCTCCTCCCCTTTTGCCGCTTATCATATCATTTGCATCTACACTCGTGTTTATTTCTGCACCATTTGTGTTCGACGATCGTTATCTGCATCCGTTTAAAAATGTTTCAGTTTTTTTTTTTTTCTTTTTGTAGTTTAGTTTTTAGAGCTCTTGTTCAACAATTTGTAGCAAGTGGTTTCCATGTTCATGGGAATAAAGTTTTGCATACCAGAGGACCATGGACCAGGAGACATGTGTTTGTTTATATATTGTGTTAGATGCTGACCAAAATGCCACCCAGTGGGCAACTACTACTTGACCAACTTTTATTAAAGGAACAAAAACTAACAGCAAACGGAAAAAAGACAAAAAAATAACAAAGACAACCAGCTAATAAAAAGGAGTAGAAAATTATACGTAAACTTGTCGGTTTTATGTTGCCTTTGACACGCAATACACACACACACACACACACACACACACAAACAAACAAGATGACTGCTTGGCCACACTCTGATGACACTTTTTTAATTAGTCTGCCAGGCAGTGGCGACATTGATGGCTGCTGCTCTTTGCCTTTAGTGGCAGGGCTAGAGAACAAACTCCTATTTATATGAGACACAAACATCGGACGCACACATTTGGTGGAAGGCAGATTCTGCTTCCGACTTACTAGCTGGCTGGCTGGCATCGCGTGCTGACAACGCCATCAGTTGCAGTCTGCCAAAAGCCCAAGTAATTAGTCATTTAGCCACACACAACTCAGGCGATGGTACAGTGGATAGAATTCAGAGCTTTGCAACTAATGGAAACCAACATTTGGGAATCCGAATTTATATAATCTCAAGACTATAAAAGCCTTTGCAATACTAAAACTCTAAAGTCCTAACTATAAAGTTCCTCAAATCCCTGAAGAACTCAAAATATTTGCTTGCTGACATGAAAATCAAGTAAAAAGGACTTTTGACCTTCATTTGGACTTAATTCTAATAGAAAATTTAAATAAAAGAGGTATAAATAAGGTGTTGATCCCAAAATACTTTATCTCCATGTAGTGAGACATTCTGCTGGCGTAGTTTTGGCATCTTGAACATAGATGAAAGGATCATTATGTTAATTTTTGAGTCTTGTGTGGGAAATTTAAGAAAAAACCAAATTAATATAAATAATTAATGATCTCAAGCTTAAGCAGCTTTAAGTAATTATTCTATGGAGCATGTCTTATATAGATTTGTCACTTAAGTCTTGTTCCACTGTGCTATTTTGTTTGCAGTTACCCCTTTAATACATTTTTAGCTCCATTGCGTGCAACTAATTAAAAACTGTAAACTGTCAAAGCTTGCACACACACACACACACAGACACCGACACATACACACACACAGCATGTAGCATTTTGAAGTCTGAGACATAGAAATGACAAACAATATTTCAAATTCTTTTTTTTTTTTTTTTACAACACTCCACCCCATATTTACTATAGCAAGTTCGTTGCCTAAGTCTTTCGATTTGTGGTCTGAAATTTATGAAATATTTAACGACAAGCGATTTATTTATTTAATGCATTTTTAATAAATTGCCAAGCAAAAGTAAACAATTTAATTGCTTTGCCGCCCCGGCACAGGAGCGAAGAGAAGAGAATAGAACAGAATTCAAGTTGTAATATATCGAAATCAGAAATAAAGTCAAGTGCCCTTTAAGCCAGGCATTGGCCAGTCTTTGGCCAGTCTTTGACCAAGTCTTTGGTCTGTCTTTAGCTAGCTTTGAGTTGTGGAGTAGAGTGGAGTGGCATGGAGGAGAATGCGTTTAATAAATCATACAAAATATTATGGCAATTGCAAATTATTCTAAACAATTCACGGTCACGGCGATATACATACATATGTATGTATATGTGTGTGTGTGTGTGTGTGTGTGTGTGTGTGTGTGTGTGAGTAAGTGAACATTTCAATGCAAATCGTGAAATACAGCAGCCCCCAAAGACAAGAACCGGGTGACCAGACTCTGGCTTAGACTCTGCATAAAGCAGCAGCCAATATTGAGTAGCTACAACAACAATTGCTACTAAAAAACAATTGTTCTTTTAAGAACCAACAAGCCTATGCTTGTACTCTGTTGTCCATGTTTTTGATTGTTCTTGTAAGTTTTAAATGTTGTACAACATTTTGCCTGGCACTTGGCTTTGGCCTCTTTGGTGATTTAGTTATGCATTGCTTTGAGTATCTCTCAAAGTCTGTGAATACATATATATATGTATATACATTTTGTTTTGGTTTCTTTTTTTTTTTTTTTTTTTTGTGATGGATTTATGAGCTATGATTTTGTAGAACTTTAGCCTTCGGCCAGCATTTAAATAATTAAAATGTCCATTGTCGATTTGCGGGGCAATCAAAAGGCATTTACTTGTTATTCTTTTGAGAACTTGGGTTAGTCTCTCTGTCTCTATCTCTGTGTCTCGCAAACTCTGTCTCTGTTCAAATTGAAATGCTCAGCGGGCAATTAATTAGTTGCTATGATTAATTGAAAATTCAATTAGTTGCTTACTAACTGAATCTATTGTTTTAACTATTTTATTGTGTTTTTTTCGTCTTCTGGTGGCCTCTCGCAACCAATCAATTTTCCTTTTTTTTTGTTTTTGTCTTCCCTGCAATTCAGTTCAGTTGGTCAGTTTGTCAGTTGGCCAAAAAAAAACATCATACATAATCTGATAAGAGCTGTTGGTTTGTGCCTTGTCAACTTTTACACTTGTCATGGCACAACTCTTTGACGATGTTTGGACGACGTCCAAAAAAGTCCGAAAGAGACCGCCGCCGCAGTCACCTAACTCTACGGAAAAAAAACCTCTCCAGTTCCAGCCGCTCCATCTCTGTCTCAGTCAGTCCCAATCTCTGTCGCTGTGGCTGTCGCTGTCGGTGTCTCCGTCTCTGTCTCTGTCTCAGGTCCGTTTAAGGCATATCAAATTCATTTGAGTGTGTCTAACGAAGTCTGCAAATATTAGCGTTGAGTTTGTCAGATTTATGAACAAATCTGCATCGCTGACCGAGTCCAAGCCAGAGTAGAGCCGCTCGCGAGTCCAAGTCCATGAGGCCATGATGGCGTTAGCCATAAGTGGAACACATTGCAGTCGCCCCCGCTATGGTTGCGCTTTTCAAGCCAAACATTTGTAAAAAGGCGTGAAAATAATTCAGCGTCAAGTGACAGAAATGCCACACACACACACACACACACACACACACACACACTGACACACTCACGTAGAGGGAGACATATGTTTTTTGGGTGGTTTTTCGTTTCTTAGGCATTCAAAATTAGATACGACTGCGTGAGTGCTTTGAAGAAGCTCCATCCTTAGGATATTTTACCATAAATTCAGGAAACAATAACAACTAATTTATGTCCTTTTCAACTAACTGATTTTTATCTAAGTATGGACTTATCAAGGACTTATCAAGACGCAGAGCTTACTTAAATGTCTAATGCTTCCTACTTTCTAGCCCTATTTTATTGCACTATGAATAGCTTCACATTTCAATGGTCACATTGTCATCTCTAAACGTGAAATGCGTGCGACTTTAATTTGCATTTTGTGTTCGATGTTCGATGATTCATTGGCTAGACCACAAAATTGCGGTCAATGCGTGTGCGCAGCGAAATCGATTTGTGGAATGCAATTTCAATACAAAAAGAGAGTCAATTGGATGGAAGATGGAGTAAAAAATTTCAACTTTACGCTAATGGCAATCGGTTGGTTAGTTAGTTAGTTAGTTATATAAAGTGAAATGCAGAAAAAAAAGAGTTGAAAAATTTGGTTATTTTGGCAACACCCACGTGTCTGAAATGACTTTCCCAGACTGTTGCCTGTTGGTTGTTGGCAACATGTTCCTGGCTGGCGTTTGTTGTCAACATGCCACATGTTGATAGCGTTTGCTTACTAGCTAGCACTCGCTTAGTTTCCGAGCATGTGTGTGTGTGTATGTGTGTGTGTGTGTGTGATAGTGCGACAACAAACATGGCCAAATGTCAACTTGCTTACCAAATTTGGTCAGCGAATTGTGTCATAATTTGTAAAAAGCGCCACCTAGCCAGCAAGATTTTAACTAAGAAAAAAAAAAACTCGAACAAAAATTATGCCTGCCAGAGGCCAATCCATGAAAATGGACATGGACATGGACATGGAAGTCAACGTGGACTAACCAAATGGACAGCTCTTAAGCTTTTACATTTTAGCTTAGCTTTTAGCTTGACTCCAGCCTCTCTTATATTGCCTTTAGGGGGAGGTTGGCTTTAACTCTTTTTTTTTTTTCTTTTCTTAGCCTTCTTGTATCCCGTCCCGTCCATACGTCCACTCAATCGTGCAGCGGGTCGTGACAAATTTAACCTAATGATCCGAAATTATTGCACCTTAATTGCCCCAAAGAGTCAAACTCGAACTGCGATTCAAGTTGGTCTGCTGTGTCTATCGGTATGTCTCTCTGTCTGTCGGTTTGTCTGTCTAGCTAAATGGAAAATCGACGCGCAAATATTTAGAGAATTTTATTTATACTTTAAATAATTTTTTGTCGGCCTGGCCATTTTTGGCTTAAAGGCAAACTGTGTATAAACTGTTGACTGCTGACTGCTGACTACTGCTGCCTGGCTGCTTGTGCCTTCTGTTGCCTGTTGACTGGCGCTCAACTTCCAGTAAAAGTGATTTGTAGTTGCCGAAATGGTAAAGCGTGTTTTTCTTTTGTTGTTACTTCTCTTCTGTTTCGGCGGATTCTGTTGGATTTCCTTTTCGCTCTGAGTTATTTGGCGGCATTTAGCGGGCTCTTGTCTTTTCGGTAGTAACTGTTGACAGTTGAATGCTCGTCGTCGTCGTCGTCAGCGTCGGTGTCAGCATCGAATTGCATGTCAGTTGGGAGTCAGCCGCAGCAGAACCATTGAACAAATGTCGGCGTGTAAAAATTTACACGACCAGCTCAACTCAACTCTCTCAAACCAAGACAGAAACAAAAACACATTTTATGACCTTTTGCAGCGTGTTTGTGTTGCATGCGATACTTGTGATAGCCAAAAAAAAAAAAAAAACACACACACACAAAAAGCTCAAAAAACTAGAAAACATTTTCAGCATTCTTTTTTTGTTTTTGTATTTTAAAACTGCGGGCTGGCTATTTATTTTACTTTTTTTTCTTATTTTGTTCAATATTATTGTGTTAAAGTTCATAAAGCGCTGAAGAGGGGGGGCGGGTGGATTGGTGTGGGGTGGGGTGGGGTCATGTTGACCACCAGGTGCTCGATTCAATCATTGGCCAAAAACACAATTAAAACTAATTGTATGTTTGCAGTTTGGCCTTTTGCTAAAACCCCGAAAAAAAAATGCAAGAAATAAAAAACAAACGCTTTCAATTACAAAAAATAAAAATAGAAATAAAAATTAAATTTGAATTATGAGAGAATTGTGAATAAAATAAAATAAAAAAAAGGCGCCAGTTCTTAGCTTTTCATTCGAGGCACAATACAACTGAAAGTGAAATTTATTGCTCATAAATTGTTAGACAAAATCGATTAGTTTATTAAGTGGGTGTGGCCACAGAGGCAAAATGGCAAACGGCAGCGCCTAACCAGAGGCGGCCATGGTGCTAGATAGTGACTTTGTCTATAAAAATGGCGAACCAGCCACAGCAGGTGCATAAATTAAAAGTGTGAAATATGTAATAATAATATACGTAATATACATAATACAGTTACAGTTAGAGATCAGACAAGACATTTTTGTAGCTGCTCAAAGCACCAAGCAGGAAGCCAACTAAATCTTGACTAAGCAAGCAATGGCTGACTTTAGTTACTAATTGAATTAATGTGATTGTGTATGTAAGTGTGTGTTTGTGTTTGTGTGTGGGAAATTCTATTTGCAACGCCCTCTTTTCCACTAAGAACCAGAGTGTGTCAACTGTATGTATATAAAGTTTCTTTTTTTGTGCCTAGAAATCGAATCAGAGATATGAGGGAAACCTTAAGATCACATGACCCGAGATTTTAGCTATGAAACTGTTCTAATGAAATGAAATACACTTGAATGTTATATTAAGTTTGTTAGACATAACTCAATATAAACACTTAACCCTTAATTGATAAATAAGATAAAATATTGTCTATGTTCCAGTATTTTTAATCTTCGTTTCGTTAGTAAAACTTTTCCTTTTCGATCACAATTGAACTAAAGTCAAACGCTAACGAGCCATTAACAACAACTGCTACATACATAGCATAAGCAAACAGCAGCAACAACAACAACAACAACAACAATAGCAATAGCAATTGGCAACGGTAGTCGGCCATTGATATGGCAATTAATATGCAACCATATATGAGTTGGAGACTTAACCCAAGCAATGGCCAAAAAAAAAAAAACTGAATGAAAAAACAAATAACCATGTGTGTGGCCCCCTCAATTCAATTTTTTCGTTTTTTGTTTGCTGCTTTTTCTAATATTCGGTCATTTTCTTGTTTATTTGTTGACAGCAAGTTTGTTGCCTAAGTCTTTTGTTTTTTTTTTTTTCGATCCAAATGCTGGCAAATCAGCAAAACGTTTAAAGACAATCAGTCATACGATTATTTGATTTAATTTAGATTCTTTGCCATAGCAAACCCTTCGGTTGACAGTTTATCAGTTTTGGCTAGGAAATGTTTCTAAATGCTGTCATTGTTGTTGCAGTTGTTGTTGTTGTTGTTGTTATTGTTACTATTGCTGTTGGTGTTGTCGTTGAAGTTGTTGCCGTCGATGCTGTGCAGCGATAAAGTTGTCAAAGCAATTTTTGGTTGGTTAGCTATGAAAAATTTTTTGTATGTACGCCTTTCTTGCCATGGCGGCAAAGAAATAGGCGGCTGCTCCAAGTCGAGGTGGTGGTGGTGGTGCTCACTTGGTGGTTGGTGGTGCTTGATGGTGAGTGCCTGGCCGGGGTCTGTTGAATGTCTAATGTCGTGACTCGATTAATGAAATGTTGCACTGTCGCCAGGTAAAACTGGCAAACACTGGCAAGTCAAGTCAGCCAGCCAGCCGAGAAGCGGGAAAAATGCAACAAGAATTATAAAAACTTATAATAAAAGCATTGACAGTCGCCTTAATGGCCGTCTGTTGGCGCTGCTTGGTGTCAACACTGGCATAAGCCACGTTAATGGATTGGCTAATTAGATGGAAACCCACAAAACGGCCAATGGAAAGTTTCTCTATGCGTATTCTAAGAAATCACAAAAAACAAAGAAGCCAAAGAACTCGTGTAAGTCCAAAGAGGAATAATCTTTGAACATTATAAATTAGAATGCAAGAAATACTCAATCAAATTGCTATTAACTGGAATAATCAAATAACTTTCGTTGTCTTTAAAAAGAGTCTAAGTATTAAGGTTAAGGAGTTGAGTGGATATAACAAATCTATCTATAAAAATATACATCTGCCTTTCGATGCATTACCTATAGCCGACTTTTTAGCATGTCAGGACACAGCAACATTAAATGTCTAGGAAAGATCTAATTGAACTTGGCATATATTAAACCATTCCCATGCTATGAAATTCCACAATTTTCATATTATTGGGAAAGGTTAAAGGGTTAGGGCTGAGAGAGTTGAAAGATTTGGCATCAGTTAAAAGGCTTTTACAATATTTTCTTGTTGACAAAACACACACACACACATACACAGACACTGAGCTGATGATCAATTTCAAATTAATGCATTTGATTGGCTTAATAATATAGCCATAGCAACATCAGCAACCAACAACGGCAACAACTTGCCTTGGTCTATCAACATCTTTATAATAAAACAATCAACGCACAATCAACGCCAAGATCAAGTGACTCTCCATAGACAACAAAAGCTTAGTCTTAGTCTCAGACTCTCGGTGATACAGTCTCATCCACCATCTGTGTGTGTGTGTGTGTGTGTGTGTGTGGCTGTGGTTCAGTCTCCTCTATGGCATGATGTTGGCATTTCCTGGCATTATAAGCGTTAAATTGAGAGGTCAACCCAACTCTATGTGCATCTCCACTTGCATTTGTATGCGTGTATCTTTTACTCTCTGCCTCTGTGTGTGTGTGTGTGTGCATTTCCTGTCTATATGTCTGCGTGCTTCTTTCTGTTTCTACTTGTGCTTTTTTTTTTTGGGCCTGTGCCAAAGTAATTGATGTGCACGCTTGACCTGTGGGAGTGAACATATTGCAGATAATCTGCAAAACGCAGACAATTGCCTCAATGAATTTTTTATAAACCATTCAAGTAGAAGATGAAGCCGAAGAAGAAGAAGCAACAGGCAAATGAAAAACTTGTATACAAAAATACTAAAATAAATTTTGTTTGCTGTTTATCGCCATTGTTTCTTTTCAACTCTCTTTGAATTTGATTAAGCGACGACTAGCCAGTGTTTAAATATTTATTACAACGTTTATAAAGCGCTTTCCAACACAAAAAGGTTGAGAAGAAAGAAATTCCACGCACCGCAAATTAGTCGCTTTGAGACAAAACCAAATGATAGAGAGGCTGCAGGAGGGAGGTGGCGGAAAAAAAAAAAGTAGAAATAGAAATAACTTTGAAATTAGACAAACGTGGGCGTTTGTAGATTTATGTTGAAAGAATTCGAAACAACAAAACCAACAAGTAACACACGGAATCCCGGTTGAAACAAATACATAAGAAAACCCTATGCCTATAGACCATGATTGGGCGAGACTCAACACTCGAATATCATTGATAAAATGAAGAATTTCGAGTCAAGAACAAACTTATTAAATAACTCAACAAAATTGATCGAACTTTCATTCTTATACAGCTCAAATGGTATCAATGCACTTAAGTTGGTTGAAAATATATGTAAATATATCGCAAATTATCTGTATTAAGAGCAGCAATTTGAAAATTTCAAAAGAAATAAAATCACTATTTAAATTTATTAAAATATTTAATATTTCAGATAACTTAGATGTCTTCACTTGCTTAACCAAACTTTCGTTTGTCTGAAGTTCATTCTGCTTTTCTAATTCCAAGTCAGAACGAACTATGAATGATTTAACGAGCGCTCATAAATATTTGATATGAAAAAGAAGAAGAAAAGAAGAAAAAAAATTCAAATAAAATTGATACGCATCATTTGAAAACTCATCACCAAAAAGGCAAGAGAGCAAAGTTTGAAGAAGATCCCAGCTATAGAGCTAAAAAATGTTAGACAGTCAGTCAGTCAGTTGGGCGGTTCGACAGTTTGGCTTAAATGTTTTGAGGCCCCAAACATATTTGTTTTTCTTTTGATATTGTTAATTAATTAGTCGAGGTTAATGGGCTGCTATTAATAAAAATGCTTATTTATGGCGCTAAAAATAAATAAATAAACCTATGAAATGCTCTAAAGACAGCAAGAGAGTTGAGAGTCGAGAGTTAAGAGACTATAGTTAGTCGGTTGGCAACTTTCTCTTCTAGCAATATTTGATTGTATAACTCATAAGTATTTGATGTAGTATCGCATATACTTATATACATAGATTGTTGTATGAATTATGCTCAGCAGGTCTCGGCAAAAGTCTTAATTAGCCTTAACTAAAAATGC
This sequence comes from Drosophila tropicalis, assembly GCF_018151085.1. Taxonomy (NCBI): domain Eukaryota; kingdom Metazoa; phylum Arthropoda; class Insecta; order Diptera; family Drosophilidae; genus Drosophila; species Drosophila tropicalis. The sequence goes on along the minus strand of NW_027172929.1, from coordinate 2,595,433 downwards.
CAACGTTCACTTTAGAGTTGCAGTTAGAGCCTTTAAAGGCTATCTGAGGACTGGCACTGACTTGATAATGGTATATACATACATAAATACATATATATGTATATATATAGACTGAAATAGAAATAAAAATGCCCCTAAGGCGGAGGTGGGTGCTGGTTAAAGAGTAGATGGTAGTTGGGTGGGGGGGTGGTGGGGATGGGATACACAATTCACTTGCTGTCGGTTTGGCTTGGTTTCCCATGATAACTCTTAAACAGTTACAGCTTTTGTGCAATTGTCTTGCCAACAACCTGTCCAAGTGGTTGGCCAAAATGGAACTCTAGATTGCAGAAAGATATCGTTAGAGCGCCAACCCCATACAAAGAGTGTAATTGATCAGGAGAGAGAATGGTTAGAGAGATACTCTCAAATCCAGAATGGCATATTTTCATTTTCATTGTTAATAATAATTTTAATTAGTGATTAACAATCATTGATTATGTCAACCCACACACACACAGACGTCGACTCTCTGTGCTTTAAAGAAATGCCTTGCGTGTTCAATTTTCCCATTGGTCTTAACAATTTTCACACCAAAACTTAAACAAACCAAAGAAGAAACAAAAAAAACACACTCTCGGCATGTGGGCAGAGAGGTTTCATTTTCATTTTCATTCCATTGGCTACCGTTTTTTATTTTCTTCTTTTTTCGCTTTTGCTGGTGGTGCTGCTGTTACCTGTCTGTTACCTGCGCCTCTCTTTGTCTGACCATAATCGAGTGTGACTAATTAATAAATGAATTTTGGTGCTGTTGTTGTCTCTTGTCTCATTTGTAATTTCAATTTGTCTAATAGGATTTCATGTTTTGACCATTTTGGTATGGTGACAAAACTCAGTCCGTCGCCTGCTATTAAAGCGTGGCCAGTTCATGTTCAACATGAAGAGCCAAGAAATGAGGAATGACAGTTCTCTGAGAAGATGAAGTTATACTACATATAGTTATTTCTCTTTCAATGCGACTAATTAAGCGTGAAGTTGAGGCTTATAAAGTAGGCGTAATCGTTTGTCGTGTAGGCGCACGAATCTTTTGGAAGACTTTACATTTTGATGATGGTGATGATTTGACTTTTCATTTAAATATCTTCACGACTTTACAATATTCGTGTGAAAAGTTGCTTTTATGTCCATTTAAATAGTGGACATCAAATCAATAGTAATCAGATACTAAAACAATTTGGTAATTACAACCCCCGCAACATTTTCACAGGTGCTAAATAGTTTAAGTTACTTAAATTAATGCAGATCTTTAACAGCTACTCAATCAATGATTGATTGTTTCAACTTAAAGTGAAACTTAAGTTGTCTCTGCTTAGACAAAAAAGAAATTAGGAGACAAAATGACTTCTTTTATTTATAAACTTTACAAAACTATAAATCTTTTCAAGAAAACATAAAAATTATTAACTAAAATTATATATTTTTAATATTTGTATATTTTAATATGTGAGTATCAAACATTTTTGACTTTTTCAAGGAGTTTTCAAGTGCTTTGTAAGTGAATTTTTGAAAGATTTTTATCACATCTGTTAACATAATCTGTTAACCTAATCAGTGTTATTTCTGCATAATATTCAATAAATAAGTTAAACTGCCTAATGGATATGATGGTGCTTCAGATCGTTAGATCCTTTCATATGTTCGTTAAATCTATTCATCTGATATTGTCTTCAGAAATGAATATGGTAATGGTAATGGTAATTCGTGTTGTCATAAATAAAAAGCCACTTTATATAGCCTGCTCCCATAAGATATGTCAGTCAGCCAAAAAAACCAAAAAAACGTACGAATATAACATTTGAGTGTGTGTGTATTTGTGTGTATGGCAGGGTGACAGGGTCTCGGTCTTTTTTTTCGGAATGTATATCATATCAGGCAATTTAAACGTTTAATCACGCGTAGACATTTGCTTGAGATAAATCCAGAAGAAAAAAACAAAAAGAATAATACCAAAAAAACACAGAAAAACCACAAAAATAAAGAGAAAAAGAGTGAATGTGTGAGAGAGAGAGAGAGTGGGCGAGAGAGTGGGAGGAAGGTAAGAATTGGTACGGAGAGAGGGGGGAGCCTATACAAAATTCAACATAATAAAAAGTAATTACAGGCACACGACGTAGGCAAAACAACAAGCCAGAAGAATCAGGCCAACAACAACAACAACAATTGCTGTGACAAATCTGCAATTTTTATTACCGTTGTTGGCTGTGTCGCGCTGCTGTTGTTTTTGTAGTTGTTGTTGTTGCTGTTGTCAAGCTGCAAAATGATCGAAGAGTCGCATATGAAAATGCGAAACAATTGAGATTGATGGCTGGCCAAGTCAGGCCAGACCAGACCAGACCAGACCCGACCAGACCAGGCCAAAACCGGGCTCGTGCTCGGGCCAGTCCCTGGCAGGCTCAGGGCTTTATGGCTAAGGGTGTTACGGGGACTGTCGGGGGCGTGGCATGCCAGTCAGTCATCGTTGTGATTGCTGTTGTTGTGGTGCAGGGCCATTTTGCATTTGGCGCGACTTTTACATGAAAATTACAAACTACTGGCAACAGGCAACCGAGAGACTTCTTTTTTTGTTTCTTGTGTTTTTTTGACTTTGGTTTTTGGGTTGTTGTGGTTTTTTTTTTTTTTACTTGAATTTGATTTGCGTAGGTTGAGCAGAAAGTAGAGAGCGGAAGGGGTGCGGGGATGGTCTGCTAGAGGGGGTAAGCTTGCCACATGCCAAAGACAAAATTGTGTCGCCAATTGGCTTGTGGATTGTGTGTGTGTAGACCTGGTCATGACGCATGCAACGGTATGACGGCAAATGGCGAGTGCCAAGCTTATGGAATTCATGATCAATGACTAAAAAACAGACAGACCGACACATACACACAAATAGAACAACAACAACAACACCACCATCAACAATAGCTAGTAGCAACAAAACTGAGACACAAATTAATGAACACTTTGGCTGACATTTTAAGGACAAGTTCGTCGCTTTTGCTTGTTGCCATTTTTTTTCTCTCTTTTTTTTTTGGTTTTCTTTGCCGTCAACAAAAAGGGTGTGGATTGTAGCGGCTTGGCGGGGGGAGGTGGGTTCCAGAGGTTGATGGCTTATGCAATTGGACATTGAGTGATTGGTGGCAAATATATATAATCTTAATGCTGATCTTGTATCTCATGTCAAATGGTAGCTGACCTTAAGAAGGATAATAAATATGATTTAGATAAAAAAATATTGAATTCAGTTTATCTAATTCTTTTTTGGATTTACTGTCGAGCTAAACGTACTAGCACCTTTTGGCTTTAGCTTGTGATATCGCCCACATTATGTGCCACCCACTCACAAACTGGCACAAGGACAGCTGCAGCAGCAGCAACAACAAGAGTTTGCCATCTTGCTTTAGCTGTTAATTAACTAGCTAACTGGCAGACAGCAGTAAACATGGCCTAGAGTTTGCTAGACTTGGCTCAAAAGTCAGTTGGTTAAGGTAAGTTAAGCAAAGGTAAGATCTCCAAGGGTCTGCCAACATACATATGTATGTACATACAGACGTCTGTATGTACATATATATGTATAATTCAATCAATTGAACGAGCAGCAAGAAACAACTGCAACAACAAGTCAATGGCAATTGGGGCCAGGAGTAGAAAGAAGTACACAGAGTTGACAGCCTCTAGAGACCGCTACAAGGGTCACCTAATCAATGGGTCTCCCTCTCTATCTCTCTCTCTCCATCCTTCTCACTCTTTCTCTCTCTCGGCGCGTCGAATGTTGCTGCTGCTGCTCGTTCATAGAAGCGATTTGAAATTGTTGCACATTTTGGTTTTTTTTTTTAGTTCTGTCTGGGATCTTGACTATAACTTCAACTTGTGTGTGGGTGTTGCTGTAGTGAGTTGCTGTTGCTGTTATTGCGTGTTTCTTGTGTGCTACGGCAACAACATGTCAACGGCAAGTGTCAAGTGCGACGACGACGACGACGACTACAACGATGGCAAACATTGCTATGAAGTTAATGAGCTTATTTATTGACAGCTCCAGGCAACAACGAGCAGGTTGAGCAAGTGGCCTAACCTGGCCTGATCATCATGAGATAATAATGGCCAACAATAATAATAATGAAAGCGAAACATAAAAAGGATACAATTTTAAAGCAGAAGCTCAACACAGACATCAGATATCAAAAAGGAAAACTTGCAAAAACTATAAATAAAGAGTAGTACGCGAAGAGGAAACAATCGCCCAGAGTTTTAATAGACTGGATTTGTTTTAATTATGATTATTTGATAGATTTAACATTTAAGTCGTTTAGTTTTTAATGATATCTATCAATATTAGGCAGAATAGTAAGTCTATTCTCAGGAAGATTTCTAAATATCCAAGATAGAAGGTTAGATAAAAGGTTAAGAGAATTGGGGGAAGAACAACAACCAAGAGAAGAGAAGATAGTCTCCTGATTCAAACATAACAACAAGAATTATATCCAGCGAGCGATCTAATCATATGGAAAGTGGGACAAATCGTAACAAATTTTACTTCTTTTCTTTAAAATGGAGTTTAGCTGTAATTCTAATCATAAAATTAAGTAACTTTGATTAAATTGCCCATCATATGAGAAGAGGCCATGACCAAATTAACTTAAAAGTCCCACAAAAATGGTTTTAAATGAAATATAAATGATAATAAGAAAATAAGGACTTAAAAATTAAGAATAAAGAATTTAAATATTAGCTAACGAAATAAAAAGGGGAAAAGAGAGAGGGTGAGAGAGAGAGAGAAAGAGATTGAGAGAAAATGAATCTTTATTCATCCATCTAATAGCAATTCACTTCCTAATAAGTTTTTCAGTTAGTTTGACAAGCATTTCGGATGCTTCTCTCACGATTCCAATTCGCCATTTAACAATAAGTTGGACTTTTGTGTTTTTTTGTTGCCATAAATCAAAGTAAATGCTGAGAGCAAACGAAAGTAAAATGCGCCAGATAATTACAAAATTAAAACGAGAAAGACACCAACAACAACAACAACAACAAAGTGAAATAAAACCAAACCAGGCAAAAACTGCACCAATGTCGCCAAAGACAGCAGATTTAATGAAAAGCGCAACCATTTGCTTGGCCAGTGGAAATAAATTTGAAAATTATATAAAAAACGAGACAGGCGGGCAAAAGAGGAAAAACAAATCAAAAAAAAAAAAAAAAAGAAAATGTGGAAATGCTGGGGGGGTGGGGGGTATAGGTAGACTTTGAGTGGGCATGGGGTGGGGGGGTGGTTGGTGGTAAAGAAAATTAAAGTCACGGTTTCTAGCGTGTAAAGTGTACTTGTGGTTGTTGTAACTGTTGCTGCTGCTGTTGCTGCTGCTGTTGTTGTTGTTGTTGTTGCATGTGGCAGCGACACTTGCAACAACAATCAGTAAACAGTAGAATGTAAATGTCTTTTTGGTCAGGTTTTGCTGTTGCCACAAAATCCAAATTGCTTGGCAGCCATCGACAATCGACAACAACCAACAGCAGCAGCAGCAGCAGCAGCAGCAACAATAAATGCAATGGGGCAAACAACCTGCAACCTGGCTGATGCCTGGATGCCTGAATGCCTCAATGCCTACCTGCACTTGCGCTGCTGCCTCATCAATTGATTAAATTTGCAGCACACTGAGATACTTTGGCAAAAACAAAAAAAAAAAAAAAACAAAACAAAACTCCAACAACTACAATACTCAAATTCAAACTTAGATCGTCGTCGATGCCTTTCACTTAAGAGTGCACGATTTTTATTTATTCAGATTTAGATTTAATTTTTATTTCGCTAATTTTTTTCCTTCACCATCCTTCCGCTTGCCCCCGCTTTGCATTGGAAAACCCGCGTGATGGGGGGAGGGAGGGTAAAACGCATCCTAGAAACGCAATTGAAATGTTTCGTTCAGAAACAAAAACAATAAGCATGTTTTCTATATAGATGGATATATGCAAGTAATGTATATAGATGGCTTTTTGTGTTGCTTTGTGTTTTGTTTTAGCCATTTTTGGTCTATGATAAGATCTCCTTGGACGGGGCCACCAACAAAGTCGTCGCCATTGTTGCTTGTTGTCTGCTGGCTGTTGGCAATACCAAAAAGGAGGCAAACAGCAGTCAGGTGTTGCTTTTATTGTTTTACAATCACCACCACCACCACCAAAACAAAACAAAACAAAAACAAGAAGAAAAAAAAAAAAAAAGGGAACAGAGGAAAAGAAACAGACTCAAGACAACCAAAGAGGAAACTTTCACAAACAAATCTCAGTCCCGAGTCGAAGAGCCATAAAAGCCAACCACAATTCAAATAAAATGAAAATAGAATCAAATAAACTTTAGCCATCCAGCAAAAAAAGCCACAAACTGCAATACCGAGGTCATAAAGAAAGCCCAGGGACAACAGCTAACCAACAACTGCCGCAACTACGATCCTCGCCAGTGGAGTGAGTGAGTCCACACGGGCGGCCTGCCCGATCGGTCCGCCAAATGCAAATTCACCAATCGATCCCACCGCAACACCCGCCTCGCTTTAGCCAGCTTTAGATTTGTGTGAGAGACTCCACAAAAGATGACCCGAAAACAATAGACGGACACTGACACTCGGCCAGAAACAAGAGGGGAAGGCAGGTACACAAAGATGTTCACTTCAACGAGATAATGGCGTGATATGCAATGCCCCTGCAAGGCAAGTGATAAGGTTAATGATTACGTTTTCCACCAGCAAAACGAACTTCAAAAAAATCTCATATACCGTTTATAGCGGTTTACCAGTTTTAAATTTCTGTATCTATTTATGAAGGTTAATTCAATAGGTGGCACAATGTGAAAAAATCTCTCTCCTGTGTCAGTTGCCTCTCATGGTTGAGGTGTTTCACTGATAAAAATTTAAGCTGTTATGAAATTCTACAACCAACTATAATTAATATACAAGGAAAAGCAGCTAATTTGTTATCCTGTGTTATTTAACAGAAAATCTATTCAAAAGATTTATTCAGTTTTTGCCTTTATATTTCCAAACCTCTTAAATATTGAATCGAAACTGTCCTACTTGCAATATTTATAGTTGGACGATCACAAGAAGACAAAATGAGAGTTAAAACTTTGCCAATTCCTTCTTGTCTATTATGATTTAAAACTGCTTAAGTTCAACCTGATAACGCATGGGAGTTGTTCGAATGTCTCTCGGACTTTTGACTTCATACTCCAGATTGACCACAGGCGTTGCCGTAAGGCAGTGTCCGTTAAAAAAGCCTAAGAACATCCTTAGCAACAATAAACTGCATTCGGGCTTGCATCGAGAACAACTACACCGCAGGAAAAAGCTCCAGACATTGCATTTGTTTTTCTCCCGATAGTTCTAATGGATCCTGCAATTTTAACAAAGTAAATTCTTTGATCTTAGCCAGATGTTCTGCCCATTAATGCTTATGTGGCTCGTTGTCCCCCTTATTACTGCTAACTGATTCATTTCTACATTTTAGAACTAATTAAACACATAATTTCTCCATTCGGAATTGAGGGGGTTAGTTTTTAATGGTTGAAACTTAAAAACTTTTTATAAAACACAATTATTTCCAAATGAATATAATGAGTTATTCCTTGACCAATGGTAATCTACTGCATGACGCCTTTCCAATCGAAGCTTTTCCTTTATACCTCTCTATGAACCTATCACAGCTTTCTATATATTTTGATAGTCTCTTTTATATTTCCTAATGGAAATGGGCTTTTTTTATTCTTTTAGTGTCCTAAAATTGACTTGAAACATTTTTATCCTACATGTACCTATAAGTAAATGGCAGACTACAGATCCTAAATATTCTATTTAAATAGCTTTCCATGAATTGTCTAGACCCAAATTTAAAAATTTCCCTGAATTGCTCAACGAAATGCATTTGAGTTGTTTTTAGCTTTCCCACACGAATTTACCTAATTAACAGGCCACATTTCTTTCCTCTTGTAGCTCTTTCTCTTTTACCTCCTTTTTTGTGGTATGTTTTTTCGTCTTCTTCTTTTTATTTCTTGCCCCATTTAAAACAACAAAAAACAGCACCAGCAGCGCTGACAAGGAACCTGCAACGTGCCTCACATGGTTCTACCAAACTGCCCATCAAATAAATCAGCAACAAAATGGAAGAGACAAAAAAAAGAATAAACGACCATAAGACGCACATGCAAACACGTCGCTTCACTCGTCGTCTTCGCCGACTTCACCATCTTTTCTTCATCTCTGCGCAGTGTTTTGGCCATTTCAGTTATCAGAGTGCGCGTTTTAATGAGTTCGAGTACGTTTTATGAGCAAAAACGAAAAGAAAGAGAAAAAAACAACAACCAAACCGAACGCGACTCTTGTGAAATCCGACAAACGCACCAAAGTGGAATGCACACAAAAATGTTAGAATCTTGCCGCAGCGATAAACTTTCGCAAAAGGCAAAGGAAAGGGGCAGAAAGGGGAGTCACTTTACATCTTGCCACACATCTCTCCACGTCTCCTTTGAGCAAAAAAAGCGAAGAGAGCTCATCATAATCAACTGCGACCGTCTTATGATGATTGTGATTGGTGTCGCCTCACCTGAGGCTGGTTACCGTCTAGCACGTACGCACAGACCGCCTGCGACCCTTTCAACTCCACAAGATACTTTTCTAAAGATATCCAAAGAGTGTCAGATAGAGAGAAAGAGAGTTGCTCTGCTCTCCTCTTCTCCACCTGAGTAGCTACATACGTGGCATGTGAAATATGCTAAAAGAAATGCCTCCCGTTTGGAATTTATGAATGAATATCTTTCTTGGCCAAACAGAGCAAACGCATTCATGATGAATGAAAAATGGGGAAAAAAAAACAAGACAAAAGAAAGAATAAGTTGTCAAAGTTTTTAAAGAAGAAAGACAAAGCATGCTTTTAGGGGTAAATTGTTCAATTAAGTGTTGGATACAGAATATCCTGTTCAGTTTTTAAGTTTTAGTTTACTTTCTGCTAACTATCTTAATCTTAAAATATTAAGCGAATTAAAAAAAAGATATGGAAAACTCAAAATTGTCACTTACTCAGCTTAAAGTCCGTAAATATCGCAAAATTTCACATATAAAATCCAAAGATTTGTGTTTTTTTTTGTTTTAACCTTATTAAGATCGATCCAGTGCAATTAAATCTATATAAAATGGATAAAAATGTAATTATAAAATACTAAAGTATAAAAGTAAAATGTAAAATACCATAATTCCAACCGATTTTGTAAAGTCAATCGGTAATTTATAATAGTTCAATGAAAAAGCTTAATATGAATCGTTAGCCAATTAATTTTCAATCTTATTTCAACCCATTTAAGAAGAAATATAGACACTTACCTAATTTACTCTCAAAACTTCAGGCATTATCTAAACTTGTTCAGGACTCACCTTTAGTAACAAGCGGACAAATAGTTTCTTTAGTTATGCATATCTGAAACTAAAAGGCTCTAAAAATAGATACTCTTAACAGAAAAATAATTGGAGTCAACTCTTTCGATTAGAAAATAAAAAACTGTTTTGAAGCCCGTCTTTATAATTGACCATTTGCAAATAGAGCTAAAGCTTATTAGTTTAAATGATTAAAACTAATAGCAAAACTGAAAAGTTCTTCTGTTGCTAATGTTAATGAAATTTAAAAATTTAACAATAATTGAAATAATTGACTCGCGTTTTGGTTGTAAGTAATTAAATCTTTATTAAATCTCAATTTGTCGGTGATTATTATTCAATATTTGTTCTGTTTTCTTCTTTCTCCATTTTTGTTTTTGGGTTTCACTATTAACATACACATATATATATATATATGTATCTGTATCTGTGTGTGTGTGTGTGTGTCTGTGTTTAGTTCTTCATTTTCACATTTCCACCACAATTTAGCCAAAAACTCTGTTGATAAGCTTAGTTAACGCTACAAACGAGTTAATTGCCGTTCTTATTCTCATTTAATGTTTGCTTTTACTTTTCCCTCTCTTTATCTTTTTTGCGTTCTTACGGAATTTTCACAACATTTCCAAGTTTTCATTTGCTTTTTCGTTTTTTTTTTTTCTTTTTGGTTTTTTGTTTTAAACATTTTACAATACTTTTGCATTTTTGGCTTACTTTTTCTGCTGGGTTTTGTTTGTTGTTTTTCGTTTTTTTTTTTTGTTTCATTCATTTTCATTTTTTGTTTTTAGTTCTTGCTAAAAATTCATATTTGATACTTAATTGCAACGGCAACTGCAAAATTGGCAAAGAGTTTCAAAAAAAAAAAAAAAAAAACGAACATTAAGTATACGTTCCATAGAAACGAAAACTAGTTGGTGTCTGTGTGTCTGTGTGTGTGAGGGATATTGGGGATATTGTTCTTCTTAGTATTATTTGCTGTACACAAAAGAGTTAAGTAGGAAAGTTTTCGATGTGCTTTTTGACAAATCTTAAACAATTATCTACCATTAAAATCACATTTCAATTGAAAATTGTATTCAAAGATCGCCAAAAGTATGCAATAGTAAAAAAAACCTTTTACTATTATCATCTATTTGAAAATAATATCATCTGGAGTTTTACTCCAAGCCCAAGCAACGATAATCTTCATTCAGACATTTCAGAGTTAAGGGTAAAATCAATTATAAATGTAGCCAAAAAGTATGCAACAATTTGTAGTGTGATAGAATTGAACGATCTTCGATCAAAGATTCATTGCATTAACTGGATTAACTGGAAGGGATCCGATAGATAACGATTTTAGTTAAGCACATCTAAAGATTTCCCATGTGTGTGTGTGTCTTTTTTTGTAAAATTTTGGAACTCAATTCGAAATGTGTTTTAGTTATTTGTTCTTCTTCTTCGTCTTTTATGTAGCTCGAATAGGCCGAGTCTGTGTTGTTAGTTATTTAGTTAATTATTTAGTGAGTTTTTATTGCAGGACAACAAGACAAGGGGCGACGGTGAAGAAGAAGAGAGAGAGAGAGAGAGGGACAGTGTGTGTGTGTATGTGTGTGAAGATTGATTTTGGATGGGTCGAAACCGACAACGACGCCTTGTTGTTTAATTATATATTGTACACTATAAATCGCTCCATAGAAAAAGTGTAAATTATGCTATATACCCAAGTGTGTGTATATATATTATACATACATGCATATATGCATGTATTACATAGCCATGCATGCATATGTATATACACATATATATCTGTATATATTGATAGAGTTGAAATATCCATGTTTGTTTTTTTTTTTTTGTCCATTTTTTTTTTTTTTTTTTTTGTTTTGTTTGTTGTATAGCTTCAGCTTCGGCTTACTCATATATAAATAGTTTTTGTTTTTAAATTTTTCCATTTATTTTGGGTTTGTTCATTTTTTTTTCTTCTTGTATACGTATTAGTTAATTAATGTATAATTAATTTATTTATATATGCAATTTATATTGCTTAAATTTTGAGTGTTCTTGTTTGTGGTTGCTGTTGCTGTTGCGGTTGTTGTTGTTGTTGTTCTCCTTTTCTTTTTTCTTGTTTTGTTATTTTAAACAATGCAACGGGCTTTGAAGCAAGAGCTAGAGCAATATAGAAGCCAGCGAGCGAGTGGGCAAGAGAGAGGAGCAAGAGCGAGAGAGCACAAGACACAAACTCAAGCTTAACTCATCATATATACATATATTTCCATATATATATATATATATATATATATATATATGTATATAGATACTCGTTCGGATCGTTTAGATCAGCAGATCTCAAGTCTATTACATTCTGTTTTTCATTTAATTGTTAATTGTTGTTGTTTAGAAATATGAAACTTTTTGCAAAAAGGAAGCGCCACTTGTTCTTGAATTTCTTTGTCTTCTTGTTTTGTTTTTTTTTCCTTTTTTGTTTAAACTAATTCCTTTAACTTGCTTTAATTTATCGTATTTTGTATATATCGTTTTGCTTTTTTGTTTTTTGTTTTGTTCTTGTATGTTACTAAGTATCCATTGAAACGGTTTTTGTTTGCTTTATGCATTTAATTTATTAATTTTTTCTTTTTTTTTTTTTTTGCAATTTCTCATTTCTTCTTTTATTTTATGTGTATTTTTTGCTTTAGTTGAGTTTTATTTATTTTTCCTTTTTTTTTAATATTCACGAGCACGCGCGAGCATTTTTCAATTTTCATTTTTCTTTCCAAAAAATTTACAATTATTTTCCCCCATTTCGGTTCATTCTATCATATTTTTATTATTCCCCTCCCTATCTTCCTTATCATCCTCTTCACATCTACATATGTATATACGTGTGTTTGTGTGTGTGTGTGGAATGCTAGAGTAAAATGTTTAGTTTCTTTTTTTCCTCGTTTTTTGTTGTGAAATTTTTCTCTTTTTTGGTTTGAGTTTTTTTTTCAATTTTTTTTTTTCTTCTTGGTTGCGTTGTAATTTGATTTTACAAAATAAATTTTCTCATATCGTTATATTTATGTGGTTATCGTTATCAAACGTTGATCTGGTTCCATCTGGTTTCAAACTCTGTCTCTAAAAAGTTTTACAAGTCAAGGTGTACAGTATCTTATAACTGTGTGTTTTAGAAATCAAAACAAAAACAAACACAATAATAATAATAATAATAATGATAATAATAAATACAATAATAAACGGACAACACACACACAATTTACTCGTCATATTCGTTATCATCATCTTTATGATCATTTTGGGTCCAACTTGCTTCAGTTTGTGATTCCTGATATTTTGTTGCATAATTATTATTATTCGAATATATAAATATTGATTCCTCTTTGTTTACACTTTCAATATATATAACCCCCGACTTTCAGCTATCATTATCTATCTGTATATATATATTTATTACGTACGACAAGTGTCTTGACTGCTGAATTTATACCCTTGCTAGAGATGAGTGGACTTGAAGGAGAATATATTTTAAATATCTAAACAGATCACTTCGGAATCAATCAATCAGTCATAAGTGCATTGATACACTAATTTTCTTTCCTTTCTGTAATTCTTAATTTCTTTATCGATATGAATTATTATAGAAAATTTCGTTTATAATCAATTCACAAAGTAATAAATTTGATTTCAATCAATTGGAAATAACACCAGTTAGTTCAGATTGCCGAGCCATACATTCAGATGTGGCAGGAATCGAAAATATAACATCTTAAGATTGGACAAATCTCATAAATGTAGAAAGCAATCAAACCAATTACAAAAGGAATTATTTAAATATTTCATTAAACTGAGTCGATTACTTTCATCGATTTCGAAATTTTTATAGTTTTTGTTTAGTTTTCAAAAACCTTTTCAACAATCTTCTGATGGATCGGACAACTTTAATGGAACTTCAAGAACCTCCAAAACATCATAATGAATACAACAATCAATTGAAACTTTTGCAAGGGTATACAAACTTCGGCTTTGCCAAAGCTAGCTTCCGTTGTGTATTTAAATTTACCTTAGCATTCTCTTGATTTTCAAAACTTTTCGTTTTACTTTCATCTTCAATTTGCGTTATTTTCTTTTTCATTTTGTTTGTTTGCATTTTTCTGTTATTTCGATTTGTTTTTTTGGCGATATGTATGTACATGTTATATACAACTTAGATGAACGAACAAAACATGGAAACATGGATGAAACGAACTTAATTTAATCTGAAAAAATAAAAAAAATGAAAATTATATTAAATATAAATATGCTTAAGAAGTGTGTTTAAAAAAATACCGCTTAATAATTCCACCAAAATAAGGGAAATGTTTTCATTAAACGGGTTTTTTTAAACAAGAATATAAAAAAAATAAATCAGTACGGTTTGTCTTTCAAAAAAATTGATTTTTAATTTATTATTTTTTTCCATTTTTTTTTCCTTTCTTTTTGTTTTCTTTTACGTTTTTGCTCTACGTGTTTTGCGTTTTCTATTTTAATTATTTTTGTTTTCTTCGTCTTCTTCTGTGTTTCAGTTGTGTGGGTTTACTTTTAAGCTTTTTACAATAAACATATTAAAATTTAAAATGTAGAAATTGTATTGAATTTTTTTCGTTTTTTGTTTTGTTTTCTTCTTCACTCTTTCTTAATGCAAAATTTAAAAAATTATGGAAAGCAACAGTAAAAATTAAATGTAAGCTTAAAATTTATTTATTTAAAAAAAAAAAAAAAAAAAAAAAAAATAACATCAGAATTAACAACTTGATTTACTCTTGTAATTGAAGTTTGCTTTTCTCTCGTTTTGTTTTAATCGGTATTACTTGCGTATGTTATTATTGTTGTTTGTTTCTCTTAATGGGTTTCGATATTATTATTATTTTATAATTGTTATCTCTTTTATCATATAATATAATACATATAATATGCCTTGACTCAAAAAGGATTTAACAGAGCGGCGAGACATTGACTTAACATTTCTACATAAGACGAATTGATATTTCCTTTCTCTTTTCTTTCCTTCTTTTTGTTTTTCTTTTTGTTTTTGATTTTCATTTTTTAAATTTAGTGTTAAGTTCATTGATCTTGAAAAACTTTTTGCAAAAAAAAAAAAAAAATGTTTATTTACACACAATTAACAAGAAAGAGAGAGGGAGAGTGAAAGAGATGGAGATAATATTGAAAATGTAAACCACATGATTAAAATATTATACTTAAAATTAGGCAAAACCGAGCAGGACGACGACAAGATCAACACAACTCGAAATTAACAGTAATTTTTGTTAAATCAAACATGGACTTTATTCTCTTTCCTTTCCTTATTTCTTTCTTTCTTTCTTTTTTTTTGTGATTTTTTTCAATTATTTTTTGTTTATTTTTTTGTTTTGTTTTTAGTTTTTACCTTTGCTCTAGATTGTAGACTTTACTTTCGTTTGCTGTCATGCAAAAAAAAAAAAATGATTTCTTTACTTAAATTTTTGTTTAAATGTTTTTTCCTTTTTGTTTTCTCTTCTTGCATCATCATTATTATTGTAATTATTATTACTCTTTTGTTGTATTTAGTTTAGTTTTTGCATTTTTCTTAATGTTTTGCCTTTAAATATTTGTTGACAATTTGATGTTGCATCATAAAATACATTTGCTGTTTCGGTTGCTTCTGTTGTAATTTGTTGGAAAGTTGCTGCCATTGCAATCGTCATGGCCTATGGAATCTGTTTCGGAGTAAAAGAGAACAAACGTGTGTGTGTGAGTGAGGAGGCAAAAAAGAAAACAGAAGAAAAATTGCAAAAGTTGAGATTAGTTTCCACTGTTTAGTTGCCTTTTTTTTCCTTCTTCTTTGCTTTGTTTGGTGTTTGTAAAAGGGAAAAAGTTAAATGGCATAAAATTTTGCTACTCGTCGTCAACTTGATCAAAAATTTGTCCTTTAATCTACTCTAGTTTAGAGAATCTCGATAAAACATTTACTTGTCGATGATGCAACAACATGGAACTTATTTGTTTAAATGTTGAATACGTTGAATACTTGATCAAGAACCAATTGATTGTTTAGCTTTCATTCGAGATACCTTCAAACTTATGTTGAACGAAAATTGAACAATTCTCTTAAGGGAGTGAATGATAATGTTTAATAGACTTATCCGTTGACTCACTAAGTAACTTACTTACAGTCTTATTTAGTCACTGATTATTTGATTTTTTAATCGCATAAGTGAATTTACAATTCGCATCTGATCAAGGACCTCAGTCACAACAGAATGAATAAATGAGTAAGTTAGTGAATGAGTAAATTAATTTTAATCAGAGAATTTTTCGTTTGTAGTTTACTATTGACTATTCTCGATACCGTTTCGGTCCAATGTCAGGGTGAAAGTCCTTGAATGGTTTTCCTACAGCTGTTTGTGCCTTTCTGGGAAATGAGTTTTATTCAATACTCTAATTTGGATTCCCCTCATTTTGGAGGGTCCATGAAATCTAAAAACGTATTGGTGATTTTTTCTTCTTTTTTTTTACAAATTAAAGCCAGAAACTAAATCCTGTACCCCTTCCCACACTGCGACGACGAAAGTTTGCATGGACATTTAAGGACAACTAAAATGCAGTCAACCAGTCAACGCGACAGGCACACATAGAAAATCCGAAAGCCATTACACTAAAGTTGCCTGGGCCAAAAACCTTCTGCTATTGCTTCTGCTTCAGCTTGTGCACCTCAGCACCTCTCAGCAGGCGGCACTCTAGCCCCTCTCCGGCAATTTTCTTTATCCCAAAATGGCGGACAGTTGTGGTAGTAGAAGTAGTAGTAGTAAAAACTGCATGGGAAATAGAAATGTTGAACGAAAACCACCATCAAGTCCTTTGTGGCCAACATATCGCGTGGCCAACAATGTCAGGCTTTAGTGGGAGTGAATAGAAAAAGAACAAGGGGCGGTGGGGATGGAGGGGGGGGGTGAAGCAGCACTGCTGCAGTGGACATTGCACGTGACACATCATTGGGCACATTGGCATTGGCAATTTTTTGCTTCGTTCACTTTTTGGCCATTCGAATTCGTTTGGTTTTGGTTATTTCAATTTTTTTCCCACCCCCCATCCGCCTTTCATTTCGTTTTTCTTTTTTTTTTTTTTTTGTGTTCTCTCTTGCAGTTTTTTGGTTGCTTTCAGTTTTAGTTTCTGTCAGGCCATGGAAGGACACACCCGTCTACATAATTTAGTATCGTCCACTATCTAGGTTGTTGTTGGTGATGGGGTGAGAGAGAGAGAGCTGGTTCGGGCGTTTAATTGGGAAATTTCGGAATTGGCTATTTACCTCGTCAAATGCCGACTGCCCTCGTGGACTGCCATTTCCGAGGATTTAAATTCATTGAGCTCCTTTCGTATGGCAGCCTTATCCTTTGGCGTCAGTCTTGTCCATGGCTTATCCGCACGCCGATCGTAGTCGTGAGCCTGCGTTACCTCAATATAATCATTGAATCGTATGATCTTCTTCTCTTTCAACTCCTCGACTGTTGGCCGAAAACTGAGCTTACGCAACAGATACGATTTCTTTTCCTCTTTTTGTTTCTTTTCCTCGGCGGGTGATTGAGCTAAAATAAATATGCAAAATTTGTTATGAAAACAAAAAAAGAAATATGTATGAAAAAAGGAACTCACTTTTCAATATATTACGCTCGACAAGCTCCTCGGCAGTGGGCCGCATGGACAGACGTCGTATGAGTCGTGCTCCAATTGCCTCCTTGGATTCTTTGAGCTCGTTATCGGTGACCTGATGCAATATATTACGATTGATCAAATCCTGTTTATCGGGTCGCAATTGCAATTTCAGCGATAGTGACTCTTTGCGTGCCAATTTGGCTAATCGTGTATTATCATTGTCATCGTCGCGATAGACAATATGGCCATCGCTCTCATCGCTATCGCTGCTACTCTCCCGTATCACAAAGGGTCGTGTGTTCTCTTTATTCTCCACAGTGCACGGCAGTTGGATGTTAAACATTTGTTGCCTGCTGTGTTTTAGTCAGGGATGGTATAGAAAATATATATGTATTTAGTTAGTCGCTGGCAGCAAGTATGATAATATAATATAATAACAACAACAACAATAATAAGAAGAACAACAATGAGTACAACAAAAAGTACAAGTATACATTCACATCCAAGTATGTAGGTGTTTGGTTGGTTGGTTATTCTAGGCATCATTAGCAGTCACATTAAATACTAGCACACACACACACACACACGAGGGGACAGGCTAAAGGAGTAAGTGTGCGTGTACGTGTGTGCCTGTGTGTGGGGAAAAGGTAAACGAGGAGAAAAAGTGCAAAGTAAGAGGGGAAAGAAAACTCATGCAATCCCTAAGCCTTTCATCTCTGCAATCTGGCCAGGGCAATCTGCCAGATTTACCAGCCACACACACACACACACTCACAAGAGGTATAGTCTTACGACATGTGTGAGTGTGTGTGTGTGTGTTAAATTTATTCATCTTCCTGCATAAAATCTACCTCCCTAACCTTGTTCTGGGTGTTACTTTCTCTTTTTCTCACTCTCTTAACTTGTTTTTGTTTTTGTTGTTGCCTTCACTTCTTTAAGTTTTGTCGCCAAACCCAAAAAAAAAAAGACAAAAAAAATGGCATTCTTCTCCATTTTCCTCGCCATTTTTTCTTCTGTTTTGTTGGCGTTGCGGCAATTTTTTGTTGCTGTTGTTGTTTTTTAAAGTGGCACGTGGAAAGAGCGCGCGCACAGCTGGCAACACATATGCAAAAAAGGAAAACACACACACACACAGAGAGACATTTATGTGTTGTGTGTGTGTGTTTAAGTTTGTACTTAAAGCTTGCGTTGAATTCCATATCCTGCATAAAGCGAGCTCTTCCGCCATACATTTTTATCCTCTTTTCGTTTTTCGCTTTTTTGTTTGTTATTGTTGTTGTTGGTGGTGGTTTGGAAGGGCGTTGAAACATATTGAATGAAAGATGATATGCCTTTTCCTTTCCCTCCTCTTTATTCTATCATTTGACAAGACAAGCCAAGCAAACTGGATATGCATGTGTGTGTGTGTGTGTGTATACACTCGCGTTTGAAATGAAAATTGATAAAGACTAGCTAACTAACAGTCATAGGCGGAGGATCCAGGGCTTTGAAATAAGGGGATAAACTTTGCCCCTTAAAGTATGCAACCTTTTGTGCTGTGTAACTTTAGGGGGCAAAGGACTAGACCACAAATGCTTATCTCTGCTAAAGTTAATTACTAATTTGACTGCAATTTGACATGACAGATCGTCTTATGTTGAAGATATTCTATATCCAGTTAATCCAATTATAATCGTCTCTAAATTTAACTTGATTAACCTAAAATTTCACACTTTTTGTTTATCATTTTTATCTTTTTGACATCGTTAATCTGATTAAAATAGAAATTAGTAAAATGTCAAAATTTTTCACATTTGCAAATTCGGTTTGCCTTTAAATTTGAAGCTAGACAAGAGATGCTTCGGTTAGTTTTTTTTTTTTTTTCAGCTTATGGCGTTTTTCTTTTATTTTTGCAAAATTTATGATAAATATGTAGAAAAATTTGCGTTGTGGCACGTTTGGTCGAGCAGCTCTTCCTGCTTTACGCTTTGTTGCAGATCTTTTACATGTTCCACATGGCCGAGAAATGTATTTTTTTTTTGTTGTCTTGTTTTTAAATTGTTTCAATGTTGTTATTTCTTCTCCTTCTTTAGGTGAAGTGCATACATAAACAATTTTGACTTGAAAATGTTCTTTCGTTTTTGGGTTTAACGCCTCGACAGAAGCTCAAAGACCACTTAAAAATGAACAAATTTGACAGACAGAAACACAAAGCTGAAGACGAAGAGAACAAACTTGTGTGTATGTGTGTGTGTGTGTTTTTACTTTTTATAAAACAAAATGATTAAGAAGGGAAAACTCATTTCATTTCATTTCACATCAAATTAAAAAACAAGCACAAAAATATGCCCCAATAACATTCAGAGTTGGGCGTTAGTTGTTGGGAGGTGGTTGTTATTTTTTTTTTTTTTTGTAATTTGAAACAAATTCTTGTTTGAAATGAAACATGCTAACAAGAAAAGTGAGGAACAGACAGACAGATGGAGAGAGAGAGAGAGTGAAAGAAAGAGAGATACAAAGTGCAGAGGACGACAAAAATCAAAATAAAAACAAATAAAAATGTAGTCAGCCAGTCGGTAGACCGACTTCATTATACCCTATTTCAAATTGGTCAACTTGTCTCTGTCACCATCTAGAAGGCTCATTTAATCGACTTATTCCCCAGATGTCTATATGTCTATACGAATTCATAAGTTTAAAATGTATTTCTAGCTTTTTTCAAACCTCTAAGTCGATTTGGGCCTCCTAATGGTTTTGAATACTTTTTTTACCCATTCGTTACAAGGTATCAAAACTTTTATAATAAAAAAACTTCACAAACACACACATACACACGCTAGCAAACATTCAAGTGTATAAAAGACAATGGAGTGAGGATCTCTGGATGTGTGCTTGTGTGTGTGTGAGTGGGGGTGGATGTGAGTGGTTGAAGAAATGAAACTTAACAACAGCAAACAACAAAAAGTTAGTAATTTAATAAAGACGAGTGTCGGTTGTGTTTCGAGTAATGTCAAAGTTTCATTCATTTTCAGTAAAAGCAGAAAGGGGATGCTTGAGGTGGGGGTGGGAGGGGAAACATCAAAACAAGACTAAAAACGAAAAGAAGTACGAAAAATGTTCAAAATGATGTGTTAGGAGTAAGACATATTGACTGAGAGAGAGTAAAGCGATGCAATTGTGTGCAAGGATGGGCTTTGGACTTTGAAGGGCATCATAGGAAGGTAAGGGGAGATGGGAGAGTGTGTGATACATAACAACAGTTATATTCGGAGTGGGTTGTTGTTTTATTTTGTGTTTCTATGAGTGCATTCTAGAAAAGCATGTGTCATACGTTTATAGTTTTAGTCTTTGTTGTGGGTGGAGGGAGGTTTTTTTCTTTTCTTTGTGTGTTTTTTTTCTAGTTTGGTGTTTTGTTTCACATAAATTAGCTAAAAAATGGATGGTTTACCATATTCTAATCCGTGGTCGTAGTATAGGCCTGATTATCGTGATATATAGATATCGGATTGGTTTATATTGTAGTTGTTGTAGTTGTAGTTGTAGTAGTAGTAGAAGTATAGAGGAGTGTGAGGCATAAAACGTGTTCGACACGCACACACAAATGATGAGGTTAACGGAACATATATATATATATATTATGATGATATATATATTTATTTATTTGGGGGTAGAAGTGGTCGGGGCGGTAAGAATAAGAAGAAGAAGAAGAAGTAGAAAAATAGTAGTAATTAACAATTTAAACAATAGATATTATTGCAAAAATAAATTCAAAATTATAATAAGAAGTTAAATATAGATTATTGTTATAAAGAAGGATTACTGGTGGGGGGTAAAAACAAAAAAAAAAAAAACCGAAAATGGAATAAACGTTAATAACAAACTAACATTTGTGAGTTTAGAAATTTCATTTCGTTCTCTACGGGGTGGTGGAAAAAAAACTACTAGAAAACGTTAAATACAATCATCTTTTGAGATTGGAGTGGCGGGGGGTTTTGGGAAGACAGCGGTAATAGGAAATTTAACAAAATTAACAAACAAAAATTCGAACAAAACAAAACGAAAATTAGAACAAAACAGAAAATACTTATCTACAATTTTAAACATTGAGCTGTTTCGGTTAAGGTAGATAGAGATAACTTAATAATTATGTAATTTCAAAATGTTTAGCAGAAATTTTTTAATCTCAAAAGTTATCCACATATGTTTGTTGTTTGTTGTTGTTGTATTATCATTAACCGAAAAAACAGCTCAATATAGATTTCAATATGAAAATTGTAGATAACGAAAATGAAAAGAACAAAACACTCGGTTCCACTTACTTGAGCGAATAGTTATTCCCTGTGGCATCTTGACGCACCACCAAAGGACGTTGACTTGCCGATTGTTGTGCAGCGGCAGCTGCTGCCGCTGCCATAGAACCAATGCCGCCATTACTATTTGAAATTGCCGCAGCTGTGGCATTACTTGTGGCGCCACCGCCACCATTATTGTGATGCTCTTGGGTGGGCGTTACCGGTGTTGAGGACGATGTTGGCATACCAACTTTCTTCTTGAGCGCCGATTTAAGAGGAACTGCATTTGGTTTTGGCTCTTTGGCTGGAATTTCCTCAACGCGCTGTGTATCCATAACACGTACATGATTGCCACCACCATATGGGGCATACTCATCATCTGAGTCTAGCTCATCTTGATCGGGATCGTGATCTGTAAAGGAAACAAATTGTCCATTTAGTCATAAAGTGAACAAAATTTCACATAATATTGTTTAAATTAACATAAAATTTTCAAGCACTAGCGTAATTATGAAGTGCGCATTTGGTTAATGAGCTGAAGCTTGCTTTAATTGATTGATCGTTTGTTAGTTAGTTGGTTAGTTAGTTAGATGAAACAAGACGTTTACCATCATAATCATAATCCTGATGCTGATAGTCCTGATCGTTCATGGCGCCTGGCCCGTGCGGTCGTCCAGCGATGAGCGTGGGGCTCGGCGTGGAGAACATTGGCGGCGGTGGGATGGGTCCAATCTCTGATACGGGTATTGGTGGCTCTGGTAGCTCGCTAAGCATAACGCCCGGTGGCAATTTACCTCCGCCATATGGTGGCGGTGTACTGCCCGGTGGACCGGCAACCATTTTACCATCATCGCCATCTGTAAAAGAAGTAAACGTGAAGTGGTGAGGGGAAAGACGAATAAAGAGAGATTTGGTTGTCGATTTCATTTCGGCTTTTTGTGGCAAATGGAAGGAGTGTTAGAGAAAAATTACATATTCTTCATCTAGCCAGTGTTTGCTCATGTGTCTGTGGGTGTGTGAAAATGTGGTTGTGGTTTAGTGTTTGAGTGATTTATTTACATCGAGCAAGAGAAACTGTTACATCGATGACTGAGATATCGTCGATAAATTGAAATAAATTGGCTTACTGCTTGAGCAATTGAACTTGACCAGTTAAACAAGGTCTAAAGGCTATAGTTATAGCCATTGCATTGTCAAGAGCTTGAAAACGTGTGTCAAATTAGTTGATCCTCATAACAAAGATAGAATAGAGAAATGAAATTCCATTCTAATGAAAAGTCAATTTCGATAACAGTTTCTCTGGCTCAGCAACAATAACGATTACTTATACTAATTTCATTTAACTGAAAATGGTTTTTAAACGGTTTTTGGTCAACTTACAGTGCTCATTGTGGTAGCAAATGTTGACTCCGCGACGCGTCAGCTTATTGGCACCACCCAATGTGTTGGGCCTTTCCAATTTATTATTGGAATCATTACCACCACCGCCGCCAGGTGGCGGCAGCATAGAGCCCTGACATGTCGGCTGCTCAATGTTGGGCGTTGATATTGTGCCATTTCCACCGTGTTGTTGTTGTTGTTGTGCATCAGTCTTGTCTTTTCTTGGTTCTATTATGTTTGTAAAGAAAAAGAAAATGAGTAAGAGAGATGTGAAAAAGGAAATTAGTAAATTTGTAAAGTATGTATGTATGTATGTGTGGAGCAAACTAATTTAAAACTATTCAACAAACTCATACGGTCTTCTGCTCATGTGGGTCCCCACTTGACAAGCTTTTACTTTAATTGTCCTATGTTGGTCCACTTTGCTCTTCATTCTCTTTCCCTTTCATTTTGGTGTTTTTTTTTTTTTTCGGTTTAGGTGGTTTGTATGGTCGGGTTGGAGAGTCCTGGAAATTGCCTGGCAGGCAGCTGGCCTGACCAGGCCACTTGAGTGGCCACAAAGCACTCGCACACTAGCCCAAACATGAACACACATGCATACACACACACATTTCTCGTTACACCCTTTGTTTAAGGGTCTTTGTTCAACCTACATCTGCCTGGGGGGCCTCTTTCCTGTCCGTCAGCAGAGAGTAAGTCTGTCCATCTGTCCGTCCTTTAGTGGTCAAGTGTAATATTTTTAATTGTTGTTAAAGGGTTAAGCATTGTTTCTGCTGGGACCTGGACTGGCTTGGTCGCATTTGGGGGCCTAGAGTATGTGGTAACGAGGCGTTTTACGAAAAGGCTGACAGTTTCAACACACACACACACACACACACACAGTTGCAGTTCTATTGGTTTAATGTTTATGTCAAGTTCTTCGTGTAATTTATTACCACAAAAGGAAACTAGTTACGTAATGTGTACAAGATGAAGAGTAAATAAGGTAAAAAAAAGATTTAAAACGGAAAGGCAAAGGAACTTTTATTGAAATGATAATAATAACAAAACAATATATCGATAAAACAACATGGATAAATTCACATATACCAAAATCCTAATTATGTGTCTCTTATTAATCTAAAAATATTTCACAAATTTTAAACTACAATTTATTGATAAATTCTCGCCACGTTGACCTAGTTTTTTTTCTGCGTATTAACATTTTTTGCTCAATATTTTAAGCCATTAGGGAAATATTTAAATTACGCATTTATTAAGTAATCTTTCAACCGGAAACTGTTAAAGACTTTTGCTTCTTCTTTTCAACGCCCACCATTCCCTCTCGTTATATTTATATTTCGGTTTTTTGTTTAGTTCCCGAATAAGAAAAAGTGCCACATATGTTTTTTTTTTTTCTATAACCCGAGAAGAACTTTTTAAATTCAGTTTCCCAGCCCACATACAAACACAATTAAAATTCTTTTCACAAATATTTCCTCTTTCATTTTATAGTAAACATCCATCACAAGTTTAACTGACACACACACACACACACCACACACCACACCCAAATATCATTTACCAAATAGAAAAAGCAATTAAAGCAATTTCAATTGGCATTTAAAAAAAGAAAACAAAAAAAAAAAACACCCAACATAATATATATCCCTTCACTTAACTTTCTTTCTTTCCGTCAAGTCATTAAATTTTACACTTGACAGACAAAAATTCTTCTCAGCCACAAAATCCCCCAAAGACGACCACACAAATTTATGGTCTAAGCAAATGAAAATATCTTTCAGAGCAAAGCAATTAATTGGCAAGTTGAGCATATCAAGAAATATCAAGAAAACAAATTAATAACAGATCTCAACAAGTGAAAGATATAAACAAAATTTTGTATGAAAGAAAATTAAGTGAATTATGAATCAATTTCAAAAATTGTAAAGACCACAAAGCAAGTTCGAGAAAGCTAACTAATTAAACTTTCTAATACTCTGCTCTATACAAACACTTGTTGTGATTTTTAGAGACTTTTTACCTTTTACGATTCAAACTTGTGGAAAATTTTCTTTTCGTAAGTCCTAAAGAAGACTCAAGTGTTAGTGCTTAGTTATGTTCAAAAAGGCAAAGTTAAATGGGTTGAGTATTCAGATTTTATTATTGCCTTAGGGAAAAATTTCAGAAATTACAAATCGAAAGATATTTTTACAAAAATTGTTAAACAATTTTTCGGTAATCGCTTGTAAATAAATATCAAAGCTCGTTTAAATACGCAACACCGCAAATTACCGCAAACTGTGGCGTATACAGAGAGACAGAGAGAGAGAGAGTGTTTGGGGGCGGTTATAAGGAGGTATAAACTATTTGAAACAAATACATAGTACAAATTCTATTGGCTCTTGGCCAAAACTGAGAGAAAGAGAATTCGAAGAGGGGCGGGCTGATGGCAAAGAGAAAGGGGTTATGTCTTGACGTGTTTGCTTGAATATTTTTAAACAACAACAAAACCAAAAATGATAAATAAAAGAGGGAAATATTTGTGCGTCTTTTTTGTTTGACAAAAAAAAAAAAACGCAGTGTTGAAGTAATGAAAGAAAACGAAATAATTTTCATGCATCAAGTTCAAATTCATACTTTGTGTGTGTGTTTTCCACTCTCCTCCTAACGAAACAAACAAATTTATGTGGCCTGTCAAATTATGGCGACAAATGTCTTTGTATTAACTAAAATTTATGCCTTGACCGTACACCAGCAAAATATGAAAAAATAAAAAGAAAGAAAGCAAACAAAAAGGTAAGAAAAAGTCCTTGACTTTGACATAGGTAAAGCTACAAAACAAAAAGGGATAAGGTTTAAAAATGCTACACTAATTCGAAGGTATTATACCCTAGCCAATTTCGACAATTATATTAATAAAAGTCATTCCCCCACTCGATCAATGTGAACAAACAAAAAAAGAACAACATTTATTTCCGTTGACACTTCTGTTAAGAACGCATATTCCTCTCTTTTTTGCTTGTTTGTGTTAACAAAAAACATAATTGATTAATTATTTTTCAAAACAAAAAGCAGGAATTTAAAACCTAATTAAAGTATATAATTAATTTTGCAAAGTGAACCCATATATCAATTACCAAAAACTGACAGACAAAGCATTACAGCGAAGACATCTAAAGGCATTTTTCCATTCCCAAGTCAATATCGTCCCAATCCCAGAGACAAGCCGACAAACACAGAGAGAGAGAGACAACCAAAATTTTATTTTCTTATGCAGCCAAACTAATGACATTAATTAACCAGAAAGTTTAGTGTCTAATTAGCAAATACACACGCACACACACACACACACAGAGAGAGAGAGAAACACACAAACACGACTAAAATCATTATCGCCACGCCTTGTGAATGCGCCTGTGTGTCATGCCTTCTGTCCTTCCACTTAAAACAAAACTCTAATCAATTATCGTTAGTGTAATTACAAGGAAACAGAAACAAAGAACATGATGAGAGGCGAAGGAGAATACCCAGTGAAGCAAAGGAAAAAGATTGAGCTAGAGTATTCAAGTCAGCTAATAAGTAGGCTATGTTTAATTGAAATATGCGTATATACCTTTGCCAGAAATCGAGATAATATTAGGAAAACTTTGCTTTGATCGATTCATTTGCAGATTAAGATCGAATGAAATTTGCTTTATCATATTTGGCATAATATTTTTTAAGGATATTTTATCCTCATCATGTATATGTATATATATTATTATGCAAACTAATTTACAAAACTGTTTTGTTTTGTAGTTCCCGATTTTATGAATGATTACTTGTCCTGCATAAACGCAAATACATACAAACACTTACACCCACACACACACAGAGACAGAGACGCATCGAAAGAATACAAAAATGTTACCTGTTGTGTATGTGTGTGTATGTGTCTATGTGGGCGACACCATAATGTGACGTCATTGGGGATTTGAATTCGCAGGTTCCCAATGCAGAGATTTATTTATAATTCAAACTACTCCCACACCTTGGGGCGTAACCGCTTCCTCTGATCCCCCGAACCCAACCCGACCGTCAAAAGAACAAACCAAACAACAGAAAAAACACACACACATACACAGAAAGAGAGAGAGAGAGAGAGAGAGAAAGACACACACACATATGTACCCACATATACATACATACATATATTGTATATACAATTCTGTAAGAAGCCGCAAACTAATTGTGCGGCCTGAACATGTTTTCCTGATGGCCAACAGCAATCCACACACAAACAGACAGATGAAGCGAGATGGAACTGTGGAAAATTGTTTGTTATTGTTGTTGGTGCTGCTACAGCTGCTATTCGGAAGTGAGAAGCTGCGGCAATGTGTGGATATTTGATAAATAAGCAATGAGCTGGCTCTATTGGGCAAAAGGACGCAGGGCAAAAGGGCAGCCATAAGAAGTTGATGACGACGACGAGGACGACGAAAAGGCAAAAAGCTGCTTTTGCTGCAAGCCAAACGAAAAATGAGAAAATTTTCATAGTTCATTTTCAGGACTTTGGGAATACTCAAAATACACGTCCAAAAATGTTTTCTTTATTCGTGAGTGAATGTGTGCGTGTGTATGTGTGTGGTAAAAAGGGGAAGGAGAAATGTGTAAGACTCTCTTGAAAAGTATGAAAATGGAGGGGAGGGGGAGGAGAAGCATTGACAGCCTAAAAATGAGGATGCTTTTGACGTCACTCAGAGAGGCACATACACACACACACAACAGCAAAATTACATTACTCATACGCCGTGTGGCCCATAGTGACAGAGAATGTTACACGTGCATTTGACTCAAATCCATCCTTTTCTCTCTCTCCCTCTTTTCCCTCATGTTCTCTCTAACTCTGATATGCCACGCCCACACGTTCCTTGCTGCTGCATCTTTTGGCCTCATTTCTTATGAGAGGGGTTTTTTTTTTTTTTGTATGTATATCACGTATACGAATTGCCGCATTAGTTCTTGCACTTAGAAATTACAAGCCATTTCTTTGCACTTGCAACCGGCTGTGCCAACGTTAAATCAACGCCCTGTCATAATTCATTAAATTTAATTAATGCCAGAGCACAGACACTTGCCACCCAAAACCCCAGCCGCCTGCTCCTTTCCTGTCCCCCCGTCGCCTCATCACAATATGCTCAACTGTTTTCATTCGTTTCGTTTGTTGGGTTATGATTCATGTAACAATTTAATAAAAAGCAAAAAAATTCAACTGAAAAATTGAATTTATTTTGTATGCGTGTGTGTGTGTGTGTGAGTGTGTTTGTTTGTGTGTCTTCATTCTCAATTTGCATATGTTTCGATTTGACATTTCGTTGAGTGGCTCTTTTCTTGTGAACTCCAAACGCTTTGGGGCATACAACACACGCACTCGCACACACACACACACAGATACAGAGAGACAAAACAATTCACAATTTTATTTCAGCCATTTTACAGTTTTAGCTTTTTTTTGAAGCAACGAGCAACAACGTTTTGTACTTGAAGTTTTCCACATGGCTAGACAAACACACTTGACAATATGGCTAAAGGGAATGCTCCCCCCTCCATTTAGGGGAGATGTGAGAGAGAGAGAGAGGGAAAGAAATGCTTGAGCAAATAAATATGCTTGAAGGGTGTGCAACAAATTTTATTGAATGGAAAACATTTCTTCCATATATGGTTTCAAAAGGGTTGAAAATTGTTGACAGTTGGTTGCGTATTGACATTTTGCATAATACAAATAACATACTCAATAGTTGAGTATTAAATTAACTATAGTTTCACTGGCCTAGCAAATGTTGGCTATAATAGAGTATTATTAGTGAATAATATCAGTGAATCTTCTGTCTTTAAGCATTCCAAAACCGAATTAAAATGGTTAAACTTGTTGGTATCCTGATTCGCCTTCGACATAATGTTGCCCATGGGCAACACTGATCTTGAAAGGCTTAACCAGTTTATTTCCAACAAAATGAAGTCAAAGGTTGACATGTGACCGAAATTTGTTTCTGTTAAACCTTTAACATTGGTCAATATCATTAAAATGTTTCTCTCTGTGTTAAGGTCTTGTGTGATATATGCCTGGCCATCTGTGCGTGTGTGTGTGTATAAAAAGGACTCCTTTATGCTTGGCAACAAAAAAAAATCCAACGTGAGGGGCGTATAGTCCATTAAAAAACATCATTTATCTCTCTATCTACCTGTCCTTGCCTGATGTCATTTATTTAGCTACTTAACCAATCCACCAGACATACCACATTTCACTTGGCTTAACTTTAAAAGTTTACCGCAGCCAGCATAAAAAGTATCTTGAACTTTGCCCTTTTTTGTGCTGGGTGCTGTTTTCCCCACATCAGAAAATGCGTGTGTGTGTTTACTTTCAATATTTTATTTGACTCGAGTGCGCACCAGAGCAACAGCGGCAGCGGTAAATGATATAAACAGAATTCCCTACAAGCTCCGCCGCCGCCGCCGCTGCCGACGCCCTCTGATACCCTCCACAATCATCAGCAACAACATTGGACGATTTCGACGACACATTGGCCCACAATTTATATGTAGCCGGTTGGTCGATTGGTCGGTGAGGACGGCATGGTGAAGGAGGGAGAAAGATGCCACCACCACGCAGTGAGTTAAATGCGTTTGGCATTTAACTCAGGTGGAATGCAAAAATAAACACATCAAACAGGCAGGAGGCAGCAAACAAAGAAACAATTACTCGCCCAATGCCGACTGATTGAATACTCTAGCGGAAAAGAAAGATGAAATAAATTTTAATTTCATTAAATCTACAATCCATTTAAAGAGATTGAATGATCAGAATATAAGCTATAATAACATTTGTGTTTGCTTTTACCTAAAATCTCCAAAAGATCGTAAGATGCAAACTGCTTGGCAAAGTAAACGGATCTCTATGAAAGTTAGGGCAAAGCATGAAGAAATCTTTGCTGGTACAATTAAAACTTTTTACGCGGCAATTCAATGCAAAATAAACAAAACAATGCAGCAAATTAAAAGGCGATTAAAAATAAATTAAGTTTACGCAATTGTTATAAACCAAATGGCAAACAAAAACAACAGCAACAACAACACCAACCGAGCCCAGCGTCAAATGGCATAAATAAATAAATTTGTGATTTCTTTTCTTTTTGTTTTGGACTGGAAATTATTTCAAGTTATGTGAAATATAAAGGTGAAGGTCAAGTGTAGTCAGCCGACCAGAAGCGGCCTAAAAGCCACCCACATTAATTGAATTAGCAAATCAGTAAGAAATATTTTCCGAGAGACAAAGAAAGAGAGAGAACGAGACATAGATGGTCGATCCATTGAACCTATTAATAGAGATCTATACTTATAAAGTAGA
Organism: Drosophila tropicalis; assembly: GCF_018151085.1. Classification (NCBI taxonomy): domain Eukaryota; kingdom Metazoa; phylum Arthropoda; class Insecta; order Diptera; family Drosophilidae; genus Drosophila; species Drosophila tropicalis. Next base: position 2,565,350 of record NW_027172929.1, on the reverse strand, counting down.
ATTTGTTCATTCTCTGTGTTGGCATATTTAATGCGATTAGCTAGAGATTTGTCGCCGTCTTGGCAACACACACACACACTTTTTGAAATTTTTCAAATGTAAAATGAAAAATTGAATTTAAATTTGAAGGTGGCAACCATTCATAGATATATATATATATATGAACATTTTATATACATTTGTCGAGAATCTATAAAAATTTGTTATGTTTATAAGCAATTCATATTGAATATGGTAAATAGTTTTAAATTAAAACTTTTAATGGTTTTGACTTTAAAGTTTAAATGATAAAATGTATTGCAATGTAGCAAAGCTAAATAAAAAATTATTACAAAATTGTTAAGGTCCGAAAAATGTTGAGAGATTAAAAGTTTTAGCCATGATTAGCCGGCATGTTTTTTTTATACAAATTGAGTGTCTCTTTATTTTGGCTGTCCAATTAAGAAAAAGAATTAGGATTAAAATCCAAATTGTTTTGCTTGTTTTTAATTTTCCCGGTGATTTGACTTTATTCACAAGTTAAGCAATTATTCAACAAAAGCATTTATATACTTATGAATTTTGTTCCTTCTTTTTTTTTTTGTGGGTGCTGGACGCTAAACAACAACAAGATGATGACAAAATAAAATAAGATATTTAGGAAAAAAAAAAACAAAACCCAGACAAGAATCAACTTAATTGAGTTCTTTTCTGCCGACGACAACAAAGTGTCAAAAGCAAAAGCAAAAGATGGTCGTTAAAATTAATTTTTAATGGCAGTTGACACTTTGACGCCAGACCGCATCCCTCCCAAAAAGAAGCCACCCCCGCTCAACCTAACACTACCCCTTACCAAAATATTACACCCGCCACCGCCCCCAATGCATCCCTCTTAACACTTCCTTACCTCTTATACACTTCCTAAAGAAATGACAAGATAAAAAATATTAAAAAAAAAGAGAAGAGAAATGCTTTGAAAATATTTTGGGTTTACTGTTTGTGGTTGTATTTTGGCGATATTCTCATATATATATGAAGAGATATAGGCATAGATATATATATATATATATATATGTGTATATATCTATATCACTCTCTCTCTCTCTCTCTTTCTTATACATCGCCATAGATTTACGAGCAACAATTTTTAGCTTTTACTTTCTTAATTTGATAGATGAAATCAGCGCCAAGTTATGCAGTCGCCGAGTAAGAGAAACAAGAAGAAATGTGAAAGCAAAACGTAACGAAACGAAAATACAAATTGAGTATGAGAATAACATTAAATAAATTCACTTAAAAGGTCGCACAAAATGAAAGCAAGAAGGTGCGTAAATCTCTCTTTCTCTCAATAACGCTCTCTCGCCCCCCGTCTCATGGTGTTGTTGCTGATTTATGGTCAACAAAATTGTTGCATATCGTAAAAAACGAGGTTGAGCATAAATAACATTTAATTTTGCCGGCCTGAAAGTTGATGAAAAACCGTTTCGAAAACACATCCTCCCCGCATTCCACCGCCCTCTCTTCCTGCCAACAAAACAGCACAAAAAAAAACTGAAGAAAATAACGAAACAAAAATAATGCCATAAAAATCAAAATCAACAACGAGCAACAACTCACTGCCAAGTGCAAAAAGAAAAAGGCAACAACAAAAAAGCATAAAAAAAAAAAAAAAAAAAAAAAAAAAAATGAAGAAAAGTTTGGCAAAGTTGGCAAGCAAGTTCGAAACTGTAAATGGGAAGGTCGCCAACTTGAACTGCGGTTTTTCGAACATAATCAAAAGGCTACAGCAGCAGCAGCAGTAGCAACAACATCAGAGTAAAAACTTTACGAGCCACACACACTCGACACATGGCCAACCCACCCACACAACCATCTACACGTACGCACACACACACCTCTTAGGCGCTCAAACACGCGCTGTTGCGGTGTAAAATTTATAGATGTACGCTGGAAAGTAGGCAACATAAAACTGCGCGAGGATATGAAAGAAAAGAAAGTGAGCAGGAGAGACATAGAAAAAGAGATGGTCAAACCAATATTGTGATTTGCTACAATTCCAAATTGAAATTAAGAAAAATCACTATTGTTTTTGATGATAATACTAATAAGAAAGCATCGATAAACTTTAACCAAGAGCAAATTAGAAATTAGCCAGCTTAAGTTCAAGAAATCTTACTAATTTATAAGAGTTTTTTTAGGGAAAGAAACCTTATATATAATATAAATGGAGCGATTCAAATAAATTTGGAAATTGCAGGATTCGATTATTCTTTTTCAATTCAATTAGAAGGATGTAAGAAAATAAATAGTAGTTTCTTAGTATTTATAAAATGTTTAACCATTCAATCCTATTTTATTTTTATACTGTATCCTCGACATTTATCTATGGATATTTTTCAATAGAATATCCCTTTTTTTCTGCCTCTTGCCATTTGAATAGATCAAATTGAAGTGGTTTATGCATCGTTTCCTTTAAATTGGCAAAAAAATAAAATGAAAATCATCTGCTTTTGATTTCTATGGCATTTCAATTGGCTTTGAACATTTGAGCTAATCTTTTATGGCCAGTTTAGTATTGGCCTATTACATTACTAAGAGTATCTTTCACACGATTCTATTTCACATTACACACTTTCAGTCTTTCTGGCTGGCTGTCTGTCTGTATGTTTGACTGTCGGTCTTACGCTCTTTGTGTGTGTATCACGTATACATTTCTCATTTCTAATGGCCATCTCTTATGACCATTTCCACTTAAAAAGATATTTTCACACAAACAAAATTTTTTTTTTTTTTTTTTTTTGTATGAACTTATAACGAGGAAAAGCTGTTCCCTACCACTTTACTTTCTATGGCCGCCGCCCTCAAGGTGATATGAGGGTAAAACCAAACGAAACGAAACCAGGAAAAAAAAAAAAAAATAAAAAGGAAACTCATCAAATTGGATTTGTTTCCTGGGCAACATGGTTAACAAGAGTATTTGGCCAATTCACAAACAGAGAGTGAGAGAGAGAAAGAGACAGGGAAAAGAAATACTCAATCCCCCAATCCGTAATCTCAAATACCCCAACCCCCACACATAAACGCACACACACACACACAAGCCAGACGAATAACCTGTTTCAGCCGATTACACAGTCTCCTCTCTACTCATTCATAGACTTTAGTCTCAAGTTTAAATTTAATGAAAGCCTCTAATGTGCGTTAAGCCTGTACGTACTACAAAAAAAGGAGAATAACAACAAAAAAAAAAAAAAAGACCAAAAGAAGCAAAAGACATTAACGAGCTGGCAAAAACTGCCTAAAGGCTTAAATGCCTTGACTCGATTTTAGGGTTCTAGGAGATGACAAGGACGCGTACGCTGAGGATGCTAAAGGACGAGAACGATGACGGTGGGAAACAGTAAACGTCACTTTAACGTTGCCACTCTCATTCACTCGTTTTGCCTTCTTTTACTTCTCCTTGGTGAGTTTTTTGTTTTTTCCTTTCGTTTCGGATGATGCGACCCGTCGGCAATACTTGAACACACACACACACAGCTGGTGACGGTAGGCAAACAGGCCAAAAGTGCTTTTCACACCCAATTGTGTGTGTGCCACTGCTGCACACACACACACACACACAAGAAACACACGCATGTAAGAAAAACAAGAGCAACATCACGAGTTAAATGCTTTTCAGGCATAAAACTTTTGTAGCCAAAGTACAACAACAACAGCAACGGCACACACACACACACACACTTTCACATAGACAAAAACAACAATGGCACACACACACACATACATATATGTATCTTTCTCAATCCTTGTTGGTGTGTTTTTGCTACGTGCTCTGAGCTATTTTTTGTTATGTTTAACGCGTAGCTCAAATTATGATTACAATTTGGTCCAGGACCGAAAAACGAAAATTGAAGGAGCATCCTACATCTTACATATATACAGGGTGACCTACCTAGGCCCCTCCCCTTCGACATATTAAATGCTAAACTTTTCACACTGTACACTACATTGAAAGAGTAAGAAAGGAAACGAAAGATGCATATGGTACACCCTGTAGCAGCGCCCAAATGTATGCTATACTTTTTCCCATTACATTTCTTTGAAAAATACTTGAAATGCTCAAATGAACTTTAATTGAGAAAATTTATGGATTTACATGCCAATTACCAACGATTACATAAGTGGAAGTGATTTCATCATTGCCATTGAAAAATGATTGAATTCAATTGTGTTATGCTATGTTTCTAAATAGTTTATGAAACACACACACACATACAGACACAGACACTTTGGTTGAAAGCATTCCAAAGTATCGAGACTATATAGCATACCTATATGCTCAGATTCCGTGTTAGGAATTTTGTCTTATCATACATTTCTAGTCTTTTGCTTTTCTTAACCTTCAGTCTTCTCTCCCCACAGCACTTTTATTTCTTGTGTAGACTCTTCTATTCCAGCGAACTTGTCGTCGAATTTTGGGCCTTTTTCTTTGGTTTTCGTTTGTGTGTGTGTTTTTTTTTGTTTGGGTATAGTTAAGGGCGTTGCCTTGTAGTGGTTGTGATGGTGGCTTCAATCAATAACTGAAGGTCACAACACAGGCTATATAACACACACAATACACTTGCTAACGCACACACATAAACACACGTACGCGTATACATGTAAAAAATGATAAGCGCGAGCCTCCTTCTTGGCACATTAATCATACGTCATGTGCTGCTGCGGCTGCTTTTGCTGTTGCTGTTGCTGAGATGCTGTCGCACAGCAATTAGTTTCGCCATTTAAGGACTTGAATTATGCATGATGGCAAGGCCATCAGAGAGAAATAGACAGGGAGTGAGAATGAGCAAGATAGAGAATGAGCCCTGCTATAGCCATCACCAACGCCATCACCATCACCATCACCAGAAGCATCATCATCAACCCGATACGCCTCTAATATCATCAGCTTTTGGGCAGTAAATTGCTTTAATTGACAGCGGAAGTGGCCAAAGAAAAACATTCTCAGGCATCATCATCATCATCATCATCGTGATCATTTTGAGCAGGCAAGAGAGTCGTGCAATAAATTAGCAATAATATTTTTTTTTTTTTTTTTTGCTTTTTTTCCTCTTTCTTTAGGGCTGACAAGGTCAACTAAATGATGATGATTTGTTATTTGTTTTGCTTTTTGTGAAAGACAGCAAACAAGAAAAATAAATGCAAAGCGAAGCTTTTGAGGCTATTTTCTTAAATTGACATAATTAAAATGATGTAATTTACAAGAAGATTTCCTCTTCATGTTATAGGTACATATTTGAAGTTTCCCACCGTATATTTCTATTCTGTCATAAGTAAATACTTGTAGTTTGACTTTGAAGTTTTCTTTTTTGTTTCGTTTTCATATTTTTACTGGAGGCAATAAACATAAATTAAACCTTAAATATATCCGCAGTTACAATTTCTCTAGGGGGGTACACTCAGGGATCCATGATTGATGACAAAAAGCTGTTTGTTATATAACTTTAGGCAGAATTTTATTTTTATACCTCGACTTACTCTCTCCTCTACAGGTCTGGGTTTGGCTCTATATGATATAGAAAATTATAAAAAAAAATCATACTCAACTTTAAGTTAAATAAAGATACCAAACAGAACTCGAATAAGTTTTTTATGTCAGCTGCTGTAATGATTTTGGTTTATGGTCTATGTGAATAGGGTATCGCGTTAACGTGGCCTCAACAACTCGAGTGTTTTAACATTAAATGTCATCAGCTGATGTTACAATGTGAAGAAAATTAATGAAGTTCTAGCCAAGATGAAAGATGATTGATGTTAGCAGCAAGTGAATTGGGTATGTTTTCGTTGGCAAACTGTTGAACAACATTTACCAATAAATAATAAAGTAGAGTTATTACTTTTTTTTTGCAGGATAGGGAATTTTCCCAAAAGATTTGTCGATAGGAAGACAGAACGACAGATCCGAATGTTGAATTCCAGTAGAGCATATTTATAACTGGATTAAATCAAATAGGTTGACAGGTTTAATGACATTCTTCTTTTGGCTTATTTACTATTGACCATCAGCTACCAAGCGCAACAACAACAAGAACATTCAATTTTCAGTCGTTCGCACTTTCTCCTGTTTTTATTTTCTACGTTTAAGCCAAACAAATAAAACATATGAATTATGTCTACACATAAAAGCGAAAATGAATTTATATACTTTGTTTTTATTTTCCTTTTGTACCTATGTATGTGTGTGTATTTTTTATTTCTTTATTTCAAATTTCCAATGTGCGTTTAGTGTTATTTTTTTGCTCTTTTTTCAAATGGCGTCACTAGCGCCAATAAATGTGAAAGATTTGTTTGAGGATTTTCGTGTGAGATATTTGACTAGGCACAAAATGAATCACAAAATGAAAAATACGAAAATAAAGAAACCGCCCAAAAGATATGACAATATTTAAATACCCTTTAAAACAGAATTCTACATTTTAGCTTTATCATAAGGATTTGGTTTAGTTTATACATCTGAAAAACTACTTAAAGAAGCTAATGACAGAATCTGTATACCCTTACAGCCTAGGGTAATAATGAGAAAGCGAATGCTCTTTCAATGAGTCAATATGTGTCACATGCAACAAAAAATAGAAAAAGAGAAAAAAAAAAAAAAAAAATTTTAATAATAATTATCTCAAATTTTTGCAACACAAATATGTTATAAATAGAAACCAAAAATATTTCATTGGGCTACATCATCAATATTTAAACGAGAGAGAGAGAACACTAGAGATAAAAATACAGAGAGAGAGAGAGAGAGAGAACGAGAGAGAGAGCAAATATGTAGTTCATTAACATGTAAAAATATGAGGTAGAAGAGGATAAAGCAGCACACATTTTGCCTTGTTGAAGGTGAAGTTCATTTAAATTCCGCGTCACTCAAAAACTAAAATGAAAACACACACAAAAACGATTGGGTGAAGGTCAACAGCAGATACGTTTGGACGCTTGCCGCCCCCTCGAATGACTACCATTTGTCTTTGGCAATGGCCTCATCCTGCTCCTCTCCTTCTTCTAGTGTTCATGATCTCAAAGCATTTGCATCATCAGCATCATCATTATGATGATGATAATTAGCATGTGTGTGTGTGAGACTGGAAATTCGTTTGTTTGTTTGTTTGTTTGTCTTGGCTCTGCTCCCATGGAGGCGTCTCTCGATGACGGTGCTGCTGACGCTGCGAATGTGCGGAAATGCGTCCACAAACATTTGGGATTAACTCACACACACATCACAAGAGATGTACATACACCCTGACAAACCGCATTGTTAAATCTGATTGGCATATTCTATAAATTCTGTATAGAAAATTGATGAGTGAGTGAGAAGTGAAATTTTGCTTTTCGAAATTTGTAGCGGAAATGCTTGTTGATAGAATACTATACAAAGGGATAGATTCAGTTAATAAATCAGATTAAACTAGTGTGTGTGTTGTGTGTGTGTGTGTGCATTGTTTGGGCTACATACATAAATGCATATTCAAGTAAATCAATTGAATTCTATGCAAATGAATAAATCATTTGAAAATTGCTTACAATTAGTTACACAAAGGAATTGATATGCATTTATTTCAATTTTAAGTGCCAACTAAAAATGTTTGATTATTGTTTTCAATTATTATTTAAATAAATTGATTAATTTATTAAAAATATTAAGTTTAAGTTAAACCACCTATTTTCATTTTCTTTCTATTTCAATGTGGCTCGTTTTTGTAAGAAACTTTAATCAAAGTATATATTAATCAAACTCCGTTATCTAATTTAACTTCAAGTTAATACTTGATTAGGTTAAAGGAAATCCTTTGTTCTTGGGCAGTGAACAACAAACTATCAATCTATTATCTTCAAGGAGTTTTGGGTAAATCATTGAAAATGAAGTGATTAGCACTTTAACGGAATGTCAAAAGGAAATGAAATACAAGTTTGCCGGTTCCGTGTTTTTTTTTTTTTGTCGTTTAGGGTAAAAGTTAATTGCCAGTTCTTGGCTTTTCAATAAGAAAAGACAATTAATCTTGGTCTATTTAGGTAATCAAACCATAATCTAGTCCTTAATGAGATTTTGTTCTTCTCAGATGCACACACACAAACACACACACATAGACAACACCTTATTGATTAGTATTCATGTTGTAACCTTTACATAATTAGCCAAAGTGCAATTAAGACACAATCAATCAGCAAATAAGTAAAAACAACTGGAAATATATTTACAAGTTTATCTATTCCGTTTAATTGAATTTCATACCAGCAATAACAACTCTCTCCCCCCTCTCTCTTCCTCCTTATACAAGAGTATACATATTACAGACTTTCGACAAGTTGGCTAACAATCTTAATTACAAGATAAGTTTGTAACTGTTTCACTGTGTGTTTCAAGCCTGTTCAGTCTGCTTGTAAATGTAATTAGGATACTTTTGTGATAATAACAACAATATTCTTCGCTCTCTCTCTCCCTTTTTGGTGCCCCAAGGCTGTACATAAATTATAACATATAAATCAAAACCATATATAACTAAAACTGCACAAAAAAAAAGGCCAGAAATTGACATATGAAGCTATCTTCAGGAACAGAAACAGAAACTCACACATTTATACATTAAAAGGACATTCATAGTTGGGACTTGGACATGACATATGGGAAAAGTCTATCTTGATGTTGAATGAGAAAACTAAACGCAACTAAAAATCAGCAAAATAAAACGAAAAGTTGTGGTCGCTTTTGGGTTTTTTTCTTTCTGCATGTCAGAATTTTTGGGTTTTATGTTTTTTTTTTTTTTCATCTTTTTTTGGTAGGGCAAATTCAACGCTTGACAGTCATTAGTCATAAAAATTGTGTGCTGATGATAATGATGACAGCAGGGCACAGGGACTGAGACCACACTAAGGCAAATAGTCAAGGTTTTTTGTGCAAGATCAAGGGCAGGCATCAGAAACAAAGTATCCTCATCATCATCTGCCAAAAACCTCAAACCTTGACCAAAGCGAACCATAGCAAAGGGATATAATAATAATAATAATAATAACCGCAGCGCCGTGGGACCAACGAAATTCTGTGGGTTTAACACAATTTGCATACTCTGCATTTAAGTGGGGGGGTAAGTTAATTATAAGGAAGTTCTCTTCTACTTTGTTTAGAATAACTCAAGTTAAATGCGGTTGGCTGTGGCTGTGGCTTATACAAATTACATTCTGAAATTTCATTGCTAGCAAAGTTTGTGACTAATATTTTATATTTCGGATTTGCTTGTTTACTTTTGAGTTGCTTTAAGGTTTTTTTAAAATCAGCATTACAATTTTGACTATTTTTTCATAATGGTTTTTTCTCAATTTCTTTTGATCTTCTTCGACATAGTTGAGCATACCCAATATTGAGATGGAAAGGACATCGTCTTGTTCATCGTGGTCCAGCAGCAGCTGAAAGGTTTCCCCCAATGAATAATTGCACTATAAAACCGTATAAAGTACGAAAAAATTATGCAACAAAAGAAAACCAAAGCAAGTAAAATATGAAGAGAAAAGGGAAGAAAGTAAGTAAGAAAGTGAGAGAGAGAGAGAGCCGAAATGGAAAGGAGAGGAGCAACCCGAAAGATAAATATTATACCAAATCTCCAAAGAGAAGCATTTATCTGGTTTCCTTTTCTTAGTTTCATTTCAACAAAGCGTAAAGAAAATGGTGGAGAAAGGCAACAAAAAAACAGAATTAAAAAAGAAAGGGTTAATTAAAGTTGAGTAGCGCCCACACTCAAGGTGAACACACACACACAAGGATGAGGAGGTTGACAGAGAGAGAGAGAGAGAGAGATAGTCAGAGGCAATAAATTATTTTATGGTCTCCATTTTGGCCTTTCTCATTTTCTTCCTTTTTTTTGGAGGACTTTTGCTTCTAGCTCCAATGTCAACGTTTGACTATCCAACCAAGTGAAATTTAAGGCATCTTAAACAGATTTTTCTTTTCTTTTTTGCCATTTTCTTTGTTTCTTGGGCTGATTTTATTTTTTGCTTATTTATTTGGTTGGCAACCAAAAGCATCGAAGAGAGAAAGAGGGAGGGAGAGAGGAAGCTTGCAGCTGGCTTTTCTCGGTAAGAGCAAACATAGTACCAAAATTGAAAAAATGGTTATATAGCAAATATATTTATATATCTAATTGAGGCAGACAGCCGACTTAAAGGATATGTCGCAAAGTGCGCCTTTTGCGTAGGTCCTCTTATTATTGCTGTTGTTATTCCAGTCAAGTCGAGTCCAGTAGGAAGTCTACATCGGAGAGACAGGAAATTAAAATTTAACCCAAAACAACACTGAGCCCCTCAACTAAGTCCATGGGTCATCATCACAGGGCAAAGAGGGCGGTGGAGGCGGTGGGTAAGAAGCGTTGGGAAGGAGCAAAAGGAGAAGGTTTATTGTACTTGGCAGGCAGCGCATTAAAATGAATTACAGAGTGACAAAGCATGAGCACCAGAAACAGAGAGACAGGCAGACAGACATAACAGCAGAATTTAAAAGAAAGAGATAGCAAATAGTGTTGATTCCTGTATTGTACTATATATATAGAGATGGCTGAAAAATCGAAAAATGTATCTGTCCATGTAGATTTCGCTTGTCTCTTAAGCTGGAAAGTGAAAGTTTAGTTTATCTGCCACCATTTTTGACTTCCTTTGTCCTGTTTATCCTTGCATTCGCATTTTAACAGTTTTCTTTTTGTGCAGTTTTATGTTTTTTCCTACCTATAGAACTTGATTTTATTACAGGTTACTTTTCTTAACATTCCTTCTTCATTTAGACGTTTTGTCCATGTTTCTCTTATCTTTTCATACTCACTTTACTTCTTAATGTCGATTTCATTTTGGGCTTTCTATTTGTTTCTCTATAACTGGCAATGTCTTTTGCTTTCCTTTCTGTCATGTATTTCAGTTTTGTTTCATCTCCGTTTTTGTTTATCTCTTTATCATCATTATAATCGCCCACATCATTCCACAAGAGTTTTCCATCACGTTTCCATCCCTAATTTAAATCAACACAATATACGAGGAGTCAAAGAACGAGTGGGAGGGAGAGTGGGCGCTCGGGAGGGAGACTTGGATCTACAGATGGCAGCGTGGGCTTTAGGAGGAAGTCCTTAATTTGTTTCCAGCCAGGCAACAGTATGCTCCTTCCCTTTCTACTACCCACTTAGTATCCACTACTACAACTACTGTGTGTTCCACCTTTAGTCGTATTTTCATTTGAATTTTTAATTTCTAGTCTTGTGCTACGTACTTTATCATACCCCTTAGAGCCATCCGCCGCCCACCATGGTGACACTTTTTGCATTAGTTTAACACACGAAACAGAGTTGAGAGTAGGTGGGAAAAACAGGAGATGTGGGAGGATGAAAAGCGTAAAGCTAGCTTGCTGAATTCCATTCAGGATATGGTTCTCTGGCATCTATTTAAGTGAGTGAAAACTTTTTCCTTAACATTATATAATCTACACACACACACACACACATACATAGATCTAAAATGGAGGCACAGGCAAACATTGTGCAAAATTTTCAGCGCAAATTGTTGAAGGCAGGCAGCAGCCTCTATGCATATTTTATAAACGAACAAAAGAGATAGCTATACCAAAAGAAAAAGAGATAGATGCAGAGAGAGAGAGAAACAGAGGTTGTATGTGTGGTAGGTAGAACTTGCCCCGCTTCATGAATTTCGCATTTTTTTCTTTTTTTACCGCCACCCACCTCCCTACGCCCTACTCTTCCTTCTTCCCAATCTGCTATTGTTGTTGTGGACCCAAAAAATGTTATGCATAAAAAGCCAGCCACAGAGTGAACGTTAGTAAATAAAATTTTTACTGGCATGTGCAGCAGGCATGTCCCCCACCCCCCTACCAACCAACAGCCAACCCACATCCTCCCTCCCAACAACGCAATATTCCCGTCAACAGCAGCAGCATCAGCAGGAGAAATGGCAGCAAACCAGCCAACAACAATTGAAATTTTTCGGCAAGTGCAAACATTTTTCGCGCCCAGCTGTTTGTATGCTCTTTCTCTTTCTCTGTCTCTGTCTCTCACTCTCTCTTTCTCACTCACACCGTGGGTCCGTCTAATGGAGAGCTGATTTTAATTTAAAGATTAGCATTGAATTATTTAAGGGGCCAAAACGCGAGCAAACAATTTGAATTATGTGGCGTAGAAAATTATATAGAACTGTGTAGAGACAGGGAGAGAGAGAGATAAGTAGGGGTAGCATGCGCTAGCAGGAGGAGTCCTTCAAAAGCAGCATTGATAAATGAGCTAGAAATTAGTTCAACATGGCGTCATCATTTGTGGCTCACTTGTTGCAGCAACCTTCAGAGCCCTAAATGTGGAAATGGAAATGGAACCGACTAGACGTGAAATTACTTAAGGCTTAAAGATAATCATCGTATTTTCCAAAACGAAGCAAACACACAACTAAATAAAGCGTGGATGGCAATGATTAAGTGATTTAATAAAAAACTTTAAAATAAAATATTTAAAAATTAATAATTTGCCTTTAATTTGTTCATCTTGATTAGCTGTTTCATTCAACAAAAAGTTTTAAAGTAGCTGCTTTCAGTTGGGATGAGCCACATGCTCGATTTGACAACAATATTGGCAGCAATTTTTGATTGTTGATTGTTTTATGTGGTTTTTGTACTTTTTTTAATTGCAAAGCCATCATTTATCATCTAATAATCAGTGGCTAAACCCTGAAAGGAAACCGCAAAAATGTTCAACGAAACGAAATGAAATGTTGTCAGTGCAAAGAGAGACAACGACGACGAAATGCGAAAAGCATGAACAATGTAAATCCGCAAAACTAAAGGGCGACAATTGCGCTCGACTGTGTGTGTTTACTGAATGGGCGTGGCGGACACAATAAAAGAGACGGAGAATTGTTTGAGAGAATGGGTAAGGTTTTGTGGGTTTTCCACTGATGTTGCTGTTGATGCTGCTACTGGCAGGCTTGTTGTCCTTCAACAAAGTTGACCTTGCACTTGCCACTTGCTGCTGCTGGCTCAGTCAGTTTCCTGCAACTGCACGCGCCGGATGTTGATTTTCATGGTTACGTTTTTCCTTTACGCTTTACACTCTCTCTCTCTCTCTCTCTTTATCTCCCTCTCTCTATGTGTGTGCAAGGACGCGGCAAGAGCTGATAAACAAAAAGACACATGACTGCATCCACGTGCCACCGCATTGCATCGAAAAGTGCGTATAAGTTTTTCTTTTTTTTTTTTTTAATTACATCTACATATACGTATGTATGTATGTATTTTTTGTATGCATCCAAATGTGCAAATTGTTATGTAATATGCACGAACCAAACAACTTTGTTGATATCGACATAGAACTACCTTTGGCTACCATTTCAATGAAAATATTTAGTTAAAAGCCAGTCAGAATTCGTTATGAGAAACATTTAAGCCATGTTAACTTTCTCGTTTTCGCACACATTCGAAACGATGTTTAGATATGCATACAACAATTGTTGAACTTGAACAAACATAAAAGTTACCTTAGAAACCTTATAGTAACATGAGCGTGTTGATAAAACCCTACAAATGCCTTTAGCGGACAATAGAAAACTCAATGAATGAGTCTTTCCGTCTCTCCTTCTCTATCGCTTTTTCTGAAGTAGTAAAACCTTTTTTCTAATGAACGGATTACCAATTAAGGTTAAGTGGGAACAAAACTTTCTTAATTATGCCTCAAATCTATTGTTTATAGATTTAAAGATGATAAAGTATTAATTTTTGTTTGAATTGGAACTTAATATGCTCTTCTTTCACTCAAAATTTATAGGGTATTGTGTATGAAAAACGTAAAACAGTAAAAACCAAAATCCAAATAGAAAACTAACAAAAATGGCAATTTGAATGCTGAGCGCCCTAAAAAGTATGCTACATTTTTTTGGTATCTATGTGTGTGTGTGTGTGTGTGTGATGAGGGGAAGGGTAAATAATGCAATTGAAATTGTTTTACAAAATGATTGCAATGTGTTGTTGTTGTTGTTGTTGTTAGTGTAACTGGAGATTGCATTCCAGTTGAAATAACTTTTTGTTGTTGTTGTTTTACCCAACCAAACAACCCCGACCACACCCCCTTAGCCAACAGTTTATCTATCTGACTCTCGCACTCTTCGTTCTACGTCCATGTCCTCCTTTTTGTGAGTTTCTTTTCTTATTCTCTATTTGCTGCTTCCCCAGGATCTCAAATTGCCATTGCAAATCATAAAAATAAGCGCATTTCTTACTTTTGTTCTGACATTGCGCATTGGCCCGCTCAAAGATAAGTATCGAATGTATTTTCTGGATATAGAAAGATACGAAACACTCACAAACACCACCACCACCAACAACAACAACAACAACAGCCAACCAAAGAAAGCAAAATCCTTAAACGAAGCGAGAAGCAAAACGAAATTGCAAATACTTTTTCATTCTCTGTTGCTGTCGTTGTTGTTGTTGTTGTTGCTGTTCTCGTTATTGTTGCTTTTGTGTGACACATAATTGATTACACTATGGCATACAAATTGATAGCTCTCAATGAAAGTTTGGACACTTTTCTGATTGATTATACAGTTCCACAATGAAAATAAAATTTATCAGAAAACTACCACTATATATATATGCATATGTTTAAAATATATTAAGTATAGTATCTAATCATAATCAAACTTTAAGAGAATTCGTAAACTAAAGAACGAGTTGAAGCAAATGAAGAGCTCTCGAAATATTGAAAATTAAAATTAATTGCTTTTGATAGGATATGTTTTGAAATTGAGAGTTCTTATCAATGTTTTCTTTGCTCATCCCATTTCATCAATCTTGTTGAGAGGTTGGAAAATTCTGTGAAAAACTCAATTAGTTGCCCCAAAAAAGATTCAAGTTTATACTTATCTTACGTATTGAGTATTAATTATAAATGTTTGCGTCTCACGTCTCTTGAACTCGCATTAACTCACCTGAAACGACATATGAAATGGATATAAATAAATTAATTTCAAATAATCACATTGAATAAAAGTTAATTTAATGAAAACGCGCAAAAAGGCATTGCCAGCCGTCAGTGGTGACGGTTAAAGCGGTGGTTGACTTCTTATAATTATGTGATTAAACGTTAATCAACACAATTTAAGTAATTAATTTAATCGTTGTCGTTGCTGCTGCTGCTCTGACTGGTGGCTGCTGTTGCTGCCTCGTCATCATCATCGTCGTCAGCAACTCTATTTGCCTATTTTCATTAAAAGCTTTTGCCACACTCTCACTCTTGCTCTTAACCCCAAAAGGAAAGAAAAAAACTTAACCACAAAATTAATGCAAAACACACTTGCTGCTTCATTTAATCGACTTATAGACACGCCCCTAGGCCCCCCTGCCTTCTACTCACACACACACACACACACACACACACACACACACGCACATACAACACAGCAAAAAAAGTGCCAACGTAGCAGGCATGAGCCTTCATTTTCATCTCATTCCAGTGGGTTTGGATTTGGGTTGGGTTGGGTTGCGCTGGCTATGCGGTTGGTTGGCTTTGGATCTGTGTGGGGCTGGCTGTTGGTGCCAAATCGCAAAAAGTTTCAACAAGTCACGCATTCAATTAAAAAGCTGCGACTTTACTGCGACTCTGGACTTGGACTTGGCGTTAATGTTTGTGGATTATAACGCCAAATTCAAACCCAAGCCAAGGCAAAGTCAAAACCAAGCGCAAGCCCAAGCCCAAACGCAAACTCAAACTCAGACCAAAACCAAGACGAGCTGAGCCAAGTCAAGTAAAGTCATTCAAGGCCTTTCGCAGCTGGCATTTGCATTTAATTATTAACAGTTGTGTGTGTGTGCATGCGGGTGTGTGTGAAGGCTTCTCCATCTTCGTTATGTAAAAGTCTAAAAGTTTTCTCTGCGCCACATTAGCAATTGCCTCGAGTGCAGCGTCAGTGGATAAATAAGAGAATGTGCAAGGGGCCGCCGGAGCGATGGATGGAACACAGATATTGTGCATTTCTTTTGCCATACTTTTTGAGTTGAGAGAGCCTTGCGGGCCAATTCTCATATTGCGGCAGCCAGTTAAATGCAATGCCCCTCCCTTTCGCATCCGACCAACCAACCAACCAACCTACCAACTCTACGTTTAAGCCATTTTCATCTTACACTTTTGCTGTTTACACATCTACTTCGAGACTTTTTCGTCTACTCGTCTTACCCATCTTAAACTAAGTGCACTTAAAACTTTCGAAAAAAAGAAAAAAAATCTTTTCAATTAATTGCCAATTAATTTTGCGCAATGCAAAACTTCAACCTTAGTTCTTGTTGTTGTTTTGAAACTGAGTTTTGCCAAATGTCAATCAATTGGTCGATACCGAAAATAAATTTGAAAAATGCTTAACAAATTGTGCACATAATTGAATTGGATTCTTGCTTTTTTGCTCTTCTCTTCTCTTCTCTTCTCTTCTCTTCTCTTCTCTTCATTTCATTCACTCTTCTTTGACCCATTCATTCTCATCCTTCATTCAATAGGCAGACAAATATCCTTCAACTAAGTAAATTTGTCTAAGTAAATCAAAAGAATCAATTTATTTACTTAGCTGATGACTATTCCCTCTCGCTATCTCTATCCCAATCGATCAAGAATACAAATACTTTCTCCATGGACAATTTAGTTTAATTTTATTATGAAACTGTTTTCTCTCTTTTAGATTTACTTATATGTTTTTTAGATCTTGATCAATATTTTCAACTTAGTTAGCATCAAAAACTCTGCTCTGAATTGAACGATTTCGATTGAAAAAAGCAGCTCTCGAAAAAATTCGTAAATTTACAACAAACAATTTAAAAAAGAAAACAAATTAGAAATGCTGATTCTCATGGTGCAAGTGTTTGTAATAATTGTTCAAACGAGTAGAAAAATTTCATTTTAAAGGAATCAAAAAATGTTCATACGAAATTCCATGCCCTAAGAGTCTCATGTATAAAACAGCATTTTATGTTCGCCCACAATTCGTAGAAAATTGCATTGCCATTCCACGTATATATGTACATATATACGAGTTTATGCCATAGATATATCAATTTCAATCTTTTGTATGCCATGGAAAATTGCACAAAAAAAAAATGAAAACTTTTCCTGCAACGTCCCTTTTGGGTTGTGCTGCTGCCAGACCAAGAAAATAGGTAAAATTCAAAGTAAAATATTTTAATAATAAAATGAATGCCTGATGAGCTAACTCAACTCAACTCGACTGACTGACTGAAGGACTGATGGACTGACTGACTGCCTGCCTGACCAACTGTCTAACTGTCCATAAGTTTGTTATTCGAATTTATGGTTTAGTTTGATTGAATATTTCATAATAGAGAACTAGCATGAAGATTCATTTTCTTGGCCATTTGGCAAGAGCACTGCATAGAGGAGATGGAAGGCCAAATTATGCTATAGACAGACAATTTACAAATTGCATTATACAATGCCATAAGGGGCATAAGGCACTTGGCAAATAGAGCAAGAGAATATAAAGAAGAAATAAGGGCCAAGGGAGATTGAAAGACCAAGTTTTTGTTGTTGTTCTTTTTGTATGTCATGCTAAAACCCATCTAGCAATTGATTGAGGTGATAATTTCCTCATTCTCATTCTCTTCAGTCAAATCTATCGTAACCCACTCAACTATTTTAGTATTTTCCATCAATATGCAACTCTGCAGCAGGCAGCAAGCAAATACAATAAACTTTATGGTGGTGAGGCAGCAGCAGTAGCACGAAGAAAAGAATATGCAACTTTCTGCAGGCGTTGCAGGCGTCGGCAATTGCAATGAAACTTATTTTTATTGGCATTTTAGTTGGGTTGGAGCGAAGCAAAGAGGGAGAAGGAATTGCACCATCTCAACGTACACAATGTTTAACAATATTTGCATATATGTAGTTCTCAATAGAGCAAGTAAATGGGTTACGTTTGTGTGTGTGTGTGTCTGTGTGGATGGCCAGAATAATGGAACCGTTTTACACGTCGAAAAGAATATCAAGAATCAATTCAAATGTTATAAATTCTGTTAATAATTGCCAAGTAACTTTCTTGAGTAAAGTGTTCACTTGAAAAGGATTGAATCACTCAATTGAAGTTCTAAAGTAATGTAGCCTAGACATCATTAGGACCGATTTCGCTTTGTATAAATTAAATCATTCGTAAGAACTTCTGAACTCATTTATGACCAGTGTTGGTTTTAAACAACAGTCTGTTAAAAATATATTTGCCTAATGATGGCGGACACTTTTCTCCCCAAAGGGCTGAAAGGAATTTCTTATGTTAAGTGTTTTCAGCTTGATTAAATGTAATTTCAACCTCTGCTTTGAGAGTTCAAAGTTTTTCTTAATAAGAATTGAATTTTAATATAATTTTTATAGTTAATTCTTGGCTCTATGAAGTAGAACCCTTTAAAGGGGTCTTCTTTTAAGTAACTTTAATACAACTTGGACTCTTTCTCTCCGCACTTTCTCTCTCTGACTCTGTTTCTTTAACATTGGGGCATCTCATTCTCTTGGCAACTAATAACCAAAGTTTACACAAATGCTCGACGTAGTCAATTTGAAGGCATAAAATTTTCAATAAAGTTGCCAGATGAGAGATGACTTAAGCCTAATCACCACCGATGGATGAATGGATGGACCGGACCGACTGAGCAAGCGAACGAACGAGCAAATGCCATGAAATTTTATGCTCATGGTCAGTTTGCAATTTGGATGCTTTTATGGCCCCCCTGGCCACGCCCTTTAAACACCCATATATACAACACATACATATATCCCACCCACACTAGTGTGTGTGTGTGTGTGTGTATGTAGACCCCACAGACAACACTTTATTACCGCCTCATAAAACATACCTAAACTTCTCTTGACCGTGGCACGTGGCTTATTGCTGCCGCTATTCAAAGTTACCGCAATGGTGGCCGTTGTCCTTGGCTTATTTGCAGGCGTTTTGCTTGAAATCAAAGGAAATGGTTTCGGTTGTCTTAGTGTTGCTGATATTGTGTTATTTGCTCCTCCTCCTCCTCCTGTTGCCGCTGTTGTTGCTGGCAACAAATGATGATGATGTTGCCGCTGTTGCTGCTGCTGCTCCTGGTTACTGGCACTTGGTAGTGCCGATGTTGATACCGATGTGCTTGATCGCTTATAGCCTTCGGTGAGAAAAGCTGGTGGTGGTGTTATTGGTGGTGCTGGTATACACATTTGTTCATCCACCGGTGAACTTGCCGCCGTACTTGGCGCTGTAATGCATTCGCGTAAACGCAAACCACCAGCTATTGGTTTCAATGTATTTGTTGTTGCATTGCTAGCTGCTGCTGCTGTTGTTGTTGTTGACGAGTTGGTGCCACCAATGGCAATGGCCGCACTCGATGTGGATGGTGTTGCTCCACCGCTCTGGCTATGACTGTGAGTATGTGACCCATGGCTCTCATTGCAATAGAGCTCCAAATGATGTTTGTCACAACGTCGCCGTCGGCGTATATTCGGGGCAATGGTCTTCATTTTGCTGCCATTCGTTGAGGCCGGGGATGAAGATGCCGCCGCCGCCGACGCCGCAGCCGCTGACGTTCGATTAATTGATGGTACGCCGTCTTTTGAATTGAGACGTAAATAGTGTACACGAAAGATGCGTACAGGTTGATGTTGCAGATGTTGTTGTAGTTGTTGCTGTTGCTGTTGTTGCAGCTTTTGTTGCTGCTGCTGTTGCAAATATTCTTTGTAGGTTTGCTTACGTGGCTGTTGTTGTTGTAACAATGGTAATTGTAATTTTAATTGTTGATGTTGCTGTGTTTGTTGCTGTTGTTGCTGTTGTTGCTGTGGTTGCTTACTTTCGTATTGCAGCATTTAGTTGAATTGTTCAAATATATATATATAACTCTATATATCTGTATATATATATATATATACGCTATGTATTGTTTTGTTGTTTTAAAATTTATAGAAAATAGTAACTTTTTTTTTTGTTTATGTCATAGATCTTAATATTTCTGTATATATATATATAACTGTATAGTTTATAATTTATTTCTGTGTTTTGTTTTTAGTTTAGTTTAGTTTAAAATGGAAGCTTTCAATTGCGGCGTTTTGTAACTTTGTTTGCTTTATTTTGAATTTTTGTTTAAATTTCTCCTCGTTTATAGTACTCTCTCTCTCTCTCTCTCTCTCACGTCTCTCTGTCTCTATTTATATATATATATGACGCTCTATATCTGTGTATGTTTGATTATTGTGGCTTTATTGTTAGTTTTATTTGGCTTTTTGTTGATTGGTTAAATATTGATATTTATTTGCTTATTTATTGATTTTGTTATTTATTTTTGTTTTCTCTTTTGTTTTTGGCGTAACAGTTTTAAAAATTTCCGTTGTTGTTGTTGATTTTAAGCCTCTTTGAATGCTTTGTCTTTTTGTTTTTCGTATTGTTTTATTAATAAGTTTATAATTTATAGTTTTTTTTTTTTTTGTATACAACAACCGTCTAAATAGTTGACTTGAAACTTTTCATATATATATATATATATATAGATTGATAGAGAGAGCTTTGTTAAACTTTTATATATATTTCAGTGTATATATATATATTTATTTCATTTAAAATCGTAGTATTTGTAGAGCAGGAAACACCTTCGTTTTTATTTTAGTAACTTTTTTTCTGTTTTGTTTTGTTTTGTTGGTTTTATCTGCAAAATGTGAAATGAATTTTCATTTGATTTTTATAGTCATCATGAACTGCCACGCCCATGCAGCTACTATGCATTACGCCCTATTAAAATTGCTAATCAAACGAAATGTCGCTACAAATTATTTCACTTCCTCATTCAATCTATCTCATTTGTCTTTTCTCTTGTTTCTTTCTTTTTGACTTTGCCATCATACCCTGTCTATACCGAAAGGTCAAATCGGGTATATCCCTACATATATATAAATAAATATATATTTATTCCTGTTCAGCATCAGCAGTGCTTACAAGATCTTTAACCCGCAGGCAATGCGTCAGTTAACTTAAAAACTTTCTGGCTATTTTTCTTGAAGCCTTTTAGCCAATTAGAAAGGTATCCCACAGTCGTCCATTCTTTCTACCTTCTCCCTACGGTAAGTAAGACTGTTGTTTTTTATTCAATTTCGTTGATTTTTCAACATTTCAAAAATTAATGACTTGCGAGAGCACAAAACAACAACAACGGCTACAGCGCAAAAAAAAAAATGAAGAAGAAAAGTAAAAAACGAAACGAAAAAAAGGCGCAATGGAAAATGGTTGACAAGAGACCGCCGCATATTGATACCATTGAGGCGTGACTGAAATATTTGATTAGAAACGACAGAAGAGAAAGAGAAGAAAAAACCCAAGCGAGTAGGAAACGAAGAAAAAGTTGAAAACGTTGTTACATAATTAGGAAATGAGGAAAGCTGATCATGAGGATATATTTAATGTAATTTTGATGTATTTGTTTTTCAGCATTATTTGCGGTATACCAACATCACCACCATATGGCATATGCTTACGAATTGTTGTCTATCTAACCAATCAAGCAAGAAAAAGTTCCCTGGCCCTATCCCTATCTCTCTGTGCCACCCAATAAGCCTGTCCATATCCCTTGCTGTCAGTTGTCGGTGGCAGCCAGCGTTGACAATAAGTGAGTGAAAAGGAAAAAAAAATAAAATAAATAAAGAAAAAAAGCAAGGAAAAGAAAAGAAAATGCCAATTCTTTTTGCAGCTGCTGCTATTCACTCTCTCTCCTTTTCTATCCTTCTCAAGTTGCGTACTATGTAATAAGCCAATCAATTCAGTGTCAGATGAACTGCTTCATTAATTTCAACTCCAAGTTGTTCAAGAAAAGAGGAATTCTGATGCCTGCTCTGCTCTGGTCTGGTCTGGTCTGGTCTAGTCTGGCCCTTGCCACAAAAAGTCACGTAAGCCTAAAGGACGAGTGTATGTATAGATGGTAAAACGAACGAGTAAGGAATGAGGACCAGAAGAAGGAAAAAAAATGAAATAAGCCTACTTAGCTAACGCTATTTCTTTATTTTGTACTCCTGCTCCTGCTCCTGCTGCTGCTGCTGTTATTTTCCTTAAGGACACTTTCATCTACAGCCATATCGATGGCCAGTTTATTCCCCAAACTTTTCGCTCTTACTCTCACTCACTCTCTCTTACGATTATTTATGTATCTTAAAGATACACGTGTCGATGCTTTTGACCACATCTTTGCAAGTGGAAAAAGAAAAGTTTAGCTCTCAGGTGCGTAATTTTTTTCATCATTTTAAACTAAAAGTGTTTCAAACGAAACTTTATGCCCAAAAGAGAGTTATAAATAATCACTTTTTTCTTAGTCGTCTTCGTCGTCGTTGGTGGACTTTCTTCAAATTCCATTTAAGTTTCGGTTTCTGTTCTCTTTCTTTTCCTTCTTTTTTTTGTGACATTTCTTGATGATTGGGCTTTTTGAGCTTGGTTTTGTAGACGTCCATAATGATGACGGCTACGACGTCTTTCACTAATTGCAAAAGTTTCGAGTCAAATCGCTTCATGTGAGGGGATTTTTCTTATACATATATACATAAGTATTTACTTTGCCTCATCAAATTGAAATTTGGCCTATAACTAAAAGTTATAATTGAATAGCTATTTCAATAGGCGGCTTGTGCTTAGGCGTGGGCGTGGCAGTTATACATGAGCTTATGTGTGTACGTCTCAAAATCTGTGTTTGTGTCTGTGTGTATGTGTGTGTGTGGGTGTGCTATAAGTGTTTGCACATTAAAACAAATCTCTGTAGTTCAATTTTTGGAAACAAGCTAACTGAATGACTGACTCTAAGGGTTCCTTCTCCCACTTCTCTTTATGTCTCGCAATCTGTGCAAATATCTGTTATTTGCATAATTTCTATGTAATTTGAATGTATTACCAGCTTAAATATTTGTTCTCGGGCTAAAAACTTTTGTTCCAGAACTTTTTTAAAATCTGATAGAAAGCATTTCTCGTTTCATGAGTGTCCTTTGTGGTGTGTTCCTTTCATATAAAGCAAAATTTACTAAAATCTTAAACGTAAACGTCTTCTTAATTTAGTCATTTTTGTTAATCTTATTTTCATGTAATTCATGACTTTTGTTATGGAATTCAAGAAAAGCTTTTGATACATGGAATAAATGGATGACAATTGAAATTGTTTATTAACAATTTTTTTGTTTTTAATTTAATATAAATCTTAAATTACATTTATAGTACAAATTTCGCAACCGAATTCAATTGTTACCTATTCCTAAGTCAAACATGGAAAGATTTGAAATCTTTTGATATATATATTTCCAACATTATGAAATGAATTGAATTCTAAATTCATGTTCTATACAAAAACTAGATAATAGAAAACCTTTTCCAAAAGCTTGTTTCCAATTTGATTGTTGATTTATTTTTCTGTCGTTTTGTGGATTGTCTGTTTCACTTGTTTCGTCTTGTTTAATGATTCACTTACGTATTTGTATTTTTTTTCACAAAATTAATTGTACTACATAGACAGAGAGCAAAAACCACTTAGTTAAATTACAAATGTTTATTTCTTGGCCAGACGACAGACACATATTCAATGCATGTCATTCAATAAATTCTTAGCATTCTCTCTGATATATATTTTGTATTTTCATATATGTGTATATCTTTTGTGTCTCCTGGTAACAAGGTAACACCTTGACTTTGGCGATCTGCTCGGAGGCTGTTGATTTTCCTCTATTGCATAGAAATTTCTTAGGCGTAGGGCTCGATCTTGTTGGATGTCGTGCGGTCCAGTGGTCAATGCACTTCAAAATATTGTTTATAATTGTTATATATATATTCTTGTTGATCGAATTTATGGGGCCAAGTTGACATTACGAATTCCAGGGCCAGTAGCAGAAAAAAAATATAGCATATAATTTTCACCGATTTTGATTTTTGATTTTTTTTTTCCGATTTTTTTTTTTTTTTATCTTGTATAGGATATATAGGTATTTATGTTTCTCTTGGCGTGGGTGTCATAAAAATTTGGCACATAAATTCCACACACACACACACACAAACTCACAACAACAAAAAAAAAAAAAGAATTTAAAATAATTTCACTTTGGTTTTGTTTTTGTTTTTTTTATTATTATTATTATTATTTCGTATATTTTTTTGTTCACGCACAGATAATAAAAGTAACATTTAACAGTTCATAAAAATGGGAAATAAAAAGAATTATTGAAATTGGGAAAACACAATTACCAAAAATGGGGGGAAAACAACAAGTTGACGGTTGGGGGAGTTGGGGGGTTGTAAGTTAAACAAAATTTAATGAAAAACCGAAAAGAAGACTCTCAAATGTCTTTTGTATCACATCACATAAATGTTTTTTCTTTGGCTTTTTTGTTTCATTTCTAATTGTTAATAAAACATTTGTCTTTTAATTGCTTGCGCTTGTTGACAATATTTGTTATTGATAATTAATTGGTTGGTTCTTGTTATTGCTTTGAGATTTTTTAGATTTTCTTTTTAAACAATTGTTGTTTGTTTGCTGTCTTTGTCTCTCTCCCTTTTTCTCTGTCTGCCACTCTTTCTTTCTCTCTCTCTTTCTCGCTCGCTCTAGCTCTTTTGATGTGATGTTCAGCTGTGCGGCCGACACGTTCAAGATTTGCCAACAAACTGATGCCAAACGGAAGCCGTGCAAATGTTTTTCATGACATTCTGGGCGGCTCGGCCAGCAGCAACAGCAACAGTAGTAGCAGCAGCAGCAGCAGCAGCAGCAGCAACATCATCATCAGCGGCTGATAAGCACATGCCGAGGAAAAGCTTTCTTGTAAAGAGAGCAAAAAATCACACACCGAAATAGCCAACGAAAGTTCTCTTTTAGCTTCAAGAGCATGAAATGTGAAGAAAATTCTCTTTTGCATTAGCCATTAGAAAACGTCTTTTGTTCACATCACTTGGACCACATAATAGTTTAAGACAAAGCAATTATTAATATTAAATCGAGTTAATCAATCACACACACACACACACACAAAAGGGAAGGGAAGGTCATCAATATCATTATAAAATCATAAAAAAAACTCAAATATTGGAAACATGATTCTAATAGAATTAGTTTTGAATCAAATATTGAGTGTATTTCAGGTATGTGATTAGCTTTATAAAAGAAAACCAAAGCATAAGAGTATACGATAAAAGTATTTGAAACACATTAGATATTCAATCGCCATGTAAAAGTCATTTCAAGTATTATCCTTTATGTAGGACTCAAAAAGATTATTCATTATAAAGTGTGCAGTTTGCCAAAAGCCAACAAAACATTAAAAGTATAGAAAATATCTAATAACTATCTAATATGTATCCTCTATCTATATAATTTTTGGATTTCGATCTATCTAGTATATATCTTTTGACATAATACTCACAATAATATTTCCAGAGTTTTTTTAATGGTTGTTGAACTTTTTTTATACAGGAAAAGTTATCAAAAGTAATCGCTTTCAAAATCTTTTTGAAATTTTTTTCCATTAAATATGCCATGAAATCAAAATGGTAACAAATTGAAAGGTTTTTAGAAATTTTACGAGTAATTCTAGGCTATTTTCCGTTTGAAAATTTCATTTACAATGTGCATAATTATTTCAATATATTACCATATCAGGACAATTGTCGAAACCTTTCTTGGAGGCAAAGAGCTAACAAGCCAAAAGCTTGATATATTGTCTCTTAAAGAAGTTGGAGAGAAAAGCTTTCAAGTTTTATCCTTGTTCG
Organism: Drosophila tropicalis; assembly: GCF_018151085.1. Classification (NCBI taxonomy): domain Eukaryota; kingdom Metazoa; phylum Arthropoda; class Insecta; order Diptera; family Drosophilidae; genus Drosophila; species Drosophila tropicalis. The sequence goes on along the minus strand of NW_027172929.1, from coordinate 2,539,559 downwards.
CTCTCACTTATTTGGGTCTCGCTTTCTCTCTCTCTCTTTCTCTTGCTGTGTGAGTGTTTGCATGTGTTTTGTTTATGTCATGGCTCTGTTTGTTGTCCCCGGCTCGAGTCCAATGTGACTCCTGCTCCTTGTTTCCGCTGTGGTTGTTGTTGTGCCCTCTTTTACTGTTTATGCATACAGTCTGATTGAAATTATCAAAGAAGATGGGTGGGGGCTATGCTATTTTTGAGGTGTGGGAGGGGATACTTTGTGTGTGCGTCAATGCAACGATGACGATGGCGATGCCATTGTCATGGCCACACTATGTTGGTGGTCATGGTCATGGTCAATGTGCGTTGTTTGCCTGTTGCACATGATTTTGCTTCTCTTCACCGCTTCACAATGCTCTTCCTTTCTCTCGTATATGGTCTAACCACTCAACTTGTAACGCCCACACTTGGTTGTCGGCGACTCGCATTTAAATTCAAATGAAATCAACTACACAGAGCTATAGCAGGAGAAATAATGAGAGGAAAACAAAACACACAAACAAAATGAAATCTAACTGAAATAAAATGAAAGTCGATGTTTAATCTAACTACGCCACGCCTTTTGTGGATAATGTGGCAATGGCCTGAGTGCAAATTGTTACTATTCAATGCGAATACAAAAGGAAAAACAACTTGATTAAGTATTGTAATTAAGTGAAAGCAAAGCAAAACAGAAGCAGAATGAAATACAGAATCGACCACAAAAGAACAAAGCAAGCAACTAAACAACAACGCGTTTTGTTTCATTTTTTCTTCTTCTTTTCGTCTTTTCGGTAGAGGCGTGTGGAGTAAAGTTAAGTGTAGAATGGAGAGCAAATTAATACCAAAAACCATGAAACAGACAAGCAGCAAATTAGTCGAGAGCCAGCCAAGTCATTAGCGACGCCCGTAAGCAGGCTATGCTATTTTTTTTCTTCTTCGGCTTGTGCTCTTCATCTTCTTCTGTTGGGTGAGGTTTGGCTTTTACTTTCGTTTGTGCCTTCTGCTTCAGTTAATTTCACTTTCCATTCGCTTGTAATTCAATGTCTTTCTTATTCTCTTCACTCGACAAGATGCTGAGACGACGACGATGACGATGACGATGTTGCTGATGATGATGATGATGACCGTGCAAAACACTTCAAAGTCATAACTTGAACGCCTTGCACCACTATCTATTTCCTGCTTTGTCACTCCGTCATGTCCTTGTGGTCCCTGTGTGTGTGTGTGTGTGTGAGTCTTCTTCCATTTCAATGCCAAGTTCCGCCATTGTCAACACTTCATTTGCGGTTTTCTATCTTTTTCCTTTTTTTGTTTTCCGTGTGTGTGTGTGTGTGTGTGTGTGTCTGTGTTGTAAACGCTTTTCATTTGCAATCAACAAAAAGTCAGGAGAATATCATGACAGGCTGCAAAAAGGAAGTGCACATGGCACCAAGGTCATTTTTGTCAAAAGGGACTAAATATAAACGATATAAATGGAATGTTTAGACCTTGATTGCCCTTGACTTTGACATTTATATCCATGACACACACAACCATTACCTTATCTTCTTCCGAATATGGTTATATAAAGTCAAATTTAACATTAACAGTTGTTTTCATCAACTTTCTTAAGTTCTAACATTTAGTTTTGATTCAAAATAACCTGTTGACCTACGCTTTGTCTCATGTTTGAGATAAAGTTAAAAGAATTAGCCCACGATACTTTAAATGTAAAATACTTGAAGGCATTCATTTTCTTTGGAAAATGCTTATTAGAAGTTTTTGGTCATATTTTTAACAAAATCTAACTGACGAAACGAGGACGAGGACGAGGACTAGAAGGCTAATGACAATTGTATCCTCAAGTTATTCAATTTATATACAAACATATATAAAAGAGAAAACCGAAAATATATCAAGAAAAACCCCAAAGCCAATCAATGTCAGATATCTACAGTGAGATACGATGAAATGTAGAAAGGAAAGGAAAGGAAAGGGAAGTCGGAGAGGAGTAAAGTAAAATGGGGCAAGGGTGAAAAGAAGAAAAATCACATTCCCCAATGCTTCAAACCAATTTCAAGCTTCATCTGAATGCGCAACAAATACATACAATAAATGGATGAAGGACAAAAAAGACAAGCCAGCAGAAGCAGGAGCAGCAGGAGTCAAGGGCCAGGAGTTAGAAAGACAGAGAAGCCAGAAGTTGCAAAAGGAATTGGCAGCACAGCAGCAATAAGAAACCTCAAAAACCAATGCCAAGTATACAAGTTTATACAGTTTATGGTAAAGAGATTTCAATAGTGAATGCTTGGTGTTTCGGTTGGTTGGTTGGCTGGTCGATGGTGGCACACGACTGAAATATGTGAGCCAGTCATGCTATGAATGTGGTCAAGAGGAATGGGTATGGGAGCGGCGCACAAAAAAGGGCCAAAAAGAATGGAGCGTCCTTCCTTCCGTTCGCCTGTCCGTCCGCCAGTCCTTTCGTCCTTCCTTCCGCTTGCCGCTGTTGCTTGTGCTGCCGCTGCAGCTGTTGTTGTCATTGATGGCAAAAGGGATGGCCGCCAGCTATGGCAAGCTCAAAATTCCAAGGAAAATGAAAAATAAATACCAGTAAAAGATAAAAACAAAAACACAGAGCAACAAAAACGACAAAAAAAAAAAAAACAACAACAACAGCAAGAATCAACTGAAATGCAATTGAAAATTTTGAGAGACCAAGAGAAAAAGGATAACCACAGCAAAAATAACAAACAACAAAACAAAAGGACAAATGGCTCAACAAAAAACCAAAAACTGCTTACATAATCACACAAAAATTCTCCCCCAAAAGAGAAAGAGATGAAGAGAGGCACCGAGAGAAAGAGAGAGAGACAGAGAGCCGCGTTATATCCTTGAAGCCTGAACTTGGTTTTCAATGTTTTCGTCTTGAACTTGATATTGGTTGGCACGTGCTACAACCGAAACAAAACGAATCGCCTACGAATCGAAACCGAAGCGAACGAAAAGCTTTTCCTTGACAAGAGCAATTTAACATTTGTGAGTTTCTCTTAAGCTTTGGCATTTGTTGCTCTTAGTTTACTTTCCATTTTGTCCTGTGACGCAAGTGATAAAAAATTTATAGCCAATGTTAGGAGACAGAGTAAGCAACAATTGCCATTCCCCATGGCCTCCTTCCTCTTCTACTTCACCCTGCTTGGTTTCCTTTTACTTTCTTCTTCCATAAAACTACTTGATGATCATAAATTTTTGTGTCTTTTGTAGAGAGCACAAACAGGTTGTTTCTTTCTTTTGCAGGATATGCAAGTATCCTTGCAGTTTTCTTGTTATAAGGGCCAACAACATTGGGTGACTTAGTTGGCCTCTCTTTCTAATATAACAAAGAGGCGAATTGGCTAAATTAAATTTTAATAATTAAATGCAGGCGCACACAATACAAAATACACTGGGACTAAGCCAAGGCAACGGCAAAGGCAAAGGCAAAAGGCAACGTCAACTGCCACGATTCCTTCTTACCTTACAACCGCCTATACACCCACATACGAATACCCACACCCCAAACCCACGAACATACACACACACACACTACAGCATCGTGGCACGTGCAAATTTGCATGCCAAATTCGGTTAAGAACACACAGCTTGAAGGCGGCTTTACTGAAACATGCCGTTGCATAAATAAAACCGTTTTAAAACACAATGCCTTGACAATGGGCAATGATAATAATGAAGCTGGATATACTGAGGATGATGATGACAACGACAATGATGATAATGCTGTAACTGGTGATGAGTTGAGCAAGCTGCAAGCGCCGCCATCGACTTTGATTGAATGCCCAAGTTCAGTGAATCAGCATTTGCATAAGACTGAAAAAAGGCTTACATGCATACATATATATACATATACTTATGTATACTTATATCTTGTGTAATGGTCAATGAGGAAAGTAAATGTTGTAAATCACAAAATGCCAGAACATTTTTCCTTTTCAATGGATTTTAATGTGCAGGTTCCTTCTTATAAATACCATCGATAGACCCTTTTGTTGATTTGGGTTCAATTTAAACAAGCAGCAAAGCCATTCGCAGTCTTATGCATGGGTTTATCGAATTAAAAATAATTGTTTAAATAACTGAAAGAAAAGTCGCCTAAATGTAATGCGCACAAATGTATGCTACATATTTTTACCTATGAATCTTTTCACTTTCGATTTCAATTTTTAACACTTTAATTCGAGATTATAGATTTTTAAATAGAAAATCAATCTGAGGATAGTATAAACCAACTTATGCAATGACTAATGCTGCTAAATATTTCTGAAACTTTTTTCAACGCACAAATTTGTGCTAAAATTTTTTAATTTATGACTCGATAACAATTTCTAACTGTTTTGGTTGCATTTACTTGAATGTAGCATGAGAAAACCAAATACATACATAACTTCACTTTACGCTACACTGCAAATTAAATGTTGTGTAAAAGTTCTAATTGAAATAAAGACTCGGGCAAATAAATAAGCGTGTAATGTAAATTTATCATCTGGATAAGCTGGCCAAATTCACTTCGCTTACGCACGTGATAAACAAATTAGTACGCGAAAAGCTTATGTAAAAACTCCATCCCATCCATTCATCCATCCGGTTTTATACATTTTGTGGTCCGAAGTGCTCACGTAATTCATTTTTATGGGCTGCCACAAGTTGTTGGCTTTTGTTCAACATTAGAGATTCAGCGAAAAGCCAAACCAAAAACACAGTTAACAAAAAATAAAACCAAAACGGAGCTAACGAAAACAAATGATAAGCATTTTCATTTCTTGTGGCATGGAAAATGCAAATGGAGCAACGGAATGAGATGGCATGAAGGTGCACCAAAGGAATAAAATAAGAAAAATACGGGAAATTCCTAACCTTAACAACTCAAGGAATTTCTTAAAGCACTTCACAAAAAAAATAACCCACCCAAAAAATCTTGTCAAGGTTGTCTACCTTAAGTACCTATCACTTGACTCTGCAACAAAAGTAACCTTCGCCTAGACACAACAAAAGACAACGCGAAATGTCATAAACAGGACAAGAACAATAAAGCGAAGCAAGGCGACACAAAGGCAATACAGACTACACACAAAAGGAAAAGGAAGTCGTGCAGACAACCTAAAGATATGCAACATATAACAACTAGAGGAAAATATATGTCGGCAATGCAGACAAGTCCAAGGCAAAGCTAATAATTAACTTTAAGCCTGCCAATGTTGCCAAAACGAAATTGAAATTGCCAAGGACTCGGTAAAGATAGGGAGAGTGAGAGGGACCCAAAAAAAAAAAAAAGGAAAACTATAAATCAAACTGGGTAAAACATATAAAATGATGGGGAGGCAGGCAGTCACAGGGAAAAAGGAAATACAGAGAAAAGGACAAGAATGAAGAGCAATACGAAAAAAAAAAAGAGAGAAAATTGTTGCACAAAAATGCGTTGTAATTGCCGAAATCAAATGGCCGTAATTTACGTTGACAGGACAACGACAACAGCAACAGACAACAATTTTATTTATGCAAATCTCCTGGCCCAAGACCTCAACTTCAGGGCCACCACACACACACACACACACACACACATAAGAGTGTAGGTGGACAGACAGCACAGGAATGGCCAAAAATGCCATATTAGAATTATGCAAATGAGACTGAGGCTCCATCACTACTACCCACTACCATTACACTACACTACGTGGTGGCTCATGTGTGCGTTCGTGTGCGTTGTGTGTGTGTGTGTTATTGCGGCCTTTTGGGTCCTGGCAACATGCGATCAGAATTAGTATAAAATAGATGAGACACAGACAAATATAATAGACGACGACACAGGAAGGGCGAAATAATCAGCGAAGCGTGCCTCAGTCATATGCAATCGTTTGACAAATGGAGATGCTTGACTTTTGCCATAAACTAGTTCCATTTAAAGTAAATTCAATCAAACCTTGAACTCAGTTTATACCATAATATTTACTCATATGACAATCACTTGAATTTTTCAAAAAAATTAATAATAAAAGTTTTAATTCTAAAAAACTGTTTATTTTCGCAATTAGGAGAAACTTTCTCTCTGTTTTAAGAAGTAAGGGGCTAGAAGACAAATCATTTTGAATCCTTTTGCTAAAAAATTAGTTGAAACCTCTTAATAAGTACAACGAAAAAAAATAATGGTTCATTTTTGGATTTTTGGAACTGGTTGATGGTTCATTTTGCAAAAAGTAGAACAACTCTAAGTATGGCAACTAATAAGCAAGAAGAATTCTCAGCTCAATTTGCTTAAATTTTGTTGATGTTGTTGTTGATGTTGTTGTTGCTGTTGTTGTTGTTATTGTGGTTGCTCTTCCTTTACGTTGCCATGCATTATGCTAGGGGAATGCCTTTGATTAAAGCGCTTCTATGGACCGAAAAATAATGTCAGGCCACATTGCCACATAAACGTAGCATACTTTTAAAGGCATGCCCAAGGCAGGCTCCTCTACACACACACGCACACACTCCCTAACTCTCTCTAGCTCTCTCCCTCTCTCTCTCTCTCTCTCTTTCTTACTTTCATGCAGATATTTATGTACATATTTTTCCGTTTTTGTTGTTTTATTTATTTCATTTTTTTTTTTTGGTTTGGCTGGATGAGCAGCAGGAGAGAGAAGGTGAAGGACATGTAAATACGCACCGCATGTCCTTGCAACGCGGGAGAATGTGTGTTCTCTTCTCTTCTATATATGACCCCATACACCAATACACAAACACATGCACACATATGCCGTACATCGTATATTATAGAGGGATAAGTATTTATGTGGTCTACCACCGCATGCCTTGCTACCTCTTCCAGCCCACTAGATGAGGTCGAGGGAGAGCGAAGGAGGCATCGTCATGATATTGGTAAATCAGTGAAGCAAAGCAAGAAAATCACTTAAGAGCATGACATGGTGTGGGTGAATGGTATGGCCTGCTCCTTCTTATAAGTTGCTACTTTTTAAAATTAATGGAGATGTACATTGTGGGCGTGGCGGCGGCCCTTTAGGCGATGTGGTGGCTATTAATGTAAGCCGCTTAGGTTGCGAAAAGTAAAAGTGATAAATGTACGATGATGGCAGAAAAATTTCCTCAACTTCACCTCTTCCTCCACCCTGTCATTTTAGGTGCTTACTAGGCATTTCATATCGATTGATTTGTTGATCAATTTTGATTTTTACCATATTTATTCAATTTCAATAGCCCCAAAAGTATGCAACAAATTTAACCGCCCAACCACATTTTCCTAACTGTGTGGGTGGATTTGGAAGCTTTTCTAGAGCTTTCTCTTTGCTGATAATTTCGCTCAGTGTCGCCGCCTGGCGTTTCGCGAAGCTTTTCCCTGTATTTTCGACCTTTACCAGCGATTTCGACCATTTTTCGCAACCATTTGAACTTTTCTTAGTTTAAATTTATTTCGCTAGATGAGGTTTACGAATGTTTTTGTTTTGTTTTTCTTTAAATTCAATTTTGAATTTTTCAAATTCAAATGGACTTTTTGAATAATTTTTTTCCAACGAACAAACTTACTTGCTACAAACTCATGTTTGTTATCATGTCATTTGATTTTTTTGGGGAAAAAACTCACCTGCAACGAAAAAAAGAAACAAGGGAAATGAAAATAGATTTCAAAAAAGAAAATCAATATTTAAACCTTACACTAAAGTGCACTTAAAGGAATACGAACGAGTCAAGAGTGTGAAAGAAAAAGAGATAGAGAGAAAGAGAGAGACTGAGACATACATATGTGGGTCGGTTGTCGTTGTCGTTGTCGTACCGTCATCGTCATCAAGTGGCCCCCAGGCGGCAACTATGAATTGAAGGCTCTTCTCCATCCAGACAACGTCCACGAACCGACCGACCGACCGACCGACTACTACTTACGACTGACTGAATGACTGACTACTACTTAACCTTGATGATCGACAACATATGTATGTAGTATTTACTTTTATATATACAAAGATACTCATATAGGAGGCTACAGACATATTTTCGCACTGGGAGAAATGTAAACAGAAAATAAATCTTATACGCATTTTCATTCCGTTTCATAGATTTTTCTTCTTTTTTTTTTTTTGTGTTTCTCTTCACTTTTCTAGTAGTAGCCTGCGGCCATTTAAGGGGCGTTGTTTTCAGGGAAGATTAATGTTTGCCTTGTCTGATGACGATGATGATGACTTAGGCGTGTGCTCAAATAAATTTCATTTGATGACACAAATACATACATACATTCTAATAAATAGTAGACACTACTACAACACATGTGATAAATATTTATTTAATTTTCATATTGTTACAATAACAACAATTATTGCATTTGTATATTACGAAAATTTAACCACAGACGATAAGATAAAAAATACAACAATTCAAAGCCACTGATGAAGGAGCAACCAATGCAAATACTCAACACTCCTCCAATGTTAGCTAAAGAAAATAAATAAAAAAAAATTATGAAAATATTATGTTCTCAACAAATACACACCACAACTCAAGCTTCAAATCGTTTAAAAGAATGCTTGGATCTACAGTTGAAACCAAATGTTCCTAAATCTAAACGATTTTCCACTATATCTGAATACAACTTTGCTCTCCTTCTCAACTAGTGAGAGTCTACATTGAAAGGACTTGATCGGTTTTCGAACCAAAGCCATAAAGAAAATCTTAGCTTCAAAATGAACTCAAGCTTGCTGGTGGAAAATCCTTTTAAAATTTCACAATTTAGAAACTTGCCTCTGCCTAATGAATTGTTTAACAAATTGCCACAGTTTTCAGAAAGAATTTCTCTCAAAGTTTCTATCATCTATGACAAAGGAGTTTTTGAAAAAGATACATTCTCTTCTTAACGCTTGAGATGGGTGTATGTCTGTTAGACAACTTACATAACATTTGATACCAATTATATAGTTCATTTTGCTGATAAATTGGTATATGCTTATTTGTATAATAAAATGATATGCGGCTTCTCCAAGGATGCATATAACCATAGACATTTTTCACCATTCTATGGAATAAACCATGACAAAGGGGCAAACAGTTTACACACTCATCCGGTGACCAATTGACTAAAAATTTAAAGTCATATCATATATGTGAGAATGCGCTGCGATCTAAGTATGATTACTTACAATCAACCAATTGCATACAATCGATATTTGTGAGATTGCAATATTTATGAGTTGAATTGACAGAGTCAGCAGAGAATGGAAACGGTGGAATACACTGACAATTAATTATGTAGGCCTTCAAACGACATTGGGTAAGGCAATCGGCCTGATTTATACCCTCATCGTGAAAATAACATCGACGTTCATCTAGGTTATAGTCTCTCAATTGGGGATTCGCTTGAAGTTCATATATTTGCAGCTCTATATTGGCCAATTCGCCAGGCTGAATGGATAAACGACCCAACCAATTGGACATATGAAGCGTGAAGCCATCAACATTTTGTGGCATGGCGAAAGCATCCTCCTGAGATGAGTCCAGGGTGATGGTTAATTCTCCAGTTAGATTCTGATTTTCCAGGCCACAACAGAAACCTTGTATAGTATTTTTCAGTGTGAAAATTTCGGAGCAATTTCTATTCAAATCATTCACTTCACAGTGTACAATTAGAGTGTCACAAGATGGTGATAACTTTTGCAGTTCGCTGGCCAAATTCGTTGAATTCAATGCGTTCTGTAAATTTCTACCAACTTGAGGCGAAATGGCAAATGATTCAAAGTAGCCTTCCAGCAATGTTAATTGCCTTAACCAATAGTCCTTTGATTGGCCTTTCGCATTGCTCAATTCATCTGCATAGTTGGCAACTTTGCGACGACTCAATTTGTAGCCACTGCAAATGGTTAAAGCTGGAAATTCAACATTCTCCTCAAAGAAAATATCCTCTGATAGTGATGTCATAATCGGATGATTTAGATATTGCAATATCATGGCCAAGACACTTAATCCAGCGAATAGTATTCCAAAAGTAATGAAAGCGAACCAAAATAAACGCTGTATGCGACGTTTTCGTATAAAATAGAGTAAACCAAAGCCATTTAGACTTGTCTTGTGAAAATATTCAATAAGCGTACGCTGAGCAGCGCCCTTCACAAACATCATTCGAGACATTCGAAATGAAACTAAAATGGCCTGAAAACCAACAGATAATCAAATCAAATAGAAAAGGGCCAAGGATAGCCCTAATGGCGTAAACGATAAGCATGAAACATGTTCGAAGAAGAGAAACATGCCTTAATAGAATTGATTATAATGTATATATGTAGATATATGGCGTGTAATGTCTTGGAATATCAACTCAATTATATACATTTATCCAATTCAACAAGTGGGCGTTGACAACTTGAAAGTCTACTTAGATTCCTATATACACACATAAACACGAAATGACGAAATGCAAGTCTAGGTTAACTTGGTGTGAGCAGCTCATGCAAACCTAAATTGCAATTGGTACCTAATGGCTTAGATACACACACACACCCACACACATATACATAAACAGAGACATGCAATGCAACGAACCTCAATTTGGATAAAGAACACACAAAACTCAACTACATAAAACGCTAATATTTGTATCCAAACCGTTGCATATTAATATCAAACAAAAACTAAACTAAATCAATTTAAAGAGTCGACTTTGCAAATGCCCAGTAATGAGGAGAAATGTGATGATTTTTACACCTTTTGAGTGACTTTTATTGAAATTTTATATTTTGGTTATTTATTTAAGCTGAGGACTTTCAAGATGGCGAACAAAAAAATTGAAAATGGCGAATCCAAAATGGCGGATCTAACATATACAAATTCAAGATGACGCAGATAAAAGACGCCATCTGAAATCTAGAATGGCAAACTTTGAAATGTAAAATCAAAATTTTTTAAAATTTAAAGCTAACACACAGAAAAATCAAATTTCATTACATTAAATCATGTGAAAAGTCTGTAAATTATATTATTGTTAGAATATCTATCCACTTTAGTCTATTATTTAATTTTAAAAGTCAAGTATTGAAGTTCTTTGTGTTTTAAATAAAAGTTTTACTTTAACAAGTTTTATTTCTAGATTCGATTTTTGTTCGACTATATAAATGCTGAATAATATTTCAAGTCTAATGGACAGTGGAGCAATTTTCATATATTTTCCCAAGGGGGAAGGTGGTGGGTGTGTATGGATAACAAATCTAGCATGTCAACAGTCACTATATAATGATTGCCATTCGGTAGACCTTAACTTGTCGTCTCCTTCAACCATCCTCTTATCGCCCTCATCATCATCATTATCATCATCGTGATCATTATTATCATGAACAACAGCATCATTAGCAGCGTTGCAGCACAAAAACCAAACGGGCAAACAAGTTGAAGAGCCAAAAACGCAAACCGAACAACAAATTCCAATAAGAAACACACACACACCCATATAAAGAGACACAACACATACTATCTCACACACATACACTCTCAGATATATGGAAAAGTTGCTCTCTAGCAGCAAACGACGACACCCACACACAATAATTTCCGGTTCAATTAAACGCTTGTTTATTTATTTATTTATTCACAAAGGGATAGACGATAGAGGGGGGGACATGTGGGAGCGGGGTTTTAGCAGAGCAAAAAAAAAAATTTAAATAAAAACGAGAGACAACGATGGAGAGAAGAGAGAGAAGACGCCGACGACAACGACGACGTGTTTTTTCTATTTAATTGTGGGCAAAAGCAAATTACACTAATTCGTTTATGAATGAACCACAATATTCAAATAAAAGCTTAAAGTTTTCTATTGAAATTATCTTCTATGCGGGTCCCAAAAAACATGATGAATTTTTCTACAAAAAGGAGCAAAGTAGAAAAGGAAATGGGGAAAGTAAGTGAAAGAAAACCTGGGGGCATAATCGTTAATCTTGGTACAAGAATTAGCGTAGCGTGGCGTAGCTCAAGCCCAAAAGGCATTAGTGCCATATAATTTATGCAGTAGATGCAGGCAAAAAAAAAAGCCCGGAGAGAGACTGAGGAAAGGAAGAAAGAGAGTGGCAAGATGGGACTAACCGCAAAATGATTGCATACTTTAATGGGCCAAGCACTTAGGCATGCATCCGTGTTGTCGACGTCATTCTCCCCGCCTCAGTCCTATGACACGTAGTGTCAGTGGTTGTGAGAAGTAGTGCATGCTGCACAAAATTGCATCAGTTAAAATAGCGCAAAAATTGAATAAAACTAACTAAGCAGAGAGATGAAACAGAAATAGAGACAGAGTTAGAGAGAGAGACAGAGTGAGAAAAAGAGAAGGCAACGCTAGATGCCTGCTAACGCATAAATGTGAAAGGTTAGAATCTGCACATTGCGTGCCACTGAAAGAAACAGAAGAGATGGAGAGACAGAGATAAAGAGCGCAAGGGAAGCTGTCTGTGGGTGTGGGTGTGTGTGTGTGAAAGGGTTAAGTGAAGAGGTTACTTAGACTTTGTGGTTTATAGAATGCTGAATGTTCATACCAACAACAACAACAAGAAAAAAAGGATCTTAAGAATGCAACTCAAGTTTTGGCAGAAAGAAACCACAAAAACCAAATTCCATGTGGTATAAACAAAATTAATTCACTTTAAAGAACACACTAGAACTTGAAGTATGTTTAGTTATTCTTTAGTTAATCACATCAGTTTACTTCTTTCCCTTTAGTGCATTTTGCAGGGAGAGACATAAGAGTCATAATCAACTAAGCCAGAGAAGCCTTCTTAAGAGTTTTACTTGGTAAAGTAAGAAGATGATTAAATACAAAACTTATTGAAATCTAATGGAACCTTACTCCCAATTAAAGTTTGAGTTTACCTAAATTCAGTTTATAGCGTAAATTATAAAATGTTAAATACATTTTTGTTTAATTTCTACAAGAAATATCTAAAGACATCAAAGATTAAGTGTCACAATCATTCCAATTGTTTCACACCCACACACTCACACACACACAGAGTTTTATTTCCAACTGAAGGACCAAATCCTTACGCCCCATAATCACGAACAAAGTGCAAGAAAGTCAACAAAAAGAAAAGAAGAAAAAAAATTACATTGCACTCAAAAGGCTATCGAATAGCTCATACACCTACACACACACACACACACACACTGTACATACATGCACACACATACCGCTTATAAAATCTGGACAGCCTTTAATGTTTTAAGGTGGAAAAACTACAAAGAAAAAGCAAAAACAAAATCAACTTGCACCAAAAACACACACACAGACACGCGCTAAAATAGGAAAAGGAAATCTCATGCAAAATGCACTAACAAAGATGCTCTGCTATAAATTCTTGCCATAAAAATGTTAAATGCCATAAAAACACTCACATCTCATTGTTTCAGGTGCGCGCATGCGCCACAATTCTCTTTGATTTGTTTTGTGACGTCGTTTTTCTTAATGACGTTGCATAGAAAAATGCGAAAATGCGTGTGCAAGAGACCAAACAAAAATCGTGCTAACAAAAAACACAGTGCGAATAAACTGGAGAAAGAGAGAGAGAGAGACAGAGAGCGTGAGAAATGTGCAAGAGAGAAAGAAAAACCGCCTAAAGGGCTCTGCTCCGCTATTGCAACCAATGTGAGAAACGACGATGTGAGACCGCCTAATGAGCGGAAGGAAATAGAATGGGCGGCACTCTCACGGAGTAGGAGGAAGCTGTGTCCTACTCGCCGCAGTTGAGATTGTTGGACACTTTGACAGATGAGAACAAGTCAGCATGAAAGCAATCATGATAAATTCCTGACTACACTAACTTTAGTTTAGTTTAAATATGAAATCAGGAATACTTCAAAATACTTGATCATAAAACTGCAATTCAAAAATCTATCCAAAAAGTCAAATGAAGATTCTATGTATATCCATATATATACTGATCTTAAGATGTTGGTTTTGATTAAAAGTATTGTCATTGATAAATATCATTATTATTATTTTAAGAACATGCTAATCAAGTGTTTTATACTCAATAATACTTAAATGAATAATACAATATTTATCCCCGATCCTTTTCAGTTTTGTTTCATCGGGTGTTACTTAAACACCTGAATTATAGTTTAAGTCGATCTATTCTGGTTTTTTTCCAAATATTTGGCCATGCTAACTATTAAATTTGTCTAAGATAAGAGATTCAAAACTATCTGTTATTCGTTTTCATTTTCCTTTCATTTGTCGATTAACATGGGAAGTTTGATCTTTTGTAGAGTCTGTAAGTAACTCTTGTATGTCTGGCCTATGTTTTGCAGCTCTATGAATAATAGATTCGATCAAATGGATCAATTTAAGATCTACATACGTATCAGAATACTGTGAGTTGCCATTGAATGCTTGAGAGTAAATTTATAGCAGGGAAAGAGTATACACTTGGCTACCTTTTTATGGTAAAGGGGGCTGCAGGAGATGGGCGTTTTTGAGGTTAGTAGAAGGTGGGCTAAGAGCGTAGGTGCATAACAAAAATGTCCTAACGATGTGAGTTTCAGATTTCGTTTTGAATACTTGCGGGTGGAATTTTTTTTTCTTTTACACACATTATATATACCCACACACACTCACACAGAGTAAGGTGGATTTTTCCTGTTTTTTTTTATTTTACGTTGTATTTTGCGTACCTTTGAAACAAGCACAACCCATGATGTAGCCCATCATCAGCGTGGCTTTGATGTCGCCTCCAAGCTGTCGTTGATTTCTTGTATAGTTGTAGTAGTAGTGGTTGTAGTTGTTGTTGTTACTGTTGATTGTTCTTGTTGATTGTTGTTAGTTGATGTTGTTGTTGTTGTTTCTGTTATGTCGTTATCTTGTATTTTCTTCTAGGTATAAGTCTTGGCTAAGCACATGACATTGCTTTTGGATTGTGTGGCAGTCAGTAGTTCTTTTTGTTGTTTGTTGTTTGCTTCTTCTTGATTGTTGTATGTATTATTTAATACGCAATCTGGTTTTATGACACCTTCGAGCGCGTCTGGGCTTATCACAACTTATAACAGAGTTAACATGGCCGATGAAACATTTATTTATTGCCTTAATATTTCGCAGTAATTAGCAAGCAATGTGTGTGTGTGTGTGTGTGTGGTGTTTTTTGTTTTTTTGCCAACTTTGATTTGACTTTATCACATTTTCAGTTGCTGTTGTTGTTGCTGTTGCAGGTGTATTTTGTTGTTGCATTTAAAGCATCAGTTTTAACACTTGATTACACATTCAACCATTTGCCTTATTGATTATCTATCATTTCAGTGTTTTGCAATTATGGGAACTTTTTCACGCTTTGATGATTTCACTGGGCAATCAATGTTGCTCTTACATATTTCTTTTGTGCGTTTTTGTATTTTTGTATAATTTATTTATTATTTATTAATAATTATTATTTTTGTTGTTGTTTGGTTGATTGTGCCTATTTTTAGGGGTTTTTTTTTTGTCTTGTTTATTATTTAATTTACAATATCACAAAATGCAGCACTGACATCACAGAACACACAATTAAATTCTTAATTAATGCATCAAAATAATCATGAAAAAAACAACAACAGAATGAACATATGCAGATATATACATATATATATGTGTATATGCTTAGCAGCGTTCTTCTTTAGTTCGTGTTACATGTTTTCTTTTTTTGTTTATAATTTATGCTACTAATTTGTTGCAAGGCTAAAAGATCATAACAAAATCAATCGCAAAAGCTAAACCATTTAGATAATGTTCAATCAATTATAGAATTATATTTCTAGTTGATTGCAGTCTGTTACTTAGCAGCGTCAATTATCAGGAAGAGGAAATTTAAAGAGCTTTTCTCCCAATTTAACTTTTTATTTTTCTAAACTATAATTAAAAGTAGATTACCTTACCTTAACCTTAAAAAAGGATTAGGCATTTAGAGACCTACATATGTACATATATCCTTCTCTAACAAATTCTGATTGCTAAACATCTGAATGACAAGTCTCTAAATTTTGATTCTTATCACTTTCTCAGTTGTCTAAAGATTAAATGCTACAAAATTAAAGATTTAAGTAGATATATCAAAAAGCTAAAGCTAATTTCTTAAGCATTTTCTACAACAGGATGGGCTATTAGAGATTATATCAATCATTTGACATCGAAGTTGTCTACTTAAACAAGAGTAAAAGTTGCAGGTCACGAAATGGGCTTTTAGATACCGTGTAATTGAACATTTCAAATATAAAGATGCATAGATTTGCTTTTATTTTTCATCAAAATAGATAGACATATAATGCGGATAGAACAATGGCCTGCAATATGTAGTTTTGAATGGACCCCCAAATGTATTGCAATGCATACACACAGGGTATATATAGTGAATCGCCCCATTGTCCATTTGCAGTGGGCCTCAATGGCGGACACACACTTGTCGGGGGAATACAAAAAATTAACAAAATAAAGAATGGAAAGAAATGAAGACTGTCACTGGCCCAAATTGATAAAGATTATCCAAAAGGCAATGCGACAGGCACGCCATGGAACGGCACGAGTCGTTCACGATGGCGCCAAAAACAGCAACACTACAGCAATTCTATATACATACATATATATATAGATATATTTATATAGATAGAGAGAGGGGTAACGGGTGCGCGTTGGTAGTGGGCATCGTTGATGACAAAAGGCCGCACAAATTCCAATTTAAATTTAATTTATTGAATTGTGAATCATGAATTGGTCATAAAGAATGAATTGGAATGTTCTCTTGTTTGTTCTCTTCGTTCTCACAATTCTCTCGCTTATACTTTCTTTCAGTTCATCTTTATATATCTAGCTCTTTGTTGCCTCTATTGCTTTTGCTTTCTCTCTGCCACTCCCTCTCTTGAATTTTGACAAAAGAAAATTTGTCTGGCGACAAATGAGAAATGAAATACCGGAAGTTGCAGTGCGACCAATTTTGCGGCAATTGTTCATAATTAAAATCAAAAAGCAACAAAAAGTAAACACCAGCAAAAACGTACGACCGACCACATCAAGTATACGCCACCATAAAAGTGAATGCTTTTTTTTTCTCTCTCTCGTTCGTATTCGTTCATTTGGATCTGGTGCGAATTATAATTGATGGCGCCCACATTTTCGTCTGATATTTGACTGAGTGTGTGTTCAATGAGTGAGTGTGTGTGTGTGTGTGTTTTATAGCCCCAGCTGGAGGTCAGTAGCACAAGGGGAGAAGAAGTGTGTGTGTGTGTGTGTGTGTGAGTCTATGGCACAAGGGGCACAAGGCAAGACATTGACATTGTCATCTTTTCGACTTTTATGGCGTCTTAAAAACATATCTCTATCTCATTCAATCTTGCACATCTTTATCATTCTATCTCTGTTACACTTTATATAGTATCTTTTGGTATTGCTGAAGCAGATTGCGAAATGTCAGATGAGAAATGAAAAGATTTCTTTGGAATGGACCCTAAATATTGAAAACATATGTATATAAAATAAATATATATATAAAATCGTTGGAAAAATTTCGAATTATTAAGGGTCAACTGTAATATTTTGTAGATTAAAGTTTTTTAGTTAACTTTGGCTATGCAATTTTACTATTTTTAAAAATATATTGAAATTTCTTGCCTTAGTTTGAAATCTATAACTCCAGAAATCACAATGAACTCAAGCAAAATAGTATCAAAAACTTGTTAAAGAAATGCGTATGCCACCTTTTGAAGGAACGGGTAATTGAAATATATTTATTTGTTAAACAAATTCGCTAGCCCAAGTGGGCATTGACTCATTTGCATGTATTTCACCGTATTTGGATGGAAAATCTATTTCCAAAAAGAAACAAAAAAAAAAGCGAGCAAACAAAAACAAAAATGTCAGCATTATGAGGCTAAAACATGCAATCGTCTGGCTACCTAGCAAATTTTTTTTGGGGAGTGGTCATTGTCAGTTATGGTGTGTGTGTGTGTGTGTTTGTTGACTCTCGAACAGGCTATTGACTTTGATGACCACCCACCAAACTAACCACCATCAGCAGCAGCAGCAACACCACCACCAGGTGAGGTTTTTGGTTTTTAATTAGGCAAATTAATTTCACATAGGCAAACTAAATTTTTCCTTTATAGGAGGGGGGAACAAAAATCGATCCAGAGCCAAAAACAACAACAACGACAACAGCTAATAGCAATTTCAATTAAATTTAAAGGAAATATTATGAACTGAATATAAAACGTAAACAATTCAGATTGAAATTCACATTTATCATAATCACAACAAAACACACAAAAATTAAACAGAAGGAACAAAGGAAAATTTTAAATAAATACAGCAAATTATAGTTTGATATCGATTTAGGTCTGACATCAGTGGTAACTGGTGATAAATATTTTCATGAACTTTCTAAGCATTCAAAGAATGCTTTACCAACCAGTCAATCGTTGTCAAATAGAACTCTTCTTCATCTAATCTATGAGATAAAGCAGAATATAGGTATAGGTATTTCATTTTCAGATTACGTGCCATGTTGTCGCAGCTCTTCTAGATAGGTAGTAAGCAACAGCAACGGAAATCATTTTTGTTCTGCTTTGCCTCATCTCTAATTGTATTATCAGTTTGAGTCAATTAGCTATTATGTACATAAATTCCCATGAACAGAGATAGAGATGGAGAGAGAAAGAGAGACATATGCATAAGTTCATTATATATACACGTAAGATATAGAAAATAAATGGATAGAAGACTCCAAGAGAGAAAGAAAGACAGATAGAAAGAGATAGAGAGAGAGTAGGAGGGAAAAAATGAAGGTTTTGCTTATCTTTTAATAGCTTGAAGTGACAAACGAAATATAGCCAAAGTTATTAGATTAGAATGCGGCGACTAGGAGGAAATTGCCATCAGACATTAGACCAAACAACAAAAAAAAATGTCAGCAGAGGATAGACAAATAAAGTAAGAAGAACAGGTAAGACGACTCTGAAGAACCCATTAATGAAATATTGTTTTTGCCGATCTCTTTTTTGTTTTTGGGTGCATTCCAGATATATATTTATGGTATCTATCTAATATATATATACGTATATATACATTTCTATCATTAAAGTTGTAAGCTTCCCTTTAGACCGATTGATGGTCATAAAAATGAAACTAATGACTTTAGCTCACTTAAGGTAATCCCCTTAAGAACTACAATATTCCCACTGTCTTTTTCTCTATTTCTAGCTTCCTGTCTTCCTTTCTCTCTCTCCCTTTATACATATATTGCTTTGTAGTCTCTTTTATGTTCTTTTCATCAGCACCTTGCTGTGAAAAAGTATTTTTGTAAATTGATGCAGGACACACCAGCAAATGACTCCCCATGGATAAGCGCGACTTGGCCAGAGCAAAGCAGAACTGAGCTAGAGGACGATGATGATGATGATGATAATGATGTGCTGGAGGATTGAATGCATATCTATCGTTGTGCAGCTTTGCAGTGCGTGACCTACAACAACAATTC
Source organism: Drosophila tropicalis (assembly GCF_018151085.1). NCBI lineage: Eukaryota > Metazoa > Arthropoda > Insecta > Diptera > Drosophilidae > Drosophila > Drosophila tropicalis. Next base: position 2,520,073 of record NW_027172929.1, on the reverse strand, counting down.
TCGATGAACAACAAAAACGCCGGTTACAATCAAGTTGATTGCACCATATCAAATAAAAGTCAAGAAACTTTGCCAAGCCAGCAATAAATAAACAAAACGGGAAAAATGTACAAACAAGGCAAAGGAGGGAGAGAGATGAGATGAGTCACAAGGCGATAGAACATGCTGACTAACGCGGGGGGGCAAAACAAATGGAAAGGGATAACAAATTATGAAAAAATATTATAAATTAAGTGAATGACAAATGTGAGATTTCGTTGCACTCGAACATTCCGCCAAGCAGACAGGCGTAGGCAGTCATTCATCTCGATTTTCCAGCACCAAAATTCATAATTAAATACTCTGCTTATAATATCATCTCCGCCCCCTCACTCACTTGACAACTTTGTGTTGATCAACTTGATTTTATTGAAATCAACGATCCTTGATTGAAAGACCATTTAATGCCCTTTAATTGACAGTAAATTCCACTTGGAATATTTCTATATATACTTTTTTTTTTTGTGTAACAGGCTGCAGGGTATTTCGATACAAATACAAAGGAAAAAAACTGAATTTCAATTTGAATGCAATTTATGTTCCTACATACACACACACACAAACACAGAGAGGGAGAGAGAGACGCACACACACACACAGATGCACTTGAGTTCCAACAATGACGAAAGCAGAAACAGGAAAAAAAGACAGAAGGAGAAAAGAAAAAACAAAGGTAGACGACCTCTCACCAAGATGCCGCAACGAATGCTTTGCCAAAAGCATGAGCAAAAAAAAAAAAAAAGAAATTTGAAAAACATAAGAAGGAAAATTAACAAAATATGGCGTAGGAAAATTTGTTCATTTTCATTTAATTACATTTCTGAGTATATTTTAAGTTCATTTTTTTTTAACAAAACTGAATTTTAGTTTTTGCCCGATCAACTTTTCACACAAATTAGCCACAGTCTGGTGCATTTGGTTTTTCGGTTTCTCTCTCACTCTAACACAGTTTTACTCTCTCCCTCTCTCTCTGTGTGTGTGTGTGTGTGTGTCTCTCCCTTAATGAAAGCAAAACAATGAGAGAGACGACGAAAATCAAAATCGAAAAGGACACGATAAGCGAGAGAGCGACTTGACGCTCAATGGTAGGCAACACTTTTTATAGTTGCCTGTTAACGCTGCGTATGCGTAATGTTAAGCAATAGGGAAGAAGAGAAACTTACAGTATTTTGCTCTCTCTCTCTCTCTCTCTCTCTCTTTTTATTCTTCTATTGCAAACACAAACAAAACACCTACTCCGTCTCTCCTCTCCCCTCGGCTCGGACAGCAGCCCACGACATAAAACGACAACGAATTCGTCTACGACGAGGACTTCCTGACTTGCAGCCAACAACAACAATAACGAAAGGACATCGCAATTTATAGCAGGCCAATGCATGGACACAGGGGCAAATGCAGGAGGAGAGCAAAAGAGAGAGAGTGAGAGAGAGAGAGACGGGGAGAGTGGCAAAGCGAGAATGACACACACCCTCGCCAACCCGCTCAGATGGACATTCATAAATTAAAGGGCTTTCGCGGGACAGGGTGGCTAAAAGCGAAAAGTTAACAGCAACTTTGTGTTTAATTTGCCTACCTACGGCCTCCTCCCTCTCGCTCTCTACCCCTCCCCTTCGCTAAGTCCACCAGCAGGATAGCCGCTGTTGCTTGCATTGCATTTACACAAAAAATTTCCTTTATTTCACATTGTAGGAAAACATTTTTGTTATTGCACTTTATGTTGTTGTTTATTTGCATACTTTGCCATATCCTTAGATGCCAAAGGGGGAGGGGAGTGGTCCTGCATATTCTAGGTATTCTTTTCGTGAACCTTTGGTTAGTGTATACAGATTTCGACATGCTTTAAGTTAGAGGGTAAACGAGTGTTTTTTTTTTTTTTATTACGTTTTTGCCCCCTCTTCCTCTCCCATCACTTTCTGTGGGTGGCACTGACAAAGCTCTCTGAGATTTCTTGTTGTTGTTGTTGTTTTTTTTTGGGTGCGCTCACTCAATTTAAATTGCATTTATTTAAATTTCGTTGACGTTGAGACTTTTGCGGTTGGAATAGTATGATAGAATTATAAGCGGTTTGTAATGAAAGCAAGTACAGCAATGAAGCGACGTAGAATGAGAGGAATAGAAAGATCTAAGTCTGTGTTAGAGCAATATGATATCATATTTCATCATTCGTTATAATATGAAATGAAATTTGACTAATTGAAAGTCGTTGATATGGCAAAAACTGTCGAGAATACAAAGATTTTTTCTTTCAATTCTTGCATCTTCCAGAATTGCAGTTCTGATAGCTAGAAAAAAAATTGGAAATACAACAGCTTGTTAACGTTTTTTTTGTTTTTAAATTTCAGTTATTCAAAACGAAACAGTTTGCCATGTCTCGAAGGTCAAAATTAATTACTATTCTCTATATATTTGACATTTTGATATGAGTTAGTTGCAATTACAGTCCTATATTTACACACAAACCACATGACATTCTGGTGTAGCTTATATTTCTAAGAACTCTGATCCTTTCAGTTGAATTGATTTCACTTCTCTATAGCTCTGAACACAAAACTAACTAACACTAATGTCATAATAACTGAAATAAACATGTCATTGTAAGATCTATATAAGGCATACCAAATATCAAAAAGCATAATGATCAATGCGAACAACTTTTAAAACTCACTTGAAACTAATTATGATTGACAGTTTAAACAAGCTGTACAATTACTTCCCCCTAGAGAGCTGATATATCAGTACAATTCCTCACATTAAGCTACCTATATATAAGTATATGTACTTTTGGCTCCCATTTACCGCCATCTCCTAACCCTGTGCACCACTATTAGCCAAATTGTATCCAACCGGCAAAACACAACAAAAAAAAAAAAAAACACTCTGTCATGTGATTTACTTTAATTTGTTTTAATCTTTTTTGCCTTGAAAATTATGCACAAAACAAAAAATAGTGCGGAAAATTGATAAATAATTTGCTATAACTTTCATTTAAAATTTACTTTGATTTGTTGTTGCAGGTTTTACGATTTCACTATGCACTGTTGTGTTTTAGACTGTTTGACAACGTACTACACATATATTCTTAGTATATACAGCCCAGATTACATATGTAAAGCACTCACACTCACATACACACACGCACGCACACACACACACAGTAGCCGAGAGGCACACACTTAAACAAAACAACAAAAAAAAAAACAGAAAAATAACCAACGATAAATAACAAACTAATATTTTGTGCAATATTTTGCTTTTAATTTTTCCAGTAACATTTTCTATTTTCTTTTAAATTTCGTATTATTATTTTTATTTGTTTTATTATTATTATTATTTGTGTTTTTCTTTTTCTTCTTCTTCTTTTATTTTTGTATTTTCTGCGGGACACCAAAAAACACGCGCTGCTCTTGCCGACTGAGTTTTAATGTTAACTGAACATGGAAATGCCAGACGCGAGTCGGAACCGTATAGAAGTTTCCTATAAAAGTGAGCCAACAACAGCAATAACAAATAAGAAGAAGAAGACGGCAAAAGCAACAACAAAAAAACATGATAAAAAGTAAACGAAAAGAGAGAGATAGAGAGAAAGAAAAAGAGATTGTGAGAAATAATTGAGAGCACACAAAGCTCTCTCACTCACGTGCGCAGTTCAAGAGCCAGAGAGATGGAGAGAAATATTATGCCGGTTGTTGCAGCTTCCACAATTTCGAAGAGGCGGCATTAAGCAACAATAACAACAAAATTACAAACAACAACAACAACAACAACAGCAACAAAAATATAAAACAAAACAAAATAAAATAAAAGCTTCAACTTAAGTAAACAAAAGCGGCAAACGGCAGTGTGAAAATTTTAATAGTCATCAAAATGAAACAAATTTTTCATGTGCTAATTATTATGACTGAAGGATAGCATAAAGAACACTGATGCTTTCTCTCACACACACACACACACACACACACACACACACACACACACACACACACACACACACACACACACGAGAACCAAAAACAAAAAACAAAACAACAGCAAAAGAAAAGAAAAGATTGTAAAATCAAGAACAGAGAAGAGATTTGTTTATTGCCCCACCCCAAAATGTTACCCGCGCCGCCCTCCAAGCAAACAACATTTTATCTCCTTCGTATCTCAAGTGAAATATATATACATATATGTACATAGCGTATACAAATATTCAAATATATATGTATATATTTATACAAATTTTTTGTAAATCGGTGCCACAACTTCTAGGTACCCTACATAAATTAAGCTTTTGAGGTAATACTAGCGAATTACCAAATTGTCGCTTTAATCAGTTATCAATTATTATTTGAGTTATCGTTATCAACTCGTTCCCAATTATTTACTGTCAATATTACATCATTCTATTAAAGTTTGGCAGCTTGAACCTGTAATGAACAAACAGCTACCAGAAATACCGAATGTTAACACTGATTAAGAATGCTTTATGGAATTGAGATAAAGCCATTTGGTTCTTTCCTTTTATAACCAAATCTCATCGAAAGCATAAATGGAAAATTACGACAAGGAAGATGCAAGTTCTACCAAATTTGATTCCTTTTTTCTTATTGCCCCTCAAAAGCAACATACTCAATTTATTTAGGGTATTAGAAAAAAATTTAACCAAGCTAGAAGTGGAAAAGCAAATATACATATGTTTAGTTTTGAGTGTTTGTCTGTGTGTGTGTGTGTGTGTGTGTGTTTTTGGAAGTTGGGTCTTAACCGGGCGTTAAGTGCTCTAAAATGGGTCTAATTTATGGCTAATGCTGATGAGTTTTGGTAATTGATTCGATGTGAGGCAACATTCCCCTTAAGCAAAACGCTTGAAAGTAGGCAACGATTTTGTATTGATTCGCATTTGAAAGAAAGCAGCAGAAAAGTATGCTTTACAAAATTGAACATAAAAAAACAACATTTCCGGTTGAAAAAATAAATGTTTACTACTATGAAATTATAAAATGGTTTATCTAAGGTTTAAGAACCAAACACCGATACGCCTATGAAAGGATATCACGCATTTTTCTTGAAATTTTGTAGAAGTTAACAACTGACAAGGAAAGTTTAAAGATAAAGAGCACACGAAAATTTATTTACAAACTTTATAAGATTTCAATTTTAGCATAGAAGATTATTTTTGAACCATAGGAGATTCATAAATTTGTTTATAGGTATCAAAAGACAAATTCTTCAACTGCTTATTGCATAGGTACTATTAAGGGAATATCGGATGAATGCATTGGCCTTTTTTGAAGTTAAGAAGAAACTGACTGAGGACTACTTCACAGTGAGTAGAAGAAGTTACTTTATAATAATGTTAATATTAAATTGTATTTTTAGTGAATTTTCAAAAAAAAAAAACTGAACTCACCATTATTATTGCTGATGGCAAATCGCTGTTGAAGCTGCTGGGCCAGAGCCTGATGATGTTGGGCCAGAGGTGTTAAGGGTGGTGGCGGTTGGCCCACACCCAATTGCTGTGGCGCTGACTGGGAATGGGGCACTCCGCCGCTTAGGGACGATGTGTCAGAGGCGCCATCGTTACCACTGGCATTATGCCCGCCAACAATGCAGCCATTGGCCATGGAATTCTGTTGGTTGAGGCCACCGACACCGCTCGATCCATTGAGCATGGAATTTGCATTGAACTGTTGCACAGAAATGGAACTTGGTAGTCCTTGTTGTTGTTGTTGCTGCTGCTGCTGGTTGGAGGAGATTAGCGGATTGCCGGCAGAGCCATATGTTGTGGCATTTATGGAATTGTTGGCTTGATTTATGGAATTATTATGGACGGCAGAGAGTATAGAACCATTGGCAGTGGCTCCACTATTGTTGGTATTGTAGTACGACTCCTCGCCTAAAGGATAAGAGAAACAAAAAAAAACAACGAAACGAAACGAAAGCTTTAATTTCCACATAACTTTCACTTTGAAGAGACATCTGTTGTTCAAAGAAGGAACCCGTAAAGGAAAAGAAGCTTTTTTGCTACCAAATACGCATGTACGTTGCCTTACACAAACCTTTTTAAATTGAGGTAGGTTCATGGACTAGCTTTTTTACCCACCACTAATACATTCACCATCTTGGGTGATTGTCTTTTCTTGTTTGGAATCTTCGTTTTTTTCTATCCTGCTATTGACCAATTTGAATGCACTTCACGTTCAACAAATGTGAGTGTTTGTGTGCGTGTGTGTAAGGAAAGGCTTCTTGAGTGACGCAGCGGCATCAACAATTAGCCTCTCTGATTAATTGTCATTTTCGTAAAAGTCTTGCAATGTTGTCGCGACAACCGAAGAGACAAGGCGCCTCATCTTTCTCTCTCTCTCTCCTTCTCGCTCTATGCAATCTGACCGATTGACAATGTCTCCGCGTCGTCTTCATGTCACGTCACGGCTCAACTCATGCGGAAGGAGGTGGAGACCACGACGGCAATGACGGCGACGGCGACAGCGACGACGATGATGACAATCTCTATGTACGGAAAGCTTGGCCAAACAATTTAGTAAAGTGCCCAGGCAAAACACAAGAAAAAAACAAAACAAAATAAGGTATAAAAACAAAAACCTACAGATTGAGTGACTTGACTAAGCCAACAGACACGGCACTGCACACACACACACACAGAGAGGAGAGTTGGCTAAATCGTGCGTGGCTTATGGCCAATTTCCGTTTTGTTTGCCATGGCCAAGTTGAAGGCATGCAAGCTCCTAAAACAGTTGCAAAAGTTACAAATTGTCAAAGTTTTCTGTTCCGCACATGCATTGCCAGCTAATAAGGTTGTTTCTATTTTAATTTTTGTATCCTCTTTGTCCTTAGCTAAGGTTTACTTCACACACAAAGGTTAGCTTTAATCCTTTTGTGTGATCTTAAGCAACTTTAATTAATATACTAGTCTCGAAAATAAATGTCAAATAGTTTTTATGCTAAATATTACGTATCCTCGTCTTCTATTATTGGTGAAGCTTGCTCAAATCCTTATGAAAATCTTAATTTTATTATTGCCTTTATTCACTTACCTGGTTCTGGTATATTGCCCAAAGGACTTTCTGGTAGAAGAATGCCCTTTTGCACTAACTCATCACGATTGGCACGAACAGAAATCTTACGCTCCAAAGCTGTAAAATGTAGCCAATCAATAAACCAGTCACTCAAACCATCAATCAATCAAATTTGAATTGACACAAAAATTTGTCAATTGAACTTACACTTGGAGGTGGCCTCAAATTTTTCGCTCTTTTTTTTCCGTCTCCATTTCCATGGCTTAAAGAATCTACCCAGAGCGCTCAATTTACTTTTACGTTCCAGGGGTGGAGTTCGTGTCCCGGAGCCCAAACTATTTGTGCGTATAGCGGCTCCATTTTGTTTTTTAGCTGCAAAAGAAGGTAATCGTAATTAGCATAAAATCTTTTTAATATTTTGGCATCCAATTAATACAAATTTTAAACAGAATTTCATTTTGCATAGCAATTCTATATTCCACTCAAATAGGTTATATAAATTTACAGTATTTATTTGTCTATGACTTTTTTAAATGACAGTTTAAGAGGGAATATGCTAAAAATTTTGGAAATATCTTTATGATTTTCCTTTACACACATTTCTAAAAGCAGGCTATCCCCAGAGGGAGTACACTTCTCGCTACTGCCCTCGTCCTGTTCTTTTTTATGTTTGTTCGGTTTTTATCCTTTCAAATATTTATAATCGCTGATATTTGCAGTTCATGTCAGTTTGCATTAGGAAATCACTAAACCACACAATTTATAGGCCACCGAGTTGAAGCGGAGGAGAGGCGAATACTCAGCTAAAGAGCAAAAGAGAGACAAATATATTGCTGTCGTAGCTTTGTCGTCTCACATTTTACTAAGGTTGGGGGGTACAAAAAAGAAAAACCTCAGGTTTTTCTCCTCTATCTGTCGTTGTGGGATGGTTTTTTTTTTTCTTTCTTTATTTTTGTTGACGCTGATGCTGCCTCCAGATAAGCTTTGGTATACATACTACACCCTCACACCCATACACACACACATCTATTTAGTTGAGGTCTGCATTCAAGCGTTGAAATTAGGCTACTACTACTACCACCACTTGAACTACCTACGAAATAGTAGGAATACAGTAGAAGCAAACTGTAAAAAAGCAAGAGAGTAAATGCGAAAAAATAAATACGGCAAATGGGCTAACAACACAACTATTTGGCTTCGTCTTCTTACCAAGTTATTTTCTGCCTGACTCTTTATATTCTTATATTCTATGACGGAGGCTGCTCCAATTGTGGTCAATTGTACCGCTGCTGTTGCCCGCTACTTCTGGTCTGGTCGTCATGAGTTTAAGTTTCATAATACTTTAAGTTGGTTTTTCTTTCGGTTTATGTATGTCAAATATGTAAGGAAAAACAATAACAACAACAGTAGCAGTAGTAGCAGCAGAAGCAGCAGCATTACAAGTATTAGAAGAGAATTAAAGAAAAGAAAAACAGTTGCAAAAGACAACCCGCAGGCTGACACAATAAGATGTATGTTTGTATGTACTTTGCCTTGCCTCAATCTAAATGGCGCCATAAATTGGTGGAGTTTCTAAAAAGCAGACTAAAAAATACCCTAAGATGTTCAGATTCCATAACATTTCATTGAATCTAAGTGAAATCAAAGTTAAGTTCGTTGGTCAATTCGACTTGAGTTTAATTTTCATTGACTATGGAATCCAAAGATTTTTATACGATCCAGTTGCTGGATCGTCTTTAAAAATAAAATCTTAGAGATCCAAACTGAAATACTTTAAGTTTCTGAAAGATTTTTGGATGATTGTCGTATTCTCAAACAATTTAAGACTAAACCTTTAATCTGAAAAGTTAATAATTTGTTTTGGCTCTCGTTGATTGTGATTTTATAGTGACCAACTCGTGTTATATATTACTGATTCGATATAACAATCAATTTGTTTTATGCGATCTATTTGACACCTTTGATTATGCTTTTTTACTATTATCGACTCGCTAACTTCATCATCTAATTTGAAACATTCCATAAACTCATTTCGAATACAGGGAATTGGCTGGATGAGAACAAGAATAAAATTTTAAAACCAAAAATGAGAAAAACAAAAACAGAAGCCAAGAATATCTTCTTACAACAAGAAGAATGCGAGAAGGCGAGAGTGTGATATGGAGAGGGCCAGAAACAGAGACAGAGCCATGGCCAGGGCGAAGGCAAGGGTGTGGAGAGAATTTTTATTTTGCTTGTTTTTTTTTTTGTTTTGTGTTTTGCCAAAAAGCAAAACGCCAAATATATGCAAAATGAAAATAAACAACTCACAGCGGGCGTTGGGGGCTTTTTTTTAGCGTCGATGTTGGCGTTCGCTTTGGCTTGGGCATCGCTGCTGCTGGCGTCTACCTCTGCAGCAGCCGCCTCTGCTACTGCCGCTGCCGCCGTCGTCGTCACCGTCACCGTCACCTTGCTTATAGTCGGGTCGTCATATAATAATTTTATTTGGCTTTTTGTTTTCTTAGCCATGTAGTAGTAGTAGTAGTTGAATAAAAAACGGCAAAAAGGAAAACCTGTTTGGTTGCAGCTTCAAGATTTGGCTTCTAAATAAGCGACAATATCGAGATGGGAGAGAGAGAGAGAGAGGCGAGGAGACTACACACGGCGGACAACAAAAGCGAGTGAAGGGCGCGGCAGCAACAGCAACAACAACAACAAAAACAACACCGACAATACCAACAAGCAAAGTAATGTTATGCGAACGCGTGGAAAACGGGTTTTCGCGAAAGTTGTTGTACTGTATATGTATATACATACTTGTACATTTGGTCTTTGGAGACCAACCTCCTATTCCTCCTAACCCTCTCAAACCCCTGCTTCTCCACCACAGATTGGGTGAACCAAAAAAACAAGTCATAAAAAAATTTTCTTGGTTTTTGTCCAGGGCAAAGGAAAGTTAACTCAAGGAAGAGTAAAAGTATGAAAAATTACCATTAGATATATGTATGTAGATGGATAACAAGAATGTATGAATATATTTGTTACTCTAACAAATGGGAAGAGCATATTATGCATTCGATTCATTCTAATTTAAACTCATTCTTTCGTTTGTTGCTGTTTTTATCGGAAGGCCAAATTTATTCTGCGGCATATTTCAATCTAAAATTATATGAATGAAAATCATTCGTCAGATGTTTCCATTCCAAATAGAAAATATACATTTACTCATATACTTTTGCATTAACTAAGCAACCATTAAAGCATTTAATGTTAATCTTAAATTTGATTCAACTGTCTAAATTCTTATCTTTGTCAAAGCAAATTCTTAAATTTCATCAAATTATTGAGCAAATTTTCATCACAATTTAGTTTATTGGGAAATTGTGTCTCTTTAGAGAAACAGCACAGAAAAACAAAATCCAAAATCTGATTTTAAGATCTAAATTTATTCCTTATAACAGTCAAAAAACGAAAATCTATTTCAAGTGGCTTTTGAGAGACAAATTATATGAAATAAAATCATTATTGATTTCTTCATGAAAGACTTATATTTTATATATATTTCAATTTATTTAACATGATCAATAGTTAGTTCAAAATTTGCCCCGTTTTGCATTTTGCAAGTTTTCTGTTTTAGTTTTGATTTATAATTTGACTCAATGTGCCACTAAATGAAGGCCAGGCCAAGGCGTAGGCAGCAAAAAAAAATTCATAGATTTTGATTTGCAAAGCAGTAGCTTAACTTTGATAATTTACCCACAGAAATTTGTATATTTTTATATATGTACACATGCATGTACAGCGACGCCTTATGTAAATTGACAATTGGCGTTGTTCCACTTAAAGCAACAACAACAAAAACTACACACACACACACACACACACACACACACACTACTCACTGGTATAAATAAACAAAATCGTTGCTGATAATAACTAAACCGCATACACGATAAATTGACAGCAGACAATAACAGCAACGAATTTATTTGCACAACGTGATGTGCTCAACAATTTGTTAAGCAAAGAGCACGACAAATAAAAAAAAAGTATAAATAAAAGAAAGAAAAATACAAAACACCAAAATCACCGACAAAATTCAACACCTAACATTAAGATATAAATTATTTTCATAACAAGAGACATACCGAAAGAGGGGGGCGGAAAGAGGAGAAAGAGATATAAAAAAGATTAAGTTTTGTTACAAGTGAGAGAAATGAGAAAAGGCAGGTTCACGGAAAGTGAAAAGAAAAAGTGTGGCAAATCATGAGAAAGATTTTCGTTTGCTGCTAAAGCAAATTTTTCGTTTTTTTGCTGCAGCTTTCCAAAATAACAGAAAGAAGCATAATCCAAGTTATCAAAGTCGGCTTGCTGGATACCCTGCCTTAATCCATCAGTTTGGCCCATAACGAATAAACTCATTCATCTAACATATGCAAATATACATACCCACTCTAGCGGTCTACAGGGTATTGAATTTTTGTGTAAAGAAAAAATAAAGTCATGACCGAAGGTCACCAAGTTAATTGATGGCAGCAACCCCAAACCCGAGCAGCGTGTATGAGCTAATTTGCCGTGTCTTTTCATTTTGATTTTTGCTTTTTGGTAGGTCTAATGTCGAATTGATTGCAATATGAAACCTGAAATTAATTGTAATTACTTGAGCGCATTGCGATAAAATGCTTTCAATGTGCAAATGGTTAGAAAGAAGGCGTCGGCGTGCAATGTGGCGATAGAGCGGAAAAGTGATTGGGGAGGGGGGGAACTAGTGGGGTAGGTAGGGAAGTTAAAAGTTACGGCACGTAGTTATTCGGAAATGAAAAACCTCTCATACAAAAAGCGCAGCAAAGCGTTCAAAGTAAAACTGCACATGCACAAAATTCAAATCATATTACGTATACGCAATGTATTGCCCAGCAAATGCAAAGGAAAACGTGAATCAAATCACTGAATGGGGAGCTGAATGGCTGTGTGTGTGTGTGAGTGTGTATTGCATTCAGAAATATTGATCATAAGCAATGCCGACAGAAAACAAGTTTTGAATATATACACACATATTTATCTCTATATGTTGCAAGAACATTTCAAAATTTTATCGTTAGTTGTCGACCAACAAAATCACATTAAATCACAAAATTGAAACTCAACTCAAACACTGAAGGAAATCGAGTTTATCGTTAAACTCTGGAACGAATCTATGTACATATGTAAAACCAATATCATTCATTTAATATCGATTGCAAAATTTCATCTCCTTGCATTTGGTTCGTTTAATGTGACACCGAAATCATTACCCAGACAATGCCAAAATCTGAACTGAAACACATGTCCAATTAATGGAACCAAAAACTGTAATTATTCGTTGCCAACTGAGTCAATAGCAAAATGCCAAATAGAATCTCATTTCAATGTTTTTTGTTTCTTTTTTTTTTTTTTTTTTGTGTTTTGTTTTCTAACTCAACTCGATTGTATAGCAGAGGACCCACCGCATAGAACGACGATGGGCACATGTCAAATTCAATTATGATTTGTGTGATTCAAAGAGCGAATTACTCGCTACGCTGACTGCGACAAACTATGAATACTTGCGATCTCACCGCAAACCCGCCTACCCAACATCATACACAGCGATGAATGGTGGGGTCTCTTGTAATTATCGCCAAAAGATATATGTATTGGCAACGATAACAATCGCCAAACGGAAAGAGAGAGAGACAGAGACAAAGTGATAAATAGAGATAGAGTCTTCGAGACACTCTTTCTGAAATTCCAATGAATAATGAATGACAAAATGAATCATGCGACCGGCATGGCACACGCACGAAACAAAACAGAAAGCAAAAAAAAAAACAGCAATCAATCGAAAATCAGTAAACTAAAAACAAAAAAAAAAAACAAAAGCGAAATTGAACAAAACAAATTGCATATTAAATGCTCGGCAAATGAAAAACTTTTTCCTATTTGTACAAACGAACCGTAGAAGAGGACACGTGTCCGTTTGTTTGACTGAATTACGAAATGTGAATGTGAATGGAAGTGAGTGTGTTTCCAACTATAGAAAAAAATTAAATGAAAATTAATTCAAGTCAAGCTAATTGCAATGACATTTGACTTATTATCGACAGAAAAGTTTAAAAATAGCAGAGAACTAATTGAGTGAGCTGGAATGGCGTATCCCTCCCTCTCCCTCTCTCACCTGCAACAAACAGGACACACGTCTCCAATTTCCAATATATAAAGGATAATGATCAGGTTGAATTAAAATCACAGAGTAAAGAACAAAGTTACATGCTCAGTAGAGAGTATTTAAAAGTCGGTTCCTGAACTCAACTAATTGGTTTTAATATTTTAAGCCCAAGGGCAGAAATGATTTTATGCAACCAAAGTTCAATGTACAGAAAAACAAAGGATTGAAAGGAAAGAAAAATTAAAAATACAAATTTCAATCTCTTTTATTTTTTTGGCATTTATTGAAATATTTGCACATAACTTACATAAATGTAAATAAAAAAGAAATTCCAAATTTCAATTAACATAAAATTTGTGTAAATCAAACAAAAAACCAACGAATGGAGAGGGAAGGGCAACGTTTCGATGAGAATCAAATAATTAAGAAACTAACCAATTGCCAAAAGCTGTCAATTTGGACAAATGAAATTCAAAATTCACTCTAAAAATAAGTTCTATAATACACAAAAAGATGCATTTGAACAAAAATGATGAAGATTGAAAAGAAAAAATGTCCAATACTATACAATTTTCAAGTTTATTCACTTTAATTTAATTAATTATCAAAAGAAGCTAAATCTCTTTTGGTGTTTGTTGAACTAATGCTTGCAAAATATTATAAAACATACATTTATGTAAATATGTGTGTGCACATATTGTTTTTTTGCTTGTATGTACAAATCTTTTGACATAAACGTAAGCCTGACATTATTCAATTATAGCAAAATAATCTTTGGATTATTTATCACTTGATTTGGTAATTTTCGCATTCATTATTTGCCGCTTTGACAAAAAGTATTTACTTACTTAAATTTGCTATTATTAATGAAGATGAGGTAATAAAATTGTTTGCCTTTTCAATACCAAGAATTAATTAGAGTTTAGCAGCAAGAAATGATGTGATTGCATTTAAACGTTTGATTAGGTGCACATTTCATCAAAAGGTCCCACATCAGCCACTTTATACAGCATTCAGGTATTTAAAGCTCGACATTCGCTTAGAAGGAGGTGGTGTTTAAGTGGCTCTTAGCTCGAAGGCAGTTTTTCTGCTAGTAGCTTTAACTTGTTCGTATGCTGTGCCGTAAGTATGCCTGCAATCCTGCACATTATCTTAGCTTCACCGAGCGTATGCTATAATGGTTCTTTTGATAATAATACTAAGGAGACTGAAATGTTTTCTGACTTTCCACTGGATAGCTCAACGTCCACCTTAACCAACCAATCTGCCAACTCATAACCATCAAAGATGACTTAGTTTCTCTTGGATGCACACCTTGTTGGTGTTGTTTAGAGCATTCTTGGCTTTGCCATTCGATAGGACAGCTCTTACCAGATGGGTTTGATGGATTGTCTGTTAAAGGCATTAAATGCAACTGGCCTACAATTTTGCAGTTTCCATGTATTACATTAGTGTTGAATAACACAAGAAAATGTATTAATATTCTCTCTTCCTATGGTATGCAACTGGACTCAAATAGCAACAATGTTGCTCGTAATATCATCATCTCATATAACACAAACTACAAAGTCATACAAAGTAAGAGCCACAAGTTGAAAACTTTGTTCTGGTCTCATATTTCACAGGTTCTTGTTAGCTTGATTTTGCTTAAAGCTTTTACCAATCAGCAATTTAACAAGATTTGAAAGCAGTTTTAAACTCTTTGTATACCTGAATAAACGGAAAACAAAACGAAAACCAAGAGAGAATGAAAAAAAAGGGCATGTCTTTTAACCATGACCCTCATTTGAATATTAAACGTCGCGGATGAACTCTGATGAAGTCAATTCCATCTGCTATAGGTAAGATGATTAATGTAGCAAATGCTCCTAATGACCCTCAAACCAGTCAGAGTTTAGACACTAAACTTGTCACATTTGGTCTAGACACACACTAGGTAAAAGACAATACTAATACAAAAGAAAACAAGGCAATCGATCGATCGATCACAAAACCAATAAAACTGTGCCACACCCTAACATACATAAATGCACAAACAACAGTCATTAATCAGAAGATTTGTAATCGGTCAATCGACAGAGTTCACACAACTTTTTAAATGAACAATCAAAAAGAAAACACTGACTCATTGGATACCCAGTAAATGACTAGATTATTATTAGATAACTAAATAAGATGTTTCATAAAGGAATAATCGTTGCAAACAATCATAATTAATTAGATTATTTATTGTTTTTAGAATTAAATCAATATATATTACATTCTGTAGACAAGTTTTCAAATAAAAAAGTGTGATTTTCCAAGTTTTATCTATATAATATATTTATAAGTAAATTTAATGAAAGATGTGCACTTTTTTACAAAATGTTTCAATATTCTTTTTTATTAGCTGAAAGTGCCCACATTTTTATGCAACATAATATACCTTTTAATTAACTTAAATTAAGGGTATAAGAACAAACTTTTGTCGATGATGACGATGATGATGATGAGCTCATGACTCTATCCCCACGTGGAGCAACTTTATTAAATTTTGTTCAGCTTGTTTATTTTTTCGCAATTTACTTTTTATTATTAATGGAGGAAAAGAGAGAAAGAGCAAGTGAGTTGGGTCCAAATATATACCAACCAAGTAGTGTATATATATAGCCATGTCCGTTGTATCTGTCAGTTTTAATTAATGTGCAAGTATGAATAAAATAAAAAAGAAGGAAAACCAAAAGCAGAAAAAAAGAGCTGCAAATGATTGCCAGACAAACACACATGGCAGAAACTGCAATGCAGGTCAAGAGTTGGAATTGATATCAATTCAGGCGTTACGAACTGACGTCGTCGGAGTAGGAATCGGAGTCGTCGACATATACATATGTATGTACATATAATCACAGTCAATGAGGATGATGAGACGAAGAAGAGCCTGTTTGGGTACAGTCTATGCAAAATTTGCCAAAGTTTCTATCTCTAGAGTCAGACAATATCTTCATAATCATCATTGAAAACAAAATGATAAACGCAATCATAAACGTCATTAGACTATTAGACAGACAGACAAACAGAATTCAGTCCAGGTGTCTTTTTTGCTGCTGTTTGCTATTTGAGTTCCATCGTCGTTTGGCTCTTGGCCAATTTGACAGTTGAAAAGTTTGCCTATGACAAAGTTTTCAATTTTTCTTTCGTCTTTTTGCAGAATTTTTGTATTTTTTTTTTTAACTTCTCAGAAGGCAAAATCAATTAACTGTAGTTAAAGTTTATCTTTTGCAGTTTGAGTTTCAAGCAAAGTAAAGATAAAGAGAGTGATAGGAGAGAGAGAGAGAGAGAGAGAGAAGGATGTGAAGCCTAAACTTAAATGAAAAACTCTTTGCCTCGTTATTTGGCTAGAAGTTCTTTTGGTTTTAAAAGTTATTTATCTATAAGAGAAAAGATTACCTTTTGCTTAAGTGGGCGAGTTAGAGAAAATACAAACAAAATACCAGAAAACAAAGTTAATTAAACAATAACATTGAGAAGGCGAATGCATATGTCTGTCCGATAGCAAATAAAAAAGTGGGCTTCAACTCTAAGAACGACTACTTATCTAATATGCCTAAGTTGATTTAAAATTTTATTCATTTTTCTGTTGACTTTTTTCATTTTGCAAGTTATCTTTTTGGGTACTCTTTTAGATGTGTTTATCAATCACGTTTTATGCAAGCTGTTCACGCCACCGGGTGAACAGCAGTGAGCGGCGAAGAGCAGTGAGCGGTGAGGAGTGAGGAGGGTTTTTTGATCCTCGGCGTCTACGGTCACACCAGGAGGAGTGACTTGATTTTTTCCAATGGGCACCGCCATCACTAAGAATCGAGCCTTTCACCCGAACACCCGTTCTCTTGCATTTTTTTTACGATTTGTTAATCACTTTCAACCCGAACCATTTCCGTGTGTGCCGGTTTACCTGTGAATATTATATAAATAATAAAACCTACATTTAGTTAACCGAAGTTTCTCGTGCGTTTTAATTCACCACTCGCTCACCACAAACTGAAGAAATTGGCACCCGCCAACTCCTTGTATTTCATTTGGATCCTTCCGCCCCCCCACGAACACAAGCAATTCTTATCGATTAAAGCTTGCCAAAGAACATGTCAATTATACATAAATGTTGATACATATCTATAATTCAATTAATGACTAACACAAAGAGAGAGAAGACACAGAAAACTGCAAAAAATGTTTGCATTTTGTGTTAATTTTTTTCTAAATCGTGACTGTAAAGAATTATACAACTGGTTATTATTATAAAAATAAAAAAAAAAATGAAAAAACTAATAACAATAATGATGAGAATATGGCAGTCTAATCCCAAACCTTCCTTCCATACTTCCCTCATGATAATGATGATGATGAGATGTGGATGAGACCCATACATCGCATAGATGTAGCTTCATTAGCACCTACAACTCCCACGACTGAACTGAACATTGAAAAATTACCAACAAATAGTTGTAAACAAATGTGCCAAGTTAACAAGTTGGTGTTGTTGGTTTAAGCAGGCAAGGCAAGGCAAGAGAAGGGAAGGGAAGGAAAGTGAAGTCAACTTACGTAAGTGGACTTTAGCAAAATTATGAATGTATAAATTCCGATTCTCTCTCCCTCTCTCACGGTCTCTCTGTCTCTTTCTTAAACACACACACACACCTTGCCAACCTGCGAAACGGCGGCGACGCGCCAGACGATACCAGAAATAGCAAAGTTAATCAGCAAACAACTTTGACGCCAATTTATTGATTAATGCCATACGATTAGCACAACAAAAGAGGCCCCATTGAAGTGCTTGTATTATACATATAAATGTATAAGAGAGTAAGTGAGGTGGGGGGAGGGGGAGATATGTCCAAATTTGTTTCTATACCCTGTCAGTCGAACCGTCATCGCTGAAGCACATAAAGTGTTCACATATTGCATGGAAAACAATCGAAACTAAATTTGGAAAGAACCAATTGAGGTAAATCGGGGGGAGAGAAAATGCCCATCATATCTCCACTCTCCTCTCTCTCTCTCTTTCACTCACAGAATTCTAGACGCAGCTTCCAGGCCTGTTTTTATTTATGATACACAAACACTTACATACATACGTATGTATATATAAATAGCCAATACAGACCCGTGCCACTCCCACTTTGAAAATTACTTCCCCCCTTTGAAAAAAAAAAAAAAAATCAACCAAACTGATGACACAAAGGCTTTTTGCCGAGTGCTCATACCACATGCCAGGTTTTCACAATCATGTTAAAGTTATTTTCTTTTTCTTCTCTTCAAAGCCTTTGGTTCACATTATTAGTGGTGGCAGCGTGACTCACGCTTCATCATTAAATTCAATGTACACCTTGCGTATACGTAATGTTAGTTTAAGTACGATATCTAATCTGTCATCATACAGATATTTTTCTAATACATATTCCACACCATTTCTTAGTGTTCATCTAAAACGTCGGGGTCACCATATTGATTTATTTCAAACCGTAAACATTATCGAGCATTTTTTGTATCTCATATTCTCTCTCATCTCACGTAAACGCATCTCTTATATATGTATGCATATACATACATACATAGCTACTGTCTGAGCCTATCTTTTGCCTTCTCTCCTCGTAAATAGCCCCAACATTTATTGCTACTGTATTTTTACAGCTAATAGGCAACACAACTGCAGAACTGACACAGAAATTGGCGTGCAAATTGAACAAAGAATGGAAGAAGGAAAAAAATCGAAAAACGAAAAAGCGAAATGACTTCAATAAAAATTTTCGTTCAAAAAAGAAACAACGAACTGACATTGAGAAGACTCGTCGTTGGGGGTTTTTTTTATTTTTTGAGTTCTTATCGATAGGCCCAGAAAGCGAGGACAACAATTTGCACAGCTGGACAACGGTTGGAAACGGTTTCATGTTGTCTAGAGTGCTAGACATGGGGGGGAGGGAGGTAAATTCACAGCTGGCAAACGAAAAGTGCTTATAGGAGAAGAGTTATTTGACATGGGAAATGAACGTTAGAAATTGAAAAACGCTCAAGTTCGATTTATGCTTTATTGAAGCCAATTTGTTGCTATATTTGTCTAGTTGGGGCAAAACGAAAAATAAAATAAAAAAACAGAAAAATAAATAAGAAAATAATTGCAAGTCGTAAATTGATTTCTATTGATTTTACAAACAATTTTCCTTTTTTTTTTTTTTTTTTTTGTATCAATCTATTTTAGCAAAGTCATGAGAAAAAATACAACCAACAAGCAGACAAGTAGACAGTTGATGGGGCGAGGTCTTCTTTTGTTTATCAAAGGAAATGACAATAACAATATTATTGTGTTAAAATGAAAAGAGAAAAAAAAACAACATGGAGGGGAAAAAGGTTCCCACAGTATTATGAAAAATGAAATCACAGATACGGACTATCGTATATTTATGTATATTTGTATGCCGATGTGAAAGTTTACCGCATCGCCATAATGAAATTCTCAAAACCATGATCCGTACTCAAACTTATGGTATATTTAATATTATTATTGTAAACTAATGATTTTTAAAGCTATGTATAAGCAAAGGGAACTTCTATTGAAGTATTTCTCACCTTTCC
Organism: Drosophila tropicalis; assembly: GCF_018151085.1. Classification (NCBI taxonomy): domain Eukaryota; kingdom Metazoa; phylum Arthropoda; class Insecta; order Diptera; family Drosophilidae; genus Drosophila; species Drosophila tropicalis. Next base: position 2,500,246 of record NW_027172929.1, on the reverse strand, counting down.
ATAAACAAGTTTTCATTCGATTCACTATATAAATATACAACAAATGCGAGAATCATAAATCGGAGAAAAAAAAAATGTAATTACACAAAAAAAAAACTTGAATCTTTATCCGTATTCATCACACAAAACGAACAATTTGTAACAAATTCCAGACGAAAAGTAAAAACAATTCAAAGAATGCGGTTTGCACGAAAAACAAAAAAAAAAACATAAACAAAATAATTGCAAAGCACAAAAGAAAACAAAACAAAAAGTAGTCAAACAACAAAGTATTCAATCCAACGACATCGACATCGGCATCTCAAGTAACTTCCAACCCAGCTAACAAGCGATAATAAATGTGATTCATCGTTTTGCACTGACACACTGAATTATTAAGGAATTAGCTAAGCACTCCGCGCCGCCTCCGCCCACCAACACCCCAACACGTGCCTTTCCCACACACACACACGCACACACACTTGAAAGTACTTTCAGTTCTCCACTTGAACTTGAAAAACCATTTCAACAGAGAAGATACAATAAAATGCAAAGCAGCCAACATTTTTAATTGCATCTTTAAATGGTCATAAACCACCAGCAAACGAAAAAAAAAAACCCAAAAAAAAAAAAAAAAAAAACAAGCAATCTTCTCAAAGTTTTTAATAAACTAAAAATAGATACCCTGTCAAATGTGTTTTGCGGTTTTTCTGATTCTGTCTGTGTGTGTGTGTGTGTGTGTGTGTGTGTGTGCATGTAATAACAATGCGGGAAACTTCTTCATTATCATCTTCTGTCAAATCTTTCCCCTTTAATCCCCTTTGCAACCTCCATTATTGCTGCTCATATTCAATTTGTTGCTAAATGAATGCGTGTGTGTGTGTGTGTGTTTTTTGTGGTTTTATATTCTTATATATATTTTGATTGATGACGCCCGATTATGAGTCAGTTGAATCTGTTGACTTGGTAGGAGGAGAGGCCCTGATCAAAGCAGAGCACTGGGTAAGTGGGTTAGATGTAGAAAAGAAAAAAAAAACTGTCTATTAACTTTGCCTTGTCATGGAAATATGATACAGAGATACATACTTGTTGAACAAATGACCGACCTAACGAGTGACTGACTGACTGGCTGACATATGGCAAATCGGATTAAAATCTAACAGAAATGGGGTATGGACGAAAAACAAAAGTATAACAAAAGATTGAAACTATTTCACAAAAATTGATTGTGAAAAAAAGAAGATTGTTGTAGCATATTTATAAATATTACTAAGTATACCATGGGAGAAGTTATGATTGTTTGATCTAAAAACAGTTCTATTTTTCTCTAATCAAATTAAGTTAGAAATCCTTAAAAGTCATCTATACAGTATCTATGGGTATCAATTGGTAAACATTTACGAATTTGTTTATTATTTTCTCGTCTCGATTTGCCAACTCAAATATTTACCAAAAATTCTCTTTCACTATATAATACAATTTGATTGTGTGTGTGTGTGTGTTTTTTTTTTTTTTTTTTTGTCATTCTACTGTTAACATTACACTTTACCATAAACGAAACGAAACACTCCCACTAGAGCCCGCCCTCTACCTGTCATCGTACTATGCAAATTTAATCAATTTTCCAACTTATCCCGCATTCTTCTCTTCGTTTTCTTTAGTCTCACTACTTCTCCCACACAAAGCCGCACCTGATATACACAGCAGCAGCAGCACCCACAAAAGAAGAATTAAGCTGGCCTGTCCTCTGGTCCGTTTCCCCCCAGGCGTCGCTTGTACCGCCGATATCCCATGTGGCAGCCGCCGCGGCAATGCGTTATCCCCCTCTCTCACTCTCTTGCTCTTCTTTCTCATTTTCCTTTACCTGACACGCAGCATATTGTTTGCTATAGACAAGAGATAAAAACGTTGACAACTTTTCAGTCCAACAAACTGAACCCAAATAACGCACACCCGTTTCGTTCCTTTCCGTTCTGCTCCCGGTGTCCCATCCGTCCCTCGTCTGTCAGTCAGTTTGTCTGTCCACCATACATACTACTAGTAGTAACACTCCCTCCTACCGACCCTCGTCGCAGCTCCCTCACCATCCTCCTCCTTAGCCCCAAACCGACATCACATTTTAAAATCTCGAAACATTCAAGTGCAGTGAACCATTTTGGGGCACGTCGCTGGGCGCAAACAGAAATGGAAAGAGAGTCAGCGAGTGAATGAGAGAGTGTGAGTGAGGAGAGAGAGAAAAGCATTTCCGTTTTGCGACCATGTGTAAAAAACAAATAAAAATTGTTCACCAGTAACAAAAAACAAAAAATGTTATATACATACATATATATAAAACGAAAATGTAAGCGAACAGAAACAGCGGCAAAAAGTTCAGCCAGAATTATTTTACAGACTTTTAAGTGTAAACACATAAAACCATATTGAAAAGTTTAAAAAACTTTACCAAAAAACTTGAACTTATAGAGAAAACTAAACATTTTGATGATAAATTTTGGCAAAGATTATCGTTAATTTGAAAAATTAAGAGTATTAAACTAAGAATGTGTTTACACAATATTTTCACCCTCTTTGAAAATTTTAAAAGTAACTAACTATAATATTGATTTTGTTGACGTTACTTCAATGGCGGTAATTATTCATAATATATTTGCAGTTGTAAATTCAATTGTTCTGGTAATGACGGTTTCACATCCACGGTTAAGGCCAACCATTCCCCAAAGATGTGACTTGTGGGATTTGGCTATAAATGATTTTTCGATTGTATCTAATTTGGAAGCCCCAATGTTCAGGTATGGGACTTAGGGTCAGAGATTTGGCAAATCTTCTACCCTGGATACCAAAAATGGCCCTAGAATGGGATTGATATTATCTTTTCATCAGGTTCTTTAGTTTGTACTTATCGATGACTATTAGCCGATGTTGCTGACATTTCTGAGCCATGTCTAACGATTTTTCATTTTAATTTGTTATATGAGAACAATCCACCAGTTAATACTGATATTCGCACTATTTAGCGTCGCCTCTATTTCAATTATTTCACTTACCACTCTGATTGCCATTGATGGCTGCCTCCTTGACCTGCTGTTGGTTATTGCTATGCAGAATATCGGACAACGATAACGACGAGGCTATCAGTTGACGTTTCTCTTCAAAATTGAGAAAATCCATTGAATTGCTACGCTGTGGTGTTACCGTAATGGTTACTGATTTTTGCATTTTGGCTACCACGCAGAGTTGTTGCTCCAGTTCGGCGGCCGTTTGGGCATTTGCATTGGGCGAATCGGGTGGAGAGCCACCACCAGTTTGTGCAGCATGTGGCTGATCAATGCCATCGGTGAGATCAGGTGGTGGTAACTGTTGCAGCTGTTGTTGCTGTAGTTGCAATTGTTGTTGCTGTTGTTGTTGTTGTTGCTGTTGCTGCTGGTGATGATGATTATGATGATATGGATGATGCAACGGCTGAGGAGCAAAATATGAGAAGGCCGGCTGTGATGTTGCAGTTGCAGCACTATACGATGGCGGTCCCAAGGGCGAATGCGGTGGTGCATGAGCCACCCGCGAAGCGGCTGCTGGTGATAATTGATAGCCAGCAGAGGATGGCGATTGCTGTTGCTGCTGCTCATGACCATTGATAGCTGCCACTAGAGTGGCCAAATTATTGCGACTTGTATTGCCGCCGACGCCGCCGCTGCTATTATTGGTAGTTGTGATGTATTTGCCATTGGCATTTGGTGATGTTGCCGCCGCTGCAGCAGTTGCCAATTGCAGCTGTTGGGCTTGAAATTTATGCTGCTGCTGGAGTTGAGCCAAAAGTTGCTGTTGCTGCTGCTGATAGACCATTGGCGGCGGTTGCAATTGCTGTTGCTGTGTTACGGTTGTTCCACCATTGTTGCTATTGTTGCTGCCGTTGCTACCATTGCTGGCTGTCGATTGTTGGCTCTGCAACTTGTTGCTCCTCAAAGACATGATGTGTGAGTGGGTGGTTCGCTGAGGAGCGGGCAGGGTGGATCCTAGGGGCTACTTCAAAATGAATGTCACGCAATTTCTATCGCCGTGCCATTGTCACGTGATGTGTGTGTTTTGCTGTTGCTCTTGTTGATTTGAAACTGTTGCTCTGCTTTATTTTTTTTTTTTCTAGTTTGTTTGATCGCCTAATTAGCCGCAAACATGCGCCCGAGCACCGTTCCGTCCCACACACCCCTCTCTTTCGTCCGTGGTCCGTGTTGGAGAGCGCTCGTTAAGTTTTTGTGTTTGTCACACTTTTGTTCACCTTGATTTTTTTCTTTCTTTCTTTCCACTGAGTGTGTCACTTCGACCACAACCAACTACTACCTGGCACCGTCGTCACTCGCACTTTCTGTGTCACTTTTTTTTCGTTTGGTTTTTTTTTTACTTGTATTTTTTTAGTGGTTTCACTTTTATTTTATTATTATTTCTATTTTGCTTTTTTGTGGTTTAATTACTGCAATTAAATTAGACATTCTCTTAGACATGCAATAGATATAGCCAACAAATAACCATCCAACCAACAACAACAACAACAACTATTGTCAACAATAAAGATTTAAGATAATTACTATATACTTTTGATTGCTTTGTGATTTGTTTTTTATTATTAGTAGCCACTTTATTTCGTTGCCCTTTTACAGAGGGTATTCAAAAATTGCTCTAAGAAGGAAAGGTGGAGATGTGTTTTAATCCACATAATTTATATGATATTGATCAGAATGACCTGCAGAATGGGGTCAGTCGGCTTAAATCAATCTGAAGCTCTTAACTATTGGGATAACACAAGGAAAATAATTTGTTTAGATCGACTATAACAAATAGTGAGTTGAAAAGTTGAAGAAACTTTACTATTTAATGTTTATTGTATTACATGAAAGAACTCTTATAAATTTGAGATTCTAGCGAATTAGAACAGGACGAAGTTATTATGAGAGTTTTGAGGGTTCGCATTGAGACATAGAGAAAGAGTTTGGAACAAATCAAAAGCGTAAAGTTTTAAAACGATTTCTGTTGTGAATTATAAGCAAAACATTATTAAACCATATATGAATTTCCTCACATATATTTTTTTTCTCTCTCTTTCTATTGGCACACTCAATTCTAATTGCAGCCACTCAATCCACAGACACCACAAAGAAGAAATACCAAAACCACTTGCAAAGTGCCATTCAGTAAAATGTTTTCAATTTTATGAAAATTAACTCAAAATGCAATGTATGCAATGCTCAAGCAAGCATTACAACAACATAGCAATAGCACATGGAGGGCGAGATGGAGAAGGGGTAGAGCGAGGGGTAAAAGGAGGTGTTCGGCAACAACCACCGAGCTAACCACACAACATAACAACCACACACAAACACAATAAAAGTTGCCCACTTGTCGTCGTTGTCGTCATCATCAAAAACGTTGCAATTGCCAACAGCTGAAGATTGAAGGAGACGGCTGGCTGGATAGATGAATGGATGGAATGGAATGGAGTGGAGTGGAGTGGAATGGCTGGAGTGCAGGAATAAAGCAAGGAAATGGAGCAGCAGCATCATCATCAAGAACATATGCAATGCCCGACGGTCACTTGACTTAAACAAAAGGTGGGCGGTGGTGGTTAGAATTGAGAAAGTCTTTGGGAAAAATGACTCTTCCCTAAAGGCAATAACAAAAGGAAATTGTAGCCAATGTCAGGTGAGATTGAAACGGGGAAAAAGAAAGAGAAAGAGACAGGAACAGAGTGTGAGTAAATTTGGGTGAAGTACATTAAGAAGGGTTACAAATTGAAGTGTCATAGAAATCGAGTACAACCGTGTTCGGGATGTTCTTAAAGTTTTTAAGAATCTATTGAACATTTAATGAAAATCTGTTAAGTAAAGAAAATTAAGATTGAAGATTAAGATAAATGAATTGTGTAAAACTGATGAAAGCTGATAAAACAGCAAAGGAAACAAAGTTTTTTCACCTAGACATCTTATTGACTTGAGCTCAGTTCTTCCGCAGAGATTCTAAAGGAGATTACTAACAAGTTTCGTGATAGTTCTCCATTCGAACATACCCATACCCATACCCTTTGGGTTTAAATTTAAGTTAATATTGAAAATAATTCAAAGTGGATAAGGATACGGATTTTGGCTTAGATTTTGTGGCAACTTTTATCTCAATCACAAAAGAAAATAAAGTGTAAGATATGCTTACTTTAGAGCCCTTTTTGCCAACTCTTCAAATCTTTTGAACAAATCTTTGCCACACACACACACATAAGAGTGTGTGTGTGTTATCCTATCCACCTGCTTTGCATTCAAAATGCATTGCCACAGATAATAGCCGGAAAAAAATAAAACAAGTTCCCTTAAAGTTTGCTCGCAGTTTTCAAGTCATACGAACTCGCTCTTTCTCACTTGCGAAAGGTTAAAAGATGCTTCGCTCTCTTTTTCTCTCTCTCTCTATCTCCCCATTTCCCAATTGTCCCTCTCAAGAGGTCAAATGGCAACGAGTTGGCAGCTTTTTCAGACAGGTAAAACAAGAAATATTTATATATATATATACGGGAGAACAAATCTGATTAGAATGCATATTGGGAGCAGGTAGACAAAACTTCATTTGTTCAGTTGAAAGGCAGATAAAGCGAAGAAGAACACGCAAAGTGCACAGGTAAGCGAAATAAAAGGAAGACAATGATGATGATGATGGAGATGATGACGATGACAGGATACTACACACAAACGAGAAAGAGGAGAGAAACAACCGAAATACAGTGAACGTGAAACGAAAACCTGCACAGAGACGGGTCGACCGTCCGAACGACCAAACCAACCGACAGCTGCTGCTTCCAGACAGATAAAAAGGGCAGTATTAAAGGGCGGCGGCGTAGGTAGCCGTTGTGGGGGGAGGGGAAGAAGAACAGAACCGGAGACCGGCACCATTACAAAAACCAGCGGCGAATTGAAATTCAATGTGCGTTCTTTGCCCTAGACGGAGGCTTTATGAATTATAGTTACTGTTGGGTCTTGACTTTAAAATTGTCATGAAAATTTCATGAAAACACATACACACACACACACACATACAAAACTGAATTTCCCTACTCTGAAAAATCGAATGTATCGATTTAATTTCACTTGTAATAAGCCAGAAAATAATAAGAAATAATTGACCTAAAATTTTATTGACTTAACTTTTAAATGATCCAAAAAACACGCTGGCAACCAAAATATTATCCAAATTTCAATATATCTAAAGATTTCCACTTTATAAAAGATCTCGCAATAGTTTCGAAAAGACTTATCAATTGATATATGCATATTTTTTACGCATAACCCTTTGGGGCATTTTGATAGTAATTCGGGAAAGAAAGTTAATAACCATTTCTCTATTTCGGTTAGTGTAACTCATAAAAATTGGGGGAGAAATAATCTTTCGTTCGGTCGTTCACTGGGCCAATAAGTCGTTATAAGAAGAGTGAGTAAAGAACGGAGAAACAGAAGTTGGCTAACTGTTTAACAGATGAAAGAAGAGAGAGGGTGGTGAGGGGGAAGGAGACTTGTGGTTTTTGGTTTGTATGTAGAGTTGTGTGAGATGGTTCCAGAGCACTGACTTTTGCCTAGTTTAGGTTTTTGGCGCGCGACGCGAATTAAAAACGCGGCCAGGCGAGAATTACAGCGAATAGATAGAGATAGAGATAGAGATAGACATACATAGAGCATGAGTGAGAGAGTGAAATGTAGAGCAATTGAGGCAAAATGGGCATAACAATAGAGCAACAACAATATGAAAACTTTTAGACATTTGTTTTAACGAGCCAGCCATTGAGGCAGACAGACCGACCAGACCATCCACAAAACACTGAAGAGGCTAGAGAAAGAGACGATCGAATTAACAAATGCTGCTACAGAGAGCAATAATGCTTGGGGGAGGGTTGGGGGGTTGGGGGCAGCAGCAGCAGCAGCATAAGCATATTGCACATGTGGAACATAGAGTTGGCAACTCTCAACTCTCTAGCAACGTCAGCAGAAAGCGCATATTAAACAGACAGAGTAGACAGTAGGCTGGATGGCTGGCATCACGCTTTTTGCGGCGACTCCATTTGTGGCAAGTTCATTGAACCCTATTTACAGTTCAGTAGTTTAGCGATTTTTCTCCCTTTTTTTCCTCTCGTTCGTTTGTTTTGGGGCCTGGTTTGGGAAAGCCAAAAAAATAGACACAATGCGAATGCGGGAAAGCGCTGAGAAAAACTAATGCGATTTGTTGTTGTTGTTGCAAGCAACAACATACAGATTTAAATACATAAATCTATATGAATGTACATATACATATGTATGTATGTGTATATGAAATTCTGTGTTGGCGCCGCCAGCCCAAAAGCAATCAAATCCAATTAAGAGCAAAATACCACAGAACAACAAACACCAACAAGAAACGAGAAGAAAAAAAGGGCACCCAGAACTTTATTTCACCATTTTTTATACCCTTGCAAAGAGGGTATATTAATTCGTTATTTTCTAAACTATTGTGCTAAATTTGATTAAAATCGGATAAGAATATTATATACATAGCTGTCACTTAAACATGCAATTAAGATTCTAGGAAAAGAACAAAAAAAACTTGCAAGGGTATGCAAACTTCGACTCTTTGGCCCTCTTTTTTTTATATTTTTTTTTTAAGCATCATCTTGCCCATATGTAAAAGGAATTTCTTAATATGCATCAATTTGCGGCAATATCCGCACTTTACTTATACCCTATCTTAATGAGGATGAGCCATTTGATAACTCTATCTTAAGACCCAACAGATCTGGCTACTTTTTATTTGCTACTGATCAATCTATATACTATTGAACACGCCTTTTCCCCATCTTTAGAGGCCTATTTTGGACAGACGAGAATAAACCAAGCCAATTTCTGGTACTTGATCGAGAATGTATACTAGTAAGACCAATGATCAGAACAGACTAGACTATAAGCTTACATACATATATACAGTTTCTAGGATATAGACGTATTATAGTTTATGGAGGGTATAGAAAAGACCAAATACAAAAAGGCAAGACGACAAAAGGAAGAAACAGAGCAGAGAAAGAGAGTGAGAAAGACAAAAAAGCAAACATGGCAAAAAAAAAACTCTGCCGCAAACAGCAGAAGCAGCAGCAGGAGGAACAACAAACAACCGTCAGAGCTCTTTGACCAGCAGCTGTCGCACAGTGGGTTGCAACTACATACACACGTACATATGTACATACAGATAACTTCTTGCTGTTGCAAGAAGCAGAACTAATAGGTAATTATACTGAACATGAAAATGAAAAATGAGAAATGAATGAATAGATTAGTGGTGTGCGTGCGTGTGACCTGCCTCTAAAAACTAATTTAACATACTTTGTGGTATACAGAATGACAGAGAGACAGAGAGAGAGAGAGAGAGAGTGAGGGATAGTGACGGAGGGAAGAGAGACCTGCATGCAACAAATTGGAAAAATATTTACAAAGGTCAAATTAAGTATCCCATTAAAGGATAATACTACAAATTTCCATCAACGAAGGACACTTTATATGTCCAACTGATGTTTTGGAGACACTGTGCTGCTGCTGGCTTTTAAAAACTAAACTATACACAAATACAATGCCATAAGTACAAGTGTTTGGGGTTGTTGCTAATGGAACACAATTCACAGGACGGCGGCTCTGACTGCTGCTGCTCTTGCTGCAAATGGAAGCATCGTACTAAGTCATTGTTATCCATCTCTCTCTCTCTGTCTGTCTGTCTGTCAGACTCTCTTTGAGTTTTGTATCTGTATCTGTGTATCTCTCTGTCATCTTCACTGACTGTCTGCAGTCTGCAGGCTGAGGCACATTGTCCAAAAGACAGCAGCAAAGTTTTATTCGCCCAAATGCTAAAGCTTGTACACTCTACAAAAAGATGGGTGTGTATCTGTATGTGTGCGTGTGGGAGGGGGGGCTGGGCTTTTCGTGGAGGAGTGCTAAGTTAGTGTGTTGAAAATGTTTCGCATATAAATTTAAATTTGCGCGCAAAAATGTCGACGAAAGCGGGCAAAGGGCAATAAAACGAAAGAAACTGCGTTTTTCGTTGTTGTTGTTTTTTTTTTTTTGGGGTTGCTTTTTGACGATGTTACGCGGGGGAATGGTTTGATGGGTGGTGGTGGAGGTGGCAGAATCGCATCTTAGAGGGATGCTGTTTGTTCTATGGCCTTCTCTTTTTGGGTGGCTGGATGATTGGGTTGGTGGGGTTGATGTCTGTCTCTCTCTTTCTTGCTCTTTCTCAGTGTGTGTGTGTGTGTGTGGAGTGTGGAGGTCGAAAGTCGGAAAACCCCATAACAAAATGTTGTAAAAATAGTATAAAAGAGGGTGCAAAAACGACCCCCACATCCACCCGAACGTATACCTCTCTCTTAATTTCCTACGTTCTCTTTTAGTCTATGGAACATTTGCTTACTGCTTTTTGGAGTCTGTTTACAGTACAAAACAAAAGTATTCGAATTAGATTTAAATATAACAGAAACTAGCTGTCAGGATACAAAATGCAAGCAGGATACTAATAAAAGCATCCTTTGAAATACATTTTCTATTTGTGAATATATAAAAAATAAAACACCTATAAATATGCATATTTTTTACACTCACTGTATTGCCACTGCAATGCAATTTCATTTAAGCTAAAGCAAAAAGTAAAAAAGGAAGAAAGATTCTGTCTAGACATGGTTTTGTAAGTAGATAAAAATATTTGCTTCAGACAGTGAAATACACACACACACACACACACACACACAAAAATAACGCAACAAGAAAACGGAACCCAAAATCGAAAAATCTAATATTAAGGAAATAATCAAATTCATATCTTTTCACCAAGTTTCTCTCTCTCTCTCTCTCTCTCTCTCTTATACGTAATACATATTGTTGATAAGGAAATCGTATTGTTGTGTAAGAAATTAGTGTTGTTTTGTTGTTGTTGCGCCGATCGGGATTGCCCGGAATCATGATATGGATAAGATAAGGCAAAAATTATAATTTACCATGCCTAATATTGGCATGTTCAAATTCAATTTAACGAACCGAAAAGCAACAAACTTTCTGACTGAAAGCACCGTTAAATCTATACTCTTTAAAAGGTAAAATTACAGGTGATTTAAAAAACAGTTGGCCCTTGAAAACTCAACAATCGATTGATTTAGAAAGATGACTAAAAGAACCATTTTTTATTTTAACTAGCAGATGGACACACATTCATTAGCACTTAAATTTATCTTGGGATCGTAGAAGACAAAGTGTTTAATTAGTCACTGTTTCTTTGGCAATCGAATTAAAAAATTAGTAGCTTCTACCAAAGAGAAAGAATCTATTAAAAACTATATTTTAGTAAATATTACTAATCTAACTATATTAAGCAGAAACTAAAACGAACAACTAAACGAAGGGCATTCGGCATTCTCTGTGCTAATATACCCATTTTTTGATTGAGGGTATGAGGGGAAAAAAAAAACCATTTCACCAAAAGCAGCTGTTAAATGTTGCATTTTGTTTGTTAAATTTTTTTCTTTATGGAATCTCTCTTATGTTTATTATTAAATTGCTATTTGTCTAAATTGTTGTTCCTGTTTTTGTTATTGTTGTTATTATTAATATTAACATTATTGATTTCACTTTCGTTTCCATGAATTTTTTATGCATTTCCCCGAAAAAAAGCGGCAAACGGCAAGCAAAATGGGGGAAACGAACATATGTGCCACCTGTGTGCCGTGTCGTTGTTTTTTTTTTCTCTCTCTCTTCTCAATTTTCTTTTGTTAACAATTTTTTGTTACTTTTTCGAAATGTGTTTTGTTGTTGTTGTTGTTGATGGAATTTGAACGAGAAGGCAGCGCGGCAGCAGCAGCACCGTTGAGAATGCCGATGCTGACGTTGACGTCAGCGGATCTACACAAACTGAGCGCAGCAACAACTGCTCAGAAGTTGTAAAACCGGATTTTCCTTTTGGGATACCCTATCCCGTTAATTAAAAAAAGAATGAAGTATATTGGTTTGCGGGGAAAACTACATTTCAGAGTGTAAACTGTGTGGGAAAACTAAAGCTAGAGCATCTATCTATTATCTAGTATAGTAGATAGATGATAGTTGTTTTGATTAGAAGTCGAACTACTGCCCGGGGAAGAAATGTTGAATAAAGTTTGTAAACACTTGAGACAAAATATTTGTAATTGAAATAAAAGGACTATACAAATATAGAAAACACTGAATTCACTCAATTGTAGGGTATTCACTTAGGTCGTGCTGTTTAAAAATATTAATTTTTTTATTTCGTTGTTACTGTTGCCTTTTGCAGTTTGTTTCAACAAAATGTGTATTTGTTTAATGAAAATTCATTGAGAACCAACATTTTTTTTTTATTTATTTAACATTAATCCTGACTAATATCTTTGTCTCGCTTGCTCCTGCTAAAAAAAACAGTTGCAGATGATGCTAAAGCCGCTGCCGCTGCGCTGTTGCTGCTACTCTGCTTCTTCTTTCTTCTCTGCATTCTTTTCACATTTGTTGTTATTAGTTGGTGTTGTTGTTGTTGTTGAAGGAACTGGCTTTATATGCGTTGATGATTCCTCATTTTCACACTTACACTTGTCGTTAGCTTTGTTGCTGTTGTTGTGATTAAACTATTTAATAAAAATTTGCAAAGTTTTCCTCATTTGCTTTTTGAATTAAAAATTTTGTTGTTGTATTAAAACACACAAACACACAGTCACAGATAGAGGGGCACAGGAAAAAAAAGCGCAAACAGAAACGCGCACACACACGCACACAAGTGAATCTCAAAAACAGAAAAAAAAAATGAAGTGGCGAGAAAAATACAATTGCAATTCTCTGCTCGTTGTAAATGGTAATTTATGGAATAAACGTATTTATTGTTTGTTTATTTCTTCTATTATTTACTTTTTTTTTGCCGACAAACGCGCGCGATAGACATTCGTTCAGCACGAGAACAAAAACAACAATAACACAAAAAAAAAAAACAACAATGACAACAGACACCAAGAAAAAACCCCTATTTGATTCCCAATATTTTTTTTTAACAATTTCAGTGGCAGTTCGTATACTCTTCCCCTGCTTACATTCAAGTGTCGATGAAGAAAACCTTTTTAAAATGCCTGACTAACCGATTTAATAGTATTATAGCCTATAACATCCAATTGTTAATTACCCAAGTTGGTGATAATTCGTAAAAGAAACAAAAGCTACATGTACATTAGGTAAAAGATCTTTATGGAATTAGCTATAAATGTATGATATTATTATGGGAATAGAAAGAAAATTGTTGATCAAAAACTCTATAAGTTTTCTTTGAAATAATGCTGCTAAGTCCGAGATATACAATGGATGGTCGTACATACATATAGAGATCGTTACTTAGTACTCTTTTCTATGCGTTACACACTCGTGACAAATAATAATATGCTCTCTTTGCAAGGGTATATATCGAACCACTATATTTGAAGCAACAAACACCATCGAACCTACTTGGGATGCACGTTTCCCACTATTTGATGCCGGGCTCACCCTATTTAATGTCAACATCGAGCTTGGCGATAACCCAACAAACATTTTGCAGAGCAACAAATTAAGAGCCGCGAAAGAATTTGAATTGCATGGACAACTACTAACGGCTATTGCTTAATTAATACCTTTCTTAATATTAAGGCTGTTGTGGCCCTAATACGAGTCTTGAAGAAGCTTGTAATTATCCAACTTTATGTCATATTATTATTTTATTATTATACATGTATCAAGAGGTTTGCCAAGAGACTTCGAACTTGTTCGACGAAGGTTTGAAGCAAATGAGAGAGAGAGAGAGAGAGGGAGATTCGAATTTGAGAATTCGTTTTACATTTTTGACTAATAACTAAATTTGTTTAATTATTATTTACTTTCTGTGATCTAAATATGATAACAGGTGCACTTTATCTGTCAGTTTTGAGGCTCTATAACTTCACATAGTTTTTTAACATTTCTTTGTTCTCATCTGATAAGCATAAGGGCCAAGGTTTGAAGAGAGTTTAAAAAGAGAATTTATCGCATGCGAGAAAAACGCAAAGCATGCAAAACTGTAAAGAGCCAATGTGAACACATAAACAATGCAGCACACAAAATCAGCATCCCGACGTGCACATACCCTGCATGAATACCCTGCTTGAAATACCAGCATCCTGAGAGAGATTAAAGTTTAAGGATCTGCCATCAAAACATTGCAGCACCAGCCTACAGCTTTATTTAACCAATATACCCCTCCAAACTATACGTAATGTAGGGTATGACAACAAAAACAAAACATTACAGACACATGGAAATTTTCCTCAGGTAGTGAAATAGACGTGAAAAAGTTCAATTAGAAAACGTTGCAACATCATCTCAGATTATTTAAATCAAGTTTCTCTATCTTTAATTAAAAAACATTCCGCCCCCCTAAAGAGGTGTGCCCACCTTTCCATTTTTTCACTTGTAGTTCTTCCATACAGTCAACAAACATTTCGTTTTGGTCTGCAACTACTTAAACCACTTAACCACAATTCGGGTGAAAATCCAATTAAAAATAGACCACAATAATTGCCAATTTGAATGGAAAATACTCTCACACACACACACACACACACACAGAGATTACCATAAATAGAAATGTACATTAAAATCTCTAGAACATGTCAAAAAAATATCATTGGAAATCCATTAACAGTTCTCTACCTTAATCCTACATCACCCATCCGACCCACTGACCCAACAAACTAATAATAACTGGCAATCGGGTGCTGGAATTCATTTATTGCCTACTTAAAACAAAGCTTCTATACTTTATTCGACTCTACTTGTATTTTCTGATCACATTTTTGCTGATTATTTCGGTTTCGTGTTGGGTCTTTGGCAGATTATCATCGATGATTCATATAAACACGAATGACGAAATCCAAACAAAATTGGAAAATGTACTTACATGCTGTGGGAAAATTGAATGCATAAATCACATAGAGAGCACAAAACTCAAATCAAACTCCCCTCCATCTCTCCCCCCCCCACCCTTCTCGCTTCGTTTAACCATTTCCAAATATCTATGGGCATAGGCAAATGTATTTTAGTTCTTTTTTCTTTCCTTTGTTGTTTCAGCCACTTTAAAAGTAATTTACCTTGTTTTCCACAACAAAAGACACAATTATAAACAAAAGAAAATCCTCTCTCTTTTTTCTCACTTTAGCTTTCCATAGACTTCTCATTTAGCTATATTTAGTTAGCCAAAGGAAAAACTCATTTATTTTTAAGCCATTTACAGGGTGTTTAATTTGAATAGGATGAAAGCCATTACAAAATATATGTAGACCTCAAATCATTTTCGGAATTTCTCAAAATCCGATTGCGGCAGAAATAATAGATGAATGCAACATTATTATAAAGGTACAAATTTGCCCCCTAATCTATGCAATAGGCTATATAAAATTTAAGTAAAACCAGAACTTGTGGAATGTAAAAAGGAAAAGTTTCGTGTTTAAATTTTATGCTTACCGATCATTTCCTAGATTCTACGTCTCAAACATTTAATCTATTGACTGTCTGTTGCATACTTTAGGGGGCGTATGTCCCACCCTAGACATCTATATATTGTATAATTTTTTAAATCTTCAATCTTGTGTGTGTTTTTCCAATTTTTTTCTTCAAACTTATATAGCTAACTCATAGGCAAAAAAAAAAGGCATCCTGTACATAGCAACACACGCACAATTTATGTATGTGTGTGTATATATGTATGTATGTATATGTATGAATGGCCAGACAGATGCCATATAGTATACAGGAAACGGAAGCATCACTTGCTCTATACGCCTAGGCAAATGGAATGAGAAGAGATGTCTCTGCGGCCAGTTGGTGGCGCTTTTGGGGCGTCTGACATGGAGGTTGAGCTGGTTGAGGGGAATCACTTTTGTTGTTGTTGTTGTTGGGGCAACGAAAAAAGCCGGCAAACGGAAAGCGCAGGCGTGAGAGAAAGTCAATGAGAGCAAAATACATTTTTAACAGCACTGAAATATCTAATTTTATCGCATGCGACAAATTTTGTCATTGCAGTCAGTGGCTCCCAAACTGCGGCTTGTAAAACTGTAAGGAATAAGAGTTTATAGGATTTCTAATGGAGCATCAAATAGGAAATATCTATCTTGAATGTAGAGAGAGAGAATTTTTCTTTTCTGATTTTCAAAAAACTTTCAAAAAACGTTTATATTTGCTTTCCAAATCGGGGCGATTAAATAAACTATATTAAACTGAAGTCAACAAATACCAAAGTAAAAAGTGTTAAATAATTGTGATTGGGATATCAAATATTATTAGTTGGTTTAATGTCTCAAGCTAGAATTTCGGTTCCTAAGTTTGGTTATATTCGACTTCGTTAATATTTCAAACTAATATTAACTTAGAGTCACTTAATTATGAGTTTTGCTTAGACATTTCCAAATAAATATCTTTCGGGCCACAATCCAATTCGTTTCCATATGCTTGGTGCCTGGAAATGTATCGTGAAAGAAAAACCGAGACGGGAACATTTCTCAAGTGAAATGAACTAACAGAATCTTGATAAAGCATCTTCTCATCCATTCTATGGACACTGAGTTATCTTTATTCGAGAAGAAATTGCTGACAAAGGGGAAAAAGTGGCAAGATGAAGGCAATTGCCAAGTGCTGCCAACTTAATTTATATTGTATTTAAAATGCAAAATATGCATCAAGAAAGGAAGAAAGGGAAGAAGGGCCTGAATGGAGACTGCTTTAATTTTACAACTTGACAAATTGAATGTTTGTCGACAAAGCGAAGAAAACTGCAATTGAAGCTAAAGAAGAAATAGGAAAACTCTCTAAAAGAGAGAGAGAGAGAGAAAGCGAAAGAAGCTAAACAAAGGCAGAAGGAACGTTGAATGCATAAATGAAATGTAGCAGGCGAAGAAAAATGAGCGGCAGCAGATGGAGAAGATGGGGGGGAAGGGGTAAGGATTCTGATTCCTAACAATGGTCTCAACTTGGCAGTAGTCATGACAGCCACCGGAATGGTACGTGGGCGGGGTAAAACGAAGAAAAACTACCAAGTAAAAGATGCAGTTAACCGAAAATAGTAGAAGAAGCCAGATGAAAACGACGACGAGTATTTCCTTCAATTATAATTGCGAACCAATGGACATGGGGGAGGGGCCCAAAGGTATTTCGGACCGAGTCAAATTAACATTGCCAAAGGTCAAATTGCATTTGCTTGGGAATTTTGATTGCTTCCGTTTTTGTATTTTTGTTGTTATCAAGGTAAAACCAAACAAATCGAAACGAAAAACTACTTTACGCACATCAAAGTCGATCAAAAAAATACCCTGTAATATAGACCAAAAAACCTTCTATGGCCATCCAAACTCAACTCTAGAAACGATAACATATCGACTAACGATAACCCTTGGAATGGCAAATTTATGGCAAATTTGCTCGATTAAAAGATTCTGATCAATAGAAGAATTTGACTAATAGTTGTAATAAAGTATGCCACACATTTGTGAGGGTATCAAACAACAAGAAAGAAGAAAAAAAAACACAACAAGCTCGCCCTTTATTACAAATGCAATGCACGCCCCAAAACGGCCATAAAGACTTTTTGGCCAAAGCAAAATTAAGACAGGCTAACCGAAACTGAACAACTAGAAGCACACGCAGAGGGACAAACAAACAAACAAACAGAGGAGAAAGAGAGACAAACAGAAAGAGGAATAGACATTGCTAGAGAGACAGAGTGCGAGATATACGACATAAAAACGTGCCATGGTCAAGTCGAGCCATCCAAAAAATACAAACAAAATACAAAAAATTTAGTTGCCTTTGTCAACTAACTATATAAGCCACACCGATTTCAGTTTGTAAATCATATCCAGTTAGTGTTCTCTATCAGCAGATCAACGCAACTCAAAAACAACCAAAAACCCATTCAAGATGTTCAAGTTTGTGAGTAACCAAAATGGATTATTCTTAAAAAATAATAAACAAACGCATGGATCTAAGTAAAGTCCTCAGAAAGGAAACTTGAATGAAACATTTCGGTTTCATCAGATTCAATCTAAAGCTTTATTTTTTTTAAAAGTGCCAAAAATTAGTCCTTCGGTCTTAATAACCCAAAGAATAAGGATTGACTCCTGACAAAACAATTACAAGATCAGTAAAAAATACAAAGCTGATGCCTTGAATATTGTATTAAAAAAGCTAGATGCTAAATTAACCGTTAAGTAATATAGAGATCTTGCTCTTTACATCCTTTCGCAGAAAGGATTGATTTATTGAAAAGTTTTCATTAGTTTTGAACAGACAAAGTTAGCTAAGGAAAAGTTGAACTATGTCATTTTATAAAATGATTGATCTTATTGATTGAATATTCTCCTTTATTCATCATCACTAATCTCTTTCTCTCTCTTCCTCTCTCTATCTTTCTTGTGATTTTCTCATCAAATTTCAGTTCGCCCTTTGCCTGTTCGCTATTGTTGCTTTGGCCGCAGCCAAACCTCAATTCCTTACCACCTACAGTGCTGCTGGTGCTCCCTTAGTGGCTGCCACGCCCTATGCCACCGCCTACACTAGCGGCCTATACGCATCACCCTACACAGCAGCTGCCTATACACCATATGCCGCCGCCTACAGTGCTTATCCCTACAGCTCCCTCTACCTAAGACGTTAAATGTCATACATCCAATATACTTTGAAGTCAAATTGAAAATGTATCGAATCTCGAATGGAATTGAATTGAATTGCATGAATTGGAATTGTATTGAATTTGTTGACGACAACCTTTTACTAATGAACAAATAAAAAATCGTAGAAAATCGAACAAACTATTGCTATAAAATATTTGCACTATTTTACAATTTCTCTCTCCCACTCTCCCTCTCTCTCTCTCTCTCTCTGTCTCTCTTTGAGAAGGATGAACGAAACAAATTGTGTGTTGTCTATTTTGCTGGCTGTGTCTGCAAAATTTCGTTGTTTGATAAAATATTTACGATTTGCTCATGCATTTGAATGTTTAGTGCAATTTCCGTTAGCTATCACAAGTTCCCCGTTGCCCGATGCATATGTATGTATAGAAAACATAGATACATATGTGTGTATATATATCATAAATGGGAGAACAGGAGGAAGAATGTAGCATCAGATCTGGGGTCAACTGTCATTTGCATGAGTTTGCTTCTAAAATTTGCAAATTATGGCAACTAAGTTGCTTGATGTTGTCGTGAACACGCACAGAGAATTGGACCAAAAAAAAAGAGAGAGAGAGGGGTGTGTGTAGCACACCCACATACAAACACAAACACACACACACACACTCACACATGCATTCAACTAGGAAACGGTCGCACTTCTCCCAGCATCGGCCTCGCCATTTGCATATTTTCTGTAGCATGCTTTCAGGCGCATTGTGCACCGTGGCGCATAAACAAGAAAATGAAAAAATGAAGTAAAAGAAATAAAATCATCTTCTTCCCCTCTTACTCCATCGTATTCATGTAAAAAATTTGTTTATAACAAATAATAGAAATTCAAAATTTGAATAAGGCTCTCAATTTGAGGATACTTCTAATGGCTAACATTGAGAGAAAGGGCAAATGAATGGGTGAAATGATACGACTATTGTATAATAGGGATGGAAAATAAACGATAGGAAAAACTATTTATTTGGTTAAAAGGAACTAAGACACGCAGAGTATAGAAGAGAGAGAATTTGTGTCCTAGAAAAAAATATTCTTTTTTTTTTTTTTTTTTTTTTTTTGTTGGAAATATAATTCACCCAAAGAGTAGTTAATTGTTCTATAGTCAAGGTCAAAAAGGTCTTTCTATTTTACCGCCATTAATTAGAAGGCAAAGTGAATACCTAAATCTTTTTTAGACTAAAGCAAAGTCAATTGCTTTTGGAATTAAACTAAAACTACTTAAACCAAAATTGTCTGCTATAAGTAACCCAAAGCTAAAGATCTTTTGGATATTAAAGAAAACTTTGTTTAGTTGTTAATGCACTGCATCCTCTAAGTTTTTCTTGATTTATATTTTTTATGGCTTTAAGTTGAACCAAAATAAATGTTTGCTTGTTCTTAAAGCTGCATATTCTTCTTATGGTTTGCTCAACAGAGAGAAGTCCCTCATCAACATTTGCCTCATTTTTGTTGTGGCAGCTTTTTAAAAGTTTTTTGCACAAAAACTTCAAGACCAAAAAAAAAAAAACAGTAAATAAAACCTTTCTCTATCTCGGTTGTATTCTTCTTTTTTGTTCTTGTTGATAAGCGAAAAATGTTGATAAATTCATGTTGTCGCAACCTTTGGGGAAAAATATTGTACAAATATTTAAATCTAATTTACATTGTAGAAATCGTGGAGCAAAAGATGTGGGCAGACTCTGGAGCTCCCCATGGGGCCCACACAGAAATACCCACGCATCTTTAAAAATATATATGTACCTACATATATTCAATGTTGAAACGAAAGTCACGACCAAAAAGCATCAGCATCAGGCAGCAGCGTAGGTGCCAAAAACAGCCAAATGCCAAAATTCCATTGCATATTTCTTTGGGACGTTCACACGTACATATATACAAAACAGACAAACACACACACACACAAACACATACTTATATAGACATTAACGCGAATTCCTGGAGCCACAATTTGGCTCATTATCAGCTTCAAGTCTTCGCCATCTCAAGTATAGTCAGTTCATCAATGTCAAAAAAAAAACTTACCTGAAAGAAGAAAGAAAAGAGAGCAAAAGGCAAAGGTAAGTAAGTGGAGAGTAAGAGAAAATGAATGAATAAAGAAGGTTAAATAAAGTTAAGTGTTTGTATATGCCTCCTGTGTAAATAGCAATCTAAAACAAGTGAGAAAATGTTTGCCAACCAATTTCACGACGATTGATAAATGCCCTGAACAGTTGATTGATTGTGGTAAACATTTCAAAACCATAATTGAAATTTGAAAAACTTTGCCAAAAATTGAGTTATTTTCATGCAAACAATTGAAAAGAGAGTGTTTACTGATGAGGCGTAGGTATAGCAAACATTTACCAACACTACACAAAAGTGTGACCATACTTTGCCATTTAACAGAAATAATATTCATTTTCAGACTCTTTTTTTCAATTAAATCATATTTAGTTTTTTTATTGGGTTTTCAATTAATATAGAGTAAATATGTTTAATAAAAAAGTGTTGGTTAACACACAATAACCTCTTATTGGAAGTTATTAAGTTACTAAATCGAATGTAAAGAAGTTAGTAGCTATGGGACCCCAACTTGTTGAAATGACTATAGAGTATATGCGATTGCCACTTCATTGCTCTTTTACGTTTGCTTCTTGTTATTGTTGTCGAACTGTATTTATTTTCGGTAGCCTCGTCTTGGCAATCAACTTAAGTAAGCGGTTTTCGGTTTCAATATTTTTGCTAGTATAGCCAAATGTCAACTTAAATCAAATACAAATCGAAAAAGCTGAAACAACATTGCGGATAGAAAGTCACTTATTGATTATACACTGGATCAATTATTAGCACTTGTCATATTTCATCGTTTTCTCAAATGGGAAATGGGAGGTGAAGGCACTCTTAATTAATTGCCTGACTATTAGCAGGGTTTTATTTCTTCTTTATTCCTTTTTGTGATATTTATTCCAAGCAACAAGTAGAAGACGAAACATGTAATTTAAACCACTTCAAAGGATGGCAAGGATAGCCATGTTTTTAGCCTGTGCCATGTGCTTTATCCGTTGCCTTTTTTTTGTTTTTTTGCTGTTGCTCCTTTGTCCTGTCATTTATTTACAGGTCATAATTGCGGCAACGGGCCGCCTACTCATTAAAAATTCATTGCTTAATTCACCGTTGAGAGAGAGAATGAGAGAAACCAAAAAAAAAAAAAGGAATGAACAAACCCTTGAGCAACTGCTTAAGCCACGACCAAGTCGCTACTTTTGTACACTTATAAAGGTCTCTCAATTGTTTTTGTGAATTTGATTTTAAACTAAGAAATTTTCATTGCAATTTCCATTCAATAATTTCTACAAATGTGAAGATACATTATGTATTACATTCAGTTCCATGTTCTTTCAATGTGCTAATATTTTTCACTATTAGTTAGTGTATATCGAACGCAGATGATCAGACAGAATAGAATTGTATAAACGTTGGGTTAAGGGTTAATAGAGGAGAAAAACAATTTCTTTTACATTTTTTGAGCCTACTTTAGTATGGTATACATATGGACAGACCTCTTTTAAAAATGCACAGCAACAATTTCCGTTTCCGTTCGCCTGAATGCCGCTTGAGCTTGAATTGTTGTTCCTTTCGCTTGCGAAACATCATCACAGCAAAAGAGTCGTGATAAATGTTTGGCCTATTAACAATACAAATCAAGGTGCTTCTGTTTTGCGTCAGCTCCAGCTCCAGCTTTAGCTTCTGATTCTGTTGTAGATGATGATGCTGTTTAGACTTCTCACTCTCCCTTTTTAGTGAAGTTGCTCCTCAATTGCCGAAAAATTTGCCATCACATTTGCTCACACACTCAAACACAGAGATACACACACACACACACACACACACTTTTACATACAACGACTAAGAGAGTCAAGTCTGGCGTTAAATTGAAACGCGAACCACCATCAAACAATGTTCAACAATCTCTCAAGAGAGATAAGGCAACACTTTTCACTTTGCCTTTGACTGCGTTCAACGTGGCGTATAATCGATTTTTATTCGATTTATGTATAAATATTTCCTACCCCGAAAAAAAAAAAAAAAAAAAAAAAACATTCTACAACGCGCTTTAACCATCGACAATGGAACGGTTGTCGTTCAACTAAAATCAATTTGATAGGCAACAAAGAAATGACACCAAAATGCAAATGCTCATTGAGTGCAAAGGCATGTGGTCAATGCACGCAAAGAAGCCGCCAAGGTTGTAAAAGGTGGAAAAAAAAAGAACTGAGAATTGCACTGAATGAAACATAAGACTGCATAAATCGATAGGCTAAGTGTTGAAAGCAAAATGTGATAATCATCTGTAGAAAAAAAGTAGGAAAGCACAAATATTTAACATGATGAAATAACAAAACTAAACAAAAGCATTTTCCAATACTTTTTAACAGTTTTACTGAAATTAAGTTTCCGTTACTTGTTTAGTTATAACAGGTATTAGTTTTTGGGTTCCATTCATTGCAGGCTAATGACTTTAAACTCTGTCAATTTGCTATTTATGTAGATACAAATCGGGGGTTTAGAAAACTTTACGTCTTATTCTTAGTCTTTGACTGGAGAGTTAAGCTTGTTTTGGATCAAATTTAGTATCCAATTTATCCAAATAAAGGTACTTAATATGTTTTTCAATACGACCTGTTGTCAGTCTCTACCAAGATTAAGCCAATATCTGCTGAATTCCTATTCAGAGTCACTTTTTAAAGAGAGAGTTGCACACATTTATTTAACATATCCCCACATAGTATTAACTAGTTAGTTATAAGATAAACTATAATAAGATACAATGCTCTACTTTAGAATAATGTAAACTAAAGTCGTTGCTGGGGTTTTCGAGGTGTTTTTCCTTACTTTAGAAGCAAAACTTATTCCATGTCTATCTTCAAAAACTAAGCAGAACAAGTTATATAGGCTGAACTCCTAACACCTTACATTGAATAGAAGAATATTTTAAAGCGAAATGAATGAATGTAAGCACGTAAATTCATTTTGGTATTAATGTTAACAACTTTTCATTAAATGATGCCAAAATTAGAAAAGGCATTGCAAGCCTTAGCCTTCGAATCCCTTGGAAACAATTTAAGATACCAATTTATGGCATTAGTAATTGATTTAAATTAAATTTTCATTTCCTTGAATTGTTAAACCAACTGATTACCTGCCATTACTGCAAATGACAGTCCTGTCAATAACCAAAAGGAGGTCCAGCAACATGTTGTGAACATAAATCAAAGTATACTATATGTGCAGAAATGCCTTCTGGTTAACTACAACTTCGCTGATGCTTTACGACTGCTCTCCACTGCATTTGGCCCTTTTGGCGTTTTGCTTTCGATTTGAAGATACTTATAATGTCCTTAGGTAGGGATAATCATCATCAAGCCTATGCTTGATGCATTTGGTAAAGAATGTTAGTCTTAAATTAGCATTTTAGATGATTCAGACAATTTTTGGGATATAATTCAATTAAACAAATGAGGATTCTCATTTTGTCAATCAAGGAGCTTCCTTTTGTTCAATTTTTTCCACTTCCACTTTACCTGTCAATTAGCTTACTTATAATCCAATTTCGTTTCGCTTTCGTCACTTGGCAAAGTGGAAGAGAGAAAGAAACCATTGTAAGTGTGTCTGTGTGAGTTTGTGTGTGTGTGGGTAAAAACTTTTTTTTTTGGCAAAGTTATGCACTACGCTCCACAAAACTAAGACAAACTTTTGACTGCTGTCCATTAGCATATGCCTTACTATAGCCTATATATATATCTATGCAGACTAGATATACTTGTACATGAATTGAAAGTTAGTTAGTTTGTTTAACTATATGCTTGTAATTTGCAATAAAATATCTACATATTAACTACAGTAAAAGGTGAAAATAGATATAAAATCATACGGACAACAGGGCGTATGAGTAAGTAGCGGCTATTCTTTTATTATTCCTGCAGTTAGCTAATGAAAAAAAGAGAAAACGAAAACGAAAACAGGGTAAACCAACAAAGGTGAGGGGGAAAAGCCGACTGAAATAAGTGACCTGGGATACGAACGAAAAAAAAAAGGAAAATAAAAACAAAAAGGAAAAGCTCATCAGTTGAAGTGAACTGCAAGCCGTCAACGGTGGAAGCTTTGAATGCAATTATGTGCAGCACATGACCAGAATTTGCTGCCAACGATGGGGCCTGATGATGGAGAGATGCTTGAGATGTGTGGGGGAGAGGCGGGGCCCAGGTGGAGAGCCCGCTTTGCCGCTGTCAGGTAAGTAGGGCAGCAGCATAAATAAATAAATAAATAAATAAAAAGAAATGACAAACAAAAATGGTACTTTGATTGTTTTAAATAAGCGCAGGGCATTAAATTTTTAAGCCAAGGCAATTTCCATGCCCACATTTGTTTCAGCTCAAGTTCCTTTTTCTTTCTGCTCCCTATTTTGTCTTTTTCTTCTTCGTATCCTAAGTTGGCCATTTATTTTTGCTGTTCGTGTTGTTGTTGTTTGTTTGTTTGGTTACCTTTTGTCGCGCTTTTTGACTTTGTGCCTTCGTCTGATGAGGCAATTGGGATGAAAACCCATCAACAAAAAGGCCACACTCACACAAAAAGTCCTTAAGGTTCAAGGACTCACATTTGATTTGCTTCTGTCCTCCTCTCAATGTCTGTCTCTCTTTCTGCAAATAAAGATAATCTTTTTCTTGTGGTGCGCATTTTTATGGTAATTTGCCCATGTTGAGTTTGCCGCAAAAACAAAAACCTCAACGGCCCATTTCAAGCAAGACACAAAAACCAAAGAAAAAAAACCAAAAATGAATTGGCACTTGGAATATGGTAAAGAAAACATTTTGCCAAGTGAACGCAAATATGCAATGCTGCTAAATTGAGAACTAGGCTCTCTCTGTCTCTCTCTCTAGCCTAGACCTAATTCAATGCCAAGTGGCAAAGAATAAGAAAATATGCTGCAGAAAACGAAAATCAAAAGATGCCACACAATTTTCACTGGCCAAGTTGTTAGCTAACCTAATTGAAAATAATACAGATTCGTATAAATTCTTTAAAAACACTAATTGAATGCCTTGTCTTGAAATGTTTAAACAAAAAGAGACTACAGCGAGAGATTCCAATCAGTATTTATATCAAAGACTTACTGAACTTAATAACTTTTTATTCAATCAGAAGGACATTTCTCTTCATTTGTCAATTGATTTTAAACAAATCAAATAATCATTAATTTTGCCACAAATCTCAAATTGAATAAAATTCGTCTTAAATGAGTAGATAAACAAGATTGTATATATCAAATGATGAGTTCAATTCATCATCAATTATTGTGAAACATCTTTTCATTACAATTTTTCTATTCGATTCCTAATGACGTCAATATTCAGCTTACCAAATAAGAAAATGAAACTTATGCGGCAAATTAATGTTGATTTTGTTTTGGGTTTTCTTTTTTTTTTTTTTGGCACAACTTGCAAAATTAAATTTAGATTTCATGCACGTAACTGATGGTAGAATAAATGTTAGGTGGAATTTGTAGGCTTCCAGCTAGAGAGAGAGAGAGACAAGAGAGAGAGAGCCCACCACACAATCCCCTTAATTACTTTGCCCAACAAGAGCATGTAGCAAGGTCAGGAGTGGGGGGCAGCGGGAGCAGGAGCATGAAAATGGATGCAGTCTGGTCTGTTGGAAAGATGCCAAGTAGCAAAAGAGCGAAATCAATACGCGAAACATTAACTCGAACGCTAAAGACACGCCATGGAGTCATTAGAGTGCCGTCCCAGACTCAGTGGGGACCATCACCTCATCTTACTTAAAGAGACTTCTTATGTGGGTGTATAAGTGTGTGTGTGTGTTTGTTTGTGTGTGGGCGGATGACTTCCCTTGATTAAAGAGTGTGGGCAGCTGGAAGCTGAAGGTCGAAGGTTGGAGGCTGGAGGTTGTAGGTTGGTGAAAGTTAAAGCATGGAGAAGCTGTCGTCGCCATCATTGCACAGTTTGTCATAAATGGCGCCATATTGACAGCTAAAAAAGAAAACCAAAAAGGGAATCATTGAAAAACGACACAAAGCAGAAGAGAGAGGGAGAGAGCGGGAGAGGGAACGGTAGACAAATTGACTAAAATAATGACCCACAGGCAAACTGAGACGGAGACCGAAGAAGAAACTATAAAAGAAACAAAACAATGCTTAACTCAAAAAGGATAGGCTTATTAGTTCTTAAGGATTTGGGTCCTACAGAAAATCCAAGATGATTGGAAGCTTAATTCATTCATACTTAAAACATTCAAAATTCAATAGAGTAGTTAACTAGATTCTAGACTCTTAACTTCTCAAAATGTTTTGAGGATATCCCAAGGGAGAGCGAATCCTTTTCTAAGAACAATATTAGATATCTCAAACTGATTACTCCTTTTATAATTATCGATTTTATCTCTTTAAATCCGTCTAAAAGAGAGCCAAAAAGAAACTTAAGTTTAAATGGTTAAAGTATTTAAGCAAAACTTATCAATTTGGAACATTTACATTAAAGATTCTGAAGAGAGTCAGAAGATTAACCAGAAGAATAATTTTTAATTAATCCAATTGATATAAAATAAATAAATCTGTGAGTAAATGAAATTCCGAATTTTCCTTAAACACCGAAATGTATGTAACCATAAAAACTTCAATTAGAAACCAATAAAGAAAAAGGCCAATCGAATGCAATGAATCGTTACTATATGCTCATTAAAATATAACTATATACACATACGATATACTTTTAGTATGTGTGTGTGTGTGTGTGTGTGTTTCCACTTGAAAAACTCATCGTCTATAAATGCCAAGCAATTTCTTTTTTTATGACAGAAAAGAAAAACTTTTCTTGCTTTATTCTTTTTGTTTTTTTTTTCTCGTTTTCCTTCAGTTTTATATGTTCCTTTTTGGTTTTTCCTCTTGATGGTGTTGTTGTTGCCTTGTGCGTTCTTTCTTTTTTGTTTTTTGTAATTTGATTTCGCATCATCACCCGCATGCCTAACATCCTTTTTGGCTGGTGTAGCAACATGGAAACAACCTCATCAAATGTTTCCAAATCGATTCCACCATTTAAAGCATATTAGCCCAAGTGTGCCCAAGTGTGTGTGTATACTATATGGGGTGTGTGTGTGTGTGTCTGGGCAGGATGTGCGACACATTGCGCTTTGAACTTGTCAGTGAAAAAAGCGAGATACGTAATGTGTATGTGTGAAGCATGGAGGTTGGGTACTCGGGCGGTTTGATGTTATTTAATTAAGCAAAACAAAACCAACAAAAAAAAAAAAAAACACATAATAAAAAAATCTCAGTAAATGCGTAAAGAATGTGGCAACGACTTTCAAATACCCAGCAACAAGTAAATGTTAGGAAATAATTGCCTTTTATCTTAACCCATAATCATTCTAATCTTTGAAAGTTTTAGATCTAGACCTAGTTTGATAAATCTTATTTATGTAGATCTATCTCTAAGTCCATGTAGTCTGTGCTCTATGCTCTTTCTTTCTCTCTTTCACATCATTTCATTTAGCTGGTAAAGCAAGCAAATCCTTGCCACACACACACACACACAAAAGACATGACTGAAGGTAATTTCGCTAGACGGGGCGCCAAAAAGAAGCAAAAGACAAGCTAATGGAACCAACGAAAAAAAAAGGGACATTTCACAATTAAATGTTTAATGAGCTGTAAGCAGACAGAATGAGTCGATATACATTTGTATGTATGGCTAAAGGCGAAAAGAGGGCAACCGAATGCATTTGATTTCATAATTTTATTGCACAAAATTAAACAAGATGATAATTATGAAAATCATATTTATAAAAGTTTATTTCGATATATGCAATATTTAATAATGTGTGTGTGTGTGTGAAAATTAGTTAGGAAAATTTGAAAATGATTATAAATATTCATAGCATGCTTTTAAGCTGTTAATGAAATTATGGTTGGGCCATAATCATATTAAGGTGACGGTGGGGGGGGACACAACATCCAAAAAAAATACAAACCCTCTTCCCTTCTTTTTTATCATTTTTTTTTTTGGCTTACAATTAAATATGACATTGATAAATGGCAAATTGAACTACCTAAACTAAACAGGTGACTTTGTGTGAACATTTAAAACTAGAAGCGGAACCAGAATCATCCTACAAATTGCTACACTCGATTGTTCTTTTATAAAATTTCAAATGAAAACTTCTTGTAATTGAATTAAAAAAACGTTCTTCAGATGCAATTAAAATTTATTACGTCATATCCATCAGATTCGATCATAATGTACAATAAAAATATTTATAAGTTGTTTGGCTTGTTTGACTTTTTCAAGGGTCGACAGTTTTAAGTTTGCCTAACCAAACACAATCTTACAACTAATTTACTTTGCGATAAAATTGAGAAGAAAAAAAGGGGAAACCCCGTATGTTATACTAAAAAATGATTCATAATAGTATTTAGCTTTTCAGGAGACGTAAACAAGCTTTCTACAATGCACATTGGACACGACTTTATCTTTTTCTTCTCTCTACCTTTGGAATTTAACTTTATATATAAAACATTAAGTCACATATTTAATCAACCTACAGATTAAAGATCAATGTATATTATCAATTATTTTGATATTCAAATTGTTTAAATCATTTGATCAAAGAAATCTCAAGCATTGAAAAAGAGTTTCAAGACACACCACACTTTCAATCAATGTTCCATCCAAATTAGGAAACAAAAAATCTTAGCAAAATGCTAACTATATTTTACAAGCACTGGCAACTAAGGCCTTGCTGCCTAGCGTGGGATTCGAACCCGGATCCTTGTCATCTACCAAGGACTGATACATGAATTTGCCATGTATTTACCGCTGCGTCTTCTGTATTGCCCAAAATCAATTATTTTTCGCAACGCCTCCGGAGATTCACTGCGGCGGATGTATTTATAAGCTGGTATGATTTAAAATTTATCCAAATATACTCATGGGCGGATCTGGGTATACATAAATGTGGCAACTTTTCCCCGCAATAAGCAAAAGTATTCTTGTTTAGAACATTTCATATGACATGTAACTTGAAAATTGGCTTTTACCTACCGCTTGCCTACTTTAGGGGGCAAAGTTAATAGCCCTCGATCCGCCACTGTAGTTACGTGTGTATTGAATGTATGTAATTGAAATTTTCCAGGAAAAATTAAACAAAATTCGCTCTTTTGACTTTAAAGCTTCTTTAGAGCTGCTCAATTATGCGTAGGCGTCGGCTTATTTATTGGGGCTCCTATTTAGACAATTTAATTATACAATTGTTAATCAAATTGTGTCGAGCAAAAACCAACCAGCAGACACAAATCCGCACAGATATCAAATGAGTTATGGTTATGTTTACCACATTTCCATCAACTGTTGCATTAGACCAGCCCGCCGCCTGTCGCATCCCTAAACCGCCTGCCGCAACATGTCCCAGCTAATTAAGCTATCAAAATGTCCTGCGGTTAAGCCGTACACACCCACCCACCCACACACACACACGCGCGCTCGCTCAGTATGTCAGCATCACCGAAGCACACCCACCCACTCACTTACACTCACTCACTCACTGAATGACTTACCTCGATACATGGGAAATTCACCGTCGCTGTGACTGTGACACAGCATAATCGGTGAACGACATCGAGAGGCTGCCACCATGATGCCCGTCTTGTGGTGACCAGCGATGCTCAGTTGATTGCCCGATGTTGAGGCATTCGAGGAGGAGGATGATGTTGGTGCCAAAACAGTGGTCGTTGTGCTGGCAGTGGTTATGGCACCCAAGCCAGCAGCGGCAGCAGCAGCCACTGTTGGTGGCATTGGAGCACCCACAGAATAGGAACGAGCCACATGGCTAAGTGTGCGACGTCGTATAGTTGCCGCATGTACAACATTTGATGCATTTGATGCAGCCGCAGCAACAGCAGCAGGATTGGAACGATAATGATGTTGCGGCGTTGAGTACTGACAATGGTGGGTGGTACTCACGACACCGGAGGAGGAGGTGGTGGCAGATTGTTGCTGCTGCTGTTGCTGCAGAAGTTGCTGAAGTTGTATATGCTGATAGGACACTGGGGCACCTCCTAACGATAAATGATGCTGCAGTGGCGGATGATGCGATGTTGGCATTGTGGATGCATGTGTTGGATGGGTTTGTTGTTGATGCTGATGCTGCTGCTGTTGCTGTTGCTGTTGGAATGGCGGATGGGAGTGCTGATGTTGCAGCAATTGTCGTTGTTGTTGATGCTGCTGCTGCTGCTGTTGCTGAACGGCAGCCATTTGAAATTGTTGCTGCAATTGCTGCAACAGATCGTGCTGCAATTGCTCATGATTATGTTTGATCTTTTGGTCATTGCTCGATTGTTGTAAACTCTGCTGCTGCTGTCCATTTGTTGCCTGATGGGTCTGGGATTGGGATTGGGATTGTGTCTGGGCGGTCTGCTTTTCCCAGGGACCGTTGCTATCGCTGCTGTAATCCAGTTTGCTGGCTTTACTTTCAAATGAAATGAATTAGCCCAGCATCGGATCAAGTTTACTGAACAGCTGATTCTTTGGTATCCCCAAAGGATATATTTCAAGAATTCACTAACTTATTTATATCGTATGTATGTGACACAAACAATTTAACACAATGGCACACACTTTCACACACACACACATAGACACTGAAAAAAACAGGGACTACTTAAATAAACGCGACGAATTCATTGGGACATCATCATTCCCCTCGAAAAAAACTGTTTCAAATTTATTTATTTATTTCCTCTTTTACTTTTTTGTTATTTTTCGAAAAGATTTCGAATCTCTCAAGTACCGCATTAACCGACCAGATACGTTCAACTAAAGGACGACAACTGATTGTACAAAGCTTTGTTATCCTGTGCAAAAGCTTGTACTTGGCCATCCAAAAGCGCAATCCAAACTGTAACTTAGCGAGACAGAGCGAGAGAGAGAAAAAGCGACACAGAGAGACCTCGAGTTGAGAGTGAGAGTGTTGTTACTCCGTGCATGAGAGATAAAGAGAGACAAGATGAAGGAAAAACGCACCCAGACTGTATGGTCAAAAAAGAAAAACACACACACAACAAGAAAAGTTGGACCAGTTTTTCCTTCTGTTTATAAAAGTCCTTTGGCCCATGAATCCCTTTCGCCCTCTAACGCTCCCCCTCCCTGGCCGTCAATCTCTAAGCGTATGTTTTGCCAACTGTTCAAAGTTTACAAGGGGAAAACCCACAGACATTTATGAAAAATGTGGCACAGTTTTTTCTCTCCTTTTTGTTGTTTTTGTTTTCTTCTTTTTTTTTTCTTGTTGTTTCACGTTGCAAATTGCCCAGGACACAGTGACACAAAACTAGAGAATAAAGTCTTTTTCTTTTTTTCAAGTTAAAGTTCTAAATAAAAGTCAGTTGTCTTTATATTTTTCATACAAATTGTGGCAAGGCATGCCGAAAAGTATGCAACGAAATTTTCTTAGTTTATTAACACGACAATAAAATGTGACCATAAAACGTAATTAAGGAGTTTTGTAGATTTTAGACTTATATTCCAGTCATTTCAATTCCAATAAATAACTTTTAAAAGATTTTTTCAAACATACTTTGCATAGAAATCTTTGAATGTTAATGTTTTATCAAGGATACAACAATTTTTTCCACCTATTTGTAGTAATTCGTTAATATTCAAAAGATCAGAGTGTAAACATTCAAATCTTTTTACTTTTTTCAGATCTAAAATGAAGTTGCAAAATAAAATTGACCAGAAGCTAAAGAAATCTTTCTTAAAATATCAAAGTAAACTCTGATGTATAAGAATTTCATGAAGAATTTCATTTGCTTTGCAAAATTCATTACTTGCTTTTTTGTAATTAGGGTTTTTTTTGTTGCTTTAAGATAAGATAAGATCAAAGTTGGTAAGTCACAAATTGTATTGTTAGTCACCGTTTTGTTTTTTTGTTTTGTTTTATATCTAGAAGAGGGGCCACTTGAAGAGTTCAATGGTCCTCTTTAAATTCATTGATTGAATACCCGAAAAAACTAGTTTGGTTTTTTTTTTTTGGTGGTTAAATGGAATATGCCAAAGACACTGTGCATAGGTCCTTGAGTTGCATCCTGCCATCATACTGTGCCCCACTCAACCGCCCACCTGGTTCTGGGTTCATTCACCCAACCACAAAAAACAGCTGCTGCTGCTGCTACTGCTGCTCCTGGGCAGTAAGAAGTAAAGCGTTCAAGAGCAGAACTCGAGTAAAGCTTTTTTTGTGTTGTGTTGGCTAGGCTGGCTCTCAAGAGCTTTTCACGAGCAAGCAAGGAGCAGTCCTTAATGTGTGGCATGTATGTTTGGTTGGGTTATCGTCGGAGATCGTCGGGAATAGCCCAAAGGAATTTTCAACTTTCCTTTACATTTTGTTTGTTTTTTTTTTTTTTTTTTTTGTTTTGTTTTCTGTATTTTTGTATATTATAATAATAATTTATTTATGCATTTGTCACTCAGTATTTTGGGTTCGTTGTGTTCTGATAAAGTTGTGTAAAGACCCAAAGGATAGATAAAACCAGAGTGGGAGTTGAAAGAGAGAATGCGTACCATATGAATATGAATAATTTCTTGATAAGGCAAAAACTCAATGAGAAAGTCGATATCGTAATACAAACAGGTATTAGGCGCCCAGCAGAATACAGCAAGTGAACCAACCAAAGGCAACCAGGCAAAGAGGATGCGATGCCACCAATATAAAGGCAAGTGGTGGCTGGGGTGCAGGATTTGCGTGGGTTTTTCTGTGGATTTTGCGTGCGCATAAAAAATCGAAAGGCAAAGATATTCCACGGTAAGAGGGGGTGGGTAGTAAGGGTAACGATGTTGGTGGTGGGAGCATTCAGCTTCTGTGTGTGTGTTTTTGTTTTGGATGCTGCTGTTGCCACTGAAGCCACTTGTTTCGAATTCTGCACTGCTGTGGTTAAGGGCCGACTAGTTTAGGGGCGTGCACCGCATATAGCGCATTTGGTGTGTGGTGGGGTGGGGTGGGGTGGATATTGCAATTGAGATACTTACCTAATAATGTATCACGATCGTACAAATATGTGCTGGCACTACTTTTGATGCTAATACAATCCAATGGCATTGGTGTCGGCTCAAAGATATCATATGAATCACAGGATTCGGCGGAAGGAGTGCTGGGTGCCGGTGCCGATGCCGATATGACTACAAACAGAATAGTATAAATTTAAGAAATTAAAAACTAAAAATAAAAACCAAATAACTTATATTACTGAAAGCTTAAATCAACTCCTTAGAGAATACATAGTAAATAGAGATAATTTTTAATAAATTTTCCATTAAAAATGAAATTGAGTAAGCAAATCAGAAACCGAAATAGTTTTCCAGAGAAAAAAAAGGAAAATCAAGCACTGAAATTCAGTATTAAGGGGAATCCCCGTGAGCTTTTCTATTCAAAAGTTTCCATAAAATCAACAATCTATAAAGAGAGTGAGAGAGAGAGAGCAATGCAATGCATAAGAACCAAATTGCAACTGAAACCGAAAGTGCATTACTCTTGCAATGTGCTCAGCTGTTGCTAGAGATGAGTCAATGGCGATAACAAAAATGAAATTCTATTAAGCTTTTCGATTACACGAACTGCTTAGGTGAAATCGCTCGATAATTGTTATTGAACTGAATTTAAAATTTTAAGTGTTTGTGTGAAAAAGACTAAAAATATTTGAGGCTGAATATAATTTATATTATATGTAAAACTTTTTACTTTGAGACAATCGATCATTTCTATGGCAACTTCGTATCGGTCAAACTAAGATACATAAGTAGTACCCTAGTACCTCCTTAGCTAAGGAGAAAACGAATGATTAAAAAAGACGGACAGGACATGACTTTGTATACTCTTCTTCGCCTTACAAACATCTGACCAAATTCTATTTCGAGATCAAGAAAAAATATAACGAAATTTTCAATTAAAAATATATTCGAGTTCTTATTTTTATTTGATACAAATAATTTCACAATTTGTACTTGTACCCACAACTAATATATGTTTATTAGACAAAGTTCTTTAAGTGTTATATTATAATTGTTATTATTATTCACTTGCTTAATTATAATCTAATTTAATCAGATTACAAAACACGACTTTAGATTTTATGAAAACCAAACTCAACCATGTCATTTGCTCCAAAAAAGAATTCCTAATTTCTTAGAGACCAAAGAAAAACAAATATATATAGGTATATAAAAATAAGTTGGGCCAAATAGATTTCCCCTTTCACCTTGTCTGAGCTCGCCGATTTGATTGATGTTTGCTCAACGAATTCAATCGTTGATTTACATTGGCAACAATATTCAATTGATTGTGATTGAGATGACGAAATATCTCATCGTAGACAATTTCGGGCATACCCGTGAGTGATGGCTGCAAATATGTGCCAAGTTGTGTAATTTGCTGTGATCGCATGCGCTGAAAGACATTTTGCTTTAACTGCAACGACAGTTCATCCAATTTCTGAAAGCGTGTGTATATCGGTTTATTCTTGGACCTAACACTTAGAATATAACGCCCAATCGATAGACTAACACTATAACCAGGCTGCTTCGATGGAGCCAAAGGACTAAGAGTCACCAGCAATTCATCACCCAGAACAACAATCATGAGGCGACTGCGAAGTGTTGGCATAATGTCGGCATCCTTCTGCAAATCCTCGTCGAGGAGAGTGCGCAGGATCATGCTAAAAACAGTCTCATCAAATTGTATCTCATAGACCACGGGCTCCTGGGCCAATAGACGGACATTACCAAGATGAAAGCTACCATATGTTGGCACTGGTTTCAATTGTTTTTGTTTCTTGCAAAAGATTTTCTCCTCAACGAAAGCACTTTCTAGGGCCACCAAATGTATGAGCAATACAAGTAATTTCGCTGGTGAATGTTTTCCATTCTGATATAGGGCCATTAATTGCGATAGATGCTCCGGTATTGAATTCTCATTTGTTTGCTCCAAGACTAACACTTTCTCCAGCATCTCTGGCCTTGTTTGTTCCTTTTCATTATCCTTTTTGCGTTGCTTCATCGGTGCCGCTGGAAATAGTTAATTTTGTTTTGCAATCAGTTGCATTGGATTTCTTTCTAATTTGTTGGGTGGGTGTTGTGTGATGGCTGTTGTGGCATACATATATGTAGATTTAGTTTTAGTTTTGGGTGTAGTTGGTGGGGTGTGGAAGAAAGAGGTGTGGTTGGTGGGTGGGTGGGTGGTTGGGGGTCGGTTGTGCTACTACTACAACACAAAAATTACAATTTTATTAGTAGAGCTGACCCAAAAACAAAAAAAAAAAACCAAAAAAATGCAAACCTGCGTGCGTTAGTTGATGCTTGTAAATGAATTTTCTTTTATTTACACTACACAACATAATTTGAACCAAAAACACACACAAAACAATAAAATCAACTAGGTGTGAAACAAGGTGTAAGAAGCTCACCCGTTATACACAAACTCAATGTAAAGAAATGTAAAATAAAAGTTCTACGTTTCTAGTTTTATACTAAACACAAGTGTTTCAAATTGTTGGGAATCCATCAGTTAAACGTTCAAATGAATCATTTAATTATCGAATACGATAGGCAAGTAATCGATTTATCCCTCTTGTGTTTTTTTTTGGGGATTCTCAAAAGCGAATTAAATAATGATGATGATCTCAATGGAAGATAATCGCAACGACTTGTAAGCACATTATATCGATATATGTACTTTCAATCGATTGTAGCGCGCGCGCTTGCAAATGTTAGTAACGGTAACGGTAACGGTAACGGTAGTTTTTAATTACGTTAATTAATTTACAAATCTAACATTTACATACGTGTTAATATCAATTATTAATATTGATGAAAATTTATCGATAGTAAGATGTAATAAATATATGTAAATATATTGTGTAAATAGTCTAATAATAAATGAATGACTTCAAACGATGATCAAATAGACAATATGGCATCCATATGATTCATATGTATCTGTTAGAACTGCCTAAAATAATAGATAGATATTCATTTGTGGGCATTAGCAATTTGGTTAGTCAGACGATCAGTTCAAATATGGAAAAACTTGTCTGCCAACTTAGTTTTTGGCTGCATTCTGATCTATTATCTTGGAAGGACATTCGAAATAATATTTTCATAGGATACTTTTTTTCATTTTTGCTTACATAAGAAATGAACTTGAAAGGAATCTTTTCAGCAGACAAAGGCCAAAGGAAAAAGAGCCAAGAGAAGGACATAAAAAAAGAATCTTTACGTTATGCTAGGTAAGTTTCTACGTGCAGAAAAGAATTAGCCGAGAATCCTTTGAACCTTGAAGCTATTTCCTTTGAGCTATTTTCTAGGTTTTTATGGTGCAAAAGGATAATTTTATCCTTGACTCTTTCTTTCTTTTTTTGATTATTTTTCGCTTAAGAACTAAATAAGAAAATGTGCAATAAGAACTGATAGAGGCAGTAACAGAATTTAAAATGCATAAGTTTCTTGACTAATATTTTATGATTTGCAATATTATTTTATACACTAACCCATATTTTTGTCTGTGGTTGTTGTTGCTGCTTCTTCTGCTTCTGCTGCTGCTTCTGCCGCTGCTGCTGAAGTCGCTGCCGGCTCCGAATTCGCATTTGCAGATGTTGATTGCAGCTCTTGATTTGAATGCACTTCTGTCTTTGGTATTGGCAACGTTGATGGCGAGCATGGTGGCGTTAATGGAATATTATATTCCGCTCCAGACATTTTATTTCATTTCCTTACGTACTAATTTTGCGCTTCGTTTTTAACTAAATTTAATACAAAAATCTACACAAAGAACAATTATATGATTTGCAAAGCAAGGCTAAGTAAAACACAAAAAAAAACAAAAACAAAAAAAAACCAAACAACTGTAAACTAAACTTGTCTTTTACTGATATATTTAGTTACTAGAATATTCTATTATTTT
This sequence comes from Drosophila tropicalis, assembly GCF_018151085.1. NCBI lineage: Eukaryota > Metazoa > Arthropoda > Insecta > Diptera > Drosophilidae > Drosophila > Drosophila tropicalis. Next base: position 2,462,520 of record NW_027172929.1, on the reverse strand, counting down.
CTTCTGAAACTTATTTCGCATTAAACAAGGTAATGTTAATCTAGACATGGCGTCATCAAGAGCATTTAATGCAATTAAATTTCTAAATAATCAAGCACAATATATAATGTACATATGTACACATAATTAACACATAATTATTATTTGTTGCAACTTTTGGTGAAATACATTTCTCACCCCAAATGTTTATAAACACAACACAACAATATGCAACACGTATTTTTAGTCGTTCTTCTATTTTTCTTTTATTCTCAAAACTGAATACAGCTGATTCATGCGTCACCCATTGACAAGCACTGGTAGGTCAGTGTTGTTAAATGCAATTGAAACTATGGTCACACTGGACGTCACTGCCGGCCGATAAAAACAGAAAAGACAACAACAAATCATGTCAAACGACGAGGATATACTTTATATGGTAAAACAGGCACAAAGTCTTCGCAAAATTGATCCATGCGGAGCTAAAGCCTGGATTCTAACTGCCCAGACACTATATCCCAATGCATTCACTATACAGTACGAGGCATATCTATTGGAACGTGATGGCAAAAACTATGAAGAGGCGGCTAAGTATTTTAGTATCATGTTAGTTCCTTTTACTAGTGGGATGAAAAAAAAAACGAAAAAAAGTGGTATTTGAATAACAGTTTGTATTATTTTTCCGCAGAGCTGCAAATTTTCCCAATCAGCATGCGGAACTGTGGCAGGAGATCAATTTCCTAACCAATGCCCTTCGAAATGAGAATGAAAATAGCCCCGAACAGGAATATTATGTGAATTTGTATAAGCATTTGACACCAGAAGTGCAGCATAATATATTTATGCATACGATAAACAACTGCGGAGACAATCTCGAGCAATGCATTTACATTTACATATTGATGTTTAACAAATTTCCAAAAACGGCTGCCACACAAGCCCCACGATTACTTGAAATGCTGGCCGAGGGTATGAAAACTGATCCGGATTTATATCAACGCATATTGGTGGAAGAAGTTCTGCCAATGATACAGCATAAGCCGCCCGAATTGTCACCGCTGTTGGCCTGCCGTTTGTATACAAACTCCTTGGAATATTATCTTAGGCAAATAATGGATGATAATACCGATTCTAGCGATGCATGGAAGAATATATTTAAAGTTTTAATGCTCTGTGGACAAATGATGGGCTGGGAGCCATTCCTGCCGTTCAGTAAACATGTCAGCCAGAATGTCTACTGGGAGAAGCTGGTCGATATATTATCAGCCAGTCCGGCAGGTAGCTCCCAAGTTCTATTCTATGCCACCACATTGTTCATATATTCCTTGCATGGTTATATACGTAATTGTCGTTTAAAGATCGATGAAACTGAAATAAGTCATGTCTTGGTTGAGGGTTTTATGGAATGGTCAGCCGAGGAAGTGGATAGAACAAGTGAAGTCCAAACAATGGAGCCACCAAAATTTTCGTTGACCACATCGATAAGTCCGGAGCTTTCAAAGGCCTTTCTGCATGCTGCCCAATGTTGGCAACTCCTCAATACGGATCAGTTTCAAAGGGATTTCAGTCAATTAATGTTGGCCCTACCATTGGCACCATGGATATCACGTTTCCTTTTCGATTTGGCCATCTACTTTGGTCATCGGGATGAGGCCAATAAACTGATGGCCGAGATGACCACAGAGTCTTCGTTAGTGCAAAGTTTACAGATTCTGAGTTTGAATCTTATGCAGGGTAGCATGACGGTGAGTTAGATCAAATTATTCCAGAATTTATATATATTTTTGACTTTCCTTTTTTCATTGGCAGGTCCAAGGTTTTCAGTGTATACTCAAAATTCTCGGCGAATTGCCTCCCACACATGGCCAGCAATTGGATAATATGACTTTGAAGGGTCATCGTCATATGATATTCCTTCCTCTGACCCGTAGTGCCCTTGTCCAGTACTGCACGCGAGCCATCATCAGTCGGATTAGTCGAAAGCTATTCGAACCTCCTTGTTCAGATCGTCTGCTTGGTGATCTATTAGTTTTACTTCAAATCAATCTACTCGACGATGTTCCACTTACTCAGCAAATTTTCAATCTGATCAATCAACGTAAAACCTTCAATTTACGCACTCTCTCCAATTACATTATAACAATTGATATAATGGAGGAATTGAATTTCATGTGGAACGCACAGCAAGATGAATCGAATTTTGAATTAACTGGTTCACCCACGGAAGCGGCAAATGCAAATGCAAATGCAACTGCTGTGGTTGTTGCCGCAGCTGGAAATGGAGGCAGCCCCGTCGTTGCAGCTGCCTCCCCTTCCGGAGGTGCAACTCCGTTAATTGTTGGTGGCGTACCCGCCCAGCCACGTCGCATTGGCACACGCGGTGCCGACAAAGGAGCTCGGGATGAATTTAAAGCCTTGATTCGTCAACAGATTGCCAGATGCAATGAGAACGTCATCACTTTGTTGGCCAATTTCATAAATCAAGAGCAAGTGACATTGGGTCAGTATATCTTTGGCATTCCACAGCCTCCACCCATAGAGACAATAGTCATTAAGTAGTTAATAGCAATTTGTATGTTAATATATGTATATATTTAAGATATGACCAACATTTGGTCTTTCTGCAAAGCATTTGTAATGAGTTTTTTTCACCACTTTCTTTGCCTTTTTCATTCGTTTGAAACTGAATGAGATGTGAATATTTGCTGTCTAGAACGTGTTTATATTTTCCGTATCAACTGGAACTTATATAATCCTTAATCCTTTTAAAGTATAGGTTTTCTCTGTAATATTTTGAAATTTATTTTGTCAAATTCTTTTAGCCACAGAATGAATAGAGTAGCCAATAAAAAAGTTGTCTTAAACGTTAACAAATTGGTCTAGTCAGGACAATATTGTCGTCTAGGATTTTGGCTAGAGGCACAACGAATTAGCTTAACCTACCACAATATCTGGCAGATTCGTTAAATCCCTTCACAAGATTCAATAATACACTTTCAATTTGACTAGAATATTTTCATGACATTTAGTTGGTGTCTTTGTTTTTTGTTTATTAACCACATAAAAATATAACAAAATAATAGTTTTTTATAACAATTTGTTCTTAATTTCTAAAATAGCCTCTAAACAAAAGTCCAGATTTTTCATTTCTAGGGACATTTTCTTTGTAGTCAAGTCAATTTCCGCATTTACATGATTCAGAAACTGTGCCAACACAAACATTTGTCCTTCTCTTTGGAATAAACACGAAATACTCACTAATTCTCAAATTTTACAGGGATTATAATCGATATTGTTAACACTGCCCTTATCTAAGATCAAACTACTTATATACATACATACATACATAGTTAGGTAGTTGGGTTCAGATTATGTTAATTATTCGATTATATAGTCAGATCAAGGTGCTACAGGAGTATTTTCTAAAGATAGGCCTTTTCCTGAAGGTTTTTTTTTGTAATACTTTGTATATTTGAACTTTGTTAGCCTCTTGTGCTTTTTGATATGTATGTATGTTTGGGATTTTTTAGTGAGCGCTAGTTAAACACGTTTCGATCATATGGTAAATTGACTTGTGAGTAAAACACAGACATGAATATGTATATGTATGTATACGTGTAGCGACTATAATTTGTTATGAGGATTAAAAGTGCTATCAATTAGCGCCTCTCGTCTTTGTCGTTGTTGTTATTGTTGTTGTTGTTGCTGTGGGCGTTTGACTAGAGATTAGACTAGCACCGGGTGACTGCATAGGATTTGTTGCTGTTTCCGTCTGCTGCTTCTCAGACAACAATGATAATGATGATGTTGTTGTTGTTGCTGTTGTTGTTGACGGCTCAAGTGGCAAATGCACACCAAAATCATGCTTCATATACGATATCAAGACATTATAGACCGCTGTACAGACATTAACAAAGGCCACACGATATTTGGTATCCAGATAACGAAAATTGAAATATTGTGCCGCCGGCCAGGTCATCCAATCCAATAGATAGATATAGGGGAATTTTCCAATTATTTCATTATTGGTAGCCTCCAGTGTTTGTTGCTCTAAATAGCAGACGGTATAAAAGAATATAACAATGCAGGCCGGTGACATAAATAGCTGATCAAATAGAATCTTCTTCATAATTGTGCGAAATGTACGTTGCGGCATTACGCGATCCATCCAATTGTAGACATAATGATGAAGTGGTCCTTGTAGGGCACCAGCCACAAACATGCGATACATGCGCGCCACATCATAGCGATCCTGTTCACGCAAGCCGCGACGATACTCATACTCCTGGGCAACAACATCGCCGACAAGCATAAGACTCCCAGAGCCCAAAACGTTGGTGGCCAAGAGGTATTTGCCAAATGCCTTATTCCAGGCGAGCTTGGACCAACGCACAACGGCGAATGTGAAAGCTTCGCGTGCTTTGGTCTCGCCTTTGCCCTGTAGGTGATGTCGTAGAGACCATGTTTTTCCAGGTGTTACATCAGCTGCCCGCAATTTGGCCAGGGCCACAAAGGGACGCAGTCCTGGCTGTCGCTGGCCAATGGGGGGCCGCGTAGTTAGCACCAGGGATAGGCAAACACCTCGGCGCAACGCCAACATCCTCCTGAGACTATGTGAATTTCAAAAATATAACATTCACTTGACCCAATTGTGTTGTGTTAATTCCTAATTTTGTATTACTGTTGCTTTTTATCAACATTTTGACGGTTAAGTACAGGGTGTCTCGTCAGCTCGTAATGAGCAGATAAACACTCAAATTAATCGATAGTTTTTTTTTTTAATTTTATTTTTTACCTTTTTTACAAGTATGCTCCCCCATATCATGTTTGATATAGGAAAGTAACACAATATATAGACAATTGGTAATATTAATGAATGCAACACGATAAACAGATTTGAGATATCGAAAATTAAAATATTGCACTGCCGGCCAAATTATACAATCCATCATCCATGTATAGAGAAATTTCTCTTTAATTTCGTCATTCGAATCCTGAAAGCTATGGCCCTCTAGCAGGCTTGTTAAATAAAAGAATCCAAATAGATACATCGGCGACATTAATAATTGATCCCAAAAGATTTTTTTTAATGTAGCAATTTGCGTGTTTTGTGGCAATATGTGATCCAACAAATTATAGAATAAATGCTGAATGGGGCCCATTATCAAACCGGTGATGAACATCCGTCCAGAACGATGATAATCAAAAGGATAATTTTGAGCCAAATATTCCAATTGCTGGGTCACCATATCACCGATAACTAATAGAATACCAGAACCAACTATATTTGTGACAATCAAATATTTACCAAACATATGTGACCACAATGATGGTCGGTAATTTGGATTTGGATTTAAATTCGACTTTGGTGGTAATGAAGGTGGCCTAGTTGATAATAATGGCGCCTGACGGAATGAGCACAGCAATGTAATGGGCTTTTTGTTCAATGTAGAAAATGCTCTTCCATGCGTTTCCATGCGTGGGGATCGTGCAACGAAACGCAATGTTGTGGAAACAGTATGCATCATATTCGCAGATACGATGTTATCGATAACAGTTTCATATCGATGTTTTTTTGCACATGTATTGATCGCTATCCAAAATGGTTAGCAAAACTTACCGACGAATTTTAATTTAAATGGACAACTTGGTGTGTTTCAAAAAAAAAAAGAAAGAAATAATATATGTATATTAATATGTGTATTTTGGCTGACAGCAACAGCAAAGAAATCAAGAATTTTATTTCTCAACCCATTAGATGTTTAAAATAAAATAGGATACATTTCTATTTCTATACTTTTTATGAACTCCTAAAATCATGTAAGGGGATATACCTTTAATGCAATTTAAAATATTGCAAATTCGAATAAAATATTAAACACTTGTAGATTAGCTAATGATTGACAACAATATCGGGGAATTTTATTGCTTAAACAAATATAATTTCAATATTTATTGTTGAGTGTATTTGTCATACAAAATAATAGAAATAACAATTTACATAATACATAATTATAAATATAAATAAATATATATAAACCTATATTGAGTGGCAGTTGAAAACAGTTTTGAATATTTCTGATGTCATCCCTAGCTGGCAAAACGCGTTAGCCATTGTTCTGTCTTCACTTTGGTCACTTCTTCTTGAGCGTCATTCTGCCGCCGTCGCTGTCGCCGCCACCGCTTTTCTTCGTTTTTGCTTTGCTCCGCATTTCGTGTTATATTTTTAGGCCGCCAAATAGTATTTTCGGTTTTTTTCCCTTTGTTTTTTTTTTTTTTTGTTGGTTCATACATCAAATCCAAATCCAAAAACGAGAAAAACGCGTTCGGACCATTTGCGTGCGTTCGCTTGCTTTTAACCGCCGCATTTGTTTGCAGGTTAGAAACGTTCTCCCAAAGACTTCCAAAAAGTAAAATTGGTCCAAAGTGAGATCTCCCGCAGTGATGAGGCTGCTCTATGTGTTCATATTGATATTGGCCGTTCGCTTGGCATCGGTTTTTGTGGTCAAAACCTATTATGTGCCCGATGAGTACTGGCAAAGTTTGGAAGTGGCCCATAAACTGACCTTTGGGTAAGTTCCGAATTCTTATTCCCGCCCTCACAGAGTGTTTAGCTAATAGCCAACTCTCTCTCTCTCTTTCCCTCTGCAGCTATGGCTACCTTACCTGGGAATGGGTACAGGGCATTAGAAGCTATGTCTATCCTGTAATTATTGCTGGCATCTATAAATTGTTGGCTCTACTTCAATTGGATACGGCTCAGCTGTTGGTTCTATTGCCAAGAATTCTACAAGCTCTCCTGACCACTTACTCGGATTACCGATTCTATGTGTGGACTGGGAAACGAAAATGGGCCCTGTTCTTGATTTTGGTGCCATGGTTTTGGTTCTATACGGGCTCCAGGACATTGGCCAATACCATGGAGACATCATTGACCACCATTGCACTGAGTTATTTCCCATGGTATGGCGAGGGCACGGCATATCTTTGGCCCGCAGCCATTTGTTGCTTCCTACGGCCCACAGCGGCGGTTATATGGCTGCCCCTTGCTCTATATCACCTGCGTAACACCCGCTTGTCCACCATCGAACTAATTCTAAAGCGATTCTTGGTCATTGGTGTTCTGGTTGCCGCTTTGGGCATATCCATTGATTCGTATTGGCATGGCAAACTAATTGTGACCCCGTACGAATTCCTCAAATACAATATATTCCATAATATTGGCAGCTTCTATGGCAGTCATCCTTGGCATTGGTATTTCACATGCGGATTGCCCACTGTCTTGGGCATCAATACTGTGCCCTTTATATTTGGCGTTGTGGAGACTGTTCGCAAATCGCAAAGACATCCTGTGAGCAAGCAACTGCTGATAACCATCCTCCTCACCCTGATCGTTCTGAGTACAGTGGAGCATAAGGAATTCCGTTTTGTTAGCACATTGTTGCCCTTGTGTCTGTATGTGACAGCCGACAGCTTATCACGCTGGAGTTACAACGCCTCGATGACAAAACTCTGGGCCACTGCTTTGATCATACTGTTGGGTAATGTGGTGCCTGCCTGGTATTTGAGTACCATCCATCAGAAGGGACCCATTGAGCTGATGCCGAAGCTAAGGCAAATTGCCCAGGAATATCGTGACGAGAGGGATTATCGTGCTAATATACTCTTTCTAATGCCCTGCCATTCGACACCATATTATAGGTGAGTTGTTGGACATTAATTCTTTATATGTACTCATTGGAATTTCATCTGTTTTCCAGCCATATCCATGAGAATGTGACAATGCGTTTCCTGACGTGTGAGCCAAATCTAAATAATGCCGATAATTTCAAGGATGAAGCGGATCGTTTCTTTAATTCGCCTGTACATTGGCTCAAATCCCATATACCAGTTCATCCGCCAACAGCTCGTCCCACTCATGTGGTTCTCTTTGACTCATTAACGAATAAGATTAGTGAATTTTTAACCAATTACAAGCTGCTCTATAGCATTGAGCACGCCGAGGTGAATCAATTAGCTCTTGAATCCCAAGCCCTATTGGACAGATGGTCCAATGCTGTGGGCACTCAGTCACCAAATCTTCAGTCATATATCAAACATTTGCAAACGCGCACCGGACAGACCATTCAGGTCTATCAGCGCCTGCAAAAGGGTGAGGAAAATGCATTTAATCGACAGGAGGCTCAGAATATTCCTGATGCTGCTGATGATGAGGAGCAGCTGAATCAGTTCAATTAAAAACCATTATCACCAGCAACACCACCGGGATCAACAAAGACTTAAACAAATAGAGAACAAAAACAAATATCTAAGCAAACTTAGCCCTCCGTTGAAAAAGAAGAAGAAACAAACATAATGAAATTACTTAAGCATGACAACAATTTAATATAATTACAAAGCGAAATTTTTTTGTATTTACAAAACAAAACAAAAAACCCATTTGGCCTTGGCGAAAAGAGAATTCTTTTAAAACTTGTATAATTTATGTACTTTGTGCTAGTTGATACATCCATACACCACACACCCACCTACCTACCTCTCTCCCCCTTCCCCAAAACAATCCACATCCTACCCATTAGTAGTAAACAAACAAAAAAGGTCTTGAGTGAGGCAATATAATTTTTTAAGTCTAAACAAACATAAAATATATTTATATATATCTATCTATATATGTACTGTCCTTTCTTTAGATGTGTCAAAATAAAGGTTCAGTTCAATGAATTCATTAGAATTTTATCACGGTAACTCTATCTTTCTCTCTCACTTGCACTCTTAGTGAAATGCATGCCACCTCATTCAACTTCAATTTTGGTAATTATTAACCAAGGAGTTCTTCAGTGTTCTGGATTCGGATTTGGAATAAATATACTTAGGTCTAGGGAAGTATATTGACATGTCTAGATGTATACAATTTCTTAATAAATATTTATTTAAACTATTTGCATGCTCTCTGCCAGAGTTGTGCCGTTAAGCATTAGCATTACTTTTTCATTAGTAGTTAGAAAAAATCAATGCTAACGACAAAATGAAAAGTAATGAACGTTTGGCATCGAATATAATTATAATTAAAAAATTTTAGATCAAGAAATATTCTATTTTTTTTTTTTTTTTAATGTGAAAGATTAACTGAAAATTATGATAAATTAACAAAAAATTAGGAAAAATTAACAAAAAAATTAGGAAAAATTAAAAAAAATAATCATTTAAATTTTTTTTTTATATTATTTTAAATTAATTAAAGTTAAGAAATTATTCGTAATTTTTCCTATTTTTTTATTAATTATTCCAAGTTTTTCTTATTTTTAATTTTTCTTTTTATTCTTAATTATTGATAATTTTTTGTAACTTTTCTTAATATTTGTTAATTTTTCTTCATTTTTGTTAATTTTTTAAGTTTTCCTTAATTTTTAAAATTTTTCTTAATTTTTAAAATTTTTCTTAATTTTTATTAATTATTCCCATTTTTCTAAATTTCATTTTAATTATTCTTAATTTTTCATAATTTTATCCTAATTTTTGTTAATTTTTCGTAAATTTTTGTTAATTTTCTGTTAATTTATAGTAATCTTATTAATTATTCCCATTTTTCTTAATTTTTTAAATTATTCGTAATTTTTCCTAATTTTTGTTATTTTTTCCAAATTTTTTGTTAAAATTTCCTAATTTTGTTATTTTTTTCTTAATTTGTTCTTATTTTTTTCTACTTTTTAAAAAACAAATTTTAATTTTTCTTGATTTGAAAATTTTTAATTATAATTATGAAATTGTGTGAATTTGTATTACTTCAATTACATATTCGAAATTGTCAATAAAAATTAGATTAATATTAAAATCACTTTTTTATAACAGTAAAAATTATAATTTACTCACCTGATGACCTCCAACACTTTGACTTCACCCCCTCAGTTACAGCTTCTTTTATAGGCCCAGCGATGGCAATTTAAATTTGGCGGGAAAATTGCTAACATTCTGTTAGTTAACATAGGCAAAGCAGTAACAGGTGGTTAGATAAGGCAGTGATACTGTTATCGATAACAACCGATAAGATTGCAATTTTATAAAAACTATCGATACAATAATCGACGGTTCTGCCAGCTCTGCCGCCTTGGTCATTTGGTCGCGCATTAAATTAAATTTTTGAACAATAACTAAGCATATTCTGCTCAGTTTTTAAGCACAACTCGCACTTACACACACATCCACACACACATATTATGGCTGCTTCAATGAGGGCGCTGCTTAAAGTGCGAGGTAAGTAAGCAAGGAGAGAGGGGGACGAAAATCTATTGCGAAACATAATCAGGGGACACCACACAGGTGGAATGATGATAAATTATATAACAATGGAAAAGCCCAAAAAAACAAACATAATCAAGGATTTAAAGCAATTAACTGAATGCGCTTAACTAATATGTTTAATATGCGGCAAAATGTGAAAAAAAACTAAATGGAAATTCATATAAATTCACAAGTTAAAACGACGTGGCAAGAAGAAGAGCGGTCTGCGGGTGCTTTATGGAGAAAGAAGGTGTGTGTGGGGTAAGGAGAGGGGGTGTGTCGCTTTGTCTGACTGTTCAAGGTTCGCATGTGACCCAGAGGGAGAAACACTGAGAAAGAGAGAGAGAGAGTGGACTAAAAGAGATCAAAAGTGAGAGGGGAGAAAATGTCTAATTTAAGTTAATTAAAATCTCGAAAATTTTTATGATTTTTTTTCGTTAATTTTATGGTTGTTGTGTTTTTTCTCCCCCCAGATGGCTTTGTTGCCGGCATTCGCTGCAATTCGCAATACAATCAAACGCGCGGCAATCTTAAACTGAACGGAGATTCGCGTGTCATCTGTCAAGGATTCACCGGCAAGCAGGGCACCTTCCACAGCCAACAAGCCTTGGAGTATGGCACCAAATTGGTTGGCGGCATCTCACCCAAAAAGGGTGGCACCCAACATTTGGGTCTGCCCGTTTTTGCCACCGTCGCCGAGGCCAAAAAGGCAACCGATCCCCATGCCACGGTTATCTATGTTCCACCACCCGGTGCAGCAGCTGCCATTTTGGAAGCACTCGATGCAGAAATTCCCTTGATTGTCTGCATTACGGAGGGTGTGCCCCAGCATGATATGGTCAAGGTTAAGCATGCCTTAATTAGCCAGAATAAATCTCGTCTGGTTGGACCCAATTGCCCGGGCATCATTGCTCCCGAACAGGTTTGTTGTTTCTCAAGCCAGCCTTATCGCAGAGGCAAAGCGAGAGAGGGCGGAGATAGAGATAGAGGCAGTAAAGTGAAAGATAGAGATACGCGCCGTCAGTCCACTCTATGCGCCGCCGGCCCACTTTGGGTGCAAAGTTCATTCGATCGCCAAGAGTTGTGAAGGGAGGAGAAACGATCGATTCGCTTTATTGATTATTATTGTTTATTTCGGCTTATCGGTTGCTGCTGCTGACGCATGAACCGGTCCCCGACCTGCTTCTGACCACAAAAACGAAACCTGATTTCAACAAATTACAAGAGCAACAGATTTTTATACTAATATCTTCAATATTGAGATCAATTTAGACTCAAATTTGCAATTGCTAAAGACTCATTTTTGTTGAATCCAAAATAAGTTTTTCGATATCGCATATCTATATAATTTTTTATGATCTTTTCGATAATGAATTTCGCTTACCATATAAGCCAATATATGGGACTCTTTTGAAGAGTTGCCGAAATTTTGTGCGAAAACAGAAAAAAGTTCCTATTCAATAGAAATTTTTTGTATTCCTTTTTGGCCCTTTTGCCTTGCGCAATAACAAATGCTCATGCTATCTCACTCACTTTCGGTCCTTCAATTGCGATGAAGTTAGAATCCAAGAGTTTATGTCAAAAAAGGATTCGAATTTAATCGCTCTCTTTCCTTCTTTGTTTCTCTTTCTATTGCTGCTGAGATGACAAATTGACTAAAATTTAATATCTTTTTTTGTATATAGTGCAAAATTGGCATTATGCCTGGCCATATACACAAGCGTGGCAAGGTCGGTGTTGTCTCACGTTCCGGTACTTTAACCTACGAGGCAGTGCATCAGACCACCGAAGTGGGTCTCGGCCAGACTCTGTGTGTGGGCATTGGTGGTGATCCATTCAATGGAACTGACTTCATTGACTGCCTGGAAGTATTCCTTAAGGATCCCGATACCAAGGGCATTATACTGATTGGTGAAATCGGTGGTGTGGCCGAAGAGAAGGCTGCCGACTATTTGACTGAATTCAATACGGTACATATATGAATGGTATTGATAACGATGGATTATTTAATAATTGTTCGATTCGATTATTGCAGGGTATCAAGGCCAAGCCTGTCGTCTCGTTTATTGCCGGCGTTTCTGCACCACCCGGTCGTCGTATGGGACATGCTGGTGCCATTATCTCTGGTGGTAAGGGTGGAGCCAATGATAAGATTGCCGCCTTGGAGAAGGCTGGCGTCATTGTGACAAGAAGTCCAGCTAAAATGGGTCACGAATTGTTCAAGGAAATGAAGCGTTTGGAGCTAGTCTAAATCATCATCTATGAGAAATGGAAACCATTTAAAAAACAAACAAAAAAGGATACAATTTTGAACAAACGAAGAAAAACAAACATCATGTGTGACAAAAAGCCAACGTACCGAAAAAAGTACGCAAAACTCATTTTTGGAGATATACAAAACAACAAAAATTATACCATACATATTAAACTATTTAAAAGTTAAGCAAAAAGTGAAAAATACCTAAAACAAAATTGTTGTCGAAATCGATATATAAAAATGAACCTAAATAAATTATTATGTGAAACAAAAATTCGCATTCGCTAAAGTGAAAACGAATATGAAAATGATTCCAAGAATTATCTAAATGTTAACTAACTGCCGTACCACCCAAAGAAAAACCACAACAAAACATATAAACCAATTCAATATATAAATTCAATCTATGCAGACTCAGATATTATATGCCATGCACCAAAGATTCCAAAAAAAGAAGAAAATTGTTGAAAATTGCACCAGATTTAATTTGATGCTAACCTTTTAGCTAGTTTTGCCTTATTTTTCAAATATTCACTCGAAATATTAAAGCGAATTGTAATTAAATTTAATAAATATGCAAATTTTATGTCTATTTACAATGAAAACTAAAACTTAATTGAAGCAAGTATTCTGCCCACACTTATGTATATGTACACATTTTTGTCTATTTTGAAATTGGCGCAGTTAGGCCAGTCACATAGTGGCAACTCTGCCCCTAGGAAAAGGATTCCTTTTTTTTAGATTATAGTTAGTTGACGTTGAGGATATTTTATGCAGATATTCCCAATTAGAATTTATTAATAATATTTATACTTACAATTAGATCTCTTACAGGCAGCTGATGTACAATTGGAAATACGTGAGAGAGGACTAATTTAAATCAAAAACCCGGCGATTTTCTTATTGCTTAAAAAAAAGGTCCCAAAAGTAGCAACTGCAGTTTAAAGATAATTTTAACTATAAAAGTCAATGCTTTTGTTGTAAAGAGGAGACGTAAGAAAATTAATTCTTTTCCAATTTTGTATGAAGGTTTACTTTTTTACCGTTTCTTACTATCATCTCCTATAATTTTATTGAAAAAGGACCGGAAAATTTTATTTCTTACATTGTATTGTAATTTTGGTATTTCGTTTGATTTAGCTTGTCTAGCGTATTTAGTATTTTTTGCAAGTGTGATTTTGTTATTTTGGATGTACGGTATTTTTACTGTAAAACCGATCTGGTCACACCGGTAGTTGCATTTTCGATGAATTTTATCGGTTCCTTCGGTAAATATATTTTCTTTGTGGAAATTATAAACATACAAAGGCCGCGAGTTAAATGCAGCACCAGCTGCTGCTACAAAGCACTGAATAAACTAAAGGCAATAGACCCAATAACAACTGCAACCGTACTGACAACAACAACAATTGCACCGCCCGCCAGCAAGCAGAACTGAAAATGAAAATGGTGAGTTTTTCCTCCGGTTCCATCTTTTTTTTTTTTTTTTTTCGTTTTTTATATACATATATATGTATATATTTAAATATATGTATGTATGTATTTTTTCCTTATGTTTTTTCCCTCCCTCTTGCGTCGCCGCATTTTTGTAAAAAATCTTTTGCACAAAAAAGAACGCTGCGGCTGCAGGAGCGAGCGGGTTGTGGGTGTGTGTGTGTGTGCGTGTGTCGGCTAGACGACACACATTAATATACATACATATGCATTATGTACATACATGTACATATAATATATATATATTAACATATATGTAATACAATATTTAACATGTCAAGTCGTATTTGATTGCGCCATCGTATAACCCGGCTGATTATTGCCACTGCCACCAGAAGGAACAGTAGGAGAAGATTTCAGTCTCAAATTATTGCCAGCTGATATCCCGCCACAGAACGTCTGATAGGTGGTCGCCATGCAACCACCACTCATCTGTTTGGATTCCTCTATATCTTGTTTGATTCGCCTACGTACACCGGTTCTAGTCTGACTTCCATAATCCTTAACCAAATTTAAATCCTTTGGATGCTTTGGTATGGCGTTGCATGTTGCGGTCCGCTGGTCGTGTAGCCAACGTTTCGGCTCTAGATCAAATACTATCGTATTGATGGATGTGAAATTATTTTGATACATATATCGGGCTAGGGATCAGTTTTAAATGAGAACTCTGATTGATCATCCTATTGCGATATATATCCAAAAATTGTTGTATAAATTTTCGCTTGATTGACTTATCACGATAAATGTTTGCCAAGAAATTCGCCTTCGTTTCGCTAACGTGTTGCTCACATTTATCCAATCGTGATAATCCCGGCAGGATGCCATTGCTGGTTTGGCTACTTGCTGACCGTTCAGATTCCCAATTATTGAGGAGCACCTGCTTCCCATAGGTCCGGGTAACGAGACGCTCGTTTAAATATGTTGTCCGCTGTTTGCTGCTCATTTGCACCATGATTAGGAAAGAATTTCGAATGGATTTTGATTTTTACACGGTTTAGTCTAAAACTTAAAAAACCACCAAAAAACAAATAGTCACAAAAAAGTAAGCAAAAATAATACTAATAATAAAAATAAACACAAACAATAAATTTTACGTTTTGTGTAAAATAAACAAAATGCTAGTGAGGGAAAACAAACAAAAAGCTTGAATATATATTCAAAAGCCCTCTGTGATTAAGGAAGGATTTTCTTTTAATTGAATTTCTTTCCAGAAATTTCTTTGTTATTCCTCTGAGAAGAAGTTAAGTTAAGAAGGCTCTGTGTTGTTGTAGAAGGTTTAAATAAATTATTATGGAAAAAAAGGTAACGAAAAGTTTTATAGTTTTGGTTGCCATATTCCAAGTCATGAGGATACCCTGTGCGGTTTTCTTTGGCTTTTATCCCATTTTAGGTTCTTCCATGGCAATTCTTGGTCTATTATTTTAGTGGCTCTCATTTTTTTTTTTTTTTTTTTTTTTAGTGCTGCGAGTTTATTCGATTTATAAAAATGCTGCTTTTGTTTGTGTTTAAAATAGATTCGAAATGGCTCTCTCTCTCTCCCTCTCTATCTTTCTCTCTCCGTATGTGTGTGTGTGTCCGCCATTGTCGAGTGGGTTTTTATTGAAAATCTATTTTGCGAATCACCCGACCAGGCCGGGCCGCCACCAAGATAGCAGCAAATGTTGCCCCCATCCCAACCCCAACCCACATTCACATTCATCTCCTTCGACTTTGTCTGCTGTTGTTGTTTCTTTTACATTGGTTGCGTCTTCGTGATCATGTCGTCAGTTTGGTGTTTGAACACCCAAAAGTAAACTCATCCCGGGCAAAATTGGGAGCGACCATTACTTATTGCGTTTGTTGTTGTTGTTGTTTTTATTTGCTTTTATCTATCTATAGATGATCTTAGTTAATTTTCACTCTGAAACTCTTTTCGTAAATTGTAGTCTAATTTTAAGCGTTAAGCCTAAAGGGATCAGTTGATACCGGTTTTATTGTTTTCTATGACTGTATTTAAGGAGCCCTTCCTGTGGGCTCTTCCTTAGTCACACCCTTCCTTAAGCTTCATTCTTGATTAATGTTCATTAAGCAATTAAAGTCTGTATCAGTTATGGATATATTGTAGTTTTAGTCTTTGTTTCGGTGAAAGTTTTCAACAATCTGTGGCATATTTTCATACGTTTGCTTGCCTTATATGTAGAGTGTTTTTCGGGGCTGGAATCTTGGGATCATACATATATCGATTTATACATAGGACTCTAACAAGGAAATACCCACAACAATTTGTCGCTTTTTCTTTTACTTGATTGTTATGTTTTATTTCTGGCTTAAGAAAAGTTTTAATTTATCCGCAAATTAAAGAAAGTAAACTAGGCTAAAAAATTTAAACTAAGTCAAAAGTTTTAAAAAGTAATACAAAATAATTAAAGATCAATTAATAAAAGAAAAATCTAAGTATGGTGTTAGAAATTTAGCGACAAATTAGAATGAGGCTGAGAGAAGTCGTTTTTAATGTTAATTATTTACTTATTGAGTGGCTAATTTACCTAGTTCATCATTTTGGGGGAAGAAATCCGGCAATCCGAAAATCCGAAATCCTTCCCCCAACATTATTTACACATTTGAAATAAATTCATATTTTGTTGTCTAACCAATGCTTTGATATTCATTAATTAATTGAAAATCCTAGACAAATCGTTTGCGAATTATTGAATAGTTTCTCTCTTACCAGGTGTCTACTGTATGTGGCATGTACGCAAAATATCGCCATCGATATTTACACTAACTAACTAAACCTGCACTCACAATCAGTTTGCAGATAGAACAAACTAACAATCAGTATAAACTGAAAACTAAATAAAAACCGACAGCACGCGTTTTGTTGCCCTCTCCTCATGTTGCCCCTTCTGCAGCCAGCTGCTGGTTGTGCCACACTATGTGACACTATGCGTTGTTATTGTCTTCTATATATATATATATATTATATATATACATTCAGATTGATCGAGGTGGATGATGATGATGATGCTATAAACGAAATGTCGTCGTTGTTTGTTTTTAGTTATTATTGTTGCGCTCGGATTCGCTTCGTTCGTTCGATTTGTGTTCTTCTATTCTGTTTCTTCTCTGCTCTGTATCTTCTATGAGTCGTCTGTTCCTTGATGAGTTTCTGTTTACACTTTTTTTGTTGTTTTTCTTTTGTGATTTTTGTAATTTTTACTGTGAGTTTTTGTGCGAAAATTTAAGTTTTTCTTATGTATGTTGCACTTGTCTGCTTTAACTGAAAGAGGAATCTAGAGAATTTGTGTAAATTAATTTATGGCCTTTTTTTCGCATGGCATTTCGATTTTCATTTCAAAAATACAATGTATACAATGTTTGAATATAATTTTTCAATTCTTTTGGCGTTTTTTTTTTATTTTCTTTTGATTTTGATTTGATAAGAGAGAAAGACACGAGACATTCATTCAGTTACGGTCGTTTACATTGTGATTTTTGATTTTAATGCACCTACAAATGTTTGTATGTAGATTTTTATATGAGACACATCAAGGCGCACACATTGGCTGAATATTGGCCCAGTGCCGCCAAGTGAATTCTCTATGCAGCCAGCCCAGCCGCCTTTTGGGTTTGACAGATGCTTTTTGCATATTTCATAACTCCCGCAGGTGTCTCTCTACCTCGTTCGTTTTCCGTCTCCCTCTCGCTCTCCCAGAAGTTAAAAGAGAATCTGGAGGGAACTACTACTGAAGGCGTAGACAACAATCAAATGGACTGCTTCATGCTCCTGCTTCTACTCCTTCTCCTCTTCATTCTGTTTCTCTACTTTAACAAGCATTTTGTGTTGTTGACTATGCCCTTTCCCATGTGCCCCTTTGTGTATGCAACAAGAATTTTCATACCTGCATGACAAAATGTACATATGAAAGAGTATGATATGTATGTAGAGAGAGAGAGAAAAGAATGTAGTGGTCAGGTGGAGGAGGGAACAAAACTTGGCCATATTGGCATTACGAAACCTTTTGGAATGATAATGAAGAACTATAGTGACTCTTAGCTGAAATTTACGAATTTTCTGTTTTAAGTTTACTAATTTATTAACTAGAAGGTGGAAACTAGTTAAGTAAAAAAAGAAAATAAAATTTTTAAGGCTCTTTAATGGAAACAGACTTGTAATAAACTTTATCAATATTAAAGAGCATTTTAAAAGGCTTATTAAAGTGCTTTGTTTTGTTTGTTTATTAATTCAATAGATTTATTTAACATTTACCTTATCTTCTTTTGTTCATATAACAAGACAATGAAAGGACATCTCGCAGTTGTGTTGCCTAGAGGTAACATTTTCTATTTGCTTTTTTGCACAATTCGTTTGCTTGTCTGTTATGCTTAGCTTGTCGTTTTATGCTACTCTTTGGTTTGGGTTTGATGGTGGGGGGATAGACGGGATGGTGCCTCCCTCTCCTTCTCCCCATCCTGTTCCTCCTTCTGGCGTTGACTTAAGGCTTTTAGCCTCAAACTTTTCTTCATGTGTCAGCGTAAAAAATACAAGCCAACATGATTGCGAAGCTAACCAGATACAAAGGTGATGGTGTGTCCGGGGTAGGATGCTAAAAAGGGCATCCTAGAACTGCATAGTAAATGTACGGAGGACGTCATATGTATACAATATAGGGGGGTGCTGGTGGGGGGTGGTAAAGCAAACGATGAAGAACAAGAAGAAGGCGACTTTAGATTTTTAGCCTCAACACGCGTCGTTTAAATGAAGACTTTCTACTTGTCTCTTGTCTCTGGGTCAAGCGGTAGAAGTGAAAGGAAGTGCCAAAGTGTCCTTGCTTTCACTGACTAAGCTGTGTGTTTATTGTTGTTGTTGTTGCTGTTGACTCTTGTTATTGTTGTTAACACCTTTCATGGCCGTCACGACACGGACGAATTAATTAAAGGACCCCCCACAGGCCGTACCATAAAACATTTAGCATTTTAATTGCGCCATCAAAAACAGCAAAAAGCAAAAAGGAAAACACTACAAACCCAACCCAAAATAAAACGAGATGTCAGGAAAGAAGGAATCTCTGACAGAGAGAATGTGTGTAAAGTGTTAGCTTCTTTGCCTTTAAGCACACACATTTGTTGCCTAATTAGATTAGCTAAGCAGCAGACCAGGACAGAGCATATAATATTGGCCGTTAACTTTGATTTGAGGTCTCTTAACTGGATCAGGACAGGAGGCAAGAGATGGTCATACACGAAGGATGACATTTACACGGACAGGTCAGAGCTGGCCGCCGGGACAGGTCGCGGCTAGGGCCAGGCCACACCCACTCGAGACATTTACTGCTCCTCATTCTCGTGCTCATCTTGCAGAAAAAAAAAAAACATCGAAGTGCAGGAAGTGACAGACGACGATGACGACGACGACGAAGACGAAGACGATGACAAAGACGACGACGAGGAGGCGAACAGATGCAATAGTAGAGCAGACTCCACTAGGCTAGCTTGAGTACTTGGCCTCGAAATGCGTTTTGTCGTTGCGCTTTTAAGCTCACACGTGTGTTACTTTAGCTCAAGCTTGCTCTCTCGCAGAGATTACTCTCGTTCGTCGACTCTTTCGCTCTCTCTCTCTCTCTCTCTCTCTGGTTTTGTAAGACTCTCTCTCGTTTTGCATTTGACCCAAATAAGATGTCGTAATTGCAACAAGGCGCGACATTCACGAATATGCAATTACATTAACCGTTATAGCAACAGTCCCCAGCCATCAGTATTGCTCGCTCTCTTTCTCTGTGTGTATGTGTATGTCTCTGTGTGTGTGTGTTCGCCTCTCTTTCGCTCGCGCGCTCGTAAGTGTCCTCTCATGAAGCTGACGGCTTCAATTCGCTAGCGCCTTCTTGTGTGTCGTCCTGTCCTGTTTCAATTCCACACATTCCCTCAATTTGACATTTGCATAAATAATTTATTACGACGCATTTAGTAGTAGTAGTAGGGAAAACGCATTTTCCTCTCAGCTTTAATGATGAGGGTCCATTCCCTCCTCCACACCGCCGCCTCCCCCCCAGGCCTTGCGTTTGCCAACCCTTGAGCAAGCATTCGTTAAACGAAAGTGACAGAGACAGACGACAATAGTCCTAGTGGGAAAGAGAGGGTGAATAAGTTTTAGTGCCTAATCGAAGTAAATTAATAAACCATTCAACGGAAATCTCAAATATTTAAATGTTTAATTTAATTCCCCTTTGTTGGACGTTGTCAATACGCTGCAAATTTTTGTTGCATACTTTGAGGTAAATATCTGTAGAGTAACTAGGACACGCTCCCTCATATACATATGTATATATTTTAGTTTTCTCGATTTATTTTTGACTACTTCGTTTAGCCTTACCCTTCTGTAGATCCCCAATTCAACTACCACCATTGACATTTAACACATTCCACCATATCCTGCTATTTCACAGTTAAGCCATTAAATACTAAAAGCTTTCCTTTTTTTCTTTTTTTATTGCCTCCACTTTATACAATTTTACAATGATGATGATGATGATGATAATCATTATGATGGATGCATTCACCATCAATTGCCTGAAAAGGGCAAAAAAAAAAAAAAAAAATTGTAAAAAGAAGAAAACTTGCATATCCCATCAGGAATAAAAATGCAATTTCAAGTTTCATAATTGACAGATATGCAACGGAATGTGCCCCAGGAAGAAATGGGTTGAAACTGGGGGAGGGGAAGAGGAGGATGGGAAGGAAAGTGTGCGCTAGAGAGAAATTTTAAATTGATAGCAATTTCAGAGTTTTTCGTTTTGTTTTTTTTTTTTTGGGTCAGTGATGGGCAAAATGATTTGTAATTGAATTATATTTGGGCCTGATTTTCCACCCACTTTAAAAGTAGTTTCATCGCAAAAACGAATAACGAAGTTAGCTGTTCGTTCGTTTTTTTGTTTTTGTATATTCGTCATTTAATCGAATACATGTCTATGTATGTATAAGTTGAATATATCTTACAGCAATCGATTGCTTTTTAAATCAAACAAATTATAGTAAAAATCTAAACAAAAATTCAAAGTAAACTGATAAAGTGATATTAATTGCAATCGAATCAAAGAAGAGGCTAAGAAGAAAGATGGTAAGAAGAACTCAATATAAACTTATTACATTGGTAAATTGATAGATATCGATCTTCACTTTTAATGGCAATAGTTAATTGTTATTGAACTATTATTCGATTGTAGAGGGTGAAATCAGATAGAAAATAATAGCAGTTCGATGATAACAAGATTCTTAGAAAAGCGTAAAGGATTCTCTTGTATTTTCGTCCTTTCATCGAGTCTTTACTTTCAGAAGTTGTAAAGAAATTTATAAGTTTTATTGCGAAAAGTTCCTTTTTAATTCCTGTTTTGATTATAACACACATACATAGATAGGACAAATGTATGTACATGCACATATGTATGTATGTATATTATGTCCAAGGTCTTATTGTGGCCTGGTATGGTAGGAAGCCACAGAACGATGTATAGAGATAGATAGGTAAAAGGATGAAATGCAGTCACAAGACGAACTTACGCACCAGAAAGGACAATGACAATAATAACAACAACAGGAAAAAGACAGAGCCAGCGTGTGTATGTGTGTGTGAGAGAGAGAAGTCAAAGGCGAAGAAATGCCACCCCAAAAACAAAAAAAAAGTAAAGCAAAAGCAAAAACAAATCGTGAGCAATTTACCTCTGGGCCATGGGACATTAGCAAAAGGAACAAACATCGACGGAGAAAGAGAGAATAAACCAGCTAGAGAGAGAGAAATTCGGAAAGGGAATACCATACGCTTTAACCTGTTTTCCGCAAAGCTTTTACGCACACGCTCGCTTGCTCTCTCACACTCACCCACTTCCATTCCCCCTCTCTCTCTCTGTCTTTGTCTCTCTTTCTCTCTCCCTCTGTTGTCTTACATTTACCTTGCCACCCTTTTTTCAATTTTGTTTGTTTGCTGAAAAAGCACGCACACACCGTGAGAGGAGAGCGAACACTCTGCGAGAGGAAGTGTGAGAGAGAGAAAATCGGAATCAGAACCAAAATCGGAGAATATATATAAATATATATATACATACATATACACACACACATACATACATACACACGTATACATATATACGTATATCTCTTGTGTGGTGAGGCTTTTACTGATGGACTTTTCGCATGCCATGGCCCAGTATCCATTCGGTCGTGTTCCCATAATGTCTGCCAGCGGAGCGCAGCGCTTCTTGTTGTTGTCGTCGCTAACGTCGCAGCCGTCGCTAACGTTGTCATTGTCATCCGTATACGTCGTACCACAAGCAGCAGCAACAGCAACAACAACAACAACAGCAGGAACAGCACCAGTAACAACAACAGCAGCAGCAGCAGAAGAAGAAGCGGAACATCAGCAGCAGCTTAAAAATACATTTTCACAATGAAGCAAACGAACGGAGGCAAGGAAAAGGCATCATCTTCAGTGGGCATTACCACCGCACAACAAGAACTAATAGTTTTCATCTACTAGTTTACAGTTATTCATTTTTTTTTTCTGTGTGTGTATGTTTTGTGAGTGATTGTGTGTGTGTGTGAAACTACTAAAATACATTAAAAAGGAAAAAGGAAAATTTACAAAAAAAAAAAAAAAAAAAAAAAGGAGAGAGCAGCGCGCTATAGCAGAGCCCGTGAGTTAGGCCAGGGAAACGAATCGAATCGAAACGGAATAGAACGACGAGATGGTATACCTAGTACCTGTAAAACAATCTACCAATAATCGACAAAAAAAAGAAAACCCTAACTGAAAATTACAAAAAAATATATATATATAGATATCAAGGAAAATCCTATGCTATTCCCATCTCTCTCTCTCTCTCTCTCTCTCTCTCTCTCTCTCGCTCTCTCTGTCTGTTTATAAGTTAAGAAAGTTTTTTGAAAAGTGTTTTTAATTAAAGTTGAAAATATGTTTTATTTTCATATTTGAGAAATTTTTGCTTTAGCAACAATTTTTCTTCATTCGTTAGTGTGTGTGTGTTTTTCCTTTTTTTTTTTGTATATTTTTTTTTGGTGTATTATACATACACACACACACACACAGTCAGAGTGATACACGTTTTTCACACACAAACACACACAGATATTTAGAACGAAGTGTTTCGTCGTTTCTTCCACTGCTGATTTGGGTCTTAGTGTGTGAGAGTGTGTGTGTGTGTGTGTTGGTTGTGTGTGTCGTTTCATTTGGTTTTCAATTTATCGTGTCGTTTAGAAAATTTACTGACACAAAAACGCAAGCAAAGTCCTCAAACGTGAGAAATGCATAGAGAACACATGTCAACAAATTACAAGTACATATTATTATTATTATTATACTTGTTGTTGCTCTTGTTATTGTCGTTGTTGTTCCCCTTCTTCTGCTTCTTCTTCTTCTGCTCACATGCGCCCCAAATTCATCCCTTGCCTTATACTTATCATACATACATACTATACATACATAGTTCTTTCGACAATTTTCTTTTCTACAGCAAATGCATCGCGGCAAACTTCCTGTTCGAAGCTTCAATAGCAAAAAAAAAAAAAAAAAAAAAGTGCAGGCACGCGAAATTGTTTTTTTTTTTTTGTTTTACTCCCACGCAAGCGCTTTAAGAGCTTTCTCTCTGTCTCTCTCCCAGTTTCAGTTCCATCCTGCATGACGCTCTCTTTTTTTGTCTTTTTTGCTCTCAGTTGGCTAGCCGCAACACTTTTTGTTGTCCTCCTGGCTCCCCCCTCCCACCCGCATGGGGGCTTAGCGTAGTTTGAGAAGCTTTTCTTTCATTCTTAGAGACCTTTACAGCTGCTTTTACCGTTTGCTGCTGTAAACACATTAAGAGTAGAAGGAAGTTAGCCAGGAAAGCGCGCACATGCACAATGTGTTGTTGGTGTTGTTGTCATTGTTGTAAGGAAAAAAGTTTTGTACTCCCTTTTGCAACCTTTTTTTTCCTTTTTTGGTTTTTTGTTTTTCCCTCCATTGAAAATGCAATTGCCTGACTGTTGTCCCAAATTCGGTGTTTTTTTTTTTTTGGCGAACTTTGCCTCATTTTCTTAGATGTCGGTGTGTGTGTGTGTGTGTGTGTGTTGCGTCGTGTTGTTGTCATCGTCGTTTATCGTCTTTGGTCGTGTGCCACATGTCGTATGCGTGTTTCTTTTTCAAGCGGCTACGTCATCTCTCTATCACCTGCCTGACTGGCTGCCTGGCTGCATGCCTTTTGCTCTCGTGTTTTCTCTTCCACAATTTTCTCGCCCCCGTTTCTCTAAATCTACTTTTTTCCTCCCTCTTTTTCGGTCGGTTTCTCCAAATCATATTTTGTGTGATTTTTACATTTTCTGTGTATTTTTTTCGCATATTTCGCGGGTATTTCCCAAAAGAGAGAAAAAAAGAAAAACAAAAAACAAATATGAAACATTGAAATAAAAGGAAGCAAAAACGAAAATATATTTAATTTAAAAGAGCTGCCAATTGACATGGCATTTTGCTTAAGTTGATTTCGGAGGAGGGAACTTTGTTGTGATTTTCCTCAGTTGTTGTGCCTTGCCGAAATGGTCATGACATTTAAATGAAATGAAACGCAAAGTGAATAACATTTTGATTTTCATTTCCAATGCTGAAATAGAAGGACTAAAAGGACAAATCAATATTTCTAGACATAATTAAAAACACAATAACTTCTTTCTTATTGCTCTAGACAAATATATGTATGTATTTAGAACAGTTCAAAAAAATTTTCATATATTTGCTAAGATTGCTTAAAAATGTTGAGAAATATTGGGCTTAAGTGAAAAACGTTTATTTTAATTTTATTGTCCTTTCGCTGTTTACTTCCCCCCTCCTGTTATACTTAAACTTCTCCCCATTGCCTTGTTCACATAAAAGAGCAGCTTCTTCCCTCTTTTCTATCTCAAATTTGTATTTCTTTATATATTCTTCATTAAAAATGCATAAAAATCGCCTATAAAGTCCATTCAACTCAAACCAAAGATAGAATAGATGAATATCAAAGATTTAGGCAATTTTTGTTTTTGCGTTCATCAACCCCTTTTTACCCTAAATACCCTATGTCCTTGAAGGGCAAATAAGTATGTATATTGATTTTGATGATCATTTCCTTTCGATTATTACAATTTTAAGATCTTAAGATCGCTGAAATTGGGCATCAACATTTGTTGTTGTTTGCTGCATGCAACAGACATAAACAAGTGTCGAGTGAAAGGACTGCTCGACACCTTTGAAGGTATGGGTGTGCGCTCGCCCACCGCTGATCAAAAATCTACATAGAGAGTAGCTGGAAGTCGTTCCTTCTTTCTACTGGACTGGTTCAGCAAGAATTTCTTTTACCTAAAATTGTAGCAATCAAAGATGTTAACATAATTACATACATACCTATATAAATTTATTAGAAATGTGAGCAAGGACAAGTAAGGATACACTGATAGAGCAAAAGATAGATTTTGATGAGGGAGAGATAACTGTCGAGAGAGAGAGAGAGAGAGAGAGAGCGATAAAGAAAGGAGGCAAAGACGTAGGGCGAGATGTAGAGAGAGCTTCATATAAAGAACTCACCCTTCTTTTGCCTAAGGGCAAATTCCTCATTAGGAATTATAGTCGTGTCTCATCTCATTTCTCAGCACTCAGTGTTCCACAATTCTCGTGCAGTTTTGAATATCAAAATAAATCGTAAACAAGGTCATTTTGTTTATTAGTGTGTGTGTGCGTGTCTATATAATATATCCACATATATATATGTATATATATTCCATATCATTTTCCCACTCTTTTTGGTTATGCTCATGCTCTATCTCTCTGTAGCTCGCTCTGTATGTGTGTGTGTGTGCGGAAAGCCCTAAAACTTTATTCTTCACTCGTCTTTTAACAGCAGAAAAATGTGTGCCACAAACAACAAACAACAAATCAAAGAAATCCTCATATAACCTGAACTCTATAGACAACAAAAACTGAATAACCAAAAAGAAAAAAAGAAAACCAAGAAGAAAAAAACTAAAGGAAAAACAAATAATAATAAATATAATAACTATATATATATATATAAATAAATATATAAAAGAAAACCAGAAAAACCAACCAAAAAGAGAAATAATCTTCACAAGAAAATAAAATAAGGAAAAAAAAGGAGGAAAAAATAAAAGCTTTAACTACAATTTTTTTTTTTTTAACTATACAACATATACATACGGCATATATATATATATATATATATATATATATAATATACTTATATATATATATAAAATAATTATAGAAATTTAGCCACCTAAGTGTTTAGTGTAAAAAAAACAAAAAAAAAAAAAACATAATTTTAAACAAATTAAGTAAAAATTGCAAGTGTAAAAGACCAACCAACCAAAATCAATGCGAAACGAAGCATAAGAACGACAAAAAAAGGACATAGAAAAGTTGTTGTTTTTTCCGTTGTGTTTTTAGTTTCGTGGTGTCAGGGGGAGGGATGTGCAGCTTGTGATTTTTCGGTGATATGGTGTAAATGTGATAAACAATGTTATAAAAAAAAAAAATAAATAAATAAAACTAAAGTTTTAATTAAATTACAAACTACAATAATACAAAAAAAAAAAAAAAAAAAACAAACTAGAAATAATAACAATAAAAGCAAAGAACAAAAAACAACAAACAAAAACACTTGCGTTTTCGACTTGACTTTTTTTTTGTGTCTCATTTTCTACAACAAAAAAATAAACCCCTAAAAACAAAAACAAAAGAAAAAACAACCTAAAACAATAACTATATACATATATATATATATATATATATATTTAACAAAAACAAAAAGCAACCTCTAAGCCTTGTCTCTATAAAACTAAATCTACTAAATTTAACTCGCACAAAAAACCAAAAAAAACAAAAACAAAAATCCTCCTCCAAAGGAAAACCCCCAACAGAATCAAGGAAAAACAACCAAAAAACCAAATGAACCGGAAACATGCGTCGAGTGTATTTATATTTTACAAATTCTCTGAAATGCACTGCCGCATATTTTTGACAAAAATGATTTTATTCTAAACAAAGCAACCAACAACAACAACAACCAACCAAAAATCAAGCGAAAACTTAACCAAAAATAATAATACTCCTAAAAAAAAAAAACTCGACTCGTACGCAATAATTCTTATGAATCACATGAAAAATAAAACAAAAACTTAAGTAACTCCACCAAAAACAAAAAAGACATACCAGGAGACAAGAGGTCGCCCTCCTTACAACAACATTTAAAGGATCTGTAAAAAGTAGCAACAAATAAGAGAGCGAGCGACAAAGAAAGAGTCAACGTGAAAAAGTTTTGCCAACCAACTTGAAAAATAAACCGAATTCGGATCCTAAGATGTTTAACCAAAATGCAATAGTTTTTCTCACATATACTTACTGAGGTAAAAAAAACACATCTTTATTTAGAATTAATGGTTTTTTTTTTTTGTGGTTTATTTCATTGTGCATTGTGGTCTAAGGGGCGGCTTTAGGCGGCTTTGAAACTTTGATAACAAGTCATTTTGAACTTATTCAAAGAATGTTTTAAAACGTTATAGAACCAATGCTGTCCATAGGCAACATTTGGCGGAGGGCTAAACTGGGCTAACTACAAATTTATTTTCCGTCAATACTTTAAACTAAATGCATATAGGACATAATTCGTATGTATGTCCTGTGAGTAGAATCTCTTGAGACAATCTTATGTCTTCTGAGTCATCAATCTTTTAGAGGCGTTTTAGAAATTCATATTCTTAGCGATACAATAAAACTAAAGTTGATGTACGTGATGGGAATATGTTGGTCCATATATAAGGCTAATAGCTTCAAGATGTTGCTAAGCGTATACACCACACTACATACTACACACTACACACACACACCACATCCCAAAGCGGACATTATATATTCAAGATGAATAACAACATTTTTATAATACATATATTTATAAATAAGAACATACATACATTGTATGCTTAGTACCACTTTGTATATATGTATATACATATACATATATCGTGTGATAAGTGGTCAAGAAATAAGATAAGATATATATCTAAATTAATTTGATTTCTAACAAAAAAAAAAAAAAAACTATAACTTTGTTCCTTTCTTTTTCTTCCCGTTTTCTTACTTTCTTCGTCTCTTTGTTGCTTTTTTTTTTTGTTTTTTGTTTTCTTCTGCAACTTTTGTTGTTCTCTTTTTTCTTTTGCATTATTTCTTGCAGTACATTTTACATAAACTGTGATTATGAGTTCCACAAAATCTCAAGTAGCCCTTGCTACAAATATTCCAACCAATTTATCCTCTGCCGCTTCTGCCTCATCAGCGGCTGCTGCAGCCGCCGTTGTTGTTGTGGCCAGTGCCAACGTTGCTGTTGCCTCAAATTCAACAGGAGTAGCAGGAGCAGGAGTAGGAGGAGGAGAAGGCGGTAGTGGCGGCGGAGGCGTTGCTGGTGGAGGAGGAGGAGGAGGAGGTGGCGGAGGAAGTGGAGTTGTAGTAGCAGCAGCCACAACGACGACATCACCACCCTCATCATCATCGTCTCTGTCATCATCAACATCGTCGTCAGCATCATCTACATCATCGACGGCATCATCAGTATCAGCATCAGCGTCGTCATCCGGTGCTTCGCCTGGAATACCAGCATCAGCAGTGCCAGCGGCCCCGGCAGCATCACCAGCAACTAACCAGACAGGAGCGACGTCATCAGCCACAACAACAGCAGTGTCCAGCAGCAGCAGCAGCAACAGTAGCAGCAGCAGCAGCAACAACAACAGCGAAGATTCTCATACAAACGCATTGGTAGGTGGCGGACAAGGAGGTGGAGCTGCCAATTTGGGACGTCAAAATAGTTTTGGCAATCGACGCGTAAGTTTACACTTATATTTCTGATTTTCATCATCATCTGTTTGTTTGACTTTGGCTCGCCGCTGTCGTCAGTTTCCCTCTCTCTCGCTCTGTTTCTCTCTCTCTCTCTCTCTCTCTCTCTGTGTTCTTTCTCACTCTCATTCTCTCACTCTCGATAATATACAATTTGTGTAGTTCAATCTTATATCAGAGTATATATACATATATAGGTCAGGTCAAGTCGATGGCAGCAGCAGAAGCAGCAGCTCTCAACAATTCTCTCACCTTTCGCTCACACATACACACACACAGAGCCACTGAAATGCATTGTACATAGAAAATGCAGTCAGAGATACACGCCCAAAATGTGTACAAACTGGGTCAGGTCATCAGGCAAGAGCCATGGGAGTGCAAATGGGAATGGGATTCAGAATGGTATTGGTAATACTCACTGATAGAGAGACAGGGAGAGAGAGAGAGTGAGTGAGTGAGCAGAGATGTGTGCGGGGTGTTGATATTTGTTCTATTGCAATTCTGCGAATTGAAATTGTTGGAAATTCCCGATGTATGTTCTTCTTCGACCCAAATTGGTTAAACGTGTCTCTGATTGCACCACACACACACACAGCCCTCAGACCCCCAGACACCAAGCCCTAGAGTTCAAGGTTTATGTGTGTGTGGGTGTGTGTGAGCGGGTGGTAGGTTAACTGTTCATTCAGGATTTATCGTCATCATAGTTTATGTCCAATGCGATAGCATTTTTTCGGTACAAATTTTCATTCTGCCAGTTGCTGTTGCTGCTGCTGCTGCTTCTGGCTGCGTTTTGTCGCTCCAAGGTCGATTTATTGATTTTTCCCATCGTAATTCTTAGCCCCCCCAAACACAAACCCACACACACACCACTCATACAGACACATACATACATTGTTAATGCTTTGTTTATTTTGAGTTTTTGAGATTCTTGGAAAGCAATTCCAATTCCAAGTTCAAAATTGCATCAAGCATATACATATAATTTAATAGAATTTCTTATCGCCCCTCGACCCATTTGTGCCCTTGAGGGTATGCAACAAATTGCTAGTTGCAAATTGTATAAAAAAGGGGAAATCCAATGAGAACGCGAATTGAAACGAAGTTGAAGGGACATCTTTTTGACATTTGAATACATATTTTACTTAACTGCTTCGAAAGAATCACATCTTAGTTAGGAGTTTTCCTTTCATTTCAAGAATCTCTTAACATGTATTAAGAGGATGAGGAGTAGAAGAAGATATCTAAGGAACTTTACCAAAATAAATCAATATTTAATATTATGTGTATTTAAAGAACTATTTTCGTTTACTATCTCAATGTACTAAATCACATTACCTTAGGTTTTAGATTCATTGTGTAGTGGCTTCCAAATCGATTGATTTATTTAACAGTTAGTTAGTTAGTTGGTGTGTTTGTTTGTTTAATCATTAGTCTGACTGACTGTCAGTTAGTTAGATTAGTTTGTATCTGAAAGTGTGTGGTAATTTTCGCCCCATTATTGGCATTTGGCAAGCAAGCAGCAAGTGAGCAGGACACTCGACTGATTAATGATGTCAGTTACCAACTCCAACAAAAAGAAAATCAATGAGGAACCCAAGCGCGCAGCAATAACACAATAATAACAATAACAACAAGTGAAATTAATGTGCCAGGTTAACTGATGAACTGACTCATTGACTAAAACTGATTGAATGATTGGCTGGCTGTTGCCTGTCGCGCCTGTCGCTTAAATATTGTCCTTCAATGTGGGGAAAAATGTCAAAAGGCGACGCCGTGAAACATTTTTATGTGGGGCTGGCTGGCACGGCAACGAAAAGTCTAAAAGAGAGGGAGAGCGAGAGAGAGGAGGACAGGCTCTTCTACTACTTAGTTACTTATGGATTTTCCCCTATTGGCATGTGTGTGTGTGTGTGTATAGTGCTTGTTGTTGTTTGTGGATCGTTAAGTCAGAAAAAAAAAAAAAAAATAGGGAAAGCGAGGAGACTCCACTCGTTTGTTTTACATTTTAATGAGCCAACAATTGCATCAGTCTTTTGCCATTGCCCTTTTTGGTTATACTTTCATTTTGCTTGTCAACTTTGGCATTCATCGTTTGTGGTTACTAATTTGAAACTAATTGCCATGAGAGACTCCTACTAACATTTTCTCTATTTCATCCATGTTGCAGGGTAATATGAAGGGCAAACATCTAACACGAAGCCATGCCATGCGTGAGTCCACATCGCCGCCACGCACGCCAACGCCAAGAGCTGCCTCCGAGCAGCAGCAGCAGCAGCAAACGCAACCACAGCTCCAGGGTGATGCCCCCATGAGCACAACAACAATAATGCCATAACCAATAACAATAACAACAACAACAACAACAGCAGCAAAGCACAATCAACTGGACGCGGCAATTCACCGCTGATGGAAACGCCCGCCGTGATTGTCACTAGTCAACAGCAACAGCAGCAACAGTTGCAAATGCCATCGAAGCCTCCACAGAATGTTCCTCTAAGCAATGAGGCTGAATTCCCCAAATTAACGCCGCCCAAGAAATCTGGTGGTGGTGGTGCTGGTGGACAGCATAATCGCACCAATAGCAATGGCAGCGGTATGGAATATAACAATAATACCAATACCAATAATAGTAATAACAACAGCAGCAACAACAATGGCAAAAAGTTTGTGGTCGATATGAAAGTAAATGGATTAGAGAGCAACAGTAAGCAACAGCAACAACAGCAACAACAACATCACCAGAACAACACCAACAATAACAACAACTCTTCCACAGCACTTATCTATAGTTCAGGAATGAATTACAAAGCTGCCGATCGTCATGAGCGCCATGAACGTCACGAGATGTCCAGTCAAAACAGCAATCTCAGCAATAATCACGATGATGATTCCTATCACTATGATCAACGAGGTGGTGGTGGCGGTGGTGGAGGAGGCCCTGGCGGTGGTGGCAATAATGGCGGCAAAAAGCATCGCTCCAATACCAATTCCAAAGGAACCAAACCACGTTTGAAGAACATTGGTGGCAGCTCATCGGGCAGCATTGATGGAGTTGGTGGCAATGGCGGTGTTGCCGTCAATATTGGCGGTGGTGGCAACGGCGGTGGTGTCGGTGGTGGTGCTGGTCCTGGCGGTAATAGCAATCTCATTGTCAATAATCAATCCAATATCATGGCAAATAACAATGTGAACAATTCAAATAACTCGAGCAACAATACATCGGGCTTCATATCGCGTGGTAAGTTTCTTATTTAAAAAAAAAAAAAAACAATATCAAAACAAAAAACGAAAGAATATTAGGCAACCAACACAAAAGAAAAAAAAAAAATACAGAAAAAAAAAACCTATAAACACGGCTCACGACTCCCCCCAAATTAATTCTAGTCTTTCATCAATCAGAGAATTCGAGTGAACAGTATACGGACTATGGTGGGACCGATTTGTTAATGTTCTTTCGTGATACGTTAAACAAGAATCAAAGGATAGACACATTTTGCTGAAAATTGAAAAAGATCTAATGGAATTTGTCCAAGAGAATGGGTAAGCAGAAAGAGTTAACGATCTGATCTATCTGAAATCTAATCTCTTCTCTTTTTAGACGCGGTTGTGAGTATCGTTTTCCGCCGGCTACTTCATACAATCGTATGCTGATTCATCGCACAGCGGCCTTTTTTTGGCATGGAGCATAATGTGGATACGGAGACGCAACAGTGTGTCATTGTGGCTGTAACCAAGGGTACACGTATACCAGAGGTTAGTCCCGATCTAATGATTTGACAGAATTATGTGTGATTTATTTCAAATAATCAAAATCTTTACAGATACGCTTCAAATCTCTGGTACGCAGCGATCATCGTGAGGATGCACGCAAGTCAATTCTAAAACGAGATACGCACAGTTTCGATGAAGTGCGTCAGTCTCCGTATCTTTGTCCCGAACGGGTTATGTTGGATCGCAAGGCCAAAAGCTTTGAGGAGCGTGAAGAGGATTATGATAGAGCGCGTAGTCGTATCTTTAGTCGCACTGCCAATCAAGATGGCTATGGTGGCGGCGGCGGCGGCGGCGGCGGTGGTAGTAGTAATGATGGCCCTCAAGATGACTGCTATGGTGGCTGGGAGCAGCAACAACAACAGCAGCAGCAGCAACAACAACAACAACCGCCCAGACCCAAGCGACCCAATGGCAAGATACTGCAAATGCAAAATGTATGATCCAACATTCCGTCCCCTCCTCCTACACAAATTAATCTAATAAACTCTCATTTTGCGAAATTCTCAGTCAACGGAATCACGGGATGGCATGAGATCTGGCGGAGCTGTACCAAAATCCCATAATTTTGGCAACTATGCTGGGCCGCCAAGTGCTGGTGGACCGGGCGGTGGTAATTCCTTGCCACGCGGCGATTCAACCAACTCAAACAAAAGCGGACGCGGCGGATTCACCAAGCAGGACTCAACTGGCAGCACTAGCACGCCATGGCGTCTCTCACCTTCCAGCAGCGGGTAAGTTAATCAAATCAGAAAATTACACAAATACCATTATACAATCCGTAAGAAGAAGAGGCGTTCGCTCGCTTCAAATCAAAAGAAAACAAAACCAAAGAAAAAAAAAAAACTGTTTGATAAAATTGTCAAAAACATTTTTCGTATGCTACCTTCCCTTCCCCAACTACCCCAACAACAACAACAACAACAAACAAACAAACAACCAACGAACAACATTAAAAATTCAATCCAACAACAACAACAATAATAATAATAATAAAAAACAACAACAACCACCACAACAACGACAACAACAACCTACTACTACTACCTACCTTACCCCAGCTACAAGACACGCACCCAATCCGTGCGCTCCGATTCCGTTACGCCCTCGCCTACCGGCTACGGCAGCGACAGGCAGACGCCGGAGCTAAATCAACCCACCTCCAATCGTTTAGGAGGACCATCCCATACAACAACAACAACAACAACAAGAACAACGTCCAACAACAACAACAATAATAACAACAACAACAACAACTCCGCCTCCGCATCGGGACTCGTCTGGGCCGTTACAGACATTTCCAATGTGCCACTTGGCAGCGTCCTCATTGATCCGCAAACCCTCCAACCAATTGTCAATGCAGACGGGTAATTTACAAAAACTAAACTAAACTAAAAAAAAAAAAAAAAAACAAATTTTAAAACTAAAAAACAAAATACAAAGAATGAACAACACAAAATTCGAAAGAAAAAAAAAAAACAACAACAAAAGACATCGCCACAACAAATTTATTGAAAATTATTATTATTATGATTAGTCATAAATGCTTTTGATATATAATTTATTTAATTTTTTTTATTTTAAAATATTATAGAAAAGAAAGATTCTCTTATCTCTATCTCTCTCTCGCTCTTCATATACTCTTTAATGTTTTTCTATTACAATAATTTGTTTTTGATTTACTTAGTTGAAATAGTTTACATTAAATATAATCAGGGAGTGCAAATGAATAAATAAACTTAGAATGAGAAAATATAGCAAAATTCAAATCAATTAAATCTTAAGAATGACTAGCTAGGCCTTAGTCACAGTAACTTAATATCTATTCTACTGTCCAGCGAAGACTTCTTTGTGCTAAATCGTCTTTGGATCCTTTTCTTTTTACTTAAAATATGAACCAAAAGAAGCAGCTGGTGCTTTATTGTAGAAAAGATTAAAATTAATAATAATAACATATAAAATATTTATTTGGACTTCAACTTACATACTTTGTATGATTTATGTACATTTAGGTTTTGTGTCTTTGCATTCCCCTTGTTGGCCATAGAGAAACATTCAAACTAAAACAAAAAGCATAAAGTCAATTAAATTTTTAATATTAGTTTATTTATTTTTTGTTGTTTTTTAATTAATCATTCAGTTGTTAACTTGTTTCTTAGGGTATTATGTCTGTCCACTAGCAAATCACGAAAAACGCTTTGCAAGTTTGCTTTCCGCTATATATAACAACAATTTCTCACAAATTCAATAATAATAATAATAATAACGATAATAATAATGTTTGATTTATCTACCAAATAATATTTATATATATCTTTATATATATATATATGCTATGTTTGGGAATATATATATTATTTCATTTTCAAAAACTTGTTGATGTTGTTTTTGTAAATTATCTGCCTAAAACAAAATTCAATTAAATTACTCTCGACACCAACCACCTCCACCAACACCACCACCAACAACAACAACAACATCAGCAATCAACAATCAACAATCAGCAACCAGCAGCAGCAACAGCTGAACGAACATAAATTATATATAGATATATGTATATGTATAATATATATACTAAATCGTAGCTGATCTCTGCAGAACACAAACCAAACAAAATAATCATTGCCATTTTCTCTTCAGGACTTACACAAACACACACACACTACATACACACACACACACACACACACCTAATACCCACCCAATCACACCCACACCGAAGTTCTCATTCATAATTATTTTGTTTTGTGTTGATTTTGTCACTCCCGCTTGCTATTGTCTCTCGCCTACAATCACCTAATTAATAACTAAACTAATTGCTGCGTGTATCAATCAAAAGAAAAACTATAAGGAAACACACACACAATAGGAAAACATTTATATATATAAAAATCAATGTATTTATCGTCTGTGCCAGTGTTGTCGTCTCTTAAACTAATTGTTGTTCGTTCTAATTGCATTTTGCATTCGCCATTTGTTGTTGTTGTTTTTCAATTAATTTTTTTTAATATATATATATACATCTATATATGTATATACATTTATATATATACAATAATCAAATACTGTCTGTCGCTGCCGTCGCCACACACTGCAAAATCAAAAAACTATATGACAACTCTGTCTGTCAGCCAATTAGCTGCTTGAGCTGACTGTACTCTCTATTTCCTTTAACAATTATAACCTGTTATCCTTTATTTAATGTTTGTTTATTTATTTTTTTTTTTTTTTTTGCATGCCGAAGCTGAGCGAGAAATTTAATTACAACACACACACACACACTTACAATATATATATATAAATAATACAGACACATAAATATATGTATATACATTCGTAAAATTGAAAATTAATGTTTTTTTTTGTTGTTTTTTTTTTATTTTTTCTACTTTTTTGATGATTCCGTTGCAGTTCCATCTACCATTATGACCCGTCCAATTTGCCGCCCAATCAGGCGCTACAGCAACATGCAGGCAACAATTATCAGTCAAGTGGTGGCAACTCTGGCAATTATGTTAACTATCGCAAATCGTCACCGCATCAGCAACAACATCAGCAACAGCAGCAGCATCAGCAGCAGCAACAGCAGCAGCAACAACAACAGCAGCAGCAACAACAATTGCAACCTGCTCTTCAAATGCAACAGCAGCAGGCTTACACCACCAATGAGCAATCTTGCAGCTCAACGGAAAGCTATGCCGAAGAGGTACAATCCCCAGGCATGGACTGTTCAGAAGGCTACGATGGTGGTGGCGGCTACTCGAACGATCAGCAACAGCAACAGCCATCGAGTGTGGATGCCAACAGCATCAAGGGCGATGATTGTGATAGTTTGGCCAGTGCCACAGCCTGTTTGAGCATTACCACATCAACTTCCACCAAGAACTATGATCGCATTGAGGTGCAAAAGTATAAAAATCAAGCGACTAGTCCAAATATACCAGCCTGTTGTTCAGCCGATAAGGATAACAATATGGATATATTGACATCCGGCCAAGATGAGCAGCAGCAGCAGCAACTAGTGGACGAGGCACAACAGGCGCGAGCAGTATCAGCAGCAACTCCATCCAGCTCATCGGTGACCGATGTAGTGGTGGTTGCGGCATCGACGGCAGCTCCTCCCACCAGAGAGATGTCACAGCCAGCAGCAGCAGCAGCACAAGCAGCAGCGGTCAGTAGCAGCAGTAGCACTCAGATGAATTGTGATGTACAGTCGGTGTCGCCCAGTTCGACACCTTATAGCCAGTGCGAGGTGGTTAAGCCTACGAATCCGGGACATGGCCACAGTCACAGCCACAGTCATAATCACAGTCACAATCACAATAGTCACAGTCACAGTCATGGTCTGAGTCTGGGCCAGAGTCAAGGGCAATTGGCCGAGGTAGAACCGAAGGCAACCACCTGGACGTATACGCAGAGCTTTCAGGCTCCAGATGGTTCCACCGTTTTCCATACCACAACAACACCAAATGGTCCAGCACCCTACTGTGCCGCCACATATCAGCAGGGGGTAAGATTTTATCCATTCAGAGTGACATTGATTTTTATTTATATTTCTTCTCTCTTCTATTCGTTTAGCCCGATGGCAGCTTCTATGCGGTGCCTCAGGGTATGGTTTATGCCGCCTATCCACAGCCCGGTGTAAGCAGCGCCGGGGCCACCTCACAGCCGCTCTTCCAACTCACAACGAGCACTCATCAGCCGACACAAGCGATATTTGCTTCACCAGAGGCTGGCGGTGAGCTGCCCGGTGGCACCTACATGATACCTGTCTTCGAACCGGCCCAGCAGCAACGCGAGAGTCTTATACCTGCCCAGGCCATTTACCAGACACCAGGTGGACCGGCCACAA
Organism: Drosophila tropicalis; assembly: GCF_018151085.1. NCBI lineage: Eukaryota > Metazoa > Arthropoda > Insecta > Diptera > Drosophilidae > Drosophila > Drosophila tropicalis. The sequence goes on along the minus strand of NW_027172929.1, from coordinate 2,425,005 downwards.
CAGTGATGCCCATGGCAGCGGCTGCTGCCTATCCGACTGCTCAGTTTGCTGCTGCGGCTCCGAATGGTGCGCCCATCTATCAGGGGCCGTTAATCTACTCCAGCGAGCCGGCTGGTGGAGCTCAAATCCAGCAGTTACCAGTGGCCACGTATCCGATTAGTTACTCCTATCCGTACTATCCGATACCGTATTATGTTCAACCGCAAGCGGTGACTGCCACACCCATTCCTTCAGCTGGCCAGGCTCCGCCGCCGCAGCCGGCCCAGGCCCAGCCGGGTCTGGCAACTGCCTCAGCGGCTGGTCCGCCCTCAGTTGCTGGTGGCGCACAGCAGCAGCAGCAACAGCAGTCACAGCAGCAGCAACAACAACAGCAACAGCTCAGCAATGGAGGATCATTGATCACAACGAGTGGTTATATGGGTGGCGGTGCTGCCGGTGGTGGAGCACGTATGAAGCGTACACCTGGCGGCGGTTCCATTCATTATAATCCAAACTACCCGCCGACATCGGTTGGTCATGCCAATGCCGCCCATCATCCGGGTGCTGGTTCGGCCCAGCTAATTGCTGCTCCGGCGGCCAGCACAACGACATATCATGCGCTGCCCACACTGACACTAGCCCATGGCGGAGCGGCGACCAATTCTGATCTCAGTGCCGCAGCCGCTGCAGCAGCTGGTGCCCATGTGTATGCCTTGCCGGCTCAGCATGCCACGGCTTTGATCCCAACGAACATCTTTCCCTATGCAGCAACAGCCGCTGCTGCTGGTCAACCGGGACCACCGCCTCCAACGGCCCAGTCGGCACCACATCATGCTTTGATCACAGCGGCACCCTTCTATCCCGCAGGTGGCAGTTCAATCGATTCTAGTGGCGCCTCGCAATCGGCACCAAGCACCCCAGCCGCACCGGGACGTCAAGCACCTTTGTTCAGTACCCCGCCAGCTCCCAATAATGTTAGCAGTGGCAGTGCCAGCAGCAGTGGTGGCGGTGCAGGCGGCAGTAGTGGTGGCGGAGGAGGAGGTAGTGGTGGCGGCGGAGGAGGCTATCACAGCAATAGTTCCACTCCCCATTACTATCATAGTCAAAATAGCAATGAAGGCGGCGGCGGGGGCGGCGGTGGTTATACGCCCTATGAAAAGCGCAACAATAGCGGCGGTGGAGGCGGTCCCCCATCAACGGGAGGAGGTGGTGGTGTGCGCAAGCCATATCATCCGCATCCAGGTGGCTATAATCCTCGTCATTCAGTGCCATTGAATGGTCTGTCATCGGGAGCGAAAACTCCATTGCTCAATTCAAATAATGAGCCAACGCCTCGTGCATCGCCTAGCAGCATAAATCTGAGTGGTGGTGGTGGTGGTGTCACATCCGGTGGATCCGGTGGCGGTGGAGGTGGACCATCGTCCTCATCGGTATCCTCGTATCATCATCGCGGACCGCCGCATGCATCGTTGAACAAGCGCGAGGGCAAACCCAATCAACTGCCACTCATTAGCGGACCACCACCAAGCTATGCCACTCCATCGAATACGGGCAATCCGTACGAGGCCAAGCCGCCAGTGCGTCTAAATGCGGGCGCAGCAAGTTTCCGTAGTCAGAAGTCGATCAATGCCGATTTTCGGCGCAGCGTCTCGCAACGGAACTCACCCAGCGCCAATGGTGCTGGCGGTGGAGGAGGTGGCGGCGGCGGCGGCGGCGGTGGAGGAGCAGGAGGTGCTGCTGCCAACGGTAATGGCGGCGGTAATGGCAACAATAGTCACGAGAGCAGCAACAATTCGCCCAACAGTATTGCCGGAGGACCTGGAGGGGGCAGCGGCGCCGGCGGTAGCAATAATAATAGCTCTGCCAATACTCCAAATGCCGCTCCTACAACAGCTGCTGCAGCTTCCGCCTTGGGCACCCAATATGTGGTCCTGGATCAGGCCACTGGTGCCACAATGAATGCCTCGCCACCATCCATATACTTGAGTGGTGGTGGTGGCGGCGGTGGCGGCGGCGGGGGCGGTGCCAATGGTGGCAACACAGTGTCTGGCGCCGGCGGACCGCGCGCATCGCACATTCCAGCTCAGCTGCATCACAATGCTGCCACAGCCGGAGCAGCGGCTGGCTCACAACAAGCCACCACAGCAGCAGTGTTAAGTGGTGTGGCAGCAGCCGCTGCTCTCGGCGGATATAATCCGAATGCAGCGTCCGGTGTGTACTTCAAGTATGGCCAGACGTACTTTGCCCATGTAAGTTCAATCATGAAAACGAAGAAGATGAAAGAAGTCCTTCCTCATTTGACTATTCAAATCTCTTTTATCTTTCTCTTATTTAGCCATCGGTGGCCTTGCCCAACAGTCGACGCTCGCCCTCGAGCGACATACGACCACAAATGGCTCAAGTGGCCGGCATGTATCCAGCCACAATGATGATACAAGGTATGATAGCCTCACCACCATCCATTAGCCTTTCCCTAGCATTTTTAGTAATTTTTCATCTTCCTTTTCTTCCAGCGCCGCCTCGTCATCCAAGTCGTCATCCAAATCCGAATTACAAAGGTTCGCGTCCTCGGTAAAGCCATCTAAAGGATGCCATACGAACCTCCTAAAAACACGACAAAAAAAAAAGAAAATATAAAACAAAAAACGGAGAAAAATAATAATAAAAAACAAAAAAATCACAAACTACATAAACATAACGGCATACCTAAGATAAATATAAATAGCAACCTAATCTAGTGGAACATAAAGTAGTTGACAAAAAAAAAAAAAAAAAAAAAAACAACAAAAACAAAAAAAAAAAGAGAAGAAAGGATAAGAAAATGAGAATGAAACAAAGCGACAAAGCAAAAGAAGAATAATTAGAAGAACAGAGCATAAAAAGGAGCACATAAGGCACGCGCAATGTTGATGATGATCGGAAAAGTTGTTGGACATCCTTTTTTTTTTTTTTTTCGTTAGCAGCAGAGGGGGCGTGGCAAGTGACAGGGACTGCGCAAAAACTGAGCAAACACAGACACACTTAACAAGAAAACGACATATAGAATCCACATGCTGTTCCACAGCAAGAGGCAAATCAATTTTTTTCTCTTTCACCATATATAACCAGGAAGCCAGAGGAAGAGAAGATTGCTGTGTAGAGTATGTTTTGTGCCATTATTTAAACTAATTCCTAATTCAAAACAATATAAAACATCGACGGCCGACTGAGAGACGATACGGACATCAAAATGCTAAATCGGGTTATCCAATTCAATCAAATTCTCCTAAATGCATAATCATATATAGACTGAGACATTATGAGTAGATAATGAACGAAAATTGAATAGAATGAAACCTCAGATACATATATATATGTATATGTCAAGCCAAGCTTAAGCAAGACTAGCAGCAAGGAGGAGCTCTCGAAGCAACAGTGTCCAGAGAATCTCAAATCTCTCGAAGCCTCCTTTTTGAAACATCCCAAACCAATCGATCCCGTCGTCAACCGTTATAATTTTGAAATATTATATAGCCTATGTATATATTATTTCTAAAACTAAAGCTGCTACCAAAAAAAAAAGAAGAAGATTAAGATGAATCTATGAATCTTTTATATGAAGTCGTCGTCTTGCTTTGGTGTGTTTAATTGAATGCGTTTTAATTATTTTCGAAATCTCAACCGAAAGCAAAAACCAAGAACAACAACAACAACAGAAACAGAAACAACTAACGAACGGAAAATGCAAAAGAAAGAAAAGCCAACCAACTTCTTAACTTCATCAAATGAAAAATCTGAGCGAGTCTTATAAATTTTATTTTTGTTTTTTTTTCCCCATCTGCTCTCCTTGTGAAAATCTGTTTATTATCATCGTATATATATATATATATATATGTTATTGAAATAATTTTTTGTTAAATTTATAATTTCTTTATTATTATTATTATTATTATAATATTCTTTATTTCTGATATATATGTATACATATATATATATTATAATCTTTCGAAATAGAATTTCTCTTATTTCATTCTGTTCCTTATATGCAAAGAAGCTGCAAAAACTTAATTAATTTTCAATTGTTTAACTATAAGCGCATAAAAAAAACAAAAAACAAAAATAAGAAAACAGAAACCATAATAAATAATAAAAAACGAAACACGAGTTCTCTATAATAAACAAAAAACAACAAAGAAATCAGATCAGATCAGATTGGATCCGATTCGATCAGATCAATCGTGTTTGGTATGTTAAAGCGAAAAGGGAGCCAAGCAGCTATACATTTATTGTTAAACAAAATATTTAGCTTAGCATCTATATATATATATATATATATATATATATATATATATATATATAAACTACATATGTATATGTACCATCTAATAATATATAGGAAAGTGAACAAGAAACAAAAGCGAAACAAAACAAAACAAAAAAAAAAAATGAAATAAAAACCAAAATAAAACAAAAAAAAAAAAAATGATTAGTTAAAGTTATAAAGCTTGTGTTGCCTTTACAATTTATTTTTCATTCTTTACCCATTTTCTTTAGTAATATTTTTGGTTTAAAATAAGGATCAATTGCCAAGTTGCTTTTTGGTTCATCCTCCATATACAAATGTATATATCAAAGTCAATTGATCCAATCTACTAAATATACGTAAAATTCTCTTTACAGCGCATTTCTAAGGTTTCTATTTAATTGGTTGTATCTAATATTAATTTATATCTTAAAAAAAAGGGCTAAAAGTTTTGTTTAATTAAGATTATTATTTCAGATTTTTAATTTTAGAAGATAAACGTCGCCCCGCCTGCCGCCTTAATATCGGTCTTTGCTGCTGCAGTGTAGAATATATCCTCTCGTCTGTATATGGTTTATTTTTCTTTTGTTTAAGTTATCTTGGTTTTGTGTTTTTTTTTTCTGCTTTTGTACACAACGAAAATGAAGGAAATTTGTGTCCCCATTTGATGTTATCCGAATGACCTCTCTTCTCTCTTCTATCTACACAAAACAAAAAAAAGCAAAGAAAAAAAAAACTCAACTTCTAGAACTGTATGTCTAAATGTACATAACAATAATTTACAACTAAATAAAATTAAACCTAATTGCAACTAAACATACGAGTAATGTACACACATACACACACACACCCATACACACATGCACTTGTGTGTATATATATATATATATAAATTGTAAGTAGGTTAGGGGTTGATATTGTAGTAGTATTACACCATGTTTTGGCCAGGCTCTTCCTTTTACCACAAAAAAAAAAAAACAACAGAACTAACAAGCAAAACCTTTGACAGATTTTGTTTGCCCAAAACTTGATGAAGATGTATTCCATTAAAAGCAATAGATACATTAACATTTACATCACATTCGATGACACTATGAAGAGGAACCAGGAAGAGAATATGGAATCATACCATGAAATCACTAGTATAGCTTTCGAAAAGTGCGCTAAATCGGCTTAAACATACACATTAACTACAATATATCTTCAAAATGTACCAAATAAGTTTAGTGACAAACAAAAACAAAACTGCTCAAGAATAAGACAAACAAAATAAGGGGAAAAAACCAAGTTAATAAGCACAAATCGTAAAGTACCACACAGAAACAAATAAAAAACCGAAAACGCTTTGTTGGCTAGTCCCAAGCAACAGATTTAGAAGAGGTCATCAGAGAGTGAGAGAGAGAGAGCGGGAAGGAGGAGGCCAGTCTAGGCCATCTATGTAGGTAGATTGAGAAGCTAGCTAGCTAGGATAAGAAAGAGAGAGAGAGAGAGCGAGAAAGTGAGAGAGGGAGAGATACTCGAATTGCAGTTTGCTCCTGTTGTGCATTTCTTTGTTTGTTGCTCTGTTTGTTATTGCAAAAAAAAAAAAAAAACAAAAACAAAAACCCAAAATAATAATAATAATAATAATAATAATAGACAACAATGAAAAATGAATAATAATAAAATGGAAGAAAACCCCAAAAATGAAATATAATGTTGAACGAATAATGTTTTGAGGAGTAGTGCGATGTATGAAATCTCTATAATGAAAGGATAATGAAACTGAAATTGTGTATGGCAAAAGGCCATGGACATAGCTATTAACCTAGGCAGAGGAGTGACAGAAGCTCCCTCCCCTTCCTTGAGAAAGAATGAAAATGAAAAGGATAAGGAAAACCAAACAACAACCAACAGCAACCAACAGCAACAACAACAACAACAACAACCAACAAAAATATGTTATACAATATTATTATTATTATGATTATGATTATTATTATTATTATTGCATCATGAATGATCTATCATAGTTCCAAACTCGAACAGCAACAACAACAACAACAAGCATGCAAAATATCCGTAATCATTACGATATATATATAAACAAAAAAAAAAAAAAAACAACAACAAAAGAATAAAAAAAAAACAATGAGATAAAGACAAAACTGAGTTTTTACCGACAAGGAAAATTATGATAATGATAATGATGATAATGATAATTGCAAAAAAAAATGAAGAACAAAAAAAAAAAAAAAAAAAAAACCAAGAAAAACCAAAAAAAAAAAAAAAAAAATAAATAAAAAATGTATTTATTTATTTTAATTTATATATACACTAGAGAGTTATTACAAAAAAAAATATATATATACTTAATATATAAGGCGAAAAACTATTAAAAATCGTTTTATTCTCTCCCATCCCCCTCCACCTCCCCCACCAGGTTTGAGCCCAATGCCTAAAAGGACTCCAAGCAGCAAAGTAAGAATAAGAAGGATTTTGTCCAGATCCAGATCCTTATAGTCATCAGTTACTTATATTTGTATTTAGTGAAATATGCTTTAAAAACTTCTACCACAAGTAAAACTACTCAAAACTGGAGCAAGAGATTCGAAAAAAAAGTTTTCAGTCCCACTGGATCAGCGGAAAAGTCTCCCGACCCATCCACAAACCTTAATCCACTGCCTGAAAGAAGACTACACATTGGACTACCAATCTCAAAGTATCCATCCTTCTCCTTATGGTTTGACTAAGATATGAAAGCATAAGGCAATTCGTTTGGTTAAGGACAAATTGCAAAAGAATGAAAAGGATTGCAGCACTGAGCGTTGGAGTTTACTCTTCCAAAAGGTCTTGGTTTTCGAATTTGTACATTGTAGATGCGAAAGTATTGTTCAAAACCCACCCACAAGCACATTTGCAAGGCTGGATTCGGAAACTCTCAGAGGAGTCTTAACCAAAATCCAAATAGACCAGTTATAATGTCATAAGCAGACAACCTTAGTCACCCCCAGGATCCGTTTCCGGTTTTTCATAAGTTTTATCATTCCCATTTTCATATGTACTAGTTGTAAATAACTCTAACTTTTATTAAGTATATAATCTATATCCAACTTTCTCAAAGTTCTCAAATTTTTGAAAGATTCAAAACTCACTGTCATGATGAAGAAATGTCAAGTTCTTTCTTTCAGATTGGACAATGGTTTTAGTTGTCATGATTAGTTAGTTAGATAGCTCCATTATGTGCTCCAAATGGTTGTCTCTGTAGGCCAAGTTAATGGCCTATGCCTTGTACCAACTGTTTGTTGATAACAATGATTTATGTGATAATATAACGCATTTGAGTGGCCCAGCAATATGTTTGACATCATTTAAGTTATATTGTCCTTTGGCACATGTTAACATTGTTGCTCACATAAAAATTGAACTTGAGCAAATAGAAATATAAATACACACACACACACACACACACACACATGTATATAGTGAGTGGTAAGTTAGGGGGTTATTACATGCTATAACTCAGGGGTTGACCAGGGGCTAAATGTCTATCCTAACATCTTCATAACACGCGCGAATGACGAACGTAAAGAATAGAACAAGAAGGTAGTCAGAAGACCAACAACAACAACAATTCAAGCCAAATGCCCACCAACAGTTTGAAAGAATCGAACCGCGACCCGAAAAACCGAACAACCAAACAACGAAACAACCGAAAACCAAAAGAAGAACGACCACGCCAACCCAACAAATTACCCTGAAATTTTTCAACTAAAGCAGCCGTTTTTGGGTTTCATATCTAGGAAGAGCCATCGATACATAAATCTGCCAAAAACAAAAAAAAAAAAAAAACTGTTGAGAAGGAAAAAGGGAAAACCGAGAAAACCAAACTGCGACAGGTTGCAGCTCAATAAAGAGGCCAAATAAATATTATATTTATCTATCTATTCGAATAGAAATGGACAAGAAGAAGAAAAGGGAGAAGAAAAAAAAAAAGGATGAGTTCATTTAGAAAGATCGCACGGGGTTAGCTGCGACTGCGACTGCGACTGAGTCTGTGGAAGGGGTGGGGGGCAAGGGGGCAGGTAGCCTTTTCTTGTACGAGCTGCTCACCGTGCTCATCGATGAGCAACCTTCACCGGTGTTCAACCTGTTCAACCTGTGCTACGGTTGACAGAGACAACTGCGGCCCGTCGACGGCGTCGGCGGTTAAAATCAAATGGTATGGGCTTTTGTTAACTGGTGACATTTAAAAATTATGGCATGTAAATGGAACGCATTCCGGGAAACTGGCGAGCGTTGACAGGCGGCCCAAACGCAGTAGTAGACCTTCTTTATTTCTTCTGTTGTTGCTGCTGCGGCTGCTGCTGCTGCTTCTTGGCCAAGTGGGGGCTACTGTTAATCAATTTAGTGCCTTTGCATTGATAAAGTTATTTGTGTGTATGTGTGTGTGTGTGGAAATTGTGAAAAGGCTACGCTTTAAGTGTAAGATTAGCGATTACAAATGCATTGGGCAACGAAACAGAATCCGACCAATGGGGCGTATGCGTGATGTATGCAAAAAAACTTTGATAGTTAAGCTTCTGGACACATTTGATGATATATGGCGCAGGCGATTAAAAAAGTACCACCATTGTAATGCGGAAACATCAAAGAGCATTCGCACACACGCACACACACACACACACACACACACACATTTGCATACAACCATGCAAAAGCCATAAAAATCACTTTGTAACCCAGAAGCGAATGTGGCTCCTCTTGGAGGCGGCGCATCAACGCAAACTATACAACAACAACAACATCACAAGGAACAGCAGCAAAAGCAGCAAAAAAGTGCAATGCAATCAATTCAACAAAAAAAAAAAAAAGAAAGAAACATTCTCAAAGTCAAATCTTGACTTACAGAATCTGTTTATACCCTTACCTTAGATCAGAGCCCATAAAACTTCTTCTGATATTCTCTAAGCTAATTGAAAGAATAGTCGTAAGTAATAGACAGCCCGGCAGCAGGTCCTTTGCCAAAAATGCATAAGGATTACAATAAGTAAATCAACGAGACGAATGAAACATAAAAATTCATGCTTAAAAGAAAACTCTTCAAAGAGCCTAGTCAAAAAGCCTTTAAAACAATAGATTCACAGAAAGGGGCTTAACTGTCAAGGACATACCTTTGCACAGAAACTTGTTCGCAAGATTGGACTATGCGAGAGTCTTATTTAGAAAGGATTTGAAATATTTACAAATTTTATTATTGAAAACTGATTAACCCAGACTTCATTAATTGCATTTTCTACTTATGCCATTTCCTGCACAAAATTTAAGTTCTTATACATAATATTTGCTGATTGCTCTTGACATTATTCTTTGGTATATGAGAAAATATATCAACTCCTTTAACTTCAAAGGGCTAATAAGTGAAAAGGGAAAGAAACAAATGTTGCAAAGAAAACAAAGATTCTATGTAAAGATCGTTGGAATGATCCTGATAGTTTTAGCCTAGGATTTATTTGTCCTACCAAGGCAGAACTCCAAATAAATACCAAATACTTAAAAGAAAATGTTTTAAGGGAAATCAAAATGCGTTAACAAGTTTAATTGAAGAGCTTATTAATTATTATTTTAAGCTCTCCATAAAAAGCATAATGTTTTAAGAGCTATTAGCCATGACTCATGAGACAACTAAGTCATTTAGTTAACTGAACTTAACTGAAATGGATATGGAGCAAATGAAGGAAATTTCATGCCTTTTGAAAAGAAAAAGTTGCTTAAGATCGATTTTCCCCCTTAAAAGCTACACCTAGATTCGCCTAGACTGGAATCCCTTTAATAAGGGCCGAAAGTTTTTACTTCCACAAAACTGAGAAACAAAAGTCAGATATTTGTATTATTCGACGGGAATATATTGTTGCTGTTACAAGCAACTGAATAAACTGACGATACCCCTTTAGGTGAGGTATAAGAGCAGGGAGAGAGAGAGAGAGAGAGAGAGAGAGAGATAGGTGGGGGGAACAGCAGACGGCAGCATTTAATCCTGCAAAAAGGCATTGCGAGGCAGCATAAAATGATGTTAATCCTTAAATAACGTAAAGGAACAGGACAAGAGGCAGGAGGCCAGGAGGGCCTCAACCCAACTGTATGGAATGGAGGAGGCATTGCTGATGGAAGGCAAGGGAAATGGAGATGGAGGACAGAATGGCAAAAGAGTCTGATGATGGCGACAGCAAAATGCCAATTGAAATGCCAAGCGGCTTTAATAAACAAAAAAAACTGAAGCTAAAAGAAATCGTCAGAGATGGAACAGTTAAAGTGCTTTGGGGTAATACCCACACACACTCACACACTCACACCCACACACACTGACACATATACGCACAACAAGGAATTGGAATAGAAGGATCCAATGCTGAATAAAATTGTGATAGATATTTCTCATTATTCCCACAAAGTCTTTCCTATAAAATTGATTAAATTGAATTCTTATCAAATTAAAGCATACTTTGACCTTATTTCATGCCAATAATTAGATTATTCGATTTGCAAAATGAACATAATCGTTTCTAGATAATGGACTTAAGATTATTAAGTTGATTTGTTCGATGTTTATTGGAGCTATATAATCATCAGACATATGTAGTTCGAATATTAAGATTATAGTCCAGAAGTTATGACTAACTTTTCAAGAGATTTGTTAGATTGTTTTTATGACTAATCTTAAGAGCCTTAAGAATCATTTCTTTTCTTGATTCTCTCGTTTTGAATGTTAGGCATTAGAGATTCGTATATTGTAGCTCAATCAGTTGATACGAAATACCATTTTATAGCAAGTTAAGCATTTAAATCTAACTAATCTTAAACTTCCGCTAAAAAACAAACTCCCTATCATATCAACTGCTTCCCCCTAACCGCCCCACTGTCTATATCTACATATTTCTCTCTCTCTCTAACTCTCTATGTCTCTGTTTATGTGCTATCTCTTGCTGCTCAGCATTCCATCACATCATCATTGTCGTCCTCATGATGATGATGATGATGAAAATATGGTCGGAAAAACTGTCAACTTGCAGCAGCAGCAGCTGCAGCATTTGCCCGTCAAGCGGTTTGACCCCAAAAAGTCAAGTGCGGCCGCCGCCTCGCTTTTCCAACCACTGCACAGTTGCGGCAAGTGAAGTGAAGTGAAGCATGGCATAAAGTCGACATCGACCCACCCACTTGTGATAACTTTCACTCAAACAATACCAACTCCAGCTCACAAACTCGAATTCGGAAAACAACTCCATTTCCTATACAATCTCTCGTGCCCAGACAGTGGCACGCGCCGGCGCACTCAATTGGCTGCGAATTGGATGGCAATCCACTCAAAATGGGGGACGACAAGCAAAACTCGTTCTACTCGGCTCGTCTCATTGCGGGGCGGAGCTGGCAGCCATGGCAACCAATCAACACCATCCCCGAAACGAGACTTTGAGTTAAGAGTCTCTGAGCCATAAAAACCAGTTGAGCGGGTTTTTTTTTCTTCCCTTATGTTTTTGTTGTTGTTGCTTTTGAATGGATGGTATCCCAGACTCAGTGCTCATGTCTGAGTGGTGCTGATGGCAGTGGTGGTGTTTGAGTGGTTGACACTGTCTCTGTGTGTGTGTGTGTATGTTTGGTGGTGGTGTCGTCGTCGTCGTCGTCGTCCAAAAACCGGGACTATCGTCATCAATATCATTGCCGTCGTCGTTGTCGTCAGATCCATGAGGTGCTAGAGCACCGGCAGTTTACGCAGTGCTCTCGAAGCTGTAACAACGTCGCGTCGGAACGTACGCTCGCTTGCTCGCTCGTTGGCTCGTTCGTTCGCTTGATCGCTTCAATCAAATTCACTCTCTCTCTCTCTCTCTCTCGTTCTATCGTGTGCGTACGTTTTTTTTTTTAAATTGTTGTTGTTGGTCGTTGTTGTTGTTGCTGTTTGTTGGTTAGAGGGCGAGAGACATTTATACTGGACATCCATCACACATATCGTCGGAGTTTATAATCAAACACAACCAAAACACAGCACAAAAACAAACAGAAAGAACCGTTAAGAACGTGTTGCTGCACGCGTTCGCATAGCCCCACATCGCATCGCATCTCATCGCATCGCATCGCATCGCATCAGACATCACGATTTGATAAGCGCATTTTAGCGTCGGTAAAAATAAAAACCAAAAACCAAAAACCGAAATTCGAAATCGAAATCGATTCAATTTGTATTGTGCTAATCAATGAAAATATGTTGCAAATCGTTGCAAATTGAAGAAACCCATTTTATATAATCGTTTGTTTTTTTTTTCGTATGCATAAGGTGATAACTGTTGGACGCTTGACAAATCGTTCAAGTCGTCAAAAAGATATCCTCTAAACAAAAAATAAATAAAATATATAAATATATATATATATATGGATTGTTTATGTCAGTTCTGATCAAAACTGACAGATATAAATAGAATTTTTGTGTGAAAAGACTTGGATAAAAAAAACCGCCAAAATTGTGGAGGCAATTAAAATGAAGGTAAGACACATAACAAGAAGAAGAAGAAGAATTAAACACACATTATCCGACCTTAAGACAAAATTCAAAATCAAAAAAAAAAGTCAAAACCTTTTTAGGATTACTTCAGACCCCTTAAACTCCTTTTCCTCATTCTCCTGTCTCCGTCCATGCATCATTTGATCAATTTTTTTTATGCCTACTAAAATGTTCTCAAGTCGTATACTTAATATTAGTGACAATAATCTTATGTCATCTTATGAGTTATTAACTAAACTTTATGTTAGATTGTCTATATTATGGCCATCTAAATCTAAAGTGAGTCCCAAATGTGACAAGCTATTGCATATAAGTTTATTTGCAAAATTTAACGAGATTTTTCAAATATTTCAAAAAGATTTCTAATCGATCTGTTTCAAGAACATTCGAAAAGGTTTCAAAATATTTCAAGTGATCTTTTTATACCCTGCAACGCATAGAACAAAGCATCTCCGACCATACAAAGTATATATATTCTTGATCAGCACGACGAGACGAGTTCAAATAGTCATGTCCGTCCGTCCGTCCGTTTTCTGTGCTATTATCGAGAAACTTAATATTAGAGAGATTATTACGCCTATAAACTAATGTCCCGAATTTGATAAAGATCGGGTGACTATATCATATAGCCTCCATAGGAACGATCGGTGGAAAACAGTGACTATGGTCAATATCTTCGTTATTTCCTATGATTGTAGGCCATTCTTTCGCAAACATAAGCCTTTTTAGATAAAACGTTCTTCCACATTGATGGCTAATAGGTAAGAAAAGAGTTACCAATAAAGGTGCAAGGGTATACAAACTTTGACGCGGTCGCGGTTAGCCCCGGCCCTCTGGTTAGAAATTGAAATGAAATCACCAAGAGTTTGGTTCCAAGTTCTACTTTGAATATCAGAGATTAGAATCATTGTACTTTCTTTGGGAATAATTTTCCTATTTACCGATTTCCGCCCAGCCAAAATGATAAACTATATCCTCCATTGAGGACTGCTAGATTTCATGGTGCATTCACATCAGCGGCAGATCCTCGAAAGAGGTATTCCTTATATCACTTATTGGTGATATTTCCACATCTGAGAAGGATCTTCCCTTGATTGATTTAGCTCAGATTCTCAATATCATTTCAATTGCTTATTTGTGGGTAATGGTTGAAAATAACGTTTTCAATTCAATTTAAATGGAATTGAATGTGAAATGTGATTGAATTCAAAAATTTCTAGCCCTTTTACACCCACACGATGGCCATGTACCTTTTGTTTTCTATTGGACTTGAATTTTTGATGTTGCTTTCCTTTCCTTTTTAATTGCTGAACAAATCAACTCACTGACCTACAAAAAAAAAAACAATTTTTGAATAGAGAGATTTTTGTAAACGTTGTTGTTGCTGCTGTTGTTGGTGTTGTTCCAAGACCCGCTGAGAGAGTTGGAGTCCCGCACACAACAGGGCGGCATTTAAAACAAAACCACATCCAGATCGAATCCCCAAATCGATCCAGCAATATCACAAACCGTACTAATAACTTTGAAAAACGATGAGTTTTCAAAACAGATGACAAAGAGCCAATACAGAGAGTGAGAGAGAGATGGGAAGGCACCAGTTCAGTCGGTGTATATTAAAAGCACACCGAAGGGGAAACAAAAAATCTCACCATGGGGGGTGCAACCATGTCGGGGGGAGAAAAAAAAACCCACACGTTAAGTTACTTACCACTGGTCCGCCTCCACCTGCCCCCGCTACAACGTCATGCCTGCCCAATCATCTGAATCTCGTCCCTTTAAACGTTAAATTTCCGTTTAACCATTAGCTAAAGCATTTTTTTGTTTTAATTTCTATATCTTTGTGCTGATCGTGTCGCCTAGATGATGATGATGCAGCACTTACAAACACACACACACACACTCATACACACTCATACACACAGCAGATTCATTCAAAAAGTGTTGTATAGAGAGAAACGTTTAATCGATTTTTAAGCCCGCTGTGAAACGAGTTGTTCGCGGAGTCAGCCACCCACAGGATTATGTAAAATGTTAAATATTTGCCATGAGTTGGCTTTTATTTCCAACAATGTGTGTGTGTGTGTGTGTGTGTGTGAGTGAGAGAGAACATGATTTATGCTTTTAGTTCACGATTTGCCATGCCTTTATACATAAACATCATTTTCATTACCATAGCAAATTAGACAAGGTGCTGACGCTTATTGAGAGTCTTTTTTTCGGCTGGGGGGGAGGACGATTTTTTATTGTTTGCAGTGTATGTATGGAAAAGAGATGAAAAACTAATAATATATGTGTTATAAATTTAAACGCTGTTACTTGCATATTCAGTTCAGTTGACCCTAAAAGAAAGAAACCTCATAACGCATGCGATTAGAAGACTCGTGTGTTCGTGTGTGTGTGTGTGTGTGTGTGTGTGTGCCTAGAGTACCTCTAGTCGACCTTTTTAATAACTGTCAATAAGCACAGCGGGAGATCTTAAAAGAGAATCTAAAGCCAATAGACCAGCGATTACAACAGGCGAAAACCTCGAAAATCAAATGTCAACAGTTCTAAGCCGCGGCTAAGCAAGACAATACAACCAATTCGATTTTCGGGCTTAGCGACCTTTTCTTGACATCATCGATCTTGACCCGCCCCAGTTGTTGTTGTTGTTGTTGTTCCCCCCCGCTTCTCCTTCTTCTCCTCCTCTCCCGACACCATTCCCCACCATTAGCCCAAAACTGAAAATGACGCCACGAGGCGCTGCTTATGAATATTCAACAAAGTATTTTTTTTTTTTTTTTTTTTGGGTTGTAGGAGAAAGAGATATAAAAAAGGCATAAATATTTAAGCGTTTAAATGTCGAATGCCTGCAAAGCAACTATAAAAAATATACATATTTCAATAAATGATTTTTCATTAATAATTCACTAGAAAATTGAAAAACAACAACAACAACAACAAAGCAACAAAGTTTCAAAAAAAAAAAAAACTTAAGCTGTTAACGCCTCCCAAAAGGAAAAGAACAAAAAAAATAAATAAAAATAAAAAGCGGTCGGAGAAGAAAGACTTTAAGATTAGGATTAACTATAATATGTATGTGTGTGTTTGTATATGTGTTGGCTAATTGTAAGATTTGCCTCTTAGTCTCCAGGTAAAAGTTTCTCAAATCACTTAAAGCCATAATTGGCTAAAAACAAAAAAAAAAATTTATTATGTGCCATAAAGTACATTAGCTCGAAATAGCTGTAAATGATAATTATTTTTTAAATTTATTTAAAAAAAAAAAAACTTTAAAAACTTTTAAAAACTAAACGATAGACACTTTAGATATGAATAGTTTAGAATCCATCCAAGTTCGTCCTTTTAATACATTTATACTAAAAGCTTGACTCCTTTTTAAGCAGATTTTTAAGAAATTTAACGACAAATATTAATTTCTTATGAAATTTAGGTTTTAAAATGTCCCAAAAGAAATTATTTTCTCTTAACATTTTGAATATGGGAATCCTGTTGCATTTTTAACTCTAAGGACACTTAAGACTTACATAGAATTATATTCAAGTAATGATATGAAAGATAAAGTCCATTATGACAAGAGGAAAACGAAATGGAAGGAAAAATAATTTACCAAATAAGTTAATAAGTCTTTTTCACTTAATTAATTGAACTCACTTAAAAGGCGTATTCAAATTCAAGAGACTTCAAAATGCAGTTGGGTTTAGTCCTTACTTATGTAAGTTAATTGGCCTTAATATCAACGACAATTATGAGACATTAATACTCTAAGGAGCAGAGAATTATATCAATCTGAAGTCTTTGATGATAATTATTTGGTATGGCAATAAAACAAACCTTGAAATTGAGATTTAAATTTTGAAGTAATCCGTTTTCGAATCATCTTTGTCATTTTCAAACAAAAGTCTGTGGCAAGGTTTGTAATTGTAGATGAATTTTCATTGTGTGTGTGTGTGTGTGTGTGAGTGTGTGTTGCCATTGTTGCATAAGAAGTTGATCTTAACGCTTATCTCAATCTACTTATTAGCTTCAGAAGAAGTCGCATACAAAATCCCGCACAAGGTGTTTACTCTTGGCCATTCTGCACAGACAACGCGTGCCAGTTGCATTCTTCTTGATGGTCGGTCATTTTCAGCTGCTTGACCAACCAACAAATACATATGTATTTCTCACATTGCCCTATAGGCCGCCGCCTCATAATTGGCAATTGACAATACCTTGAAGGCATTGAAGGCAAAAACCAAACCAAGAAAAACCTATTCTCATATTCTGAAGGATGCCTAATTGACAGAAACCCTTGAAGAAAAACAAAAAAAGCAAAAAAAAAAAAAACTGTGGCGTGACAATGCTGACAAGAAGTCTACGCCTTGAGCCTCCGCAGGAGGAGGATAGATAGTAATGTGGTAAGGACAATAGGAATAGCAAGCAAATGCATCTTGACTTGAGCCAATTGCCCCGATCAGGGACAAAAGAGAAACAAATATCACACCTTTGTTTATGCCAAAAACCGATACAAAAGATACTAGGTACAAGGGTCTGGTCAGTTCTCGATCCTCTCTCTCGCTCTCGGTCTCTAGGGAGAAACGTGTCAAAATCACAGCAGCATTTTTAGCAGGTAAATGTGAAAATTCTCCCTAAAGTAAGAAAGAATTAAACTCAGACAGAGTCAGGAGTCAGGAGACGCCAGCAGCCGGCAAAAACCGCACAAAAGAAAATCGCCTCTCAACTCTCAACTCTCGCCTCTCGACTCTCGAGTGTCTTCTTTTTGGGCCCATTGTTAACCATTTGTGGAGTGCATCCACAAAATAGTCCTTAAAGGACGCTTAGTTGGCTTACAAATGATGCATGTATGTATGTAGGTATGCAATGCCAGTTGCCCATAGGGGAAGAATACGGCAAGCAAATAAAATTGTAAAATGCCACAAATCATTGTAACTTCTGTCCCAGATCTATTGTTACAAGTTTTTAGAAACAACAACACAGTAAAGGGAAAAACCCGCCCCTAAAAACCCAACAAATATAAAAAGGGCATGAGACTATTTGCCCCTGCCTCCTAGTCCTCCTGTATCCGTCTAACAATCCGTAACGACAAACCATACGATTCGATTTGGGGGTAAACGAATTTACAAGAACACAAGAAAAATCTAAAAATACAAATATATATACATATGCGACTTTACAAATTTTCCTTATTGTTTTTTAATTGTTTGCCAATTGCAAATTGCCTCAAAAGCTAAAAATCATCTCTCCTTCTCTCTCTCTCTCTCTCTTTTCTCAAAAACTTGTTGCTCTTGCTCTAGAAAATCTAAAAAAATCTAATAAATTTGAACTTGAGTTCTTTTTTTTTTTTTTTAGAACTCTTTTGGTGGTCCGTAAGACAAAAAAAAAAAAAAAAAGGCCAATAGACCAAACCAAATCACAAGAAAATAGAAAGAAAAAAAACTAAAACGACTTGATTTATTGTTGCAAACATAAACACAACAAAGTTGTCGATTTGCATAAAAAAACAACAACAACAAAAACAAAGTTAGGTGGAACAAACGGAGGAGGAGAAGTGAAAGAAAAAGAAACAAATATTAAAATATTATTATTAATTTATGCAAAATGCAGATTTAACTAATTAATTGTAGTCAATGTTCAATCCCCTCTAAAAAACTCTGCACAATGCAAATCATCAAACAAAATCAAAGAGTACATACATCAAGAATTCAATCATAACGAATCCCTTGATACACTCACCAAGAGGAAAGAAACTTAGATTAAGTTCTAAATTTAGTCTCAATAGATTATGAATAGAATTTTAAGCCTTTTGAGTTTTTGATAGATTGAGTTTCGAATTCGTTTGACTACATACAGATCTATTCAGTTTCAGTTTCTCTGTTCGAATTCGAATTCCTTTTGAATGAACTTTGAACCATCTCTTTACATGTAATCCATATGCCCATCTTTGCGGCAAGTGTATCAAATGAAACAACACAAAAAGACAAACTTCAACATCAACTTATTGATGTTTAGTGGCTGTGACATGTTGACGAAAAGACAAAGATATTTCAGATTCGGTTTCAGATTCACATCGGAGACTCGAGACTCGAGACTTTATGATGAATGCTTGAAAAATGCGAAAGACTAAAAATGAAATGTGTAAAAAATGTGATAAAAAGAATAGAAATACTTTCACGCCGACTTCAAAATACCATGCATCAAGTGAAAGAAACAATACTGAATTAGAGACTATCTCTCTTTAACTTTAGAGTAGTTAATAGGTCAACCTTTTGGGCTTTTGGCCAGTGACTAGATAATGAAATGTGGCAACGTAACCGACTTTAATATACCAAATTATCCTACGGATGCAGGGTATAAATATGTTTTGTCGATTGTTTTTGTTCGTTTTCATATATAACAAAACAAGAAAAACGCGTGTCGAGGGCGATTTATAAGCGATTTATTACCAGACTCAGAGACAGAGACAGATCAGAACTTATATCGACAGAGACACACACACACAAACACACACAGAGACACAATCTTTGGACTCTTTTGGGATCTGTGGATCATTTTCATTTCTCACCTTCGACAAGTATCTATTCACATTTTTCTCTTATTTGCACAACTGGCAAACAATTTTTTTTTTCCTTTGCAAAAAATGGCAATTGAAATATTTGCTTTTCTAGTGGCGAGAGTGAAAGAGATGGAGATAGAGAGAAATATTATGTTTAGAGAACCATAAATGCAGACAGACTGCAACAAATTAACAAAATTAGTTGTTAAAAATTCTCACTTTTCAATAATAATAATTAACCACAGGGTGCCCAGATCCATTATTATACATAAATGCAAAATCAAGAGTATTTAAATTTTGTGTTTTTATACCATACACCCATGGGGTGAAATGGTATATTAAAGTCGCCAAAATGTATGTAACAGGCAGAAGGAAGCTTCTCCGACCTGATAAAGTATATATGTATATTCTTGATCAGGATCAACAGCCGAGTTGATCTAGCCATGTCCGTTCGTCCGTTGTCCGTCTGTATGAACATGCAGATCTCGGAGTCTATAAGAGCTAGAGAACCAAATTTGGTAAAGTATACTTGTGTAGTATGTAAGTGTATAGAGTTAATTGGAATTTCAGCCACGCCCACTTCCGCCCACGAAAATTAAACAAAACTGATTATATTAAAAACTAACAAAGCTAAAGTCACCAAATTTAGTATATACACTGGCGTAGTATGCGCGCAGAGTATACATCTTTTTATATTTTGCCACGCCCACTTTCGCCTCCATAATTTAGAAAAAACCGATTTCCTCCTGTAGTTTTTTTACTGTCGCATTCAAATTCGGCAGACTAATTATTCTTATCTATTTCTACCAAACTACCAAATTTGATTGAAATCGGACTAGAAACATGCAAAATATGCGTATGAACGTATTTTACTAAGCGGTCCACAAGGCCAGAATTGGCCGTTGGCTAGTGGCGGCGCTAGAGTGCTCATGATAGTATGGTTTTCGAAATTTTAAATATTTGTTTCACCTGGTGTATGGTATACCCAAGTCGGCGAGTCGACTTACAACTTACTTCATTTGGATAGAGATTATCTCTTTCATTAGCAAATAATAAATGTATGAATTTACAAAGATCAAGATTAAACCAAATGACATTTGACATTGTTACAACCGTTTAGATCAGCGAATCGATTAAAATTAGTTAACGTATCAAGATGAGAAAAGGTTAATAGATTGATTAAAAATTGAATATATAGAATATTAATATGTAATTAATTCAAATTTGGTAATGTGACAAAGGTTTATAGTATATGTATATATATATAGACTTGACTTTAATGATTGATTCGAAATGTTTGATTTGATTTATGTCTGAAATCAAATATCCATTTCCATTTCAATTTCCAAACACATGCCGCTATAAAAAATAAAAAAAAAAATAAAAACAAATTTCAAACTTTCGCAGCTCTTAAAAGCTTCTGCTTTTTCTTTTTCTTCTCGTTTCGTTTCACGTTTCTCCCCCATCGATAAAATTTGAACGTTGAAAAATAAAACATAAACATAAAACATTTTAGGCTTATCAACATTTAAAACAAAAGCCAAACCAGACAACAAAATAATTTATAAGTTCGGTTTTTGGGGCAGCTGCCGAAAGCCGCAAATGATTTGAAACACACGAGAAAACAAGTTCAGGAACAAAAACCGAAAAAGAAAAAAATAAAATCATTTGATTCAAATTAAAGCAAATACCCCCAAAAAAGACATACATACATAGGCATAACCAAATCGAAAAGAAAATTCAAAATTGTGGCTCATCCATTAGGCCATAGACTTTTGGTTACCCTAGACAATGTCAAGGAAAGGTAGATGACTAATGGATAAACCTATATATATAGGATTCTATATAGTCACAGAAGGGATATTGAATGGCTTAAGATCTTAGAGGGTATTCAGCTCTTTCATTCAAAGGAAGGAGATGATATTATTATGAAGGGTATAGCCATATTAGTAACTTCTGTATCAGACCTAAAGGGTATAACCCATTCTCAAGCCATTAGCAAAACTCTAAAGCACCGACTCAACTCAAGTCAAGTCAAGTCAACTAGTCGGAATGTCGTTGTGTGTCGTTTGCTTTGAAATTTAATATCAAAACGTTGTCTATGCAAATGAACATTGCCACCTGTTTATGTTTATGGACGAATGGACAACATTTGTTGGATCTCTTGATGCCCCAGCAGCAGCAGCGGCAGCCAAAACCGAACGGTATTAGAGCTGATTTGGCTGCTGTTGCTGCTGCATAAGGCAAACTATCTATCTAACTGGCTATCTATCAATTTGAATTCGGGATACCGAAACTTGTGTTTCGTTCTTGGGATAATCTCTTTCTTCTACGCGGTGGGAAAAACGTGAGAACGATCTCACTGGTTGTGTGTGTGTGTGTGTATGCAAATCACTTTCAAGACCAAGTCCGGCGTCAATAAAATATACAAAAAAAAAGAAGCAGAATACAAATACAGAAGAAAACAAAAAAAAAAAAAAAAACTAAAACGAAGAAAGTATTAAAATGAAATTTATTTCTGTATGGCTAACCCAACAGTCAACAGTTATAATAAAACTCGGCTGGGAGCGCACACAAAGGCCGATGTTTGCCAACAACAACAACAGCAAATGGCTGTAAAACACAACCAGTCTCCAGTATCCCAAAAGATCCCAAAAGATCCACCAGAGATCATCTCAGTTTCTCTCTCTCTCTCTGTCTTATGATGTGATGATGTGCCTGGGTCTTGAGTTCAGTTTTGTGTTTTGTAGTGTAATAAAGTGCGACATTTTAAGTCGTTGACGTTCTTGGGGTAATAACTTGTCAACACTGGGATCCCCCCCCTCCCACTCCATCACCATTTTCATTCCCCACCCCCACACCCCTTGCCCTTCTCCCCCCCCCTTTCTGTATTTATATCAAAAGTATCTTTGTCATCGCAAAAGGCAAAAGACTTGAAAACTTTTTTTTTTTTTATGAAGGTTTGGCATTCTTTAATTATTCATTTATTTCTTTCTCTTTCTGTTTTTATATTTTTTTTTTTGTTTTTTTTTTTTATTTTTAAATCATATTAATTACTTGTTAGCAATTGACAAAAGATTAACTGCCAGCTGCAGATTGAATGCAAAAAAAAAAAAAAAAAAACAAAGTTAAGTAACTTGCAGAAAACTTTTAACCATAAAAAGGTTTGGATGTTTGGCGTTTTGGGGTTCCAATTTGGTCATAAAATATTTAACGACTTTACGCCAATGTTAGGAGGATCAACAACAACAACAATTCTCTATTTCTCACTCAAATCCCCCCGCACCACACACCACCACAACACATTTTATGCACTGTCCCCGGGACGCTTTGTGGAGTCACCGACAAGTTGTCTGCCATCATAATATTTGCCTAGGCCAAAAGGAGTATTTTTCCAACTAAAAAGTCTCTGTCTCTCTCTCTCTCTCTCTCTCTCCCTCTCTAGGTGTGTGTGTGTGTGTGTGTTCGTGTGATGTGTGAATATGTTGTGCAAAAAAATTGAATGGCATATGCACATTTTGTCGCCAGTGATAAAATTTAATAACGCTGATAAATTTAGCAAAAACATGCTGGACCATTGACATAAAGCGGTAATTAAGTTTGCTGGAAGATGCACCACCATCACCACTTGGTCTACCCATTTGAACGTTGATGGAAGAGGGGGCGGTTGGTTGGGGGGGTCTGGGTATTTGGCCAACACTAGTGTCACAGTGAATATAACTGAAGAGAGAGAGAGAGAGAGAGAGTGAAGAAAGATATCTAAAAATATTTTCCTTTATTTCATCTTCAATTTCAATTTCAATTTCAATTTTATCATTTCTTACCTAATTTGATATTCCAAGTTCTATTATTTTGAAAAGTGCCTAAAAACCTTTGAGAAATTTACGACTTAAAGACTGAAAAGATGTTTGCCAAACTAACAAATTTTCAAAATATAAAAAAAAATAATGTAGAAGTTTCAATAGATTATTAAAATCCATTTTCAATGACAAATCTTAAATTTTAAAGCAATTTTTACACTGACAATTAAATTCGATAGTGATTCTGAGCTCAAATTTTAACTTTAATATATAAGAGAGAGATATACAGTCTAGATTCTCAAGATTTCGATTCCAATTCCAATGTGAATTCGCAACTTTAGAAGCAGTAGAAAACCTGTCCCAAAGATCCTCTAACATATCCTTGCCCCAAGCCTTAACTTAAAGTCAAAATCGTTTTTGAAATAACTGAAAAATAGTCTTAACCTTCCTGAAACTCTTCGTTTTAGCCGTCTGAACTTGCCATAAACAAAGAGTGGATTCTATTTTCCGAGTAGATGATGAAAAAGTTCATAAATCTCGCATAGTTAGTTTCCACTGTAATGGTTGGTTGGAAAAAGTTTTTCGGGCCATTGCATTTGCTCCTCTCTCTCTCTCCCTCTAGCTGGCTCTCACTCTGGCTTTTGCTTTGTTGTTGTTGCTCTGTTATAGCCGCCCATCAATTTGATTGGATCAATGGAACCCAACAACCACACTCACACACACACACACACACACACACAGTTCACCTAAAAACCATTTCCTGATGAAATATTTGTAAACATTTAGCCAATTTATGGAGCGTGCGAGTATTGTGTATGGCTATTATACCATATAGATGGCGGACCACATCTCCACACCTCGGGGGCGTGGGCGCCCCCACAACCCCACGTTCCCCGGCCATCTGCCCATGCCCAGAAGAGAAAAGATGGGCAGGCGACTAAAGTCATTAAATAACAATCAAGCGACGAGCGATGATCTTAACGCCAAACAACAAACGCCGACGTCTACACATTTTGTTCGTGGTATAATATATTGGATTTAAATCTAAATAATATATTTCAAAACGAAAGGAAACCCACTCAAAAAGAGTAGCTCTAATTAAAAAGCAATATGCCGTATCTGAAAGTTGCCAAGCAAAAGAAGAAGAATTATTATTATTTGACAGACGCCCATTGACAAAAAACACAACAAAAAACAAACAAAATATTTGAAAATTTATTGAAATATATGTATATAGTATTTGAGTTTTGTTGTATTTTTAACATAAAATCAAAAGATTATTGTGTTTAGATCAAATTGGATGTGAGATTCTGTTTCAAATTACTCTATAGTTGAAGTCCAATCCAAGATCTTTGATTCGTCTTCTCATGGATCCCATGGAGATCCTTTACAGTTGTAGATGAAAGACTGAAAAATCCTGATAACTTTTATAGGATGCCATATAATCAACTATTCTTTTATAGTTCAAGGCATAGAACCTTTTAATCAATTAGTTTTGTAAGTTAATCTCAAGTTAAAGGAAACAAATTTTTCATAGGCATAACAAGGATATTAATACAAAATTTCTAGTATGAAATTTTTGATTTTGATTTTAAGATTTGTGTGGCAAATTCTCAGCGAGAGTTAAGATGACT
Organism: Drosophila tropicalis; assembly: GCF_018151085.1. Taxonomy (NCBI): domain Eukaryota; kingdom Metazoa; phylum Arthropoda; class Insecta; order Diptera; family Drosophilidae; genus Drosophila; species Drosophila tropicalis. The sequence goes on along the minus strand of NW_027172929.1, from coordinate 2,400,224 downwards.
TAAAACTCTCCTGAAAAACGAATTGTTAAGAAAATTCATAGGTACTAGGGACATTTGTATATGTTACATTGAAGGGTATTGTAAATTCGTTGAAAAGATGATTGAAATGTTCAGCCTTCATTGTTTGGACTGGCGCTTAGAGCTGCAGTTTTCATTTTGCTCTGTTGATTTCTTCAAAAGCTGCTTAAATAGATCGCTGAAGTAAAGAGAGAAAGAAGAAAAAA